>NC_092374.1:78852057-79532679 GCF_030028105.1 Mobula birostris | reverse complement strand
ACATAGAAATGCAATTGTATCAGCGTGAGTTAATCAGGCTGATGGCCTGGTGGAAGAAGCTGTCCCAGAGGCTGTTGGTCCTGGCTTTTATGCTGCGGTACCGTTTCCCAGATGGTAGGAACAGTTGGTTGGCTGGAACAGTTTGTGGTTGAAGTGACGTGGGTCCCCAATGATCCTTCGGGCCCTTTTTACACACCTGTCTTTGTAAATGTCCTGATTAGTGGGAAATTCACAACTACAGATGCGCTGGACTGTCCGCACCACTCTCTGCAGAGTCCTGTGATTGAGGGAAGTACAGTTCCCATACCAGACAGTGATGCAGCCAGTCAGGATGCTCTCAATTATGCCCCTGTAGAAAGCTATTAGAATTTGGGGACCCATACCAAACATCTTCAACCGTCTGAGGTGAAAGAGGTGCTGTTGTGCCTTTTTCACCGCACAGCTGGTATGTACAGATCACGTTTGATCCTCTGTGATGTTAATGCCGAGAAACTTAAAGCTGTTCATCCTCACAGCCCCAGATCCATTGATGTCAATAGGGGTCAGCCTGTCTCCATTCCTCCTGTAATCCACAACCAGCTCCTTTGTTTTTGCAACATTGAGGAGAGGTTGTTTTCTTGACACTACTGTGTCAGAGAGATGACTTCTTCCCTGTAGGCTGCCTCATTATTATTTGAGATAAGGCCTATCAATGTAGTGTCGTCGGCAAATTTAATTAGCAGATTGGAGCTGTGGGTGGTGACACAGTCATGGGTATACAGGGAGTAAAGGAGGAGGCTTTGGGCACAGCCCTGAAGGGCACCTGCGTTGAAGGTCAGAGGGGCAGAGGTGAGGGAGCCCACTCTTTCCACCTGCCGGCGATCTGACAGGAAATCCAGGATCCAGCAGGGTGAAGGGAAATCAAGATGCTGGAAATCCAAAGAAAAACATACAAAATGCTGAAGGAACTCAGCAGGTCAGGCAGCACCTATGGAAAAGAGTAAACAGTCGACGTTTCAGGCCGAGACCCTTCTTCAGGATTGGAAAGGAATGAGGAGAAGTCAGTGATACAACCAATTAGGATATTCTCCACTCTACACTTTCTGTGTGGAAATTTTACAGAAAACTGTCCAAGTTTTAAGTGACACTGATCTACTCAAACTTCTAAGAAAATAGAGATGCTGTAGTGCCTTTTTATGATGGCACTTACATACTGAACCCAGGACAGATCCCCTAATGTGATAACACCAAGTAATTTAAAGTTGCTGACCCTTTCCACCTCTGATCCCCCATAGGGAACTTGCTCATGGTTTTCTTCCTCGTATAGTCAATAATCAGATCTTTGGTTTTGCTGACGTTGAGTGAGAGGTTGTCGTTGTGGCCCCATTTAATCACATTTTCGATCTCCCTGCTATACGCCATTTCATCATCACCTTTGATTCGGCTAACAAGTAGTGTCATTGGAGCTGTACATAGCCACACAGTCATAGGCATAAAGCGAGTAGAGCAGGGGTTAAGCACACAGCCTTGTGGTGCACTGTGCTGATAGTGATTGTGGAAGAAATGTAGTTGCCAATCTGAACTAATTCGGGTCTGCAGGTGAGGAAATCAAGGATCCAGTTGTACAAGCAGGTATCAAGGCCAAGGTCTTGGAGTGTATTGATTAGTGTTAAGGAGATGCTAGTATACTATGCAGAGCTGTAGTCAATGAAGAGCATCCTGATGTATGCATCTTCACTGTCCAGATGTTCCAGGGCTGAGTGAAGAGCCAATGAAACTGCATCTGCTGTGGACCTGTTGTGACGGTGAGCAAACTGGAGCAGATCCAGGTCATCATCAGGCAGAAGCTGATGTGCTTCATGACCAACTCTCAAAGCACTTTATCACTTAGAGTTATAGAGTCATTCACCACAGAATCAAAGAACAATACAAGGTGGTTACGGGCCTTCAACCATGCCGACCATGATGTGCACCCGGCTAGTCTGCATTCGGCCCATACAGTGTCCCCTCAAGTCAGCCTTAAATTATACCATTGTACTGGCCTCAATGACTTCTGGCAGCTTGTTTCCTATTGAATGGAAACACCAATGCCCAGGAATAGAAAAGTCTACAGAAAATTAGGGTGACAGCCCAGTCCATTACCGGCAAAGCCTTGTCCACTATTGAATATAATTGCATGGAGCACTGCCATAAGAAAGCAGCATCCATCATCAAAAGCCCCTGCCATCCTGGCCATGCTCTCTTCTCACTACTACCATTGGGCAAGAGTTACAGAAAGAAGCCTTAGACTCCCCAACCATCGTGGTTCAGGACAACTTCATTCCCCAACAGCTCTGACTGATTCCATGAACTACGGACTCACTTTCAAGGACTCTTTACAACTTATATTCTCAGTATTATTTAATTTACATAAATTGTCTTCTTTTGCACATTAGTTGGTTGTTGTTCTTTGTTTATGTGTAGTTTTCATAAATTCTATTGTATTTCTTTATTTTCCTGCAAATGTCTGCAAGAAAATTAATCTCAAGGTAGTTAATGGAAACATATGCAAACTTCGATAATATGTTTACTTTGAACTTTGAACCCTCTGAAAATTTGCCCCCATGTCCCTTTTAAATCTTTATTCTCACCTTAACTTTATGCCCCTTAGTTTGGACTTCGTACCCTGCAGAAAAGACTGTTCTCTCCCACTTTACCTGTGCCTCTCATGGTTTTGAAACCTCTGTAAGTCATCCCTCATTTTCCTATATTCCAAGGGATCAAGATGTAGCCTGGCTAACCTCAAGCTCTCTAGACCTGCCAACATCGTTGCAAACCTTTCTGCTCACTTCCAGTTTAATCGCATCTAATAGGGTGACTGAAACTGTGCACAGTACTCTAATTGCAGCCTCACTAGTGACTTCTACAACTGCAATATAGCATCCCATTTCCTATACTCAGTACTCTCCCTGATGAAGATCAGTGTGCTAAGTGCCTTTTTGACTACCCTGTCTACCTGTCAACAAACTATACACTTTATTCCCAAGTCCTTCTGTTCCATTACACTACAGTGCCCTAGCATTCATTGTGTAAGTACTACATTGGTTTGACTTTCCAAAATTCATCATCTCACCTTCATCTGTTTTGAATTCCATTTGGCATTCCAAAGCCCACTTCCTTAACTGACCTGTGACTGGCTGTAATCTGTGATAATTTTCTGTACTGTCAGTAAGAGTCTGGGTGGACATGTGGACACGGCAAGTCACTGGGAAGGTGAACAGAACTTTGAAGCACCACTATAAGTTGGTGAGACCACAGCCGAGCTACTATGAACTGTGTTGAAGGAATGATCTATAGCAGAGGGAAGAATCACATTGGTACACTCATGGATGAGGGATACGGAAGACTTTGAACAGATTGGGAGTATCCCCAATATAGAAGAACAAGAGGTGATCTAACTGAAGCACACAGTGTACAAAGGGAAGTTGACAGGGTGGATGATGAGAGGATATTTTCCACAGTTGGGACAGTTATAACTAGCACTGGTATTGGTATTGGTTTATTGTTGTCACATGTACCAAGATACAGTGAAAAGCTTGTCTTGACTATTATTCATGCAGATCAGATTATTACTCAGTGCATTGAGCTGGAATAAGGTAACAATAACAATGCAGAATAAAGAGGGGAGAACAGAGGAAGTCCAGGCCGAGTAGGGTCTTTGATTATGCTGGCTGCTTTACTGAGGCAGAGAGGAGTGTAGACAGGGTCCATGGAGGTGAGACTGGTTGTTGTGATATGCTGAGTTGCATCATAACTCTTTTTCTTGCGGTCTCGGGCAGAGTAGTTGCCATACCAAGGATGATGCATCTAGACAGGATGCTTTCCATCGTTCATTGCTAAAAACTGGTAAAAATCAATGGGAACATACAAAATTTCTTTAGCCTCCTGAGCAATCAGAAGCTTTGTTGAGCTTTCTTGGCCATGACGTCGATATGGTTGGCCTAGGACAGGTTACCAGGGATGTGCCCACCTCGGACTTAATGTTCTCAACCTCAGCAGTTTGGATGAAGACAGGGGTGTGTGCACCAACCCACTTTGTGAAGTAAATAACCAGCCCTTTTATTTTATAGAAATTGAGAAACAGGTCATGACGCTATGTGACTAAGCTCTGCACCTCCTTTCTGTGCTCTGACTCAGCAATATCTGAGATGCAGCTCACTACGGAGGTTTCATCTACAAACTTGTAGAAGGAACTAGAGCAGAATCTGACCATACAGTCTTAAGCATCCAGTGTGATGGGAGCTGAGGATGCAACTTTATGGAGC
Source organism: Mobula birostris (assembly GCF_030028105.1). Classification (NCBI taxonomy): domain Eukaryota; kingdom Metazoa; phylum Chordata; class Chondrichthyes; order Myliobatiformes; family Myliobatidae; genus Mobula; species Mobula birostris. Next base: position 79,528,396 of record NC_092374.1, on the reverse strand, counting down.
ATCATCGCTCTTCGCAGTTCAGGTAGAGGTGTTGCTGCTTGTGTTTGCTGATAGTGGTCTGTTGGCCAAAGTTTGAAGTAAATCTATTAGCAAAGTACATGTATGTCACCATAGGCAACCCTGAGATCCATTTTCCTACACGTATACACAGTAAACCCAAGAAACAGAATAGAATCCATGAAAATCCGCACCCAACTGGGTCGACAAACAACCAATATGCAAAAAAAACAACAAACTGTGAAAATACAAAAAGAAAGAGAAAATATAAATAAATATGATGAATATCTAGAACATGAGATGAAGAGTCCTTGAAAGTGAGTCCATAGATTGTGGGAACGATTCAGTGATGGGGCGAGTGAAGTTACCCCTCTGGTTCAAGAGACTGATGGTTGAGAGGTAATAGCTGTTCCTGAACCTGGTGGTGTGGGTCTTGACGCTCCTGTACCTTATTCCTGAGGGCAGCAGTGAGAAGAGAGCATGGCCTGGGTGGTGGAGGTCCCTGATGATGGATGCTGCTTTCCTGCAACAGTGCTCCATGTAGATGTGCCCAGTGGCGGGGAGGGCTTTACCCGTGATGGAAAGCAAGAATCCAGTTGCAGTGGGAGGCATTGGCTTCCAGGGTCTGGAGTTCGGTGATGAGCTTGCTTGGAATATTAGTACTGAAGGCAGAGCTATAATCAATGAAAAATTGCCTGATATAAGTGCCTTTACTGTCCAGATGCTCCAGAGATAAGTCTAAGGCCTGGGAGATGCTGTCCATGGTAGACAGAAGGTAAATTGCAGTGAGTTGAGACTGTCTGGGAAGTTGGAGTGGATGTGTGCCATAAACAACTCTCAAAGCACTTCATGATGGTAGATATCAAGAGTCATTGTGCGGTCGTCAAGGTATGTTATCGTGTTTTTCTTGGGTACTGGGATAATAATAAGGAAATAGTTTTGGAATAAAGAGACAACCATTTCAGAGAGAGGAATTTCTTCTCGTTGAAGGATATGGAATGGGAGCAAAGTAATCTTAGCCTACCCAAAGATTCCTAATCTTTGGATTTCTCTTATACCCCCTCACAAAATGATCCTGAGTGTGTCATTTCCTTAGACGCTGAAAAAGCCTTCGACAAAGTCGAATGGCCTTACTTATTTAAGGTGCTTGAAATGTTCAATTTCAGCCTGAAATTCATATCCTGGATCAAATTGCTATATCATTCTCCTATGGCCTCAGTTCATACTAACTCTTTAAGCTCACCTTTTTTTCCTCTTTTTCGAGATACCAGACAAGGTTGTCCTCCTAGTCCTATATTATTTGATATTGCATTAGAACCTCTTGCAATTGCCATTCGAGAATCTCCAAATATTATTGGGATAACTCAGGGTTTAAAGTCCCATAAATTATCACTCTATGCTGATGACTTACTTTTATATATTTCTAATCCTCAAAAATCTATCCCTGCTGCTTTAGATTTAATAGCACAATTTAGTCTTTTTTCAGGTTATAAGTTAAATCTCGGTAAGAGTGAACTTTTTCCAATTAATAAGCAAGTTCCCTTATATCAGAATCTTCCGTTTAAATTGGTTAATAATTATTTTTCATATCTTGGGATTAAAGTTACCTGTAAACATAAAGATTTATTTAAGACTAATTTCCTACCCTTAATCAATCACATTACTCAACTCTCATTTAAATGGTCTCCATTTTATTTAACTTTGATTGGTCGTGTTAATGCTGTTAAGATGTTTATTTTTCCAAAATTTTTATATGTATTTTAGGCACTTCCAATTTTTGTTCCCAAATCCTTTTTTGATAAAGTTGACTCTAAAATTTCTTCATTTATTTGGCAAAATAAAAACCAGAGATTGGGTAAAATATAGAAAGCTAAGAGAGATGGAGGTTTCGCATTACCTAACTTTAGATTCTATTATTGGGCAATTAATATTCAACATATGAAATTTTGGTTACTTGATCAAGATACACTATCCATTCCTAAATGGGTAGTATTGGAATTAAAATCTGCTCAATGTTATGCACTTGGCTCCATTTTAGGTTCGTCTCTTCCTTTTGATTTGATACGCTGTCAACTGGTTTGTCACCCGATAGTTAAATATACCTTACGTATTTGGTTTCAATTCCGAAAATTTTTCGATCTTAATCAATTTGGGCTTGCGATTCCTATTTTAGGTAACATATTCTTCCCTCCCTCTTCCTTCCCTCTTCTGTGTAGGGGAGCACTTTGGTTCCAGTGATCATAACACCATTAGCTTCAATTTGATCATGGACAAGGATAGATCTGGTCCTAGGGTTGAGGTTCTGAACTGGAAGAAGGCCAAATTTGAAGAAATGAGAAAGGATCTAAAAAGCGTGGATTGGGACAGGTTGTTCTCTGGCAAAGATGTGATTGGTAGGTGGGAAACCTTCAAAGGGGAAATTTTTGAGAGTGCAGAGTTTGTATGTTCCTGTCAGGATTAAAGGCAAATTGAATAGGAATAAGGAACCTTGGTTCTCAAGGGATATTGCAACTCTGATAAAGAAGAAGAGGGAGTTGTATGAAATGTATAGGAAACGGGGTAAATCAGGTGCTTGAGGAGTATAAGAAGTGCAAGAAAATACTTAAGAAAGAAATCAGGAGGGCTAAAAGAAGGCATGAGGTTGCCTTGGCAGTCAAAGTGAAGGATAATCCAAAGAGCTTTTACAAGTATATTAAGGGCAAAAGGATTGTAAGGGATAAAGTTGGTCCTCTTGAAGATCAGAGTGGTCGGCTTTGTGCGGAACCAAAGGAAATGGGGGAGATATTAAATAGGTTTTTTGCGGCTGTATTTACTAAGGAAGCTGGCATGAAATCTATGGAATTGAAGGAATCAAGTAGTGAGACCATGGAAACTGTACAGATTGAAAAGGAGGAGGTGCTTGCTGTCTTGAGGAAAATTAAAGTGGATAAATCCCTGGGACCTGACAGAGTGTTCCCTCGGACCTTGAAGGAGACTAGTGTTGAAATTGCGGGGGCCCGGGCAGAAATATTTAAAATGTCGCTGTCTACGGGTGAAGTGCCAGAGGATTGGAGAGTGGCTCATGTTGTTCCGTTGTTTAAAAAAGGATCGAAAAGTAATCCGGGAAATTATAGGCCGGTGAGTTTAACGTCAGTAGTAGGTAAGTTATTGGAGAGAATACTAAGAGACAGAATCTACAAGCATTTGGATAGACAGGGACTTATTAGGGAGAGTCAACATGGCTTTGTGCGTGGTAGGTCATGTTTGACCAATCTGTTGGAGTTTTTCGAGGAGGTTACCAGGAAAGTGGATGAAGGGAAGGCAGTGGATATTGTCTACATGGACTTCAGTAAGGCCTTTGACAAGGTCCCGCATGGGAAATTAGTTCGGAAAATTCAGTCGCTAGGTATACATGGACAGGTGGTAAATTGGATTAGACATTGGCTCGATGGAAGAAGCCAGAGAGTGGTGGTAGAGAATTGCTTCTCTGAGTGGAGGCCTGTGACTAGTGGTATGCCACAGAGATCAGTGCTGGGTCCATTGTTATTTGTCATCTATATCAATGATCTGGATGATAATGTGGTAAATTGGATCAGCAAGTTTGCTGATGATACAAAGATTGGAGGTGTAGTAGACGGTGAGGAAGGTTTTCAGAGCCTGCAGAGGGACTTGGACCAGCTGGAAAAATGGGCTGAAAAATGGCAGATGGAGTTTAATACTGACAAGTGTGAGGTATTGCACGTTGGAAGGACAAACCAACGTAGAAAATATAGGGTTAATGGTAAGGCACTGAGGAGTGCAGTGGAACAGAGGGATCTGGGAATACAGATACAAAATTCCCTAAAAGTGGCGTCACAGGTAGATAGGGTCGTAAAGAGAGCTTTTGGTACATTGGCCTTTATTAATCGAAGTATTGAGTATAAGAGCTGGAATGTTATGATGAGGTCGTATAAGGCATTGGTGAGGCCGAATCTGGAGTATTGTCTTCAGTTTTGGTCACCCAATTACAGGAAGGACATAAATAAGGTTGAAAGAGTGCAGAGAAGGTTTACAAGGATGTTGCCGGGACTTGAGAAACTCAGTTACAGAGAAAGGTTGAATAGGTTAGGACTTTATTCTCTGGAGCGTAGAAGGATGAGGGGAGATTTGATAGAGGTATATAAAATTATGATGGGTATAGATAGAGTGAATGCAAGCAGGCTTTTTCCACTGAGGCAAGGGGAGAAAAAAACCAGAGGACATGGGTTAAGGTTGAGGGGGGAAAAGTTTAAAGGAAACATTAGCGGGGGCTTCTTCACACAGAGAGTGGTGGGAGTATGGAATGACCTGCCAGACGAGGTGGTAAATGCGGGTTCTTTTTTAACATTTAAGAATAAATTGGACAGATACATGGATGGGAGGTGTATGGAGGGATATGGTCCGTGTGCAGGTCAGTGGGACTAGGCAGAAAATGGTTCGGCACAGCCAAGAAGGGCCAAAGGGCCTGTTTCTGTGCTGTAGTTTCTATGGTTCTATGGTTCTATGGTTCCACTGACCGTGCCTTTCAAATTTGGAAAGCTAATGGTATTTCACGGTTTTTGGATTTATTTTTAGATGGTTCCCTTATGTCTTTTGAGCAATTATCTAACAAATATAACTTACCAAGAATACACTTTTTTAGATATCTCCAAGTTAGAAATTTCCTAAGTACTATACTCTCTTCCTTTCAGACGCTACCTCCTACATATATTTTAGATATTATAATTAACCTTATTCCATGTCAGAAAGGTGCAACGGTTATTATTTATAATACTATTATGAAACTTAGGAAAGCTCCATTTGATAAGATTAGGTCAGATCGGGAAAAGGAATTGGGTCTTATTATTCCGGTGGATGACTGGGCGCATATTTTACAACTAGTTAATACTTCCTCTATCTGTTCTAAACACTTCCTAATTCAATTTAAAGTTGTCCATAGAGCACATATGTCTAAAGATAAATTAGCTCGTTTTTATTCTCATATTAGCACTTTGTGTGACAGATGTCATGGGGAGATAGCTTCCTTAACTCATATGTTTTGGGCCTGTCCTACTCTGGAAACTCTTTGGAAAGATATTTTTAATATTATTTCAAAGGTATTGAATATAGATATTTCTCCCCATCTTATTACTGCTATCTTTGGATTACCTAAAATTTCCAGTAATCTTTCCCCTTCAGCCCGTAGATTGATTGCATTTCTTACTTTAATGGCGAAAAGATGTATTTTATAACATTGGAAGGAGATTAATGCTCCAACTACATTCTTTTGGTTTTCCCAGACGATACTATGTTTAAATCTGGAGCAGGAGAGATTGTCCAGAAGGGGACTAGCAAAATCCTGCGAATGCTGGAAATCTGACATAACTACAAGAGTGCCAGGTCTGTTCACTGGGCCAGGCAGTGCCTGGAGGGCGAGTAGCAGGATCAGTGTTTGAAGGTGAAAGGTTGAAAGAGGCTGCCCATCGAGTGCCCAGGACCACTCCTGGTGTTGGCTTATTTTGCCTGTGTTGGTGACCAGTGTTTGCACCTCCCTGTATCCTAGATTATTAACACTGGATGATTGGTCATGGGCTCACTGACACCCATTGACAGCAGGGCAGGGCCAATGCCAAAAGAGCTCTGGTTGAGAGGAGACCAGGACCAGCAGAGGATGCCTATCAGGGAATGCTACAATCTATTTAGAGTACTGTATGCATTTTTTGGGCATCTACCTAGAGTAAATATATCAGTAAGATTGAATGAGTACAGAAAAATTTACAAGGATGTTGCCAGGGGTTGAGGACCTGACTTATAGGAAAAAGTTGAATAGGTTAGAACTTTATTCTGTGGAGCACAGGAGAATGAGGGGATGTTTGATAGAGGTATAAAGATCGTGAGTATAGATAGGGAGGGGAATGTGAGCAAACTTTTCCCACTGAGATTGCATGATACTAGAACTGGAGGTTATGGCTTAAGGATGAAGAGTGAAATATTTAAGGTGAACTGAGGAAGAACCTCTTCACTCAGAGAATGGTGAAACTGTGGAGCAAATTACCAACAGAAGCAGTGGATGCAGGTTCAACTGTAACATTTCAGAGAAGTTTGACGCATGCATGAGTGGGAGGTGTGTGGAGCGTGTAGTACAGGTTTGGGTCAATGGGACTTGGCAGAATAATAGTTCAGTACAGACTAGATGTGCCACAGGGTGTGTTTTAGTGCAAAAGTACTCTATGAATCTATGTCTTCTTTGAGTGATCCAACCCTTCCCCTAGTTATCTTCTTGCTCATGATATATGTATATAATGCCTTGGCATTCTCCTTAATCTCTCTTGCCAAGGACGACCTCCCTCATAGCTCTCCTATGTTCCTTCCTGAGATCTTTCTGGCTTCTTTATATTCTTCAAGGTCTCTGATTCTAGCTTCCTAAACCTTATATACAATTCCTTTTCCTTGTTGACTAAATTCATCACCACCCAAGTTTCCTTACTTTGTCAGCCTTTCCACACCACCAAGTTCAGGAACAGTTATTACCCCCTAACCATCAGGCTCCTGGACCAAGGTAGATAATTTCACCCATCTCAACACTTGAACTGCTCCCATAACCTATGGACTTACTTTTAAGGACGCTACAACACATGTACTCAGTTATTTCTAATTATTGTTTTGTTTTGCTTTCTGCAGTGCACTATTTGTTGTCTTTTGCAGATTGCTTTTTTCATTGACACAATTGTGTTTCTTTGTACTTACTGTGAATGCCCACTAGACAATGAATCTCAGGTGACTTGTGTACTTTGATAAGAAAGTCACTTTGAGTTTTGAACTTTCAACTTTGAATGACATCTGAAGGAACTGGCCCATGCTTAGTGGTGAGGAGCAAGCACTGAAGTTCAGATCAACAAATGAGGCAACAGAGCTAAGCCAAGCAAAACAGAGAAACAAAACCTGCCCTTGATTTCTATCTGCAGGCCGAGAGTGCACAACTCTGCTTCAGAGTCGCTGTTCAGACCGGTGAGACAGGGGAGCTCGAGACCCGAAAGAATGGAATGTGTTTTCTCTCTGTATCCAAGTGTGCATCTGTGTAATAATCCCACTGGACAGGAAAGTCATGAACAGTGTTTGTTTCTCAATGATTTGGGTGTAAACTGACAGTTCACAGTAGAAGGCAGGATCCTTAGGAGCATTAATCTTGAAATCTTGGGGTCGAAGTCTATAGTTCTAAGTTCAAGTCTGTTCAAATTAAATTTATTATCGAAGTACATATAGTATTGTCCAAAAGTCTTAGACTTTAGCTAGGGTGCCTAAGACTTTTGCACAGTACTGCAATAATTTTATGTATTACACTGCACTGCTGCCACAAAAGAAATTCATAATCTATGTGAGTGATGATAAACCTGATTCTGATATGGGTCTGTACTGTGGGAAGGGGGAAGGGGGAAGGGAGAGGGGAGTCATGGTTGGGTAAAGGGGAAGGAAGTGGCAGTCTAACCACTCTTCACTGCGAATACATGGCTCCTCTGTGGAGAAGTTAGGAGCACCAAATTTCTGGGAGTGCACATAATGGATGCTCTCACTTGGCCCCCAACACCATCGCTTTGGTCAAGGAAGCACAGGAGCATCTCCACTTCCTGAGGAGATTGAGCAACCCCCCCCCCCGTACCCCCACCAAACCATTCTAACCAACTTTTGCAGGAACATCATTGAGAGTGTCCTGACCAACTGTACCATCTTTTGTAATGAAATTGCAAGGCATCTGACTGCAAGTCTCCACAAGGGATTGCAAAGACTGCTGAGGGGATCACTGGGGTCTCTCTTCCACCCATCAGGGACATTTATCAGGAGCACTGCCTGTGCAGGACCCTTAGCATTGTCAATAGTCCCTCCTCTCTGTCCAACAATCCTTTTGGCCCCTTCCATCAGGAGGTACCATAGCATTAGGACAAAAACTGCTAGAATGGGAAACAGCTTCTTCCCCAGGCCGTGAGACTACTAAACTCCCAGGTTTCATCACGTATGAAGCGACAGTAGCGATTTACTTTTTAACTTGTGTCGTAAATACACCTTATTATTTTTAAATTTGTTTGTGGTAATATTAATTTATGTGTTGAGTGTGAGTTATATGTACTGTGTTGTGCACCTCGATCCGGAGGAATATTGTTTTGTTTGACGGTATATGTTTGGCTGAAAGACAATAAACTGAACTTGAACGTTAAAAAGAGAAGTTGTTGGCAAGCTTTTGACAAAGACAGATGCACAGGCTGAAAGGAGTGATGGTAGAGGCAGATATGATAGAAGTTTTGAAATTCAGAGACACATGAATCTGCAAAGGAACAAAGGATATGGACCATGTGCAGGCAAAAGGGGATTAGGTGTTGTGAATTTAATTAGATTGTCACAACACCGTGGGCTGATGGGCATGTTCCTGTGTTGTGCTGTTCCATAGTCAGCGTTAGTGAGGTGACGATTAACTGTCCCACAGTCAGCGTTAGCAAGGTGACGATTAACTGTCCCACAGTCAGCGTTAGCAAGGTGACGATTAACTGTCCCACAGTCAGAGTTAGCAAGGTGACGATTAACTGTCGCACAGTCAGAGTTAGCAAGGTGACGATTAACTGTCGCACAGTCAGCGTTAGCAAGGTGACGATTAACTGTCCCACAGTCAGCGTTAGCAAGGTGACGATTAACTGTCGCACAGTCAGCGTTAGCAAGGTGACGATTAACTGTCCCACAGTCAGCGTTAGCAAGGTGACGATTAACTGTCGCACAGTCAGCGTTAGCAAGGTGACGATTAACTGTCCCACAGTCAGAGTTAGCAAGGTGACGATTAACTGTCGCACAGTCAGCGTTAGCAAGGTGACGATTAACTGTCGCACAGTCAGCGTTAGCAAGTTGACGATTAACTGTCCCACAGTCAGCGTTAGCAAGGTGACGATTAACTGTCGCACAGTCAGCGTTAGCAAGGTGACGATTAACTGTCGCACAGTCAGCGTTAGCAAGGTGACGATTAACTGTCGCACAGTCAGCGTTAGCAAGGTGACGATTAATTGTCGCACAGTCAGCGTTAGCAAGGTGACGATTAACTGTCCCACAGTCAGCGTTAGCAAGGTGACGATTAACTGTTGCACAGTCAAGAGTCTCAATAACAACAGAGGCTCCACCTATAAATAACTGAGAGGGTGATACTGTGAGTGAACTGCGTGCACAGTAACCTGTGCATGCATGACCGCGCTCGGCCCCCAATAACTGTGACTCTGATAACGCCCACCTGCAGTGTGTCTTAGTTACATCTTGTGCAACCTCCCTAATGGAACTTAAGATTCTCACTTTTCCATTGTTTCCCTTTCTTGGCTGTGCAGTGACCTGCCTCTGACCGACTCAAACCTATACAATTACTCTTCTAGTCAGCGCCAGCCTTTGCACAGAGATTGAGCCACAGCCTCCCAGCAGGGAGTAGTCAGTGAACCAGCTCTATCCATCAATCACCGTCCACCGCTGTGTCCATCCAGCAGGAGAGCCCAGTAATCTGGCCTTGGGATGTGAGTACACAGACTGGCAAATGGGCACACCATCTGGCAAATGGGCGCACAGCCTGGCAAATGGGTGCACAGCCTGGGGAATGGGCACACAGACTGGGGTGAGGGTGCTGACACTGGGGAATGGGGACACAGACTGGGGAAAGGGTACACAGACTGAGGTGTGTGTACACATACTGGATAATGGGTACACAGTTTGTGGAATTAGTATACAGACCGGGGAATGTGTACACAGATGGGGTGTGAGTACACAGACTGGAGAATCGTTACACAGATTGAGGAATGGGTACACAGACTGGGGAGTGGGTATACGGACTGGGGGAATGGGTACATGGACTGTGGTGGGTGTCCACTAAGTGGAGAATGAGTACACAGTCTGCCAAGTGGTACACGTTCCAGGCTGTCAAAACACAGGCAGGGAATGGGAACACAGACTAGGGAATGGGTACACAGAATGGCATGCAGGTACACAGACTGGGGGATGGGTGCAAAGACTGGGAAGTGGGTATACAGACTGGGGAGAGGGTACAAAGACTGGGTAGTAGGTATACAGACTGGGGAGAGGGTACAGAGACTGCTGTTTGATACGCAGACTGGGCTATGGATACACAGTCTGTAGAATGGGTACACAGAGTGGGGAATGGGTACAAAGACTGGGAAGTAGGTATACAGACTGGGGAGAACGTACAGAGACTGCTGAATGTGTATGCAGTCTGGGCTGTTTGTACACAGTCTGTGGAATGGGTACAACAGAGTGGGCTGTTGGCACATAGACTGGCAAATGGGTACACAGACTTGGGAGTGGGTTCAGGGACTGGAGAATGGGTACACAGACTGGGGATTGGGTACACAGTCTGCCAAGTGGGTACAGTCTGGGCTGTTGGAACTCAGGCTGATGAGTGGGTCCACAGACTATAGTGAGTGTACACATACTGGGGAATGAGTACACAGACTGCCAAGTGGGTACACAGTCTGGGCTGTCAGAACACAGATGAGATGGTTACACAGGCTGGGGAATGTGTACACAGACTGGGCCATTGGAACACACTGGGGAATGGCTGCACAGAGTGACGAATAGGTATAGGGATTGGGATGTGTGTACACAGACTGAGGAATGAGTTAACAGACTGGGCAATGGGTACATAGATGGGGTGTGTGTACACAGACAGGAAAATGGGTACGCAGTTGAGGTGGGGATTGGGTAGAGAGACTGGGGTACTGAGTACACAGACTGCTGAGTGTGGACACAGATTGGGCTGTCAGAACAGACTGGAGAGTGGGTACAGGGACTGGGGAATCGAAACACTGACTGTGGAATGGCTGTACAGAATGAGGAATGGGTATAGAGATTGAGGTGTGTGTACACAGGCTGGGGAATGTGTACACAGTCTGTGGAATGGGTATCTGGACTGAGGAATGGGTACACAGAATGGGGTGTGGGTACACAGTCTGGAGAATAGGTACACAGATAGGGTCTGTATACAGAATAGGGTGTGTATACACAGGCAGGAGAATGGGTACACAGATAGAGTGTGTATACAGAATAGGGTCTGTATACACAGGCAGGAGAATGGGTACACAGATAGAGTGTGTATACAGAATAGGGTGTGTATACACAGGCAGGAGAATGGGTACACAGATAGAGTGTGTATACAGAATAGGGTGTGTATACACAGGCAGGAGAATGGGTACACAGATGGAGTGTGTATACAGAATAGGGTGTTTATACACAGACAGGAGAATGAGTACACAGATAGTGTGTGTATATAGAATAGGGTGTGTATACACAGGCAGGAGAATGGGTACACAGATAGAGTGTGTATACAGAATAGGGTGTGTATACACAGGCAGGAGAATGGGTACACAGATAGAGTGTGTATACAGAATAGGGTGTGTATACACAGGCAGGAGAATGGGTACACAGATGAGGTATGTGAACACAGACTGACAAATGGGAACACAAACTAGAGTGTGTATACACATACTGGGGAATAGTACACACTCTGAGGAGTGTGTATACAGACTCAGGAGTGGGTACACAGACTGGGGAGTGGATACATAGACTGGGGAATAGCCACAGAAGTTTGGGAATGGGTACACATAGGAAGTGAGGGTACTGAGAATGCGGAATGGATACACAGACTGGGGTGTAGGTACACAGGCCGAGGAACGGATACAGAGGCTGGAGAATGGGTACACTGACTGGGCTGTACGTACACAGAATGACAAATGGGTATGCAGACTTGGAAGTGAGTTCAGGGACTGGAGAATGGGTATATGGACTGGAGAATGAGTATACGGACAGTTGAGCGTTCTGACTCTGGGGAATGCATATACGGACCGGCGAGTGAGTACATAGACTCAGGTGACAGTACCGAGACTGAAATTGGATACAGAGGCTGGGGATTGGGTACACTGACTGGGGTGTGTGTTCACACACTGGATAATGGGTACACAGATTGGGGAATGCATACACAGACTGGGGAATGGGTACACAGATTGGGGAGTGCATACACAGACTGGGCAATGGGTACACAGACTAGGAAGTGGGTACACAGACGGGGGAATAGATACTCAAAAGGGGGAATGGGTACACAGACTGGGGAATGTTACATAGACTGGGGAATCGGTACACAGATTGGGGAATGGGTACACAGATTGAGGAATGCATACACAGACTGGGGAATGTTACATAGACTGGGGAATCGGTACACAGATTGGGGAATGGGTACACAGATTGAGGAATGCATACACAGACTGGGGAATGGGTACACAGATTGGGCAATGCGTACACAGACTGGGGTGAGTGTACCCAAACTAGGGAATGGATACAGAGCCTGTAAAATGGGTGCCTATAAAATGGGTACACTGACTGGGTTGTAGGTACAAACACTGGATAATGGGTACACAGATTGCGGAATTAGTACACAGACTGGTGTGCATGTATAAAGACTGATGAGTGGGTACACAAACTAGGAATGGGTACACAGACTGGGGAATGGGTACTTTATATTTATATATATATATATAGGCATCCATTAGTCTCGTGAGACCATGGATTTGCGCCTTGGAAGGTTTCCAGGACGCAGGCCTGGGCAAGATTGCATGGAAGACCGGCAGTTGTCCATGCTGCAAGTCTCCCCTCTCCATGCCACCGATGATGTCCAAGGGAAGGGCACTAGGGCCGATACAGCTTGGCACCAGCGTTGTTGCAGAGCGATGTGTGGTTAAGTGCCTTGCTCAAGGACACAACACGCTGCCTCAGCTGAGGCTTGAACTAGTGACCTTCAGATCACATGACCGATGCCTTAACCACTTGGCCACGTGCCAACACAGGGTACACAGACTGGAGAATGGGTATACGGACTGGGGAATGAATACACAGACTGAGAAATGAGTACATGGACTGATGAGTGGCTAAATAGACTGTGGCGAGCATACACAGACTTGGGAATGAGTACACAGATTGTGAATGAGTACACAGACTGGGCAGTGGGTACATAGACTGGGGAATGGGTACACAGTCTGCCAAGTGATTACACAGACTGGGGAGTGGGTAGACAGACTGTGGAATGGGTACACAGACTTGGGAGTGTGTACAGGGATTGGAGAATGGATATACGGACTGGGGAATGGGTACACCAACTGGGTTGAGGGTACACAGATTATGAAATTAGTACACAGACTGGGCTGTGTGTACACAGTCTGATGACTGGGTATACAGACTTTGGTGAGTGTACACAGACTTGGGAATCAGTACACAGACTACCGAATGGGTAGACAGACTGGGGATGGTTTCATGGACTGGGGAATGGGAATACAGACTAGGGAATGATTGCACAGACTGCCAAGTAGGTACAGAGATTGGGCTGTCGGAACAGACTGGGGAGTGGGGAATCAGAACACAGACTGTGAAATGGCTGCACAGACTGGGGAATGGGTACAGAGATTGAGGTGTGTGTACACAGACTGGGGAATGGGTAAACAGACTGGGGAGTAGGTACACAGACTGAGGAATAGGTCACAAATGGTGTGTATGTGTACAGAATAGGGTGTGTGTACAGACAGGAGAATGAGTACACCAATGAGGTGTGCGTGCACAGACTGGGGTGAGGGTACGCAGACTGGGGAGTGGTTACACAGACTGCTGAGTGGGTCCACAGACTGGGGAGTGGATGCATGGACTGGGGAATGGTTACACAGCCTGGGGAATGGGTACACAGACTGGCGAATGAGTACACAGATTGGTGAATGGATACACAGATTGGTATGTAGGTACACAGACTTGGGAATGGGTACACAGATTGGTATGTAGGTACACAGACTGGCATGTGGGTACACAGACTGGGGACTGGGTATTGGGTACAAAGACTGGGAAGTGGGTATACAGACTCGGGCGAGGGTGTAGAGACTACTGAGTGTGTACGCAGACTAGGTTATGTATACACAGTCTGTGGAATGGGTAGACAGAGTAGGCTTTTGTTATACAGACTGGCAAATGGGTACACAGACCTGGGAGTGGGTACAGGGACAGGAGAATGGGTTTATGGACTGGCACATCAGTACGCAGACTTGGGAGTTGGTACAGGGACTGAAGAATGGGTATACGGACTGGAGAATGGATACAGAGGCTGGGGAATGGGTATGCTGTCTGGAGACTGGTTACACAGACTGCCAAGTGAGTCTACAGACTAGGCTGTGTGTACACTGACAGGGGAAAGGTTCACAGACTGGGGAGTGGGACACGGACTGGGAAATGGTTACACAGATTTGGGAATGGGTACCCAGACTGTGGAATGAGTACATTGACTGGGGAGTGGGTAGAGAGACAGAGGAATGGGTACACAGTCAGGTAAATGGGTACACAGACTGATGTTGGGGTACCTAGACTGGTGAATGGGTACACAGACTGGAGTGTAGTACACAGACTGGGGCATAGTTACAAAGACTGGGAAGTGGTATACAGACTCAGGAGAGAGTACAGAGACTGCTGAGTGGATACGCAGACTGGGCTGTGGATGCACAGTCTGTGGAATGGGTACACAGACTGACAAATGGGTACGCAGACTTGGGAGTGGGTACAGGGACTGGAGAATGGATATACGGACTGGGGAATGGGTACACTGACTGGGGTGTAGGTACACAGACTGGGGAATTGGTTCACATACTGTGGTGTGTGTACACACACTGAATAATATGTACACAGATTGTGGAATTAGTAAACAGACTGGGCAATGTTTACACAGACTGGGGAATGAGTATACAGTCTGCGAAATGGGTACACAGACTGGGGAATGGGTAAAGAGACTTGGGAATGGGTGCATAGGCTGAGGTGTGTGTACTGAGACTGGGGAATGGGAGCACAGACTACCAAGGGGGTGCACAGACTGGGGAGTGGGTAGAGACACTGGGAGTTGGGTACACAGACTTGGGAGTGGGTACAGGGATTGGAGAATGGGTATACGGACTAGGGAATAGGTATTTTATATATATATAGGCATCTGTTAGTCTCGTACACAGATTGTGGAATTAGTACACAGACTGATGAGTGGGTACACTGGGAATGGTTACTTTATATATATATAGACATCCATTAGTCTCGTGAGACCATGGATTTGCGCCTTGGAAGGTTTCCAGGACGCAGGCCTGGGCAAGATTGCATGGAAGACCGGCAGTTGTCCATGCTGCAAGTCTCCCCTCTCCATGCCACCGATGTTGTCCAAGGGAAGGGCATGAGGACCCATACAGCTTGGCAGCGGTGTTGTTGCAGAGTGATGTGTGGTTAAGTGCCTTGCTCAAGGACACAACACGCTGCCTCAGCTGAGGCTTGAACTAGCGACCTTCAGATCACTAGACCAACGCCTTAACCACTTGGCCACGTGCCAACACAGGGTACACAGACTGGAGAATGGGTATACGGACTGGGGAATGAATACACAGACTGATGAGTGGCTAAATAGACTCTGGTGAGCATACACAGACTTGGGAATGAGTACACAGACTGGGCAGTGGGGACATAGACTGGGGAATGGGTACACAGTCTGCCAAGTGAATACACAGACTGGGGAGTGGGTAGAGAGACTGTGGAATGGGTACACAGACTTGGGAGTGTGTACAGGGATTGGAGAATGGATACACGGACTGGGGAATGGGTACACCAAATGGGTTGAGGGTACACAGATTGTGAAATTAGTGTGCAGACTGGGCTGTGTGTACACAGTCTGATGAGTGGGTATACAGACTTTGGTGAGTGTACACAGACTTGGGAATCAGTACACAGACTACTGAATGGGTAGACAGACTGGGGATGGTTTCATGGACTGGGGAATGGGAATACAGACTAGGGAATGATTACACAGACTGCCAAATGGGTACAGAGATTGGGCTGTCAGAACAGACTGGGGAGTGGGGAATCAGAAAGCAGACTGTGAAATGGTTGCACAGACTGGGGAATGGGTACAGAGATTGGGCTGTGTGTACACAGACTGGGGAATGAGTACACAGACTGAGGAATAGGTCACAAATGGTGTGTATGTATACAGAATAGGGTGTGTGTACAGACAGGAGAATGAATACACCAATGAGGTGTGTGTACACAGACTGGGAAGTGGTTACACAGACTGCCGAGTGGGTCCACAGACTGGGGAGTGCATACGCGGACTGCGGAATGGGTACACAGTCTTCCAAGTGGGTCCACAGACTAGGGAGTGGGTAGAGAGACTGGTGAATGGGTGCACAGACTGAGGTGAGGGTACCGAGACTGGGGGTTAGGTACACAAACTGAGATGTGGGTACATAGACTGGGGAATGGCTACACAGATTTGGGAATGGGTACACAGACAGGCCCGTGGGTACACAGACTGGGGAATGGGTACACAGACTGGGGAGTGGAGAAACAGACTTGCGCGTGTGTATACAGACTGGGGTGTCGGAACACAGAATGGGGTTTAGGTACAAAGACTTGTGTGTAGCTACAGGTACTGGGGAATTGGGAACACAGGCTAGGGTGTGGGTACACAGACTGGCCTTTGGGTACACAGACTTGGGACTGGGTACACAGACGGGGGAGTGGGGAATTAGACTGGGAAGTGGGTACCCAGACTAGGGTGTCGATACACAGAATGGGGTGTTGGTAAACAGACTGGGCTGTGCATGTGTAACAGTGTCTATGTGACCTCCCCCTTGCCCTCTCCACCCTTCTCACCCTCAACTCTGTTCGCAGGACAATGAACTGGATGAACACTACGAACATGACGAAAGACGAGGTCCTCCGCCTCCCCTTCACGGTGGTCTACGCCATCATCATCGTGCTGGGCCTGGTGTTCAACGCGGGCGCCCTGTGGGTCTTCAGCTGCTACATCCGCCTACGCTCGGGCACCACCATTTACATGCGCAACCTGGCCACTGCCGACCTGCTGCTGGTTTGCTTCCTGCCTTTGTACATTGCCTCCTCCTACCAACCGGAACTAAAGAAAATCTGCAAGCTCACCTTCCTCATCTTCCTCATCAACATGTACACCAGTATCTTCTTCCTGGCCTGCATCAGCATGGACCGGTGCATTGCCACCCTGTTCCCCCTCCGCTTGCCCATGCGCCAGCTTCGCCGGGCAGCCACGTGGGTCAGTGCCCTGGTGTGGATCTTTTCCGTCAGTGCCAGCCTCCCTCCTTACCTCACCTGGAAGTTAAACTACTCCAGAAACACCAGCATGGATGGTGATTGCCTCCAGTTAGAGACCATTACCAAGAAAACGGCCGTTGCAGTCACCCTCAGCCTCGGCTTCGCGCTGCCATTCTGCCTTCTGCTGGTCTCCTCTCTGGTGGCACTGTGGGCACTGCAGAAAGGTCAGAAGAATGGTTCGCAGCTACAGAAGGTGCCAAAGGCGCAGGGCATGATCCTGGCCAACCTGCTCATCTTCACCTTCTGCTTCCTGCCCTACCATGCCCTCCTCTGTTTCTACAAGAGACTGCTCAGTCACTCGCCTGAGCTGGCTCTCCAGCTCTTCCGGGCCTCCCAGCTGCTGGCCAGCTCCAACGCTGTGCTGGACCCCGTTCTGTACTACTTCACCACTGAGGCCTTCCGGGAAACGAGGCCAGTTAGCGCTGTGCGCAGCGTGGCGGATTGTGGGTGCTGGAGGGCAGCCGAAACCTCTGAAGGGGATAACAGGATGAGACCTTCAGAGACAGTTACCTTCCTCTCGGTGGCTAAGGTTTCCTGACCTGCCATCCGGTCAATGGCTCATGTTTGTTTATTTATTGATCACACATGGGATGAAAGTGTATGTGTTAATGTCAGAAGCAAAGGAGTACCCAAATGGGCCTGTTATTAAGCAGGGAGAGATGCAAGAGTAAAGCTCTCTCCACACTGTCCCATCACACACTCTCAGGGTCAGACACAGAGTGAAACTCCCTCTACACTGTCCCATCACACACTCCCAGGGTCAGACACAGAGTGAAACTCCTTCCACACTGTCCCATCACACACTCCCAGGGTCAGACACCGAGTGAAGCTCCCTCTACACTGTCCCATCACACACTCCCAGGGTCAGACACAGAATGAAACTCCCTCCACACTGTCCCATCACACACTCCCAGGGTCACACACAGAGTGAAACTCCCTCTACACTGTCCCATCACACACTCCCAGGGTCAGACACAGAGTGAAACTCCCTCCACACTGTCCCATCACACACTCCCAGGGTCAGGCACAGAGTGAAACTCCCTCCACACTGTCCCATCACACACTCTCAGGGTCAGACACAGAGTGAAACTCCCTCCACACTGTCCCATCACACACTCCCAGGGTCAGGCACAGAGTGAAACTCCCTCCACACTGTCCCATCACACACTCCCAGGGTCAGGCACAGAGTGAAACTCCCTCCACACTGTCCCATCACACACTTCTGGAGCATGGATTAGACACAGAGTCATGTTGTGTTCAGTATAGGCTTACCTGGGGGTTCCAGTTTAGATGGAAGAGACAAAAGAACAGACACAGGAGGGGAAGCAGAGGAGGGCCAGTGGGCTTCACTGTATTTACTTGAATGTGCAGAGACGTGTGTAGGGGGAGGAGCTGAGAACATTGCTCAACAAGTGGGATTACAATATTGTCACCATCACAGAAACATGGTTGAGGGGAAATGTGGTTAATAAAGGAAGGCTTGATAAGAAATAAGGAACCATGTGTCAGATACGGGCCTTTGGGTTTTGTGGAGTGAGGTAGCAGAGATGATAGTAGTTTGGAGGGAAAAAAATGGCCTTGAAATGTTCTTTTCAAGAAGGATTAAGGAGAATCCCCAAATCTTGTATAACCTTGTAATGTATCCTGGAATTATATTAGAAGCTTGAGACTGTCTGGGGAATGATTTGTCCTTCAGGGATAGAGGGGTGAACAATATCACAGAGGGGTAACTGATGGGAATGAGTGAAGTTTGAAGTGGACACATTTCGTGACTAACCACCAGGGAGAGGGATAAGGAGCATGGAGAGTTAAGGGAGGAATCCGCTAATATTTTGGGCCAGGAGGGAGGACCTGTTGGAGTGATTAGCACACACTGTTGGACATAACTCCAGCGTTATATATGATAAATGACCGCAAGAGAAGAAATTTATGGGGCTCTGCTGGAGATTTCTGTGCTTTAGCCTAGGGCAAGATGCCAGTAGATTGGATAACTAACCTTGTCTCTTTGCTCAAAAAATGCAAAATAAGCCTAGTAACTACGGTCAGCCTTACGTCCACGCTGTGGAAATTATTGCAAGAAATTCAGACTTATGGTAGTGGACGGCTGTTCATCTGACTGGAATTTTCTAACTGGTGGAATACCACTGGGACCTTTATAAATGGCTTGCATGAGGATTTAGGGGTATGATAAGTAAGTTTGTGGATAGGATGAGAATTGGGGGTTTAGACATAAGGTTGTCTAAGAATACAGCACGACATAGATCAATCAGAGAGCTGAGCAGAGCAGTGGCAGATGAAATTTAACCCAGGCAAGTGTGAGGTGGTGCACCTTGGGACGCCTAACGACAGGACGTGTGCAGTAACTGTTAGGGGTCTCCGGAGCATCGACGTACAGAGGGCCACTGGGTTGCAAGGTCATTGCTCCTTGAAAGTGGTGGCACTGGTGGATAGGATGGGTGAAGTGGTGTTTGGTATGTTTGCCTTTTTACACTGAAGCATTGAATATATGACCTGGAACATCATGATGGTGTCATATAAAATTGTACAAACAGCTGGAGTTTTGTGTGCAGTTGCAGACAGCACACTATAGACCTGATGAAGGGCCTCGCCCCAAAACGTCGGTGGTCCACGGGTTCCTCAAGTGCCTTTGTGCGTTTCTCCAGATTTCCAACCATCTGTAGTCTCTCTTGTGCCTCTAATGGAAAGATGCAGTAGCAATAGGAGGCAGTGCCGGATGTTGCCTGGAATGGAGGCCTTTATAAGGCTAGGCTGGGATTGCCTCTTGGGAGGGTACAAGGCTGAGGGGTGACTTTATAGAGATCTACTGGGGGAGGGGCAGAGATAAAGGTAAGGGGTGAAAGTCATTTTCCTAGGGCAAGGGAGTCTCGAACTCAAGAACACACGTTTGAGGTGTGAGGGAAGGAAAACAGATCTAAGGAGTAAATTTTTCAGACAGTGGATGGTGGGAAGCCTGAGGGAGAGACAGTGACAACTTTTTAAAGCCATTTGGACGGGTTCATGGATAGGAACGTTGTGGAGAGGCATGAGCCAATCTCAGGCAAATATGACTCACACTGATAATAGTGGAGGAGGGGGGAGGAAATACACCAATATCAATACAAGACTTGTTAGATGGGAAGCTGATATCAGCGTACTTGGCTGCAAGAGCTATAGTGTCACCGGCCACTCAGAACCATAAAAAGTCAGATCGGCAGTGCATTGAGAGTCCTTGCTGGATAAACTTAATGTACAGTTGAAGTCAGTAGTTTACATACACCTTAGCCAAATACATTTTAACTTTCCCCACTCACCTTAAAAGGATGTTCTCTGGTATCAGCCTTTGCCCCTGTCCTTCCAGGAAAAAGACACTGGCAGTCCACTCTGTCTTTGCCTGTCTTACTCTCATACATCTCCACCATGTGGCCTCTGATCATCCTTCACTCCAAACAGAAAGCCCCAGCTTGCTCAGTCTTTCCTCATATGACACGCTCCCCATCCAGGTAGTTTTCCGGTAAACCTCCTCTGCACCCTCTGTAAAGTTTCCACATCCTTCTTTCAATGAGGCAAGCAGAACTGAGCACAATATTCCAAGTGTGACGGGGGCAGGAGGGTGCAGGGTGCAGGGCGACGGGTGGGTATACTTACCCTTCCTGGTGGTCCATTTGTAACTGTGTGGCACTGGGTCCTTCAGCTGACTCCCCGCATTCTGGCAGATCCAAGGACAGACAAAGCCTCCGGGCTCCAGTTCCTGAGGGTCGAGAGGGGAAAGGGGAGGTGGGAGGGTAGGGGTGGATGGAAGTGCAAGGGTCAGGGATGGAAGCTAGCTGGAGATAGTGAGGAGGGAAGAGAGGGTGATGATGGAGGGGAGGTGGAGGGAGAGAGTAGGGAGTGGAGGTAGAGGTAGAGTGCAGGAGGGAGGAACAGGACAGGGGGAATAGGGCAGATGGGTCAATGAGATGAGGAAACATCAAAGCAGGAACAAAAACAGGCCCTTCACCCCATCTGACCTGTGGTTCTTATCACTGATCTGGATCTGAGGGATCTTGGAGTCCATGTCCATAGATTCCATCAAAATTGCCACACAAGTTGATAAGCTCGTTCAGAAAGCATATAGTGTGCTGACCTTCATTAGTCAGGGGATTGACTTTAAGTGTTGAGGTATCAAACCCTGTTTAGACCACATTTGGAATATTGTGTTCAGTTCTGGTCGTCTCATCTTTAAAGAGGGTGAAGAGGAGATTTACCAGGATGCTGCCTGGATAAGAGTATCTCTTATGAGGAAAGGTTTAGCAAGCTTGGTTTTCCTATTTGCAGCAAAGGAGGATGATAAAGGTATACAAGATGACAGACAGAGACTTTTTTTCGCGGGTGGATCTTAGATTAACAGGGCAGCACAACATATTGGCTGAAGAGTCTGCACCCTGCTGTGGTGTGTATATTTAATAACCATTTAACTCAGTCACATGCTCCCATACTCTTCTGGTTAACATCCGGTCGACTGTTGCTTTCTGAATAAACCCAGTGACTGAGTCTCCACACCCTTGGTGAAAAGAATTTCAAACAATCACCACCTCCTGAGTGAGGAATGTCTCCTCATCCCATCCTGAACAATCGAACCCTATCCTCAAACTGCGAATTCCCCTATGATAGGCTCCTCAGTTAGTGGAAGCATTCTCCCACATTCTACCTGTCAGACACTTCCAACAATTTTGTATGCTTGAATAAAGGAACAAATATTCTGACTCAATTGCATCTTTGTCTGTGGGTTCTACTGAAATTGTGATTTCAATGGCTCATTTGAATGTAAGCTGCTCTTCAGTTAAGAGCTGTTTTTGAAAGCTTTCTTTTGAGATTCCACAAAGTAAATGATCTCTCAGTGCATCATTAAGCCCATTACTGGACTGACAATGCTCAGGCAATCTCTTAATTCACCCACGTACACTGAGATAGACTCCCCTTCCTTATGATTCCACTATGAAAAACCTAAAACATTCTGTAAACAACAATGGCTTTGGGTCTAACTTCGATGATATCAACAAATCGAATTTCTGATGGTTTGGTTGGAGCAGTCAAACTTCGAAGCAAACTGTATGCCCTTAAACCCAATGAACTCAGCAAAACTGATGCTCACTTTTCATTGGCTATTTCATTTGCTTCAAAATACTTTTCTAATAGCTCAGCATATATGAGCCAATTACCCATTGTGTAATCAAACTTGCCAATCTTTCCGATGTAGCCAGCGATTTCTGATTTTTTTAATAATTATTATCACACAGTACTTTCTCTTTATGAACCCTGAATTCTTCTGCTTACGGCCTTTTTTTAAAACTCAATGTCTCTGCACGTGCTGGGCTGCATTTTTCACTCACCGTGTTTTTTTCAGTTGGAATGCCTTGCTGCCCTTTAACAGGTCAGTACCAGTCTTGGGTTAGTTTTAAAAATATCTCATTGCCAATATTAAACTAATTGAAAGGAAGGCACAGGAGTCTGAAATGTGGGTCGAACTTTGTGTTTTTTTTAAGCGAGGCATGCATGGATCTCGTGGTAGTGTGATAATGTATGTAATTCATGTATTTATACATATAACCTATAACAAATTACTTAAACAGGAATGCTTAATCAACTAATATATATACAAGATTACTCAAATATTACTGAAACTTTAAATACACAACACAAACCAGTTATTCCATCGACCTGCACTGGGTCCATAGCCCTCCATACCCCTACCATCCATGCACCTATCCAAACCTCTCTTAAACATTGAAATCCAGCTCGCATCCACCACTTGCACTGGTAGCTCGTTCCACACTCTCATCACCCACTGAGTGAAGAAGTTTCCCCTCATGTTCCCCTTAAACCTTTCACCTTTCACACTAAATCCATGACCTCTAGCTGTAGTCCCACAAAACTCAATGGAAAAACCCTTCTTGCACTTACCCTACCTATACTCCTCATAATTTTGTATACCTCTATCCAATCACCCTCAATCTTCTACATTCCAAGGAATAAGGTCCTAATCTATTCAATCTTTCCTTATAAGTCAGGTCCTCCAGACCCAGCAACACCTATGTAAATTTTTGTTGGACTCTTTCAACCTTGTTTAGATCCTTCTTGCAGGTAGGTGATCAAAATTGCACACAGTACTCCAAATTAGGCCTTGCCAACATCTTATGAAACTTCAACATAACATCTCATCTGCTGTACTCAATACTTCGATCTACGAAGGCCAGTGTGCCAAAAGCTTTTTTTAACGACCCTATCTACCCATGTCACCATTTTCAATAAATTATGGACCTGTTTTCCCAGATCCTTTTGCTCTACCACACTCCTCAGTGCCCCACCATTCTCTGTGTAAGACCTACCCTGGCTGGTCCTACCGAACTGCAACACTTAGCACTTGTCTGCATTAAGTTCCATCTGCCATTTTTCAGCCTATTTTTCCAGGTGGTCCAGATCCTGCTGCAAACTATGGTAAACACCAGGAAATCTGAAGATGCTGGAAATTCAAGCAACACACACAAAAAATGCTGGTGAACGCTGGTGAATGCTGCTGCGTTCACCAGCATTTTTTGGGTGCGTTGCAAACTATGGTAGTCTTCCTCACTATCCACTATACCCCATTCTTGGCGTCATCCACAAATTAAACACATTATCAAACAGATCATTGATATAGATGACAAACAACAATGGTCCCAGAACCGATCACTCTGGCACACCACTAGTCACAGGTCTCCAGTCGGAGCCAACCATCTACTACCACTCTTTCGCTTCCCCCATAAAGCCAGTGTCTAATCCAATTTACTCCCTTATTTTGAATGTTGAGTGAATGAATCTTCTTGACCAACCTCCCATGTGGGACCGTGTCAAATGCCGTGTCAAAAGTCCATGTAGACAACATCCACTGCCTTACCCACTTTCCTGATAACTTCCTCAAAATACTCTAAAGATTGGTTAGACATGACCTACACACACAAAGCCATGGTGACAACCTGTAACTAGTCCGTCTATCCAAGTACTCATATATCTGGTCCCTTCGTCATCGTCATGCCTATCCCTCGAGGTCAAGGATGATGGTCTTTGTCTGAAGAGGTGGCCCACAGAGTGAAGGCGCCTCTGCCTGTATTTGTTTAACATGTACTTGATGTTGCACTCCAAGAAGCACACGATACTTCACAAACCAACCAAATGATTCCAATGGCATGGAAACCACGACAATTACTATCTAATGACTTTCCCACTACTGATGTCAGGCTGACCAACCTGTAATTTCCTGGTTTATTTTGGAGCCTTTCTTGAACAACAAAACAACATTTGCTGTCCTCCAATACCCCATTACCTCACTTGTCATGAAGGATGATTTAAATATCTCTGCTAGGGCCCTGCAATGTTTGCACTTGCCTCCCATAGGTTCCAAGGGAACCTCTTGTCAGGCCTTGGGGATTTATTAGATTAGATTAGATTCAATTTATTGTCATTGCGCCGAGTACAGATACAAAGCCAATGAAATGCAGTTAGCATCTAACCAGAAATGCAAAGAATAGTGTTATTTACAAAATAACTGCGAATAAAAAGTAAGTGCTACAGCACACAAATATAAAAGTATTGAGACAGTACAATACGGGTGCAATACTGCTTAGCGCTGTGTTGTGAGGTTCAGCAGGGTCACAGCCTCAGGGAAGAAGCTCCTCCTGTGCCTGCTGGTGCGGGAGAAGAGGCTCCTGTGTGCCTACTGGATGGGAGGAGAGTAAAAAGTCTATGGTTAGGGTGAGATGTATCCTTGATAATGCTTTTTGCCCTGCCCAGGCAGCGTTTATGGTAGATGTTCTCAATGGTGGGCAACTGGGTGCCGATAATCCACTGGGCAGTTTTCACCACCCGCTGGAGTGCTTTGCGGTCTGATATGGGATAATTGCCATACCACACTAAGATGCAGTTGGTGAGTATGCTCTCAATGGTACAGTGGTAAAAGTCCGTCAGTATCCTGGGACAGAGGTGAGCTTTCTTGATGCTCCGCAGGAAATAAAGGCGCTATTGCGCCTTTTTAATCAGGATAGAGGAGTTTAGGGACCAGGTGAGATCCTCGGAAATGTGGACACCAAGGAATTTGAAGCTTGATACACGCTCCACTACAGCTCCGTTGATGTAGGTGGGGACGTGAGTGTGGCTCCTAGAATGCCTGAAGTCCACAATGATCTCCTTGGTCTTCTGGGTGTTAAGAGCCAGGTTGTTGTTGGCACACCACGTGGCCAGGTGCTGAACCTCATCCCTGTAGGCCGTCTCGTCATCCCCTCTGACCAGGCCAACCACCGTGGTGTCGTCTGCAAACTTGATTATGGAGTTAGAACCATGTACAGGAACACAGTCATAGGTGAAAAGGGAGTACAGAAGAGGGCTCAGCACACAGCCTTGAGGCACACCAGAGTTCAGGGTGAGAGTGGAGGAGGAGAGGTTGTGTAACTTAACTGATTGGGTCTGTTAGTCAGGAAGTCCAAGGTCCAATTGCAGAGGGATGAGCTGATACCAAGCTGGCGAAGTTTGGCGATCAGCTTGGAGGGGATCACAGTATTGAATGCTGAACTAATGTCAATGAACAGCATTCTAGCGTAAGAGTTGGGGCTGTCCAGGTGGGTCAGGGCAGAGTGAAGTGACGTGGAGATGGCATCCTCTGTTGACGTGTTGGTGCGATAGGCAAATTGATGGGGGTCCAGGGTAGTGGGCAGACAGGATTTCAGATGTGATAGAACCGGTCTCTCAAAGCACTTTGCAATGATGGGGGTGAGTGCAACTGGACAGAAGTCATTCAGGCCCGTGGCAGTGGAATGCTTCGGCACTGGCACGATGGTGGCAATCTTGAAGCTTGTGGGGACAACTGCCTGGGCCAAGGAGACTGAAAATGTCCGTGAAGACCCCGGCCAACTGCCCTGCACAGACTCTGAACACACGGCCAGGTATTCCATCTGGACCAGCTGCCTTCCGTACATTCACCCTGCTCAGGGTGGTGCAAATATCGGAGGTGGAAAGTGAGAGAGACAGTTCACCAGGTGGGAGATCCGCTTTGAGGGTGACCTCCTTGTTCTCTCGGTCAAAGCGAGTGTAGAAGTAATTGAGCTCATCAGGGAGGGAAACAGAGCTGGAAGGGGGCACAGTACTAGGTGGTTTGAAGTCTGTAATGACCTGTATGTCATGCGACATGTGCCGGGGGTCCGAGGAGTTGAAATGCTCCTCGATTCTCTGTTTGTATGTGTGCTTAGCCTGAGAGATTCCCTTCCTCAGGTTGGCCCTGGCTGAGCTGTAAGCCTCCTGGTCTCCAGACCTGAAGGCTGAATCTCTGGCTTTGAGCAGGAGGTGAACCTCTCTGTTCATCCATGGTTTCTGCTTGGGGAAGACTTTTATTTGTTTTTGTGATGTCACTCTATCTACACACTCGCTGATGTGCTCAAAGACAGAGTTGGTATATAAATCAATGTTAATCTGAGAGTCTGTGATGGCATGGGCAGCAAACACGCTCCAGTCTGTGTGCTGGAATTGGTACTGAAGAGCAGAGTCAGCACCCTCCAGCCAGATCTTAATAGTCTTCATTGTGGTTTTCACACATTTAATGAACAGGCTATACTTGGGAAACAGAAACAATGAAAGATGGTCAGCCAGATTTGTGTAGACATGATCTAAGAAGGTATCCACCCTGATTTGCCTAAAGATAGCAAACACTTCCTCCTGAACGGTACAAAAGGGACAGGTTGCACCTTAATAAGCGGGGCACCAGCATTCTGGCAGGCAGGTTTGCCTCTGCAACACGGGTGTGTTTAAACTAGGTAGTGGGGGGGGGGGGAGGGAATGAACTGGAAACATAAGGATGGAGATAAAGGGAAAGTGAGAATAAGAAAAGTTCAGAAAGGCAGCAGAATCAACAGAGCAGAAAGCTCAAGAAGGGATCGTACAGTATGGCCAAGTGAAATAGGAATTGATATGGGAGGTGGGGGGAGTAATGAATTAAAAGTATTGTATATGAATGCACGGAGTATAAGAAATAAAGTGGATGAGCTTGAGGCACAGTTGGAAATTGGTAAGTATGATGTTGTGGGAATAACAGAGACATGGCTTCAAGTGCACAGGGCCTGGGAAATGAATATTCAAGGCTATACGTCCTATCAAAAGGACAGACTGATGGGCAGAGGGGGTGGGGTGGCTCTGTTGCTGAGGAATGATATTCAGTCCCTTGCAAGGGGGGACATAGAATCAGGAGATGTAGAGTCAGTATGGATAGAACTGAGAAATTCTAAGGGTAGAAAGACCCTAATGGGAGTTATCTACAGGCCCCCAAACAGTAGTCTGGATGTAGGGTGTAAGTTGAATCAAGAGTTAAAATTGGCATGTCGCAAAGGTAATGCTACAGTTGTTATGGGGAATTTCAACATGCAGGTAGACTGGAGGAATCAGGTTGGTACTGGACCCCAAGAAAGGGAGTTTGTGGAGTCCCTCCGAGATGGATTCTTAGAACAGCTTGTACTGGAGCCTACCAGAGAGAACACAATTCTAGATTTACTGTTGTGCAATGAACTGGATTTGATCAGGGACCTCGAGGTAAAGGAGCCATTGGGAGGTAGTGACCATAATATGATAAGTTTTAATCTACAATTTGAGAGGGAGAAGGGAAACTCAGAAGTGTCAGTATTACAGTTGAACAAAGGGAACTATGGTGCTATGAGGGAGGAGCTGGTCAAAGTTCAATGGAACAATACCCTAGCAGGGATGACAGTGGAACAGCAATGGCAAGTGTTTTTGGGAATAATGTGGAAGGTGCAGGATCAGTTCATTCCAAAGAGGAAGAAAGATCCTAAGGTGGGTAAGGGGAGGCCGTGTCATGGTCCGGTCCGTGAAGTCCGTATTTCGGTTCACGGTCCGGTCCATTGACCCTTGCTCCAGGTTTTCCTGTTTACCCTGTTTCTGTTCTTGTTGAGCACTAATTGAGGCAGCTGATGCTCACTGGGGCTAGCTGCATAAATACCTTCAGAGTCCAGGACATGGTTGCTGGATTGTTCTTGTCCTTACTCCTTGTATCCCTTCCTCTGCCTTCTGTTTCCTTGCCTGAAGCCCTGCCTTGTCTTGCCGGTAACTTTCACCTCGCCTGAAGTTCTCGTCTCACCTTACTTTGCCAGAAGCCATGTCTTGTCTTGCCGGTAACTCTCGCCTCTCCTGAAGTTCTCGTCTCGCCTTGCCTTGCCTGAAGCCTTGCCTTGTCTTGCTGGTAACTCTCGCCTCGTCTCGCCTCGTCTTGCCTGCAGTCTTGTCCTGGAGCCACCCTGTACCTAGCTCCCTTCCTGTCCCTTGCCTCCACCCAGGTAAGCCAGGCCGTCTTGCCGTTACCTGTGGTTGGTTCTGTCCCTTCCTGTCCCTTGTTTCTGTCGGGTGGTGATCCGCGCCCTGCCCAGGAGGAGCCTGCCTAGCCTCAAGCCTGAAGACTCCAGCCTCCTGCCTAGCCTCAAGCCTGAAGTCTCTAGCCTCTAGCCTCTTGCCAAGCCAAGGCAAGTCTCTAGCCTCTAGCCTCTTGCCTAGCCAAGTCTCTAGCCTCTAGCCTCTTGCCAAGTCAAGCCAAGTCTCTATCCTTTAGCTTCAAGCCCGAAGTCTCCAGCCTCGTCCTCCCTGCCAGCCAAGCCTCATCCTTGCCTAGTTCTGGGGTCCGAGCCATAGGCAAGACCCAGGTACTGGGTCCTTGTCCAGTCTCTGGCTCGGAGTCCAAGCCCAGGCCCCTAGCTCTTTTGTCCAGTCCTGTTCCAGGTTCCTGGTTTTCCTGTCCATGTCCTTGCCATCTCCCAGTATCCTAGTCCCGTCCCTAGTACATCAGTGTCTGTGTCTTGCACTTGGGTCCGTTCCCAGCCCCTGCCTTATGATAGGCCGTGGCTGACAAGGGAAGTAATGGACAGTATAAAAATAAAAGAGAAGTGTAACATAGCAAAGACGAGTGGGAAGCCGGAGGATTGGGAAACTTTTAAAGAGCAACAGAAGGTAACTAAAAAGGCAATACGCGGAGAAAAAATGAGGTACAAAGGTAAACTAGCCGAGAATATAAAGGAGGATAGTAAAAGCTCCTTTAGGTATATGAACAGAAAAAAATAGTTAAGACCAAAATTGGGCCCTTGAAGACAGAAACGGGTGAATTTATTATGGGGAACAAGGAAATGGCAGACGAGTTAAACAGGTACTTTGGATCTGTCTTCACTAGGGGAGACACAAACAATCTCCCAGATGTAATAGTGGCCAAAGGACCTAGGCTAATGGATGAACTGAAGGAAATTTATATTAGGCAGGAAATGGTGTTGGATAGACTGTTGGGTCTGAAGGCTGATAAGTCCCCGGGACCTGATGGTCTGCATCCCAGAGTATTTAAGGAGGTGGCTTTAGAAATCGTGGATGCATTGGTAATCATTTTCCAATGTTCTATAGATTCAGGATCAGTTCCTGTGGATTGGAGGATGGCTAATGTTGTCCCGCTCTTCAAGAAGGGAGGAAGAGAGAAATCGGGGAATTATAGACCGGTTAGCCTGCAATCGGTGGTGGGAAAGAAGCTGGGGTCAATTATAAAAGATGAAATTACGACACATCTGGATAGCAGTAACAGGATCGGTCTGAGTCAGCATGGATTTATGAAGGGGAAATCGTGCTTGACTAATTTTCTGGAATTTTGGACAAGGGAGAGCCAGTGGATGTAGTGTTCCTGGACTTTCAGAAAGCCTTTGATAAAGTCCCACATAGGAGATTAGTGGGCAAAATTAGGGCACATGTTGTTGGGGGAAGAGTACTGACATGGATTGAAAATTGACTGGCTGACAGAAAACGAAGAGTAGCGATTAACGGGTCCCTTTTGGAATGACAGGCGGTAACCAGTGGGGTACCGCAGGGTTCAGTGCTGGGACCACAGCTGTTTACAATATATATTTATGATTTAGATGAGGGAATTAAAAGTAACATTAGCAAATTTGCTGATGACACAAAGCTGGGTGGCAGTGTGAAATGTGAAGAGGATGTTATGAGAATGCAGGGTGACTTGGACGGGCTGGATGAGTGGGCAGATGCAGTTTAATGTGGCTAAATGTGAGGTTATCCACTTTGGTGGTAAGAGCAAGAAAGCAGATTATTATCTAAATGGAGTCAAGTTGGGAAAAGGGGAAGTACAACGAGATCTAGGTGTTCTTGTACATCAGTCAGTGAAAGCAAGCATGCAAGTACAGCAGGCAGTGAAGAAAGCTAATGGCATGCTGGCCTTCATAACAAGGGGAATTGAGTATAAGAGCAAAGAGGTCCTTCTGCAGCTGTACAGGGCCCTGGTGAGATCACACCTGGAGTACTGTGTGCAGTTTTGGTCTCCAAATTTGAGGAAGGACATTCTTGCTATTGAGGGAGTGCAGCGTAGGTTCATAAGGTTAATTCCCGGGATGGCGGGACTATCATATGTCGAAAGATTGGAGCGACTGGGCTTGTGTACTCTGGAATTTAGAAGGCTGAGAGAGGATCTTATTGAAACATATAAGATTATTAAGGGATTGGACACGCTGCAGGCAGGAAGCATGTTCCTGCTGATGGGTGAGTTCAGAACCAGAGGCCACAGTTTAAGAATAAGGGGTAGGCCATTTAGAACAGAGTTGAGGAAAAACTGTTTCACCCAGAGAGTGGTGGATGTATGGAATGCTCTGCCCCAGAAGGCTGTGGAGGCCAAGTCTCTGGATGCTTTCAAGAAAGAGATGGATGGAGCTCTTAAAGATAGCAGAATCAAAGGTTATGGGGATAAGGCAGGAACTGGATACTGATTATGGATGATCAGCCATGATCACAGTGAATGGTGGTGCTGGCTCAAAGGGCTGAATGGCCTACTCCTGCACCTATTGTCTATTGTCTATTTTGTAATCTGTACAGGGTCCATGACCTCATTTCTGTTTTGCCTCACTTCTATAGACTGTCTCCTGAGTAACCACTGATGCAAAAAGTCCACTCAAGATCATCCCCATCTCTTTTGGCTTCATGCATAGATTACCATTCTAAACTTCCAGGAGACCAATTTTGTCCCTTGCAATCCTTACGCTCTCATCATATCTGTAAAATCCCTTAGGATTCTCCCTCACCTTGTCTTCAAGGGCAATGTCATGCCTTCTTTTAGCCCTCCTGATTTCTTTCTAAAGTGTTCTCTTGCATATCTTTTTCTCCATAAGTACTTTCTTTGTTCTTACCTGCCTATGCCTGCTCTACATCTCTTTGATGGGAGTTCCAGTGAATTTGTAAAAAGTTATAAATACAAGAGGACATGGCTTTAGGGTGAAAGGGGAAAGGTTTAGGAGGAATATCTTCACTCAGAGAGCGGTGGGAGTGTGGAACGAGTTGCCATCTGACATGGTAAATGTGGGCTCACTCTTAAGTTTTAAGAATAAATTGGATAGGTACATGGATGGGAGAGATCTGGAGGGTTATGGACTGGATGCAGGTCAATGGGACTAGTGGAGTAATGTTTCAGCACAGACTAGAAGAACCGAATGGCCTGTTTTCTGTGCTGTAGTGTTCTATGGTCCTATGGTTAAAATCACCTACCCTGATATCATTCAGGAAAAACATTTTTATCATTCTTTAATGCATGCATTACTAAATGACAATAAAAGGGGACTGCGTGTCCTCATAATCATAATCATAATAATAATATAACAATCTTATGTGTCTTGCAATAGTCTGTGATCTCTCTACAAATTTGTTGCTCTAAATCCCATGGACTTTTGGTTGGTCTGTAATATTAGATTATAATTATGAGGACACGCAGTCCTCTTTTATTGTCATTTAGTAATGCATGCATTAAGAAATGATACAATGCTTTTACAGAATGATATCACGGAAACACAAGACAAACCGACTTAAAAACTAACAAAAACTACATAATTATAACATATAATTAGAACAGTGCAAAGCAATACTGTAATTTGATAAGAACAGACCATGGCACAGTAAAAGTCTCAGAGTCTCTCGAAAGTCCCATCATCTCACGCAGACGGTAAACCCCCAGCGCCACCAACTTGCCGATGCAGCATACTGGAAGCATCTGACCACAGTCCGACTCCGAATCCGTCCGAAAACTCCGAGCCTCCGACCAGCTCTCTGACACCGAGCACCATCTTTGCTGAGCCCTTCGACCACGGCCCCGGCAACAGGCAATAGGCAAAGCCGAGGATCTGGGGCCTTCCCCTCTGGAGATTCTCGATCGCACAGTAGCAGCGGCAGCGAAGCAGGCATTTCAGAAGTTACTCCAGGTGTTCCTCCGTGCTTCTCACGTCTGTGTCTATCAAATCCAGAT
The DNA here is from genome assembly GCF_030028105.1 of Mobula birostris. Taxonomy (NCBI): domain Eukaryota; kingdom Metazoa; phylum Chordata; class Chondrichthyes; order Myliobatiformes; family Myliobatidae; genus Mobula; species Mobula birostris. The sequence continues at coordinate 79,495,887 of NC_092374.1, read as the reverse complement.
TGTGCACTGCCCCATAGTTACACGTACAATATTCATTTGGAACGGCTGTGCGCACTGCGTCGCGCCACCATTTTCTCCTCCCTTTTAATTAGCCCCATTAACATGATCAAACCTTTTTTATTCCTCATTTCCATTCATAATGCCTTACTAGATGAGTTCTCCAGTCTGTCCTGACTGAGCACTGCTGTGACATTTTCCCCGACAAGTAGTAACACCCCTCCCCCTTTAATCCCTCCTGCTCTGTTAGTCCAAAATAGCGTAACTCCGGAATATTGAGCTGCCAATCCTGCCTCTCCTGCAGCTAAATCTCACTAATGGCTAAAATATCATAATTCCATGTGTCGATCAATGCCCTGAACTCACCTGGTCTCTCCTACAATACTCCTTGCATTGAAATATATGCTGCTCAGGATGTTAGTCACACCATGCTCAATCTTTTGATTCCTGATTTTGCCTGAGGTCTCACCAATGTCTGTTTCCACAACTTCTCCACTAACTGTTCTGACACTCTGGTTCCCCTCCCCCTACAACTCTAGTTTAAACCCCACCGTGCTGCACTAGCAAAGCCTCCTGCTAGGGTATTAGTCCTGGTTTAGGCGCAAAGCGTCCTTTCTGTACTGGTCCCACCTTCACTGGAAGAGAGCCCAATGATCCAAAAATCTGACAAGCTCCCCCCTGCACCCAACTACTTAGCCACATGTTAAACTGTATGTTCTTCCTACTTCTGGTCTGACGAGCACGTGGCGTGGGTAGCAATCCTGACATTATAACCCTGGAGTCTTGTCCGTTAACTTCGCACCTGAGCTTATTTTGCAGAACCTCATCACTCTTCCTACCCACATCATTGGTACCTACATGGACCATGACCTCTGGATGCTCACCCTCCCACTTAAGAATGCTGAGGACTTGATCTGGGACGCACTGGAGCCTGGCACCCAGGATGCATCAGACCATCCTGGAATCTCATTCGCACCCATAGAACCTCCTTTCTCTTCCCCTACCTAATGCATCCCCTATCACCACAGGTCACAACTTCTCCCCCTCTTCCCTTCTTGAGTCACAGAGACAGAGATCCTCGGCTAGGTCATCCCCACAGCAGTGCTCTGGCTGAGGAGGATGGTCACAGAAGTACTCTGCCCTGGCTGTATAACCATCCCCCACACCCCCACCGCCTCCCGCACCTTGGGTGCAACAACTTCTCTATATAACCTATCGAACATCCTCTCAGCCTCCTGAATGATCCGGACTTCATCCAGTTCCAGCTCCAACTCCTTAACACAGAACGTTAGAAGCTGCAGCTAGGTGCACTTCTCTTGGGTGAAACTGTCAGGGACACCAGAGGTCTCCCTGTCTTCCCACATCCCGCAAGAGGAGCGTTCAAGTATCCTTCCTAGCATACCTACTGTTCTAACTGTGCAAATATAAAGAAGGAAAACAATAAATAAACTAAGAGAAAAAATATCTGCCTACGGCTTTTTTGCCTTCCCTCACTGAAGCCTTACCTTCCTGAAGCCTTGAAGAGCAAATACCTCAAAATACCCACTCTATCATTGCCTACTCCAACAAAGGCCACTCTGAATACCCCTGTCTTATTGTAATGTGTTCTTGCCAATCAATTCTGATCGCTGATTGGCCACTGTAAGAAATGCAAAACTGCCACAAATCGATGCCTTATGCACTGAGTGAGCTAAGACTACTCATATTTCGGGTCACTGATCCCCGCTGTCAAGGGAGGAGGTGTGGAAGAAAGAGATGTGGAGGGAGGAGGTGTCAAGGGAGGAGGGGAGGTTGGGCATGTCAATGGACAAACAAGGTGTAGAAGGAGGAGGTGAGGAGGGAGGAGATGTTGAGGGAGGAAATGTGGAGGGAAGAGATGAGGTGGGAGGGGGTGTTGAAGGAGGAATTGTGGATGGTGTAGATGTCAAAGGAGGTGAGGGTGGTGGGCATATTGATGGACAGAGGAAGTGTGGAGTGAACAGGTACAGACGGAGGAGATGGAGGGAGGTAATAAGGAGGACTGGAGTGAGTAGATGTGGAGAGAGGAGGTAGTAACAAGGGGATGGAGGGAGGTGATGAAGGGGAGGAGTGGAGTGAGTAGATTTGCACAGAAGAGGTACAGAGAGGGGAGATGGAGGGAGGTAGTGGGGGAGGACTGGGGTGAAGTACAGATGGAGAGGATGGAGGGAGGTAGTGAGGGGAAGGAGTGGAGTGAGTAGATGTGGAGAGAAGGTGAGAAGGAGGGGATAAAGAGAGATGGTGAGTGGGAGGAATGGAGTGAGTAGATGTAGAGAGTGGAGAAACTGACGGAGGAGATTGGAAGGAAGTGGTGGGGAGAGAGGAGTGAGTAGACATGGAGAGAGGAGATTCAGATGGAGCAGATAGTGGGAGGTGCAGAGAGAGGAGTGGAAGAAATCTATGTCGAGAGATGAGGTACTGAAGGAGGGGATGGATGGAGGTGGTAGGGAGAGAGTAAGTAGCCATGGAGAGAGGAGGTTGATACAAAGTGGAAGGAAGAGGGTGGTGGTGGTGGGGACAGGAGTGAGTATCATTAGTGAGAGGAGGTACAGATGGACGGAGTGGAGGGAGGTGGTGGGAGGAGTGGAGTAAGTAGATGTGGAGAGGAGGTACAGATGGAGGGGATAGAGAGAGGTGGTGGGAGGAGTGGAGTGAGTAGATGTGGAGAGGAGGTACAGATGGAGGGGATAGAGGGAGGTGGTGGGAGGAGTGGAGTGAGTAGATGTGGAGAGGAGGTACAGATGGAGGGGATAGAGGGAGGTGGTGGGAGGAGTGGAGTGAGTAGATGTGGAGAGGAGGTACAGATGGAGGGGATAGAGGGAGGTGGTGGGAGGAGTGGAGTGAGTAGATGTGGAGAGGAGGTACAGATGGACGGAGTGGAGGGAGGTGGTGGGAGGAGTGCAGTGAGTAGATGTGGAGAGGAGGTACAGATGGAGGGGATAGAGGGAGGTGGTGGGAGGAGAGGAGTGAGTAGATGTGGAGAGGAGGTACAGATGCAGGGGATAGAGGGAGGTAGTGGGAGGAGTGGAGTGAGCAGATGTGGAGAGGTACAGATGGAGGGGATAGAGGGAGGTGGTGGGAGGAGATGTGGAGAGGTACAGATGGAGGGGATAGAGGGAGGTGGTGGGAGGAGTGGAGTGAGCAGATGTGGAGAGGAGGTACAGATGGAGGGGAAAGAGGGAGGTGGTGGGAGGAGTGGAGTGAGTAGATGTGGAGAGGAGGTACAGATGGAGGGGATAGAGGGAGGTGGTGGGAGGAGTGGAGTGAGTAGATGTGGAGAGGAGGACCAGATGGAGGGGATAGAGAGAGGTGGTGGGAGGAGTGGAGTGAGTAGATGTGGAGAGGAGGTACAGATGGAGGGGATAGAGGGAGGTGGTGGGAGGAGTGGAGTGAGTAGATGTGGAGAGGAGGTACAGATGGAGGGGATAAAGGGAGGTAGTGGGAGGAGTGGAGTGAGTAGATGTGGAGAGGAGGTACAGATGGACAGAGTGGAGGGAGGTGGTGTGAGGAGTGGAGTGAGTAGGTGTGGAGAGGAGGTACAGATGGAGGGGATAGAGGGAGGTGGTGGGAGGAGTGGAGTGAGTAGATGTGGAGAGGAGGTACAGATGGAGGGGATAGAGGGAGGTGGTGGGAGGAGTGGAGTGAGTAGATGTGGAGAGGAGGTACAGATGGAGGGGATAGAGGGAGGTGGTGGGAGGAGTGGGGTGAGTAGATGTGGAGAGGAGGTACAGATGGAGGGGATAGAGGGAGGTGGTGGGAGGAGTGGAGTGAGCAGATGTGGAGAGGAGGTACAGATGGAGGGGATAGAGGGAGGTGGTGGGAGGAGTGGAGTGAATAGATGTGGAGAGAAGGTACAGATGGAGGGGATAGAGGGAGGTGGTGGGAGGAGTGGAGTGAGTAGATGTAGAGAGGAGGTACAGATGGACGGAGTGGAGGGAGGTGGTGGGAGGAGTGGATTGAGTAGATGTGGAGAGGAGGTACAGATGGAGGGGATAGAGGGAGGTGGTGGGAGGAGTGGAGTGAGTAGATGTGGAGAGGAGGTACAGATGGAGGGGACAGAGGGAGGTGGTCGGAGGAGTGGAGTGAGTAGATGTAGAGAGGAGGTGCAGATGGAGGGGATAGAGGGAGGTGGTGGGAGGAGTGGAGTGAGTAGATGTGGAGAGGAGGACCAGATGGAGGGGATAGAGAGAGGTAGTGGGAGGAGTGGAGTGAGTAGATGTGGAGAGAAGGTACAGATGGAGGGGATAGAGGGAGGTGGTGGGAGGAGTGGAGTGAGTAGATGTGGAGAGGAGGTACAGATGGAGGGGATAGAGGGAGGTGGTGGGAGGAGTGGAGTGAGTAGATGTGGAGAGGAGGTACAGATGGAGGGGATAGAGGGAGGTGGTGGGAGGAGTGGAGTGAGTAGATGTGGAGAGGAGGTACAGATGGAGGGGATAGAGGGAGGTAGTGGGAGGAGTGGAGTGAATAGATGTGGAGAGGAGGTACAGATGGAGGGGATAGAGGGAGCTGGTGGGAGTAGTGGAGTGAGTAGATGTGGAGAGGAGGTACAGATGGAGGGGATAGAGGGAGGTGGTGGGAGGAGTGGAGTGAGTAGATGTGGAGAGGAGGTACAGATGGAGGGGATAGAGGGAGGTGGTGGGAGGAGCGGAGTGAGTAGATGTGGAGAGGAGGTACAGATGGAGGGGATAGAGGGAGGTGGTGGGAGGAGTGGAGTGAGTAGATGTGGAGAGGAGGTACAGATGGAGGGGATAGAGGGAGGTGGTGGGAGGAGTGGAGTGAGTAGATGTGGAGAGGAGGTACAGATGGAGGGGATAGAGGGAGGTAGTGGGAGGAGTGGAGTGAATAGATGTGGAGAGGAGGTACAGATGGAGGGGATAGAGGGAGCTGGTGGGAGTAGTGGAGTGAGTAGATGTGGAGAGGAGGTACAGATGGAGGGGATAGAGGGAGGTGGTGGGAGGAGTGGAGTGAGTAGATGTGGAGAGGAGGTACAGATGGAGGGGATAGAGGGAGGTGGTGGGAGGAGCGGAGTGAGTAGATGTGGAGAGGAGGTACAGATGGAGGGGATAGAGGGAGGTTGTGACAGGATTAGCATGAGTAGACATGGAGAGAGGAGGTACAGATGGAGGAATTAGAGGGAGGTGGAGGGAGAGGAGTTGAATGTAGATGTGGAGAATTGTACTGAAGGAGGGCGTGGAGGAAGTTGTCAAGGGGAGGAATGGAGTGGAGGTAAAGAGTGGGTATGGTGGAAGGTTGTCAGGGGGAGTGGCGTATGTAGATGCAGTGAGAAAAGTTACAGATGGAGGGTTGGAGGGTGTTGATGAGGGGAGGAGTCAAATGATTAGGATTGGAGAGATGATGTAAAGAAGAGGTAGTGGAGGGATCTGCTGAGGATAGTGGAGTGAGTGGATGTGGAGGGAGGGAAACAGGCAGAAAAGAGGAGGGTACTGGTGATAGGGAGGAGGGGAGAGAGTATGTTTGGTGAGAGGAGGCTCAGACAGAGGGGATTGAGGGAGGTGGTGGGATGAGTAGATGTCAAGAAATGAGGTACTGATGAGGGAATGGAGGGAGATGGCAAGGGAAGGAGTGGAGTGAGAAAGTGTGGAAAGAAGAGGTACAAATGGAGCAAATGGAGGGGTTGTGAGGGGAGTGGATGTGGAGAGAGGAGGTAAAGATGGAGGGGTTGGAGTGAAGTGGTGAGGGGGATTGAGTGAATAGGTGGGCAGTGAGGAGGTACAAACAGAGGAATGGAGGGAGGTGGGAGCAGAGAAGTAATTCAGAGTGGAGGTACAGACAGAGGGGGAAGGGACGTGGTGGAAAGAGTGGAGGGAGAAGCTGTGGAGAGAGGAGGTACAGGCAAAGGGGATTGAGGGAGGTGGTGGGAGGAGTGGAGTGAGTAAATGTTAAGCTAGGAGATAGAGACAGCAGGTGGAGGGAGATGGCGAGGGGAGGAGTGGAGGGAGTAGGTATAGAGTGAGGTGGTACAGATGGAGCAGATGGAGGGAGATGGCGAGGGGAGGAGTGGAGGGAGTAGGTATAGAGTGAGTTGGTACAGATGGAGGAGATGGAGGGAGATGGCGAGGGGAGGAGTGGAGGGAGTAGGTGTAGAGTGAGGTGGTACAGATGGAGAGAGATGGCGAGGGGAGGAGTGGAGGGAGTAGGTGTAGAGTGAGGTGATACAGATGGAGGGAGTAGGTGTAGAGTGAGGTGGTACAGATGGAGAGGGATGGCGAGGGGAGGAGCGGAGGGAGTAGGTATAGAGTGAAGTGGTACAGATGGAGGAGATGGAGGGAGATGGCGAGGGGAGGAGTGGAGGGAGTAGGTATAGAGTGAGTTGGTACAGATGGAGGAGATGGAGGGAGATGGCGAGGGGAGGTGTGGAGGGAGTAGCTATAGAGTGAGTTGGTACAGATGGAGGAGATGGAGGGAGATGGCGAGGGGAGGAGTGGAGGGAGTAGGTATAGAGTGAGTTGGTACAGATGGAGGAGATGGAGGGAGATGGCGAGGGGAGGAGTGGAGGGAGTAGGTATAGAGTGAGTTGGTACAGATGGAGGAGATGGAGGGAGATGGTGAGGGGAGGAGTGGAGGGAGTAGGTATAGAGTGAGGTGGTACAGATGGAGGAGATGGAGGGAGATGGCGAGGGGAGGAGTGGAGGGAGTTTGTGTAGAGTGAGGTGGTACAGATGGAGGGAGTAGGTGTAGAGTGAGGTGGTACAGATGGAGAGGGATGGCGAGGGGAGGAGCGGAGGGAGTAGGTATAGAGTGAAGTGGTACAGATGGAGGAGATGGAGGGAGATGGCGAGGGGAGGTGTGGAGGGAGTAGGTATAGAGTGAGTTGGTACAGATGGAGGAGATGGAGGGAGATGGTGAGGGGAGGAGTGGAGGGAGTAGGTATAGAGTGAGGTGGTACAGATGGAGGAGATGGAGGGAGATGGCAAGGGGAGGAGTGGAGGGAGTTTGTGTAGAGTGAGGTGGTACAGATGGAGGAGATGGAGGGAGATGGTGAGGGGAGGAGTGGAGGGAGTAGGTATAGAGTGAGTTGGTACAGATGGAGGAGATGGAGGGAGATGGCGAGGGGAGGAGTGGAGGGAGTAGGTATAGAGTGAGTTGGTACAGATGGAGGAGATGGAGGGAGATGGCGAGGGGAGGAGTGGAGGGAGTAGGTATAGAGTGAGTTGGTACAGATGGAGGAGATGGAGGGAGATGGTGAGGGGAGGAGTGGAGGGAGTAGGTATAGAGTGAGTTGGTACAGATGGAGGAGATGGAGGGAGATGGTGAGGGGAGGAGTGGAGGGAGTAGGTATAGAGTGAGTTGGTACAGATGGAGGAGATGGAGGGAGATGGCGAGGGGAGGAGTGGAGGGAGTAGCTGTAGAGTGAGGTGGTACAGATGGAGGGAGTAGCTGTAGAGTGAGGTGGTACAGATGGAGGGAGTAGGTGTAGAGTGAGGTGATACAGATGGAGGGAGTAGGTGTAGAGTGAGTTGGTACAGATGGAGGAGATGGAGGGAGATGGCGAGGGGAGGAGTGGAGGGAGTAGCTGTAGAGTGAGGTGGTACAGATGGAGGGAGTAGCTGTAGAGTGAGGTGGTACAGATGGAGGGAGTAGGTGTAGAGTGAGGTGATACAGATGGAGGGAGTAGGTGTAGAGTGAGGTGGTACAGATGGAGGGAGTAGGTGTAGAGTGAGGTGGTACAGATGGAGGGAGATGGCGAGGGGAGGACTGGAGGGAGTAGGTGTAGAGTGAGGTGATACAGATGGAGGGAGTAGGTGTAGAGTGAGGTGGTACAGATGGAGGGAGTAGGTGTAGAGTGAGGTGGTACAGATGGAGAGAGATGGTGAGGGGAGGAGTGGAGGGAGTAGGTGTAGAGTGAGGTGATACAGATGGAGGGAGTAGCTGTAGAGTGAGGTGGTACAGATGGAGGAGATGGAGGGAGATGGCGAGGGGAGGAGTGGAGGGAGTAGATGTGGAGAGGAGGTACAGATGGAGGGAGCAGTTGTAGAGTGAGGTGGTACAGATGGAGGGAGCAGGTGTAGAGTGAGGTGGTACAGATGGAGGGAGATGGCGAGGGGAGGAGTGGAGGGAGTAGGTATAGAGTGAGGTGATACAGATGGAGGAGATGGAGGGAGATGGCGAGGGGAGGAGTGGAGGGAGTAGCTGTAGAGTGAGGTGATACAGATGGAGGGAGTAGGTGTAGAGTGAGGTGATACAGATGGAGGGAGTAGGTGTAGAGTGAGGTGATACAGATGGAGGGAGTAGGTGTAGAGTGAGGTGGTACAGATGGAGAGAGATGGCGAGGGGAGGAGTGGAGGGAGTAGGTGTAGAGTGAGGTGGTACAGATGGAGGGAGTAGCTATAGAGTGAGGTGGTACAGATGGAGGGAGTAGCTGTAGAGTGAGGTGATACAGATGGAGGGAGTAGGTGTAGAGTGAGGTGATACAGATGGAGGGAGTAGGTGTAGAGTGAGGTGGTACAGATGGAGGAGATGGAGGGAGATGGCGAGGGGAGGAGTGGAGGGAGTAGGTGTAGAGTGAGGTGGTACAGATGGAGAGAGATGGCGAGGGGAGGAGTGGAGGGAGTAGGTGTAGAGTGAGGTGATACAGATGGAGGGAGTAGCTGTAGAGTGAGGTGGTACAGATGGAGGAGATGGAGGGAGATGGCGAGGGGAGGAGTGGAGGGAGTAGATGTGGAGAGGAGGTACAGATGGAGGGAGCAGGTGTAGAGTGAGGTGGTACAGATGGAGGGAGCAGGTGTAGAGTGAGGTGGTACAGATGGAGGGAGTAGCTGTAGAGTGAGGTGGTACAGATGGAGGGAGTAGCTGTAGAGTGAGGTGGTACAGATGGAGGAGATGGAGGGAGATGGCGAGGGGAGGAGTGGAGGGAGTAGATGTGGAGAGGAGGTACAGATGGAGGGAGTAGGTGTAGAGTGAGGTGATACAGATGGAGGGAGCAGGTGTAGAGTGAGGTGGTACAGATGGAGGAGATGGAGGGAGGTTGTGAGGAAATCAGCATGAGTAGATTTTGAGAGATGAGGTATCGGCAGAGGAGGTGGACGGAATGGTTGCGGGGACTGGAATGAGTAGCTGTGAAGAGAGCAGGTACAGAGGGAGATGCTGAGGGAAGAAGAGTGAAATAAGTAGATGTGGCGAGATGAAGGAGAGATGGATTGGGTGGAGGGAGGAGGAGTGGATGGAGTTGATGTGGAGAGAGGGTTACAGCTGGAGGGTATGGAGGGAGTTGGTGAGGGGAGGAGTGGAGTGGGTAGGTTTGGAGAGAGGAGATACTGATGGAGGGGATGGAGAGAGGTTTTGAGATGTGGTAAGAAGAAGTACAGATGGAGGGAGTTGTTGAGGGGAGTGGAATGAATATGTGTAGAGAAGAGGTACAGACAGAGGGGATAGAGGGAGGTGGTGAAGGGGAGGAGTGGAGTGAGTAGGTTTGGAGAGAGGAGACACAGAAGGGATGGAGGGAGGAGTGGAGTGAACAGGTGTTGAGAGATGAGGAAGAAATGGAAAGAGTTGGTGGGGGGAGGAGTGGAGTGAGTATGTGTGGAGAGGAGAGGTACAGAAGAGGGTGGTGGTGAGAACAGTGGACTGAGTAGATGTGGAGAGAGCAGGTACAGGCAGATGAGATGGAGGGAGGTTATGAGGGGAGTGGAATGAGTTGGGTTGGAGGGCTACAGTGTGCATTGTGTACGATCACTGCTGGGACAGTTACCAGTGCCTCACCATGAGGAGGTCAGAGCAGAGTGTCCAGAAGGCCTGAAGTAGTTCAGTGAGGAAGTTAAATAGGAACTATGAAATGCAGGGTGAAATCACGAGTAAACATTGACAGTAAACGGAAATAGAAACTTATTCTGGGTTTATTGACCAAAATGCCAAAAATATACTCCAAGGATGTAAACAGGAAAAGGGCTCATGGGAGGGTGCTGGCTTGTAGGCAGCAGCCATGGCTGATGCAGCAGTAATAGTTCTTTCTGTCATCGTCACCAAGGAGGATGCTGCTGGGCAGTGACGGATGCTGCCGAGAGCCCCTGATCGAGGAGGAGCTGAATGCACAGAGTGGGTCTGTCATTTTATACTGCAAAACTTATCGATAAGCTTCACCGCCTTGTGTAACTGGGTCCTCGAATTTCTCACTTGCAGACCCCAGTCAGTTCAATCAGCAACATCTCCTCCCCAGTCTCCATCAGCACAGGTGCACCCCAAGGCTGTGTGCTTAGCCCCCTGTTCTACTTGCTTTACACTTGTGACTGGGTGGCTAGGCACAGCTCCAATGCCATATTCAAGTTTGCTGATAACACCAATATCACAGGCCAAATCAAAGGATGTGACAAATCAGCATGTAGAAGGGAGATTGGAAATCTGGCTCAGTGGTGCCATATCAATAATGTCTTATGCTATGTCAGCAAAACCAAGCGGCTGAGGAAACCAGATGTCTATGAGTCAGATCTCATTGAGGGATCAGAAGTGGAGAGGGTCAGCAACTTTAAATTCCTCAGCATTATCATTCAGAGGGTCCAGCAAGTCAGTGTCACTACAAAGAAAGCGCAGCACTGCCTCTACTTTCTCAGGAGTTTGCAAAGATTTGGCATGTTAACTAAAACTCTGACAAACTTCTTTCGATGTGTAGTGGAGAGTATATTGACTGGTTGCATCATAGTCTGGTCTAGAAAAACCAATGCCCTTGAACATAAAAGTGTACAAGAAGTAATGGATACAGCCCAATCCATCACAGATAAAGCCCTCCCCACTAATGAGCACGTTTATGAGGTGCACCGTCGCAGGAAAGTAGCATCCATCAACGAGGACCCCCACCACCCAGGCCATGATCTCTTCTTGCTGGTACCATTAGGAAGATGATACAGGAGTCTCAGGACCCACACCACCTGGATCAGGAACAGTTATTGCCCCTCAACCATCAGGCTCCTGACCCAGAATGGATAACTTCACTCACCCATCACTGAACTGTTCCCACAGTCCATGGACTCGTTTTCAAGGACTCTGCATCTCATGTTCCCAATATTTATTGCTTATTTATTAATAATGATTTTTTTGTACTTGTACAGTTTGCTGTCTTTTGAACACTGGATGAGGGAGATCATTCGTTGATGCTATTGTGTTCTTTGCATTTACCTTGAAGGCCTGCAAGGAAATGAAACTCATGATTATATATGGTGACATCTATATGGTTGATAATAAATTTACTTTGAACTTTGTCAGTTGGATGAAATGATTATTGTATGACAGACCTTCCTGTGGAAGTCGAATGAATTTGGGTGAGCTGAGCACCAACAAAGGCCAGGGACCCTCCTCGGAAGCCTCCGCATTCATAGGGAAGAAAACAATTGTCACGCTGTTGGACAAGTCGGGAATTAAGATCTCAGGATTGTGTGTGACTGGAGCTGAGCGGTCATCCTGGAGACATTAGACAGGACAAATATGATCCGCTGTAATAGGGTGCTATGTGAATTCAGTAGATTATTTTGCAGATACAGTGAGGAATGATCTTAAGAGAAGTTAATTTTGGACTGCACTCCGTGCAACGGGAAAGGGTTGGACGATGAGCCTGTTGACAAGAGCCCACTTGGGTTTGCAACGGATGTGGTTTGGTATGAAATTTCTACTTCTCGTGCAACCAGAGGAGACTGTGATAAGAGGAGACTCAAGTGGTTTTGCAGATACTGGATATCTTGATCAGCACACATAAAATGCTGGAGGTTGGGCAGCATCTATGGAGGGGAATAAAGAGTTGACATTTCAGGCCTAGACCCTACAACAGGGCCGCTATGAGGTGACTTGGTTGTGGTCGTTTGGAGGAACACATGGGGAGATTTGATGGTGTCCTCTCGGCTAAATGAAGAATTGATGCATAACTTGGAAAATATATCTCCATAGAGTCACAGAGCACAAAAACAGGTCTTCGGCCCATAGAGGTCATGACAACCATCAACCACACATTGTCAATGACCCCACTCAATTTTCTCCACATTCATAATCAGAATCAGGTTTCTATCACTGACCATTGAGTGTGACTTTTCAGGTGCCGTACTTCCCTCCTGACGGCAGTAATGAGAAGGGGGTATGTCCTGCATGATGAGGGTCCTAAGGGATGGATGCCGTCTTCCTGAGTCATCACATCTTGTCCTTAATGTGCTCGATGGTGGGAGGTTTGTGCCCATGTGTCTACAGCCTCTTGCCATCCATCGGAGCCTCCATGCCAGGCTGTGATGCAAACAGTCAGAATGCTCACCACCGCACTTCTGTAGAAATTTGTAGGAGCCTTTGGTGACAGACCAAATCTCCTCAAGACCCTAACAAAGTAGAACCGCTGCCACGTCTCCTTCATGACGGCGTCAACACGTTAAGCCCAGGACAGAGCGCATCAGCACTCTCCAGGTCCTTCCACTTGCTGGGGGCGGTTGACAACAGCCAATTAGCCTACTGACCAGAGGGCTTCTGGGGCGTGGGAGAAAAGCCAGAGGGTCACGGGGAGAACATGCAGAACTCCACACGCAGGCCAGATCAGGATCAAAGCTGCGCCACTGCAGTGGCTTTCCCAGCTGCTCGTTCTGCTGCAAAGCTCTAAAGGCTCGAGAGGAAGAGGAGTTCATCCATGGCTGACCCGAGAAGTCAAAGGCAACTTTAAGTCAAAGGAGAAAGCTTGTAAAGCCATTAGAATAGGCTGGAGGCCCCAGGATCTGAAGAAATCGGAGCTTACTGAAGATTGTGGAGCAGCAAGTATTGTGTCACAGGTGGGAAGCAGAGCACGGTGGTGTAAGACAGCTTCCTCATCAGTAGGAAGTGGCCAATGGATTTCCTTGGGGTTGTTTTTCTAAACCTTTGCTCATCTTACGAAATATTAATGACTTGGATGTGTTGAGAGAAGACAGTTTCCAAAATGATGCAAAACTGTGAGTAATGGTGTATGGTGGGAGCAACAGAGAGGCAGCAGAGTGGGCAGATGATGTTTAATGTGGACAGTCTGGAGGATGTAGAGGGGCTCTGGAGATAGGGGAGCTGGTGAGAAAATGGGTGCAGCCCCATAGCTCCCTGAATGTGATGTACTAAGCTGGTAAGGAAGGCATGTTTTTGTCAGACAAGTCGTTGAATTCAAGAGTCAGGAAATTGCATTGCAGTATAAAACTCTAGTTAAGCCATATCTAGAATATTGCATTCACTTCCGGTTGGCCCATTACAGGAAGTATGTGCAAACTTTGGACAGGGTCCAGAAGAGGTTTACGAGGATGCTGCCGGGATCAGAAAACGTGCAAGACAGCTTGAACAAAGTTGGGTTTGTTTTCTCTTGGAGTACGAGAGGCCGAGGGGAAACTTGATAGAGGTTCATGTAATTATGAGAGTCATCGATAACTGGGTCGAAATGACTAATATTAGAGGGCATACATTTATGATGACTGCACAAATTTCAAAGGAGATGTGTAGTGCACATTTTTTTTTCCCTATAGTGGTGGTGTCCAGAATGCGCTGCCAGAGTTGCTAATGAGGGCAGACACAATAGAGGAGCTTAAGAAGCTCTTAGCTAGGTGCGTGAATGTGGAAAGAATGGAGGGGTATGGACATTGGGTAGACTGAAGGGATTAGTTTAGTTCAAAGTATATTTATTATCAGAGTATGTACACTAAAAACAACCTTGAGATTTGTCCCCTTACAGGCAGCCACAAAACAAAGAAACCCAATAGAATGCGTTAACAAAAAAGTGTAGAAAAATGCCAGACATGCAAACAATGAAAGTAGGGAAATAGCATTCAGAACTGAAGTTCACGAAAGTGAGTTTCCAGCCACGAAGCCGGTCGTCACTGCAGCCGATCCAGTAGCCTGTTAGTTGCAGGCTACAGCCCCAGTTCAGTGCAGAGATGAGTAAACCTCGTATAGCAGCGAGCTGAACACCAGCCCGTCCCTCACCTTTGTCTCTGACCACCACCCCCCTCCCCCAACCTTTTCAATCTGGCCTAGTGCTTAATTCAGGCAAACTTCACATTGTCCCTTGCTCTTGGACTCAAGCCCTACCAGTTCACTATGCACCCAGGTCCAGGCCCCACCGTATCCAGCCTTTCCGATCTGGTGTGGCACTTAAATCAACCAAACAGCAGGTCATTCCTTGCTCTTGGGCTCGAGTCCCGCTTCCTCGACTCCACCTCACCTTCCCTCAGTTCTGCCACTTCAAATCGCCTCGACGTCCACTCCAGCAACAGCCAAACATTGGCTCATTCTCCACTCTCATGCAAGGGCCAAGCTGCCTCAAATCGGCCTATACATGCCATACCGCAAGCACCCTGCACCTTTGAGATTTCAGTTCACACTGCAAAAGTGCCAGGTTTCAAAGCTACATTTTAATGTCAGAGAAATATATAAATATACATCCTGAAATGCTTTTCCTTTGCAACCGTTCATGAAAAACAGAGGAGTGCCCCAAAGAATGAACAACAGTTAAATGTTAGAACCCCAAAGTCCCCCCCCCCAGCTCCCCTCCCTCCCACGCGTAAATGGCAGCAAGCAACGATCCCCCTCCCCCCACCAGCAAAAAAAAGCGTCGGCACCCGCCACCGAGCACTCAAGTGTGCAGCAAAAACAATAGCGGAGACACAGACTTCAAAGACTATGCGGTCACCCGGTATTCGACATACCACAGGTTCGCTCGCTCCCTAATAAGGAAGAAAGAGATGTCTCCATTTGACAGTGACAGGGGAGACATAACAAACAACTCACTGGTCTACGATGTTAAAAGTCCATTATGTCGCTTTTTCCAAGCTCTGTGCCCAAAGATCTCAGGTCTCTGGGCACACAGCCAAAGATCTGCCAGCTCCTACGACACACCGGTCTGGGATACAAACCTTTGATCTGCCCGTCTCCAGAGCCCTGAGATCCTAGGCCTCCAAAGGCGAGCCGAGCTCGTAGGCCGCACCCTTGGCCTATTGGATAATGGCCAGTCGTGACACCCTGAGAGCGGGTCCCTTTCCCACAAAGAACCGAAGTCAGCGTGCAACTCCAGGTCAGGGTTTTCAAAAGAACCCTGAAAGGGAAAAATAGAGATAATAAAGATGGAAATAGAGCTGTTTCCGAAGATGCAAGCAAAGGAGTCGCCGTTTAGCGCCATCTTGACTAAGCTCCGCCTCCCAGTTGTACAGATGGTTGAAAAGCTCATCTCTGAAGGGGAAGTTACAGGGTTTTGATTGCAGTCCTGGTGAAGGGTCTCTGCCAGAAATGCTGGTTGTTTACTCTTTTCCATCGATGCTGCCTAGCCTGCTGAGCTCCTCCAGCAGTTTGTGTGTGTTGCTTTGGACTTTCAGCAGCTGCAGATTTCCTTGTGTTACTGATAGCAGTGATCACTTTTGAGAAAAAAGTGTGGTCAATAGTGTAACTTATAGCTTTGTTTGCCGCCAGCAAATCGTCACTGTGCTTCACTAGTGCCATCTTAAACCGGAACACTTAATTACTAGGCATTTATTTACTAATTATGTCACTGCTTCACAGCATTGGTGACATTAGCCCCATCTAATCAGTGACACATTAAACCACTTCCCCAAGCATTTTATCGGGTTATCTTCAATGGAAGGGATGATGTCACCCTGAACTTGGAGGCTAAACTTGCTAGTAACTTTGCCCTTTCTGATCACCAAACACCTGGACTCCTTGGCCTTGAAGGACATCCTCGCCCAAGTGGCTACATTACCCAGGGTTTCCAATACCCATCTTGCTTGGACATGTGACACAGTTGTTATAATGATGTCGTCCATGAACCCTCGTAGAGCCAGTTGAACAATACCCGACTCCAGCGTCGGGCCACGGGTTACATCTTCTGCTGCTGATAACAGGAGGTTCATTTTAATAAATGGGTGGGGGAGATGGGGCACCCTGTTGGAATCCCTTTCTAGAGGTCCTGCCAACTAGTTGTGAAATGGGCTGATGTAAATCTGAGTTTGAATCCTCCTAGGTAGCTGGTGATCATGACACCCTTCCTTCGCCATTACATCTGTACACATGGGGGATGAGAGAGGACCCAAACTGTAGGCTCTGTGGTCAAAAGGGGACACTGTCTCATATACGGTCCGGGTGTAAAACAGCTCTAACTCAAGGACGGTATAGGTGGCGCCATGATAAGGTGCTTCTGGCTCTTGCTGACACACTAGAGCGGGAGAGATGCAAGAAGAGGATGGCTGGCACAGATTTGAGGAAGGCCATCACCTTCACCAAAGAGGGAGCCAGGCCTTTTGTAACCAAACAACCAAAGCCCAATCTGCTGCTAACGGCCAGGTCCTGGGGGATGAGGGTCGATGTGGGAAGGAGGTTGCAGTTCCCGGATGTGGTGCACACAACCCTACACCTGGACATTGTACTGTGGTCAACTGAAGACTGGAAAATAATGCTGGTTGAGTTGACTGTGCCGTGGGAGGAGGGATGGGAAGAGGCCCATGAGAGAAAGGCCTTGAAGTACCAGCCCTTAGTGCAGGGGTGTAAAGATGAGGGATGGCAGGCATGGTTGTTCCTTGTGGCGATCAGCTGCAGAGGTTTCCCAGCCAAATCAGCATGGCGGTTGTTGTCAGCTCTGGGCTTGGACGAAAGGAGCAAAAAACAAGCAGCTCGTAGGATGGGGGAAGAGGCAGAACGAGCTCTTGTTGGATTTGAAGTAGGCGAGAGGAGGGAAGCTGGAAGCCAGGAGCGGATGCCACTGCCGGCGCACCAGCTGGAGAGTGTCGTGGTTGAGCGTCGAAACACTCTGTGAAGGTTGGGAACCACCTGATGACATCTGCTCCTGGCTGAAGGCTACGGTTACCTTGTGAGATATCTGGAGAATGCAGCCTAACAGGTGTATGTAACAAGTAATCTCTGGTTTGTATCAGTGGCTTCCAGGAAAGACTGGATGGCAACCAAGGAAGGTCGCTGACACTGGCCTGACCTCCAGGAAAGACTGGCACGGACTCACAAGGCTAGTTGTGGGCAGCACTTGCAAGAGGGCACCACTCAAGCTACAATTGAACACAAAGAGCAATACCCCCAGAGTCTCCCGAGAGGGGGGAAGGATGAGAGACTCAACTGGACGGTCATACTGGCAACGACCAGGACAGGAAACACGACTACGAGGAAGCTAAAGCAAACAACACTGACCAGAGAGGAACTCACGGTAAGGTGTCATTGCATGAAAGGCTGCAAAAACATCAGAGGGCTCAAGATACACCACAACAGGTCTAGATGTGGATCAATGGTGACCCAAGTGCAGCGCACGGACTTAGTGTCCAGTTAAATGAAGGAGAATTCCAGCCAGGAAGCACCCCACAGAGCCAAAGATCTCTCCGCACTTGAGTGACCTCAGCACCAAACAACAGACCAAGTGAGTTCCTCTTTGACTACCCCGATCCATTCATCAAGGAAAGACAGGATCAAATGGCCTAGACCGTCAGACAACGTCGCCTGGATGCAGTTCGATGATGATCTAGACAGCATCCTGGAAGTTGCCTTAGCAGGTCCAGTACACAGAAAGATCGACTCACTCACAATCATAGCGTACAATCTAGCTAAGGAACGATTTGCCCCAATGGAGCAGAGAAACTATCCTGAGTTACCACGGCAACCAAATAGGAGGGAAAGGGAGGTTTGTCGCTTGAGAGGCGAATTAAAGACGCTCAACAAGAGGTTTAAAACCAGCTCACTGGCTGAAAAAGGTATCAAGGACTTAACCAGTATGCTGCGGGAAAAGCTGTGTAAACTCTGGAGGGCAGAACATCTGCGACAGCAAAGAAGGAAGAAAGAGAAGAGGCGAGCGCAGTTTGTGAGAGATCCATTCAGCTTCACCAGGACTCTTCTCGGCGAACAAAGATCTGGTGTACTATCCAGCTCAAAGCCAGAGGGAGAGGAGTTCCTGTGGGAGGCACACAGCCACCCACGGAGGGGTCAGGGACTAGGAACCAACCGGGCTGTGCGTAGACCGTCAATTGAGCTGAATATGAAGGAGCCTACATGGCAGGAAACCCAAGACATCATCCGGAAAGCTAAAGCATCAGGTGCCCCAGGCCCAAGCGGCATACTTTATAATGACTTGGCCCCGTGAAATCATTGGCACAGAAACCTCAAAACAATTATCACCTCCTACCCCCGCCCCCGCCTCTCCCAGCGATGTTAGACCATAAGACACTACTTGGCCCACTGGGCCTGCTGCATTTTCCCCCATTCAAACTCATTCTCCTGCTTCCTCCTGTGTGTTGAACTGTTGCTGGAAGAAGCTCTGAAGACAGCAGAGGGAATGGAGTGCCCTCTGCCTGGAGCCTTCAGAGTGCATTACCAGGACTCACACAGCACAGAAACAAGCCATTCGGCCCAACTCCTCATGTTGACCAAATTGGCCTACTGAGCTAGTCCCATTGCCTGGGTTTCACTCATATCCCTCTAAATCTTTCAAATCCATGTACTTGTGCATGTCTCTTCTGACTGCCAGAATGGTACCCACATCTATCACTTCCTCTGTATCCCTCAGATCCCCTTTAAGCCTCTGTCCTCTCACCCCTGGTTTTCTATCCTGCAAACATCCACTTTCAAGTACCTGGGGGTGCACCTGGATGACAGACCTGAGTGCAGCACCAACACAGAGGCTGTGTACAAGGACCAGAGTTGCCTCTACTTCCTGAGGAGACTGAGATCCTTTGGAGTATGCAGACCTCTCCTTCACATGTTCTACCAGTCTGTTGTAGCCAGTACAGTCTTCTAATTAGTGGTGTGCTGGGGCAATGGCATCAACACAGGCAATGCCAACAGTCTCAACAAACTGATTAGAAAGGCTGGCACGAGGAAATCTGCAGATCCTGGAAATTCAAGCAACACACACAAAACATGCTGGTGAACGCAGCAGGTCAGAAATGTCGACTGCACCTCTTACTAAAGATGCTGCCTGACCTGCTGCGTTCACCAGCATGCTTTGCGTGTGTTGCTGGAAAGGCTGGGTTTGTTATAGGAGTCAATCTGGACACACCGGAGGCTGTGGTAGAACAAAGGACCCTGTGGAAAATCCTGGCAATTCGGGACAATGTTTCTCACCCTCTGCGTGCCACCTTGGCAGAACAGAAGAGCACTTTCAGTAATAGACTAAGACAACTGAATAGCTCCACAGAGCGCTATGTGAAGTAATTCTTACCCTCGGCCATTCAGCTCAATAATGAGCCAACCCATGCCCAAGGAAGTGATGACCTCCTCCTGTTAGACTACTTCTGGGAAGGTATTTCTTATTCTTTCTACTCTTCTTCTAGTATTTATATTTGAGCACTTGTATTGCTACTGTGATACTGTAAATTCCTTTGGCATCAAAGTATTTATCTGCCTTATTTATGCAATCTTGTGATCATATATACCTCTTTCAGGCCACTCCTCAGCACCCCGCGCTGAGGAAAACAGTCCCGACCCATCCTCATAACCGCAGCCCTCCGGGGTCAGTATCACCGCCTTTGGCTCTCTTTTTCCCACCACACCACTGGCGAGGTGGCTGTGTCCCGAAGCAGGGAAGGACGGAGCTGCCTTGACTGGCTTTGTGGTGGCGATGAACGAACCGGCTCTAGGGATACACATTTTTTTTCCAGTCTTGGTAAAGGGTCCCGGCCCGAAACGTCGACTGGTTACTCTTTAGGATGCTTCCAGGCCGGCTGAGGTCCTCCCGCATTTTGGAGCGCATTGCTGAGGGTTCAGCTCCTCGGCGTCACCCTCAGCAGTCTACCTGCGGCGGACGTGTCTGCCCGCGAGAGCAATCACGGCGACCAAATCCGCCTTCCCGCGGAGGCAACCCCCTCCACTCCCCACCCCCACCCTCATGGCGGTAATCGCTGCAGAGACGGTCTCCGAGAGCGCTGACCTCCTCACCCCCGCGATTCTGCTATTAGCATGACAGTTATGATTGCCCGGCCTCTCCCCGCATGGCTTCCTGGACCGAGCGCTACAAATCAGATGTTTCCTGTCTAGGGACACATCAGTGCGGAGCTTGCCGTGCTGCCTCAGGCATCGGACGCCCCGACCCGGCTGCCCCTGCCACTGATGCCTTGGGGCAACGTCCGGGCGGTCTGGAGGGTGGAGCAGGGAGACCGGGAAGATCAGAGCGACTGAGCGAAGGTGAGAGTTTAAACGGTCCTACACCGGTGCGGGAGAACTGTGTTGTTTGGCGCAGTTCGAACTCTTGCAAGCTCATCTCTTTCTGCCCGTCATCTTGGCAGGTACATGAGCACTGTTGCGTTTCTAAATGTCTCCACTTTGCCTTTATTCCAAGAGACATCCCATACTCCCCAGGCACGCAGCCGCTCGACCAATTCCTGAGGAAGGGTTCACTAGCCCTGGCTGCTAGCGAGCTGATTCCCCCGGGAGCTCCGCGGCAAGTTGTCCACCACTCTCCCGGCCGGCTCAGAAGTTCAGCGACCGCTCACTGGGTTTGTGGGCTTCATTGCGGAAACCGTCACCGCACGCAAGGAATGGGGCCGTTCAGCCCGCCGACTCGGTGCGGGACATAGCAGTCTGATGGGGTGGGTAGGAGGGGGAACAGTCTCCCGTTGTTTCGGGGCGTGCGTGGGAGCTTTCGCACAGCGGGAGGGAGAAAGGAGACGTCGGCTGTCAGCTGGTGAGACAGGGGGAGGGGGCTGACGCTGTTATGGAGCTGGTTTCACAGAGGTGAGGAGTGGAGGGAGTGTATGCAGTGAGGGGTGTAGTGGGGGTTGTTCGCACCGGTGGAGAAGCTTTATGCTGCTCACACAGTGTCCGACCTGTCACCGCCTCAGGTCCCTGTCGGTCCTTCTATCCCTCCACCTCTGGTGGACCAGGAAAGCTGACGTCCTGTGCCTCTCGCAATTAACGCGCAGGACCTGAGTGTTGATGAGAAGCTCAGTGTTTATCCCCTACACCGCACCCTCCCTTGAGAAGGTGGGAGTGAGACACCTCCCGCAGTGCTATTAGGTAGAGCGTTCCTGGGTTTAGACCAGCCTTTCTCAAACTTTCTGCCTTGCAGGAATCCTTAAAGTAATCTTCAGGTCTCAGGGAACCCCTGTGTAAACATTATTATATGTAGATAAGTTGTAGATGTGACAATCCAAAAATAATTGTCTATGCTCTTTAGAATAAAGCATGGATTTTTACCCAGCCTTTCTTGAAATTAATCTCTTCCTTTCCCTTTCATAAATTTTTAAAAACTCTAAGGCAAACATAATGCTTTTCCGTTAAATAACTGGCTTGAACCAAAACGAGATTTAATTTTTCTGAAGGTAGGCTTGGTAGACTTAATTTAAGTAAAGCTTGTAAATTGATTTTAATTAATGCTATTTATAACATGATAATTTATTGACAATGTTAAATAATAAAGTTACTAAAAACCATAAGCCAAAGCAATATGAGTAAAAATATAGCCTAAAGCACAATTTATACAAGACTTTGAAAAAAAATGTTTTCTTACTAAGTGATATGATCAGGTTCATGTGAAACCTGTGCTTGTTTTTTTGCTGCACAAATACTCAAATTCTGGGTTGAACTTGAGATAAGCACACGCAGATTTCACCATCAACTGAAATGCAACAATCTCTATCCTTGCTCTTGATGCTTGTTACACCAGAAAAAGCTTGCTCACACATGTAAGAAGTTGAAAACTGCAGCAAAACATTCATTTCTTTCCTATGAATGGCAGAATACTCTTCTTTCACAGAAATCCAGAACTTGTCCAGCGGCAGGTCAGTAAATCTCATCTTGAGTGCATGATCAGACTGCAGCTCACAAAGTTCCTCCTCTTCTCTCAAAGTCAAGTTCTCAGACTAAGCAGAAGATTCAGACAGAGGGTCCCTCCACCCTGTCAAACACTTGTGTCGAAAGGGAGGAAAATGCTCTTGAATCTTGTCCTGCAGTTCTTCCAGGTGGTTTTCAGTAAGACTTGAGACTTCTTCACCCTCAAGCCCAAACAGCAGTGGAAATGTTTCACGATTTCCTTTTGAAAAATAATTTTTCCAAAGATTCAGTTTACTTTCAAGTCCAAGAATCTTATCACTTGAAATCAAAACGTTTTTTCCAGGGCCTTGCAGAGATTTGTTCAACAGGATCATATGATGAGAACTGTCTGTTAAGTAGGCTAGTTACTGCAGCCATTCTTCACCTTTAAAGCACTCGGCAAAATCTGGCCTTCTATTTTCTCGAAAGGACTCCTGCAATTCACCTTTCAGCTCAAACACCCTGTTGAGAATTCTTTCTCTGCTAAGCCACTGGATTTCTGTATGTAGTAGGAGATTGGTGTGCCCTTTGTCCTGGTTTTCGCACATTTTTTTAAACATTCTAGAGTGAAGTGGTCTTTGTTTAACAAAGTTAACCATTTTTGTAGCATCATCCAGAACATTTTTCATTTCATTTCCAATAGTCTCTGACATCAGCACCCCTCTGTGAAGAAAGCAGTGTGTTGTGATAATGTCAGGGTTTTCTATTTTTTGCAACAACAAAGTGACAGGCCAGCAGCTGAGTACTGGCACATAAAAACTCCTTCTTCAGAATGAAAATTTCCCTCCAATTTTCTACTACACCAGTAGAGTTTGTCTGCTCCCATAAGTCAGTCAGTGGTAAGGGAAAGCTGGGGGAGGTAATTCGGGAGGGAGAGGCTGACATCACAGCCCAAGTTGGGCAAGCCTATTCAATGCACCACACTCCACATCAGCCTACCATCCTCCCCTCTGTGCTGTAGCCCTCTGTAGTTTAGACCCAGTGACAGTGAGATGTTTCCAAGTCAAAGCAGTGGGGAAGCTGAAGAGGTTCCCTTCATCTGATGTCCTTGACCTTCTGGGTGGGAGAGGTGGCAATTTTGGGATGGGGCGTCGAAGTGACTTGTTGCAATGCATTTTGTAGATAGTTCACACTGCAGCCACTAGACGCCGGGGCTGGAGGGAAGGGGTGAATGGGGTTACCAATGGAGCAGGCTGCTTTGTCCCAAAGCTTCTTGAGAGGTGTTCAGGGTTGAAATCCTGGCAAGTGGTACCTTCCTGTGAGGGGGTGACTTGGAGTTATCATGAGGTGAGGAGCCCCCAGTCTTCCTGCTGCGGTGTTTACGTGATGGGTCCAGCTGGGTGTCTGGCCAACACACACAAAATGCTGGAGGAACTCAACAGGCCAGGCAGCTTCTATGGAAAAGTGCGGTGAACAGTCGACATTTTCGGCCGGGAACTGAGCCCCGGGCTGATGTGGTGTGGGGTAGTCACATAATCACAGTTTCACACAGAATGGAAACGGGCCCTGCGGCCCATCTCCTCCATTTGACCCATGGCCCTCTGAACCGGATTACAGTACTGGCTCAGCATGCGTAGATAGTCACCACCATGGATGAGCTGTCGTTACACGGCTCGCTCCTGGTTTCCGGATAAGTAGTCCTTGCCTCATCCTGGGGTATCACCTTACGGTTTCAAACTGGAATATCCAATTTCCTCCTCCTCCTCTTTCAGCAACCAGCATCCCACTGGAAGCAATACCCCACCATTAAGTGTCCGTCCTTCCTCATCGATGCTCCAAGCTCCAGCCTTCTCCCTGCCCCTGTCTAAACCTCTTTTACCCACCCCTTCTCAGACTGGGTAGCTTCGCAATTCCCAAACTCCTCTCCTCTGCTAAGTGCCTTGTGGTGGTATTGCCTCACTGTGCGCTCTCCCCTCCCCCCACGCCGAACAGGAGCCGTTTCTCTTACTCTTCACTCGAGGGGCTCCATTCAGCCCATCAGAGAGACAGACCATGCTCTTAGTCCCAACAAGTCAGTGCCGACCATCACACTAATTGCATTTCATCTCCTCTTCCCCCAGACTACACACACACACACATACCTCTCCCCTGTCAGGGGTGGGGATTGAACCCAGGACTCTGGAGTGCTTTTACCTGGTAAGTCACTGTACCAGCCACTCTGCCGATGCAGTGACAGATACACAAGAGTAGATTCCAGCCGCTCATTGTGCCAATGTGCAGGTTATATTTCCCATAGCTGTTTCTCACAACGTCCCACAAGGCCATTCCACAACCCCAGTCCGTGCTACCTCTCAGATCATCCCCATCCTTGCACGTTTCCAGGGAACACACTTTCCCACCGGAAACTGGGTTTGAGCTGATGGCTGGTGCAGTAAATGGAGACCATTTGGCCCTGCATAGTGGATTACCTTAGGTCCCACACCCTGTTCAATCGCCCATCCAACACCCGGTCCGGTAGTTGGGATAAATCAGAGTGGGAGGCAGGAGGGTGGGGTTCAGCATCGATAAAGACCATAAACCCAAGATCCCTGCTTCCCGATCTACCCCTCCATGAGCCCACTTCCCTCTCCCTGTGATTCCAGGAGCACGTTCCACTCCCTGCCCTGGGACAGCAGTCAGGAGCAATTCACATATTTGGTTGCTGGTTGCACCAGAAAGATAACCAGCAGTGCAAGTTATATATCTGCTGGTTACTCACTGACGACTACCGGTTCCCAGTCCTCCTGTTCTCCCAGTTACGCTGTGAACGTTCTCCTGGTTATCTAGAGATGTCTGTGCTGATTACTGAGCATGGGATTATGCTGACTGCACAGTTGCCAGTTCTGCTGGTTAGTCAGTGATGGCTCTGATGATTACTAGTTTCGCTGATTCATAGTGATTATTTTGCTGCTTACTTAGTTGTGATTATGCTGGTTATTAGTTATGGTTACTGAGCATTGGATTGTGCTAGTTACACTGTTCCTAGTTCTGCTGGTTGCAGTGCAAGTTCTGCTGGTTACTCAGTGTCGATGGTAATCAGAATGTGGATTAGAATGTCCCCTCCGAGCAGGAGCTTGTTTGGGTCAAACCCAGGGGTAAGGTCACTGTTTTCAGTGGGGAACCAATCTCGAAGATCCCACTTAACCGGCCACCACACCCCCACCCTTCAACTAGAGGAGCATTTCATTATCAACAGAGTTAAAGCTGGGGGAGTTAATACAGTGCAGCAGGACAACCAGGGGAATAGAGCACATTCGGCCCATCATATCTGTGCTGAACATGATGCTAAATGAAACCAAATCTCTTCAACCTGCACGTGATCCACATCGCTCCAATACCCTGCATATTCATGTGTCTGTCCAACGGCCCCTTAAGAACCTCCACACCACCCCTGGCAGCATATTCCAGGCACCCATCATTCTGTGTCAAAAACCTGACCCATACCTCTCCTTTAAATGTTCCCTCTCTCATTTTAGGGTAGGAAAAAGTTTGCCTACCCTAGCTATGCCTCTCCTAATCATATAAGCCTCCATCTGGGTTTTCCTCAGCCTCTGATAAGGACACCCCAAATTTATCCAACCTTCCCTGAAACCCAGTGGCCAGCTGGTGGCATAGTGGCATCAGTGCTGGACTTCGGAGCGAAGGCTCCTGAGTTCGAATCCAGCCAGCTCTCTTGCACGTTTTCCATCCATGCTGGGTTGAGTGTCAAGCTAGCAACTCTGCCTAGTAAAAATAAGAAAGCCTGCTTTTAAAAAAAAATGCCTCAAAGAGGGCTTTCTTCTTCTTCTTCTGAAACTCAGTAAGCTAGGCCTTAACTGTGATCTGGAGGGAAAGGAGCAAAGAATGTCCCCTTGTACGTTCCATGCACTGCCAGTTTCCTGTAGGACATGAGCTGATTGTCCAATGCCCACATCTCTCCTGCAGAGGTCCACAGTGTACAACATAGAACAATTCATATTGTGCCAATCTCAATACCAACTTATACTAAATGTCCTCCTGTGTAATGCCAATATCGCTTTGTTCTCCTCTTACTCATAGATCCATCTAAGAGCCTCATAGAATCCATCAAACTGCCTGCCTTGCTAACCCATTCCAGGCAGCGATCACTCTCTGTCTTAATAAGACATGCTCCTCTCATTGTCCTTAAACTTACCCTTTCAGCTTGAAAGCACACCCTCCTTGTTTGACATTTCTACCCCCAGGAAAAGATTCTGACTGTGTATATAATCTATTCCTTATAATTAAAGAAAACTCTACCAGGTCTCCCCTCGGCCTATGGTGCTCTATGGCAGGGTTTTTTATGCCATAGACCTCTACCATTAATCAAGGGGTCCATGGACCCTTGTTGGGAACCCCTGCCCAGGAAGAACAAACCAACCGTGTCCAACCTCCTTATAGCTTATGCCTTCTAATCCAGTAATCCATGTCTTCACCTTCTCCACATTATTCCTATAATGGGAATGGCCAGAACTGCATACAGTACTCCTAAGTGTGGTCTAATTAAAGTTTTATATAGATTTCCTGACCTTATACTCAACACTCCTAACAATGGGGGCAAGCACCTTATCCACTCATGTAGTCACTTTCAGTGAACTATGAACTATGGCCTCAAGATCCCCCTGTACCTCAACATTGTTAAGGACTCTACTATTAACTATAAACCTTCTCCTTTCATGTGATCTCCCTTCTGCCGTCTGCGTGAGATGATGAGGCTATCGGGACTTTGAGTCTTTTTTTACCGTGCCCATGGTCTGCTCTTTATCAAATTATGGTATTGCTTTGCACTGTTGTAACCATATATTATAATTATGTGGTTTTGTCAGTTTTAGTCTTGGTTTGTCCTGTGTTTCTTGTGATATCATTCTGGGGGAACGTTGTATTATTTTTTAATGCATGCATTTCTAAATGGCAATAAATGAGGACTGAGTGTTCTCATAATCTAATCTAATCTCCCAAAGTGTAGCATTTGTGTGACATGACAAGTGTAACCCTCAGATTGAATTCCTTCCAGTGTGACACACACAGTGCTGGAAGAGCTCAACAGCTCAGTGTCACGTACCCCATGACAGGGATTAAGAAACCAGCAGAGATGGAAACCACTTTGGAGTCCAGTATTGCTATAAACTACTAATATTTATCAGTAACTACACAATACAGTAATATAAATGCAGATCTATCAAACAGGTTAGCAATGATTATATATAAAAGTAAGTGTGGAATATATATGTATGAAAACCAAGCTTCTTTAAGTCTAGGGGTAAAAAGATACAGTCTTACGATGTTGAGTAAAGTTCAGTTCAGTTCAGTTCGTGATGTAGTTGAGTAGTGATGGGGAGAGCGTGTGAGAGAGAGAGAGAGAGAGTGTGAGCGAGTGAGTGAGTTGAGTCGAGTCCTCAGGTGAGCTGATGCCGTCGATCTTCTCGTCGTCCTCCGAAATCCTTTACAAGTCATCGACTGTGACTTTAACCAGGGGGACCGGTCTTCTGTGGTGGAGCTATCACCAGGGTGAGGGTGGACACATAGACAACTCCCCACCAGTCAACCCCTTCTTCTCAAACTGGAATAGCAATTTAGATCGATCCGCCTGATCGATCCTCCAAAACTCACTTTCTCTGCAGATACAACAATGCTCATTCAGTGTCCAGATCATGTGTCTGAGGTCTGTATCATCTGACCTCTCATTTATTTCACCAGGCTGAGCATCACCTGTCATTCAAAGAGTCCCTCCTTCCTTTGTCTGTGAAGAAATGCACAAGCAGGCAACAAGTCCTTGGAAGTAACATCAACAACCTGCTGTCAGTCACTATAGCAACTTTTGAGCTGCTCGGTGCCGTCTCCCAACCCAACTCAGTCAAAATCCAAAGTTACTACCAGTGCCTTAAAGTGACAGTCCAACTGTCAACCTTCGTCCGTCCGTGTGTGTGTGTGTCTCTCTCTCTCTCTCTTTTCAAAAGCAACACATCGGTGGTAAATAACACTCTCTCTGCCTCACTTCAAACAGTTAATAGGGGTGCTCCTGGATCCCCTCACATCAGACAGCATCTGTGGAAAAGGGTGTTGATATTTTTGGCTGAGATCCTTCTTCAGGGCTGGAAAGGAGAGGGAAAAATTAGAGTAAGAAGGTGGGAGTGGGACAGGAAGAAGTACAAAGTAGAAGGCGATTGGTGAAATCAGGAGAGGAGGAGGGGGTGAAGTAAAAGAGCTGGGAAGTTAATTAATGAAAGAGATAAAGGGCTGGAGGGGAATCTGATAGGAGAGGATATAAGGCTATGGAAATAAGGTAAGCAGGAGCACCAGAAGGAGGTGATGGGCAGGTAAGGAGAGAAGGTGAGAATGGGAAACAGGTATGGGGAATGAAGGAGGTGGGGGTAATTACCAGAAGTTCGAGAAATCAATGTTCATGCCATCAGGTTGGAGATGACCCAGACAGAATACAAGATGTTGCTCCACCAAGCTGAGTGTGGCCTCAATGCAGCAGTAGAAGAGGCCATGGACTGACATGTCAGAATGGAAATTGGAAGTAGAATTGAAATGGATGACCACCAGGAGGTTCCACTTTTTCTGGCAGACAGAGCGTAGGTGGTCGGTGAAGTGGTCTCCCAATCTACCTTGGGTGTCACTAATACACACTGGGAGCACCAGACACAATAGATGATCCCAACAGACTCACAGGTGAAGTGTTGCCTCACCTGGAAGGACTGTTTGGGGCCCTGAATGGTGGTGAGGGAGGAGATGCAGGGGCAGGTGAGGCACTTGTTCTGCTTGCAAGAATAAGTACCAGATTCAGAATCAGGTTTAATATCACCGGCATGTGTCGTGAAGTTTAACTACAGCAGCAGTACAATGAGGTATATGATAAATAAATATAGAGAAGAAATCTGAATTACAGTAAGTACATATATGCCTATTAGATAGTTAAGTTAAAATAAGCAGTGTGAAAAAAAACAAAGAAGTAGAGAGGTGGTGTTCAAGGGTTCAATGTCCATTTAGGAATCGGATGGCAGAAGGGAAGAAGCTGTTCCTGAATCACTGAGTGTGTGCCTTCAGGCTTCTGTACCTCCTCCCTGATGGTAACAGTGAGAAGAGAGCACGTCCTGGGTGGGGGAGGGGGGTCCGTAATGATGGACGCTGCATTCCTAAGGAGGAAGATCAGTGGGGAGGGACGAGTGGACATCCTATGTGATCGGAGACCCCAGGCCCAAGGCATCAGCTGCTGGAATAATTCTCTTCTTTGGACTTTCGTTCCCCACATTTACCCCACCGGTGATGGGACCTCCTGCGTCCTGGTGTGTCCCTTGCAGCATCGGAGTTGCAGGCTTCTTCCTGCTGCATCCGGCACTGGCCCTGACCGCCAGTACAGAGTTTAGTCAGGCACCCCAGATGTGGGCTGTGACACACAAACAACTGTCCACAGCCCCTGGTTTGCTGGTTTCGCTGAGGTTATCTGTTCACAGAAGGGAAAAAGATCGTTATCTGTCACTTTGAGCTACTGACTTCCTCAGTGTTACGTGATCAAGGCTCATTTTACTCGGAACTTATCTGCAGACCAAATATCTGTCAAAATGCTCACTATATCCTGGGACTGCACCTCCACAACTTTCGGTTGGGGGGGGGGAGAAAATCTCAGTGATTCTTGATCTTTTGGCAGAAGAGATTAGAAAGTAGAACATAGAATGCAGAACGTTGCAAGTAAACACAGAACATAAAACATAGGATGGTACATTACAAAAACAAGCCCTTCAGCCCACAATGCATCTGCAGAACACAATACCGGATAAAACTATCGTGATCCACATCTCCACGCATTCTTGTGCCTCTTAAACATATGGGTCACATCTGGTTCCACCACTGGTAGCTCGTTCCAGGTACCCACCACTCTCTTTTTCAAAATTAAGATTAATAAAATTTTTTTATTAAGTTTCAAAATTAAGCATACTAATAGGAATGACACATAGAGATCAGGATTACAATAATAACAGTTAACGTGAACAAGCACAGATTCCAAGTAACAAATATAGTTTAGCCTCCCAATCTCAAGTAACTGACCCACCAATCTCTGTGTAAATATGTAAATTTACAGGAGCATCCAGGGGTACCTCTTTTGCACCTTCTCCAAAGCCTTCATCTCCTTCCTGCAATTAGGTGACCAGAACTACAAACGGATGTTGTAGTGTATAAGACATTGGTGAGGCCTAATTTGGAGTATTGCGTGCAATTTTGGTCACCAACATACTACAGGGAAGATGGAAATAAGGTTGAAAAAATACAGAGAAAATCTATAAGGATGTTGCCGGGTCTGGAAGACCCAAGTTATAACGAAAGATTGAATAGGTTAGGACTTTATTCCTTCCAACATAGAAGATTGAGAGGAGATTTTGATAGAGGTATACAAAATTATGAGGGGTATAGATAAGGTAAATGCAAGCAGGCTTTTTCCACCGAGGTTGGTGGGACTACAACTAGGGTTAAGGGTGAAAGGAGAAAAGTTTAAGGGGAACATGAGGGGAAACATCTTTACTCAGAGGTTCATGAGAGTGTGAAATAACCTGCCAGCACAAGTGGTGCGTGCGAGTTTGCTTTCAATGCTTAAGAGAAGTTTGGATAGGTACATGAATGGTACGGGTTTGGAGGGATATGGTCTGGGTGCAGGTTGATGCAGTCTAAATGATTGGGCATGGACTAGATGGGCCGAAGGGCTTGTTTCTGGGCTGTACTTTCCTATGACTCTATAATGGTACACAGTACCCCTGAAGTTTTATAGAGCTGTGACGTGACTGCTTCTCATCTTTCTCTGAACTAGGTCATCCTTGATTCTGAAATTGTGACCCTGGTTCTAGCTAGTCCCACGGCATTGGGGAACCTCCACTCAGTACCTCCCCACCTCTATTAGCTCTCCCTCTCTGTTTCAATAGGATCACTCATCAGATGCCAATGTGTATAAACTCAAAGTGCTCACCTCTGTTCACACACCCTGGAATCATCCCATGCACCGTTCCTACCCTTTTCCAAGCACGAACTGTCCTTTCCTATTTACGGCCAAACCTGTGTGCTGTAAACCCATTCGGATCTGACCACAACGTATAAGAAGCCAATATGTTTGGCAATGGCGTTAGATCTGCATTGCAATGTAGTCCAGTTGGCAGAACATGATGGTCACTGGTAACCCCTGCATTTCCTACCACCCCCCCCCCCCAAAATGCCCCAGGAGCAAGGCACAGTTGGTTACCCACCCATCCTTCATCACTACATCAGCTCCAACAAAGATCTACTGCTGGATACATCTTCCCCTGTCCTCCCTTTTCAGCATTTCAGGGGGACCATTCACTTCACCTGGTCCACTCCTTCTTTCCTACCAATCACCGCCTTCTCTGAGAACTTCCCTGAACAACCACAGGTGATGCAATCCCCGTCCCTTCACTTCTTCCCACCCCACCAGGGGGTCCATGGATCCCTTGATTATTGGTAGGGGTTCATCACATTAAAAAAGTTGGGAAGCCCGGCTCCCCACCATCCCATGATCCAAACTGCCTCTCCAAGGGAAGCAGTGGTCCACTTCTTCCAATCTAGTGTCCTGCACTCATTGCTTGCAGTGTGGCTTCCTCAACACCAGATAAACCAAACACAGGTTAAATAAGAGCAGCAAACGGTCATCTACCCTGCCAAGCCTGCTCCACCAATTAATAAGATCACGGCTGATCTGGACTCAGATTTAGCCTATAATCCTTAATTTCCTTGCTAACAAAAATCTATCAAACTCTGTCTTAAATATATTTAATGACTAGATTCTATGGCTTCCCTGGGTAGAGAATTCTACAGATTCACTACTCTCTGGGAAAAGCGCTTTTTTCTCTGCCTTAAATCTATTTCCCTAGCGAGTGTAGTCCAAGGTGGACACAATTTTTCCTCATAACCTAACCACCTCTCCGGAATTTCTGGAATCATTCTTCTGAACCTCCTCCAAAACCAGTATATCTTCCCAGAAGTAAGGAGAACAGAACTGCATGTAGCATTCCAGATACAGCTTCACCATTGGTTTGATTGCTTTGTGGAACAATCGCCTAAGTCACAGGGGTGACCCTGAACTTACCAATCCCCTGTCATTTTCATCCCCCATCCCACCCTCACCCCCCACCCCGGTCCATCAGTCTGTGACCTTTACCTCCTGCGATTTTCATACACAACAGTTCCTAGAGCTTACAGAGAAGGGTACGAAAACCAAACAAAAAACAAATCCAGCGAGCAATGGCTCTGTGGGAGAAAACTCTCTGTTAATGAGAGAGGTCAGAGTAGAATGGCCAGACTGGATCAGACTGACAAGGAGGTGACAGTAACTCAAGTAACCACAATTTACAACACTGGTGTGCAGAAGAGCATCTCTGGATGCACAACCTATTGAACCTTGAGGTGGATGTTCTAGAAGATCACAAATATACACTCCGTGGCCACTTTATTAGGTACAGGAGGACATAGGATCAGAAAATATAGAATCCTTGGGGTAGAGTTAAGAAACTGCAAGGGTAAAAAGACCCTGATGGGGTATACTGACTTCCAACAGTAGCCAGGATGTGGGATACAAATTACAATGGGGGAGCGAAAAGGCATGTAAAAAGGGCAATGTTGCGATAATCATGGGGAATTTCAGTATGCAGATAGAGTGGGAAAACCTGGCTTGTCCTAAATCCCAAGAGAAGGAATTTGTAGAAAGCCAATGTGATGCAGCTTTAGAAAAGCCTGTGGTTGAGTTCACTAGGGAAAAGGCAATTCTGGATTTGGTGCTGTGTAATGAACCAAATTTGTTTAGGGAGCTTAAGGTAAAGGAACCCTTAGGGAGCAGTGACCACAATATGAAGAGGATTCACACTGCAGTCTGAGGCGGGGTGGGGAAGGAAGATAAAGTCAGATGTATCAGTATTACAGTGGAGTAAAGGAAATTACAGAAGCATGAGAGAAGAGCTGGGCAAAGTTTATTGGAAGGGCATAAGGGCATACTAGCAGGGATAACGGCAGAACTGCAATGGCTGGAATTTCTAGGGGGCAATTCAGAAGGAGCAGGATAGATACATCCCAAAGATTAGGATAGATCTCATTGAACCCTATCAAATGTTGAATTGCCCTGATGGAGTGGATGTGGAGAGGATGATTCCTATGGTGGGGGAGTCTGTGTCCAGGGGACTCAGCCTCAGAACAGAGGGGTCGTCCTTTTAGAATGGATATGAGGGAGGGTTTTGTTTTTTAGCCAGGGAGTAGTGGATCTATGGAATTCATTGCTACAGGTGGCTGTGGAGGCCAAGTCATTAGGCATATATAAGGCAGAAGTTGATAGATTCTTGATTATTCAGGTCATGAGGGTTACAGGGAGAAAGCAGGAGATTGGGACAGAGAGACAAATGGATCAGCCATGATGAAATGACAGAGCAGACTCGATGGGCCAGATGGCCTAATTCTGTTCTGTATCTTATGGTCTAACAGGAAGATGAAGTATCCATGGCTAACAAGAGAAGTCAACAACAGCATAAAAGCAAAAGAGAGGGGATAGAATATAGCAAAAGTTAGTGGGAAATTAATATATAGAATGAATATATATAGGAATAATGGGGGAATTTAATAAATATTTCACATCAGTCTTCACTATGTAAGATACTAGCAGTATGCCAGAAATGAGAAAGTGTCATGGAGCAGAACTGAGTGTTGTAGCTATTACTAAGGAGAAAGTGCTTTGAAAACTGAAATCCTTTTCTGGTTGGCTGCTGTTGAATAGTGGTGTTCCACTGGGGTTTGTGTTGGGATCGATTCTTTGAACATCTTATGCCAATGGTTTGGAATTGATGGTCTTGTGGCAAAGTTTGCAGACGATATGAAGATAGGTGGAGTGGTGGGTAATATTGAGGAAGCAGAGAGACTACAGAAGGACTTAAACGGATACACTTTGGGAAATGTATGGCATGCACTTTGGTAGAAGAAATAAAATCACGGACTATTTTCCAAGAACTCCCTAAAGGTTAGTTTACAGACTGAGTTGGTAGTGAGGAAAGCAAAGGCAATGTCAAGATTCAATTTTGAGAGGACTAGAATATAAAGGCAAAGGTGTAATGTTGAGGCTTTATAAGGCACTGATGAGGCCTCACATGGAGTATTGTGAGCAGTTTTGGGCCCCTTATCTGAGGAAAGATGTACAGTGTTGGAGATGGCCCAGAGGATATTCACGAGGATGATCTTGGGAATGACAGGGCTGGCACTGAGAAGTGTTTGATGGCTCTGGGCCTGTATTTGCTGAAGTTCAGAAGAACCTCATTGAAACCTATCAAATATCGAAAGGTCCAGAGTGGATGTAGAGCAAATGTTTCCTGTAGTGGGTAAGTCTAGGACTCGAGGGCACATCCTCAGACTAGAGGCAGAGATGAGGAGGAATTTGTTTAGCCAGAGGGTGGTGACCTGTGGAATTCATTGCTGGGATGACTGTGGAGGTTAAGTCACTGGGTATATTTGAAGCAGAGGTGAAAAGTTCTTGATTAGTTGGGGCATCAAGGCAGATGAACAGAGTTGAAAGGGTTAATAAATGAGCCATGATGAAGCGGTGCAGGAGATTCGACGAGCCGATTGGCGTAATTGTGCTCCTGCATCTTATGGTATAACGAAGTGGCCACTGTGTGTACATTTCCTTTTTCCCTCCTCCCTCACAGATGATTTACATGTTCTCCTTGCATCACATGGATATATCCAACTTTGCTTCATCTCTCTCAGGGCCCCAGTGAGGTCTGCTTTCACAAGCATAGCATTGTATTCTCACCAGCCACATTCATTCACACCTAACTCCCATTCTGACCTGACATCAACATGTGGTCATACTCAAATAACACTGTTATATTTCCTTGCATCACAGCTATGCATTTTCTAATAATGCGAGTCTGAAGTGCCAACTCTATAAATACCTTTCTGAGAAGATGCAAGAGTCTCGTCTCAGGGAAGATGGCTGGAATCAGTCGGTGTCACTCATCTCCCTTCTGAGTTCAACCTGAAACCATTCCAGTGACATAGTGAGTCAAGGCCCACAAGTAGGGCAAAACATCTAGATTCTGATCAGCTGCTAGCATACCAGGCTGAAATAAATTCAAAGTAGATTTATTTATCAACGTACAGTGCCTATAAAAAGTATTCACCCCACACCACCCCCCCCCCAGAAGTTTTCATGTTTGATCGTTTGATTACAATGAATCACTGTGGATTTAATTTGACTTTTTGAAACTGATCAACAGAAAAGACTTTTTCCAAGTCAAAATGAAAGCAAGTTTCTACAAATTGGGTCAAAATTTATTACAATTATTAAACACAAAATAATTGATTGCATAATTATTCACCCCCTGGAAGCCAGTATTTAGTAGATGCACCTTTGGCAGCAATTACAGCCTTGAGTCTGTGTGGATAGGTCTCTATCAGCTTTGCACATCTGGACAGTGCAATTTTTCCACCTTCTTCACAAAACTTCTGAAGCTCTGTCAGATTGCATGGGGATTGTGAGTGATTAGCCTTTTTCCAAGTCCAGCCACAAATTCTCAATTGTTTTGAGGTCTGGACTCTGGCTTGGCCACTCCAGGACATTAACTTTTTAAGCCATTCCTATATAGCTTTTGCTTTATGCTTGGGGTCATTGTCTTCCTGGAAAATAAATCTTCTCCCAAGTTGCAGTTTCTTGCAAACTGCATCAGGTTTTCCTCCAGGGTTTCCTTGTATTTTGCTGCATTCATTTCACCCTCTACCTTCACAAGCCTTCCGGGACCGACTGCAGTGAAGCATCCCCATCACATGATGCAGCCACATCATGCTTCTCGGTAGATGGTGTATTTTGATGTGCGGTATTTGGCTTATGCCAAATAAAGCAGTTAGTCTGATGGCCAACAAGCTCAAATAGAACCTTCTTCCAACTGACTTCAGAGTGTCCCACAGACTCGAGCCAAGATTTCATGTGAGTTTCTTTCAGTGGCTTTCTCTCTGTCACTCTCCCATAAAGCTGCAACTGGCGAAGCACCTGGGCAACAGTTGTTGTATGTGCAGTCTCTCCCATATCAGCCACTGAAGCTTAAAACTCCAACAGAGTTGTCATAGGTCTCTTGATGACCTCCCTCACTAGTCCCTCCCTTACATGATCACTCAGTCCTAGAGGACAGCCTCCGCTAGGCAGATTTACAGCTGTATCACACTCCTTCCATTTCT
Organism: Mobula birostris; assembly: GCF_030028105.1. NCBI lineage: Eukaryota > Metazoa > Chordata > Chondrichthyes > Myliobatiformes > Myliobatidae > Mobula > Mobula birostris. Next base: position 79,459,965 of record NC_092374.1, on the reverse strand, counting down.
TAATGATTGACTTAACTGTATTCCAAGTGACTTGGAAATTTTCTTGTAACCATCTCGTGACTTGTGCTTTTCAATAACTTTTTGTGGAGTTGCTTGGAGTGTTCTTTTGTCTTCATGGTGTAATTTTTGCCAAGACACCAACTCACCAGCACTTGGACCTTCCAGATATAGGTGTATTTTCATTACAATCAATTGAAACACCTTGACCGCACACAAGTGATCTCCAATTAACTAATTATGTGACTTCTAAAACCAATTGGCTGCACCAGTGATGATTTGTTGTGTCATATTAAAGGGGGTGAATACTTAAGCAATCAATTATTTTGTGTTTTATATTTGTAATTAATTTTAATCACTCTGTAGAGACACAAAAGAGTTTTTTTTTCTGTTGATTATTGTCAAACAAAAGTCAAATTATATTCACTGTGATTCAATGTTGTAAAACAATAAAACGTAAAAACTTCCAAGGGGGTGCGAATACTTTTTATAGGCACTGTATGTATGCAGTATACAACCCAGAGATTTGTCTTCCCACAGACAGCCATGAAACAAAAAAACACCATGGAACCTATTCAAAGAAAAGCATCAAATGCCCAACATGCAACAAGTAAAGATCAAATTGTACTAATGTCAAAAAACGAGGGAAAAACACAGAATATAAAACATCAAACCACAAATATACACAGTAATACAGCAGCAAGCAGCAAGGTACAAACGCTGTGGGGCCTTCTCAGGCAGTGCAAAAAGAAATGCTGGTGAGAATAACACAGAGCGATGGAGTTAAGGGGCAGACACCATCTGCAGGCTGCTTGTGGCTTCATATTCCGGTGTCTGTAGTCTCTAGTGGCTCTGAGAATTAAGAAACCAAAACTTAAATTTACAGACTAACATGCACAAAATACTGAAGGGGCTCAGCAGGTCAGACAGCTTCTTTGGAGGGAAATTAACAGTCACACCAGTGACTGTTACACACCAGCTCACACCAGTGAACCTGTAACCAGCCCTACCTGCAGCTCCCTTGGATGTTGGCAAGGTCTGACTTGAAGATACTTTCCAAATCACACCAGACAATGGTTGATGCAACCAGCACCCCCACCCCTTCATTCAGGGCACTGTCTGTATCCCATCATTCAAAGTTAAGAGTACATTTATTATCAGAGTATGTGTACGATATATAACCTTGAAATTACCCTCCTAACAGGCAGCCACAAAACAAAGAAACCCAACAGAAGCCTTTAAAAGAAGGCCGTCAAACACCCAATGTGCAGAAAAAACAAATTATGCGAACGATAAAAATATGCAAGTAACATACAGAACTGAAGCTCACGAAAGTGAGTTCACAGCCACAAAGCTAGTCATCACTGCAGCCGATCCAGGAGCCTATTAGTTGCAGGCCACAGCCTCGGTCTAGTACAGAGTATACCTCGTAAGCAGTGAGCTGCACGTTGGCCTGTACCTTGCCTCTGATCCCGACTCCCTGGCCTTTTCAATCTGGCCTGGTGCTTAAACTGGCCAAACAGTCCTCGCTCTCGGAACTGGGCCCTGCTGCTTTAATACAGTCTTGGGCCCAGGCCCCGTCACCTCACTTCAGCCTGTACCCAACCTTTCCAATTCAGCTTGGTACTTAAGTCGGAAAAACATTGGCTTGTTCCTTGCTCTCAGGCCCAGGACATGTCGCCTCAACTCAGCCTCGCCTCGGATCCGTCGCTTCAGGTCCACTCTGGCTCATTCCCCACCCTCAGGCCTGGACCCTTCCGGCTCGCCTCACCTTGGTTCTGCCTCTTTGAATGGCCTCTGTGGCCAGATATCAGCTCATTCCCTACTCTCAGGCCTGGGCCCCCACCACCTCAATATGACCCATACACCCCTTGCCCGCAACCATCTTGCACCTTCAGAATTTCAGTTCACTCCGCAAAAATGCCAGGTCGTACAGGCGGTCCAAAAGCTCGGCTCCGAAAGGGAAGTTACGGGCTATTGATTGCAGTAATTATTTCTGAGAAAAAGTGTGATTAATAAAGTATTTAATAGTTGTGTTTGCTGTCAACAAGTCGTCACTGTGCTCCACCAGCGCCATCTGAGATCATTGCAAGTGGATTCGATGAACGGTGGTCACTGAGGGAAAGGCTTGTGAGTGCACATTACCAGTGATTATACTAATTCATCCATGGATCATTGAGAATCAGTCTGGCCCTAGTAAAACTGTGTTGTTAAGTTATAGTATAGTGTCCGAGTAGTTGAGTACAGTGTTCAGTCTGTTGGGACCATAGGGAGCAATCTCACTGGCCCCACTCTGTGTCTCCTTATCTCCTTGAGCCACAGGTTGGAACATACCTGTCGGCTTGTGAGCATGGCTGACAGCTAGGTCACAGCGCTTGCAGCAAGGAAACAGGTAAATTCCCACAGGGTCTATATCCCGTGTGGGCTGGTCATGATATCTAGGTGACTGGATGTGAGATCTGTCCTGTGCATCTCTCTGTACCAACAGTTCCCGTTGTAAATGTGCTTGGGCCGGCAGGACATGCTAAGGAAAGAAAGGTACGTGAAGGCCGCAAAATTATAGGAGAGCTGGCTGATTCCTGTATGGGGCGTGTGCCCACTCCCTGTACAGGACAGGTGCCGATTCTGTTCAGGACAGGTGTCCGATTCTATAAGGTTAGGTGACCACTCTGCACAGGACAGGTATCTGATTCCGGCACAGAACAGGTGTCTAATTCCTGTACACTAGAGGTGACCACTTCCTGCACAGGACAGGTGACCACATTCTGTATGGTGACCGGAGGACCTGAGATGCAAGGGAAGATTGAATAGGTTAGGACTTCGGCAGGACTGAAGGCTTTCAGCCCAAAACATCGACTGAACTTTTTTTCCATAGACATTGCCCGGCCTGCTGAGTTCCTCCAGCATTTTATGCGTGTTGCTCAGATTTCCAGCATCTGCAGATTTTCTGTTATTTATAGGTTAGAACTTTATTCCTTGCAATGTAGAAGATTGAGAGGAGATTTGATGGAGGTATAGAAAATTATGAGGGGTATAGAGAGGGTAAATGCCTGCAGGCTTTTTTCCACTGAGGGTGGGTGGAACTGCAACTAGATGTCATTGGTTAAAGGTGATAGTGAAAAGTTAAGGGGAACATGAGAGGAAACCTCTTCACTCAGAGGACCATGAGAGTGTGGAATGAGCTGCCAGTGCATGTGATTTTGATTTCAATGTTTAAGAGAAGTTTGGATAGGTACATGGATGGTAGGGGTATGGTTCCAATCTAGGTTAATGGGAGTAGGCAGATTAAATGGATTGGCATAGACAAGATGGACCGAAGGGCTTGTTTCTGTGTTTTACTTTTCTGTGACTATGACAAATATCCAAATTATGTGTTGGACAAGTAACCACTTCCTGTAAAGAGAAGTTTCCCATCTCATTTACTTGAAGTAATTGCTTGCTGCAGGTTTGTCAGCAGTTGTTTTTGTTGTTACAGGCTGTTGCAGAGCTCCTCTGCTCCCGTCCATTCTGGTACTCTCTTTGACTGAGCTTGCTCAGTTGAGCCCTGTGACTCATTACTGTACTGCCTGTTGTTGAATCAGTCCAAGTGTCAACGCACTGGTGCCTTTATCATAGTCTTTTCTCCAGCCCGTGTTTATTGTCTGTTTCTGTTTCTGACAGAGGAAGTGTAGATCACTTTGCAATAATCGGAACCATCAACAACCTGGGCTCTGACGGCCACTAAAAACACTACTGCTGCTTCCTTTGGGGAACAGAGCACCAAAGTGTGACCTGTCACAGGACAGTATTTGCAATCGTCACCACTGCCTGAAGGGCTCCCAGTTGTAGACACCAGGGCTGATCTGCTGACCCTAAACACTTCCCAATTGAAAGCGCAGCTGAACCTGTCTGGGAACAAACTGCATTCACACTCATGGATGGCCTCTGCTCCACCACAGCATCTCATGCTGCATGGGTCAGCTGTCGAGTCTCATGCTCCTGCAGCCTCTCCGAGTCATCCTTCCACCCGCAAACTCAGTGCAAAATACGGCCATAAATTGCAATGCAAAACCAGTTTAGTCAATGACACCATGCTAGTACTGGTTGCTTCAACTTTCCTTGAGACTCTGCTTGTAATGAAAGGGAGACCACAGTTTCTCCACTATGTTGCTCAACTGGACAACTTCTCTTGGAGCCTGTCAGCGACCCAGACGCTGAAGGGACACGTTGCTCCTTCACATTTGAGTTCTCACTCTTTGCCTCCTCTGACCTCTGGGACTGCCAGTTCCACAATGAGTTTATCACTGCCACACATCGTGACACATGTCCTTTTGTGGCAGCAGTACAGTGCTCATAGATTGATTCATGGACCATTTATAAATCTGTTCCTTAATTCATTGAGTGTGGGTCTTCAGCCTCCTGTATCTTTACCTTAATGGTAATAATGAGAAGAGGATACGTCCCGGATAGTGAGGGTTCTTTCCATCTTCCTGAGGCACCACCTCTCCACATCTGCTCTGTCAAGGCCCTTCAACATCCGACAGGATTTCAATGAAATCCACCCTCGTTCTTCTAAACTCCGTTCTCCGTTGAATAAAAGACCCATCAACCGCTCCTCATATGTTAAGCCTTTCATTCCCGGACATGACAAAATTTGCAGATGCTGGAAATCTAAGCAACACACCCAAAATGCTGGAGGAACTCAGCAGGCCAGACAGCATTTATGGAAAAGAGTGAACAATCAACATCATTCCCAGAATCATTTTCGTGAACCTCCTTTAAACCCTCCAATGTCAGCACATCCTTTCTTAAACAAGGGGTGCAAAACTGCTCATAGTAAACCAAGGGAGGCCTCACCAGTGCCTTATAAAGGCTCGGCATTACATCCTTGCTTTTATATAGGATTCTAGTCCTCTCAAAGTGAATGTTAACATTGCATTTGCCTACCTCACCACCATCTAAACATGAACAGTAAGTTAAACATGAAAACTCATGAAGTCCCTTGGTACCTCCGATGTTAGAATTTTCTCCTCATTTAGAAAATAGTCCGCACCTTTACTCCTTCTGCCAAAATGCATGACCATATACAGTCGGCCCTCTGTATCCACAGGTTCCGCATCTGCGGATTCAACCAACCGCGGTTTGGGATGGGAAAAAAACCCAGAAGTTCTCTCTCCAGTACTCGTTGTTTGAGCACAGATCCTGACATTAGTACTATTGAGCCTCCTCCAAAGCATCCTTATTCCCTAAACAAAACAGTGTAACAACTATTTACATAGCAGTTCCATTGTATTAGGTATTATAAGTACTGTAATCTAGAGATAATTAAAAGCATTACTCGTTTGAGCATTGTTCGCCTCGCATCTTGTTTGTTGGCTACTTGTGTTGTGAGCGAGAGGAAGGAGTTTAAGGCCAGTAAGGGGTGGCTGGCTAGCTATGTAAAGCACTACAGCCTCAAGAACATAAAGATCACGGGAGAATCGACATCAGCTGATGCCGAGGCCGCATCAGCATTCCCAGAAGGGCTACGATGGTTGTGTCTGTACTGAACAGATATAGACTTTTTTCTTGTCATTATTCCCTAAACAATACAGTATAACTATTTACACAGCATTTACATTGTATCAGGTATTATAAGTAATCCAGAAATGATTTAAAGTATACAGGAGGATGTGCGTAGGTTATATGCAAATACTACGCCATTTTATATACAGGACTTGAGCATCCGTGGAATTTGGTATCCGCGGGGGGTCCCGGAACCAAACCCCCGTGGATACGGAGGGCCGACTGTACGTCCCAACTCTTTATGACATTTGCCGCTTTTTTGCCCAATTTCCTAAACTGTCCATGCCGTTCTGCAGCCTCCCTGTATCCTCAACACTACACCTGCCCCTCAACCTATCTTTGTATATTCTGCAAACTTGACCACAAAGCCATCAATTCTATCATCCAAATCATGGATATACAATGCAAAGAGAAGTGGTCACAACACCAACTCCTGCGGAACACCACCGGTCACTGGAAGCCAATCCCAAAAGGCTCCCTTTAGTCCCACTCTTTGCCACTTAGCAATCAGCCAATGCTCTATTCATGCTAGTATCTTATCTGTAGTACCATGAGCTCTTATCTTGTTAAGCCTCATGTGCAGAACCTTATTAAAGACCTTATGAAAATCCAAGTACACAACATCCATCGATTCTCCTTTATCTATCCTGCTTGTTATTTTCTCAAAGAATTCCAACAGATTTGTCTAGCAAGACTTTCCCTTAAGGAAACCATGTTGACAATGGCCTATTTTATCATGTGACTCTTACTACCCCAAAAGCACATCCTTAACAATCAACTCCAACATCTTCCCAACCACTGAGGTCAGGCTAACTGGCCAATAATTTCCTTTCTTCTGCCTCCCTCTCTGTTTGAAGAGTGGAGTGAAATTTGCAATTTTCCAGTCCTCTGGAATCATGCCAGAACCCAATGATTCTTGGGAGATTGTTACTAATGCCTCCACAATCTCTTCAGCTACCTCATTCAGAACCCTGGGGTGTACACCATCTGGTCCAGGTGACTTACCTACCTTCAGACCTTTCAGTTTCCCAAGCACCTCTGTCCCCTGACACATTCAACTACCAGATGAAGACTGATGCAAAACACTTATTCAGCTTGCCTACCAATCCCCAATTACTACCTCTCCAGTGGTCCAATATCCATTCTCGCCTCTCTTACTCTTTATATATTTGAAGAAACTTTCTACATCCTCTTTGATTTGTTAGTGAGATTATCTTCATATTTCATCTTCCCTCCCCGTGATTTTTTTAGTTAGAGTCATAGAGACGTTCCCCCCTCCCCCATAGAGAAGTACAGCACAGAAACAGGCCCTTCAGCCCATCTAGTCCTTGTTGAAACCATTTAAACTGGCTACTCCCATCGACCTGCCCCCCCCCATATCCCTACTATCCATGTACCTGTCCAAACTTCTCTTAAACTTTGAAAATTGAGCTTGCGTGCGTCACTTGTGCTGGCAGCTCATTCCACACTCTCACAGCCCTCTGAGTGAAGGTTTCCCCTCATGATCCCCTTAAATTTCTCACCTTTCACCCTTAACCCATGACTTTGCTTGTAAAGTCCCACCCAACCTCAGTGGAAAAAACTTGCTTGCATTTACCCTGTCTATTCCCCTCATAATTTTGTATACCTCTGTCAAATCTCCTCTCAATCTTCTACGCTCTAAATAATATAATCCTAACCTATTCAATCTTTCCTGATAAGTCAGGACCTCCAGGCCCGGTAACAAATTTTCCCTGTACTCTTTCAACCTTGTTTACATCTTTCCTGTAGGTAGGTGACCAAAACTGCACACAATACTCCAAATTAGGCCTCCCCAAAATCACATATAACTTCAACATAACATCTCATCATATATAACTTCAACATAACATCCAATCTCCTATACTCAGTATTTTGATTTATGAAGGCCAATGTACCAAAAGCTTTCTTTACAACCCTGTCTACCTGTGACACCACTTCTAATGAATTATGGATCTGTATTCCCAATCCCTTTGTTCTACCACACTCCTCAATGCCCTACCGTTCACTGTGTAAGACCTACCCCGGTTGGTTCTACCGAAGTGCAAAACCTCGCAATTGTCTGCATTAAATTCCATCTGCCATTTTTCAGCCCACTTTTCCAGCTGATGCAGATCCCACTGAAAGCCGTGATAGCCTTCCTCACTGTCCACTACTGCCCCAATCTTGGTGTCATCCACAAGTTGCTTTCTATTGGCTTTTAAAAGTTTCCCAATCCTCTAACTTCCCACTAATTTTGCTATCAAAATTTATTATCAGAGCACATACATGTCACCACATACAACCCTGAGATTCTTTCTCTGCAGGCATACTTAGTAAATCTATAGAGCAGGAACTGTAAACAGGATCTGTAAACTGTAAACATCACAAACATAACTGTAAATGAACTGTGCAAGTGCAGAAAATAAATAAATAGCCATAAAGTTTGAGAATGAAATAATAGGATAAAAGAGTCCTTAAACGAGTGTAGTTATCCCCTTTTTGTTCAAAAGCCTGATGGTTGAGGGGTGGTAACTGTTATTGACCTCCGTGAACTGAATCAACACATTGATGTGATGTGGAGGCTTGTGTGCTTCAAGGGCTCCATCAGGCGATACCATCTCAGGGCCACCCATGTTGGAATAGCTGTGGACGAGATGCCAGATGAAGATCGATCCAACCCCAGCGCCCAAACGGACAGATTCACCTCTGTCCCACCCGGGCCACACGTCATGACAAAAAAACAATTATAAGTGTGAAGAGAAAAACACCTACCACATGAAACAACAACTGTTGTTGAACCTGAGACACTTGTACCTTCCACCTGATGACAGCAGTGAGAAAAGAACAGTGGTGAGGGTCTTTGATGATGGACCTCTTTTGCTTTTATGTTGGCTTTGACTTCCTTTGTCAGCCATGGCTGGGTCATCCTGCCTTTAGAGTACTTCTTCTTTGGGCTCTATCTGTCCTGTGTCTTCTGAATTGCTTCCAGAAACTCCAGCATTGTTGCTCTGACATCATACTTGTTAGTGTCCCTTTCCAATTAACTCCTCTCTCATGCCACTGTAATTCTCTTCATTGTAATATTGATATATCTAACTTTATCTTCTCCCTCTCAAATTGCAGGGAGAATTATATCATATTATGATCATTACCTCCTAAGTTACACCCCGCCTGCCTTCCTGCAGGGTGTGGATACTTCAGTGATGCCTGCCCTCTGTTATCTCCTCTCATCCTTTTTCGCTCCCACTCCCACCTGAGTATGCAATGACTCTCGAGAGACTCTTGCCTATGTGCTGCCACTGGGTCGGTAGGAGGAGCCTGGCATGAGCATGGTCACTGGTTAGTGAGTTGCTCATGGTGGGAGAAATCAAAAGCAAAGTCATTTATGTCATCTGAACAAACTTAGGTGTAGAGCAAGAAGGCTTTTTCTACCTAGGTTGGGTAGAGGTCATGGGTTGAGGGTGAAAGGTGAAATGTTTAAGGGGAAAATGAAGGTAAATGTATTTACTCAGAGCGTGGTAAGAGTGTGGAATGAGCTGCCAGCACAGATGGTGGTGCATGCGACTTTGATTTCAACATTTAAGAGAAATATGGTTAAGAAAATGGATGGCAGGATTATGGAGGGCATTTCAACTGGGCTGCTGAAATGGTTTGGCATGAACTAGATGGGCTGAAGGACCTGTTTCTGTGCTGTACTTTTCTCTGATTCTATGTGTGCAAAGGTGTGAAAAACATACTTGCAGCGGCATTGCTGGCACATTGAATCATATAAATGGCTTCACAACATGCATTATAGAAAATTATACAAGAAAGAACTTTCATCCAGGAAAAAAAACTTTTTTCCTGTCTATAGATGTCGTCTGACCTGCTGAGTTCCTTCAGCATTTTGCGGGTGTGGGAATTCGGGCTTCCATAGCCCCTGTCCGATGGTAACTGCAAGAAGATGGCATGGGGATGGTGGGAACCTTTGATGATGGATGCAGCCTTCGTGAGCTGCTGGAAATCCAAAGCAACACACACAAAATGTTGGAGGAACTCAGCAGGCCAGGCAGCATCTATGGAATAGAGTAAACAGTCAATATTTCGGGTTGAGACCCTTTATCAGGACTGGAAAGAAGGGGGGAAGGAATCAGAATGCTATCCATCCTAATTCTGTGGAAATTTGTGACAGTCTTTGGTGACATACAAATCTCTTCAAACTCCTAATGATGTACAGCCACCGGCATACTTCAAGACTCCATCAATGTGTAGGGCCCAGGATGAGAGAGAGCTAGCTAGGTAATAAGTGCTCCTGAATATTAGCTAGCAAGACAGGTGGGGGTCAGGTGTGGGCTGGATTGGTGATTGTGGAGAGCTGGGGGTGGAGATGGAGGAAATTGGAACTAGAACTGGATGGGGGATGATTAGAGATGGTTGTAAGGGGTGGGGGTATATCAGGGGTGAAGGGTGGATAGGTTGAAATTGTGTGTGGGGAAGGTTAGATTTGAGGTGGGAGGGTTGATGGGAGTGGGGAAATTTGTAGTTCCGGGTGGGAGTTTGATGTTTGGGGTGGAGATCTTCGAGATGGAAAAAGGTTGAGTTGATGTTGCCGGTGGAAAGATTGGGAGGGGAGTTGGAGTTGGTGGGGAAGGTTGATGTTGGGATGGAGATTTTGAGATGGAAGGAGGTTTGAGTTGGTGGGGAAGGTTGATGTTGAGGGGTGGAAAGGTTTGGGGGTTTGGAGTTGGTTGGGGGGAGGTTGATGTTGGGGTGGAGATTTGGAGATGGAAGGTGGTTGTTGTTGGGGGTAGTTGATTTTCGGGTGGAGATTTGGAGATGGAAGGCAGTTGGAATTGGTAGGGGAGGATGATGTTGGGGGTGGAAATGTTGGGGGGGTAGGAATTGCTGCGGGAAGTTGATGTTGGGGTGAAGATTTGGAGGAGGAAGGCAGTTGGAAATGGTGGGGGAGGTTGATGTTGGGGTGGAAAAGTTGGGAGGAGTTTGGAGGTGGTATGGGAGGAAAGGTTGGGAGGAGGTTGATTTTGGGGTGGAAATATTGGGAGGGGGTTGGAGTTGCTGTGGGAAGTTGATGTTGGGGTGGAGATTTTGGAGATGGTAGGGGGTTTGAGTTGGTGGGGGAGATTGATGTTGGGGTTGGAAAGATTGGGAGGCGGTTTGAGTTGGTGAGTGGGTTGATATTGGAGTGGAGATTTGGAGATGAAAAGCAGATTTGGATGTGGTGGGGGAGGAAAGGTTGGGAGAGGGAGGTTGACGTTGGGGGTAGAAATGTTGGAAGGGGCTTGATGTTGGTGGGGTAAGTTGATGTTGGGGTGGAGATTTTGGAGGTGGGCGGCGGTGGGGGAGGTTGATGTTGGGGGTGGGAAGATTGGGAGGGGGTTGGAGTTGAGACTTGGATATAAGTGGGGTCGAAAGTGTGAAGTTGTCCTGGGAATGGGACGGTTGCTGACTCTCCTCTCTCCTTTCTAATCCCTCCATCCTCAGCTCCTCCCGACCAGCCAGGATGAACCACAACTGTAGTGGGATCAGGAAGTGGAGTGACCCACTATATGCGGCCGCCTTCAGCTTCATCTTTATCATCGGCCTCCTGCTCAACACGCTGGCCCTGATCTTCTTCTTCCGCTTCACCAAGATCCGCTCGCAGACCACTGTCTATATGAAGAACCTGGCATGCGCCGACCTGCTGTTGCTGATCTCACTGCCCATGCGCTTCACCTTCTACTTCACCCGCCCGTACTTCTCGCCGCTCGTCTGCGAGCTCAACGGCATAGTCTTCCTGGTCAACATGTACGCCAGCATCTTCTTCCTCACCTGCATCAGTCTGGACCGCTGTGTCGCCATATGCTTCCCCATGAAGTCGCGACTGAACAGCCTGCGGAACTGCGCCACCTGCTACAGTGTGGGGGTCTGGCTGCTGGTGGTGGGTGCCAGCCTGCCACCCTACCTGCACCTCAAGCTAAAAAATATGTCGAACGCCTCCTCCTGCTCCTCCAACTTCTCATGCTTTGAGCAGCAGCCTAAGTTCATCACACAGCCAGCCACAATGGCCATCACCCTGCTGCTGGGATGCGGGGTGCCACTCACCACCATTGTGATCTGCTCGCTGGCACTGATCCGGGCGCTGCAGCGCAGCCCCGCCAGCCGCATGGACTGCGTGGACTGGCGCAGGATCCGCAACATGGTACTGGCCAACGTGCTAATCTTCGCTGTCTGCTTCGTGCCCTACCACGTGGTGCTACTACTATTGGGGCTTGCTGGTGACAAACGTACGCTGATAAACGCCTACCTAGCCACCATCCCGCTCGCCTGCCTCAACACCGTGCTCGACCCGCTCTGCTACTACTTTGCCACCGAGACCTTCCAGAAGAGCTTGGGCGTCCGGGCGCTCAGGGGTGTGCTGACCTCCAATACCGAGAGCGAGGGCCAACACCACCGCTCCAGGGTCAAAACCTGAGCCCATCAGGGGATGGGCTGTTAGGGGTGGGTAATGAAGGGCCAGAGACTGGGGCATAACCAACGGCATTGGGTGAATTCTATCTCATCAGGCATATGGGAGGAGTGCAATCTTGTATCTCCAGGGATGGGAGATCTTGTCTCTCCAAGAGTCACCTCTCATCAGGGGAGGTGGCATATCTGCTGTCAGGATGGGTTTCTTTCTCCCAGAGAGATCTGTTCTCCTCGGGGTGGAGTAGGTTAATCCTATCTTCTCAGCAAGGGCAATAGGGTGTGACCACATGGAAGATGAGAAAGCTCTCCCAAGTACCATGGATGGTGGGTGAGGGTGCCCAACAAATGCTCCCTTCCCTGAGGAACGCCACTCAAGAGCAAGAAGCAATTACACTTTAACTTTGTGGAAGTCTTGTTTCTGGCTACTTGCCATCAAACGGACAGTAGTCTGCACTCTTTCTAAGACCAGTGTGTATGTTTGTAAATTCATGTACATTAAATTGTGTGTTGGATACCTGACTTCAATTAAATGGCTTGTTTCATTGCTCTGCTGCTGTTGTGTGTCTCCGGATATTCTTCATGATATTGTTGTCAACCGAAGATTCCCGAAGGACCTAGCTACAGGGACTAGCCGAGGAAATAGATGGAGGTCAAGCAATTGCCTGCACTTGGTCCAGCAAGGGGTAACCCTCAGCTCCCAAGCGCCTGTCCCCACTGCCAGTCTGACCTTTATGTCTGCCCCATCAGAGCTCAGTCTGAGCTGAAGGGCCAGCACCTCAGTTTCTCTTGAGTACATGGCTTCCCTCAGGGCTTGGCAGTAGCTGAAATTCAAAATCAAGAAGATGCTGGGTTATAAACTCAAGAGATTGTGCAGATGTTAGACATCTTGAGTAATACAAAATGCTGGAGGAACTTAGCAGGTCAGGCAGCATCTATGGAGGGGAATAAAATTGACATTTTGGGCTGAGACCCTTTATCAGGACTGGAAAGGTAGGGGAAAGAAGCTGGAATAAGAAGGTGGGGGGGGAGGGAAAGGAGTACAAGTTAGAAGGTGATAGGTGAAGACAGGTGAAAGGGAAGGTGGGTATGTGGAGAGGGAGGGGAGGAAGTGAGAAGCTGGGTGGTGATACGAGGAAAAGGTAAAAGACTGAAGAAGGAATCTGATACAAAAGAAGAATGGACCACGGGAGAAAGGGAAGGAGAAACGCCACGGAGGAAATGATAGCCAAGTGAGAAGAGAAAGGGTAAGAATTGAGCGAGTTGGGAAATGAAAAAGAAAAAGAGAATGGGGAGAGAGGAGAAATTACCGGAAGTAAGAGCAATTCATGTTTATGCCATCTGGTTGGAGACTGCCCAAACGGACTATGAAGTGTTGCTTCTCCAAATGGCAGTTGAGGAAACCATGGACTGACATGTTGGAATGGGAGTGGAGATTGGAATAAAATGGTTGGCCACTGGGAAATCCTGCTGGCTACAGATGGAGCAAAGGTGCTTGACATTGCCAGTTCTCTGCAGGTCAGCCTGTATGAGTACTACCAGGGTTTTCAGGTTTTATTGTTGAATTTAACCATTTCTGATAACCAACTTTTCCAGTTTGTGACTAGAACAGTACAGGAACAGGACCTTTGGCTCATGATGTGTATACTAAACACAATGCCAAATTAAACGAATCCCTTCTGCCTGCACATGTCCTGTAACCCCTCCCTTCCCCACCTGTTTGCGTACCTATCTAAATACTCCTAAGCATCACCATTGTAGGGAGGCACAGTAGTGTAGTGGTTAGTGCATCAGTGACCTGGGTTCAGTTCCCACCTCCATCAGTAAGTAGTTTGTACATTCTCCCTGTGACCACATGGGATTCCTCCCACATTCCAAAGATGTATGGATTAAGTTAATTAGTCACGTGGTGGAATTGGGTGGCATAGACTCATTAGGCCCAGAAGAGCCTGTATCTGTGCTTATTCTCTAAATAAATAAGTAGAAAACCATAGAAACCATAGAAAAACTACAGCACAGAAACAGGCCTTTTGGTCCTTCTTGGCTGTGCCGAACCATTTTCTGCCTAGTCCCACTGACCTGCACACGGACCATATCCCTCCATACACCTCCCATCCATGTATCTGTCCAACTTATTCTTAAATGTTAAAAAAGAACCCACATTTACCACCTCATCTGGCAGCTCATTCCATACTCCCACCACTGTCTGTGTGAAGAAGGCCCCCCATAATGTTCCCTTTAAACTTTTCCCCCCCTCACCCTTAACCGATGTCCTCTGGTTTTTTTCTCCCCTTGCCTCAGTGGAAAAAGCCTGCTTGCATTCACTCTATCTATACCCATCATAATTTTATATACCTCTGTCAAATCTCCCCTCATTCTTCTACGCTCCAGGGAATAAAGTCCTAACCTATTCAACCTTTCTCTGTAACTGAGTTTCTCAAGTCCCAGCAACATCCTTGTAAACCTTCTCTGCACTCTTTCAACCTTATTTCTATCCTTACTGTAATTTGGTGACCAAAACTGAAGACAATACTCCGGATTCGGCCTCACCAATGCCTTATACAACCTCATCATAACATTCCAGCTCTTATACTCAATACTTCGATTAATAAAGGCCAATGTACCAAAAGGTCTCTTTACGACCCTATCTACCTGTGACACCACTTTTAGGGAATTTTGTATTTGTATTCCCAGATCCCTCTGTTCTACTGCACTCCTCAGTGCCTTACCATTAACCCTGTATGTACTACCTTGGTTTGTCCTTCCAACATGCAATACCTCACACTTGTCTGTATTAAACTCCATCTGCCATTTTTCAGCCCATTTTTCCAGCTGGTCCAAGTCCCTCTGCAGGCTCTGAAAACCTTCCTCACTGTCTACTACACCTCCAATCTTTGTATCAGCAGCAAATTTGCTGATCCAATTTACCACATTATCATCCAGATCATTGATATAGATGACAAATAACAATGGACCCAGCACTGATCCCTGTGGCACACCACTAGTCACAGGCCTCCACTCTGAGAAGCAATTCTCTACTACCACTCTTTGGCTTCTTCCATTGAGCCAATGTCTAACCCAATTTACCACCTCTCCATGTATACCTAGCGACTGAAATTTCCTAACTAACCTCCCATGCGAGACCTTGTCAAAAGCCTTACTGAAGTCCATGTAGACAATATCCACTGCCTTCCCTTCATCCACTTTCTTGGTAACCTCCTCAAAAAAACTCCAATATCTAATTCAACCTATTTCCCTGGCAGGGCATCCCAGGAACCTGCCACTCTGTATATAAACCTTATCCTGCATATTTCATTAATCTCCTCTTAAAGTTATATTGCCTGCTATTTAACATTTCTTCCCTACACTGGGATAAAGGATCTATTTATGCTGTCCATTTCTGTCATATTTTTATAAATCTCTATCTAGTCAAGCTCCAGTGAAAGCAACCTTAGTTCATCCTGACTTTCCTCATAGCATATGCTGTCTAATCCAGGCAACATCCTGGTGAAGCTCTTCTGCACCTTCTCCAAAGCTTCCACAACCCTCCTGTCATGGGGCAACCAGAACTGCACATAATTTTCCTAGAGTGGCATAATCAAATTTTCACAGGACTGAAAAAAACTCAACTTCCTGAATTTTAAACCCAGTGCCTTAATCAATAAAGGCAAGCATGCCATATGTCTCTAGAGATGTCCATTTAGAACAGAGGAGGAATTTCTTTAGCCAGAGAGTGGTGAATCTGTCGAATTCATTGCCACAGGCAGCTGTGGAGGCCAAGTCATTGGGTGTACTTAAGACAGGTTGATAGATTCTTGATTAGTCAGGGTATGAAGGGTTACGGGGAAGATAGAAGACTGGGGCTGAGAGGGAAATGGACCGTGCCATGATAAAATGGCAGAGCAGACTCAATGGGTCAAATATCTAATTCTGCTCATATGTCTTATGGTCTTCTTTACCACGTGTGTGACCTCTTTCTGGAAGTTATGGACTTGAACTTCAAGATCCCTCTGCATATCAGTGCTGCTAAGAGTTCTATCATTAACTATGTACTTTCCCCTTTTTTTGCAAAAAAGTCGTCAGAGTGTAATATTGACCGTTTCTCTCTCTACAGTCGCTGCCTGACCAGCTGTGTTACCTAGTACCTTCGCTTTTATTAAGATTTCCAGCATAATTTATTTTTGTTTCCCAGTATCCTCCGTTTCCATCATCACTTTATGCACCTTCCAAAGACAAAGTGGAATTAACACATTCACCACCTTTCCTCTCACTCCCTACCCCCTCAATGAACTGACAGCATCACCATTTCCACTGGGGTCCCTTCTGGGCTGCGCTCAGTGAAGGGTCTTGGCATGAAGTATCAACTGTTCATTCCTTTGGAGATGATGCATGACCTGCTGCATTCTTCCAGCATTTCTTCTGTGTTATTGGAGAGGTACATGATTAGGAAAGGTTTACTGGGATATAGCAACAGGCAGGCAAATGAGGCTAGCCTAGATGGGAATCTGGGTTGACATGGTTGAGTTGAGCTGAAGGGACTGTTTAAATTCTCTATATGTGAAACGGTCTCTCAACAATGTCAGAGTGAGCTGAGGGCAGTGTGGCACTAATAGTTTTCAATGAGATCTCCCCTCCCCCCATCTTTAATATGCCAGCCCATTAGAGATGAGCTGACATTGGAGAAGGTCCAGGAGAGGTACATGATTCTGGGAATGAAAGGGTTAACATACAGCATGACAAGCATTTAATGGCTCTAGGCCTGCAGTAGCTGGAGTTTAGAAGAATAAGGGGGGGGATCTCATTGAAACCTATCAAATATTGAAAGGCCAAGAGAGAGTAGATGCAGAGAGGATGTTTTCTATAATGTGGGAGTCTAGGACAAGAAGGCAGAGACTCAGAATAGAGGATCATCCCTTTAGAAAAGGGACAAGGAGGAATTTATTTAGGCAGAGGGTAATGTATCGGTGGAATCCATTGCCATAGATGTCGCAAAGACGAGGCTGAGGACAAACCCAAGTGCAGGACACAGGCGCAGAGGCAGAGTCTTGAGGCGTTAGCACCACCACAAAGGGGGAACCGGTATCCAGGAGAGTCTTTTTACAGAGACAAGGTTTACATAAAGTATCCCAGAAATGACGTGGAGCTTAAAACTTACAGTCCCCAGGAATCAGGAAACAAGGTTTACTCACACTAGAGTCAACCAACGAACTGGCAATGCATGGCTGTGCCGCCCGAGTTTTATCCTATGTTTGCTAATGGGAACCAGGTGTGCTGTAATTAGTGGAACTGGGAATGATTGGAAATCAGAGGAGGGAATTAAGGCCCAATTAAGGAGGTAATAGTAAAATGGGGAATTGCCAGATGGGACCATGACAATAGGTGACAATTGAAGTCAAATCATTGGGTATATTTAAAGCAGAATTTGACAGGTTCTTGATTAATAAGGGCATTCGAGGTAATGGGGAGAAGGTAGGAGAATGGGTTTGAGACGGAGAATTAATTGGACCTGATGGAATGGCAGAGCAAGCTCTATGGGCCGTATAGCCTAATTCTGTTCCTATGTCTTAGGGTCTTCTGGTCTCATCCTTCTGAACTCTATTAAGTACAAGCCTAAAGACAGCAAACACTTCTCATAGGCTGACTTTCATTCCTGATATCATCCTGCCTGGACCATATTATCCACTTTAGCAGCAGGTGGCCATCGCAGAACTTCTTTTCCTTTGTTCACCCCGTTACCAGCTCAGCTCCACTTTCTGAACTAAAGTCCTCACCTTTGCCACAGCCTCGAGGAGTAGGATCCCCGATTAGCCCCATCTTCTCTCATTACCCCTTTGCCCATCACGTGCCGCATGAAGTCTTTGCGATTCCATTTTGTTTCCCCATCCTTTCTTTATTTCCTTCCACACTGACCTTGCACAGCTAACTAGTCCTCAAGACCAACAACTTTCCTGTTCTGCATCACTGTCTAGTGGCTCCTAACCCTTCTCCACTGTGGGAATGGATCTGGACTGTTCTGTTATTCCATTACAGCTTAATCCCTTTTTAACCCATTGGCATCATCCCATTGAGTTCACTTTCTTCATCAGAGTAGTCACAGCTTCACAGGAACAGGCCCATTGGCCCATCATGTCTCTGGTGACATTTCAATCCTCAATAGTTATCAACACTAACACTGTAGCCTTCTACACACTGTGTGATTCAATAAGGAGCATTTTTGGTATAGGAAACATCCTCTCCACATCCACTCTCTAATGACAGTGGCTGAAATCTTGAACACACTGCTTTAGAGGCAAAGTCTCTCACAACATTTAAGGTAGAAACGATTCTGATATAGTGCAATACTAGGTCTCTGACCAAAGAGAGTGTGATATTAGATCTCCTATTAGTGAATGAAACAGGGCATGTGACAGACGTTTGTGCAGGGGAACACTTGCATCTAGTGATCACAATGCCATTAGCTTCAAGGTAATTATGGAAAAGGATATGTTTTGGCCCTCCAGCTGAAATTCGAAATTGGAGAAAGGCCAATTTTGATGGAATCAGAAAGGATCTGGCAAGTGTGGATTGAGACAGGCTATTTTCTGGCAAAGATGTACCTGGTAAGTAGAAGGAAACCAAAAGTGAAATTTTAAGAGTACAGTGTTTATTGGTTCCTGTCAAAATAAAAGGCAAGGATAACAAGTTTATGGAACCTTGGCTTTTGAGAGATATCAAGGACTTAGTTAAGAAAATGGAGTCACATAGCAGGTATAGGTAGGTAGGAACAAATGAGGTAATTGAGTAGTATAAGAAATACAAGAGCATACTTAATAAGTAAATCAGGAGGGCTAAAAGAAGACATGAGTTTGCTCCAGCAGACAACGTGAAGGAGAATCTTAACAGCTTCTACAGATATATTGAACAAAAGGACAATAATGAACAAAATTGGTCCTCCAGAAGATCAGAATGCTATCTATGCATGGAACCGAAAGAGATAGGGGAGACCTTAAATGGATTTTTTTGCATCTGAATTTACTCAGGAGACAGACACGGAGTCTATAGACATGAGGTAAAGCAGCAACGAGGTCATGGACCCTATACAGATTACAGAGGAGGTGTTTGCTGTCTTGAGACAAATAAAGGTGGATAAATCACTGGGGTTTGACAATGTATTCCCTCAGAACCTGTGGGAGGCAGGCAGAGCACCACCAGAGGTGATGAATTCGTTCCCCTTGTGTGGTGGTTTTTCTTAGTTTTTAAACCAAAGAGAGATGGGGTCTAGAACAGCAGCCATCGTCAAAGTGGGGGCTAGAATCAGAGCGGGAACTTAGAGGCTTTGATGAGAAGAAGCTGAGGCCAAAGAAACAGGTAAGAAGAGTAGGTTTTTCCTTTCATTATTGCTGATTTGATCTTGGTTGCCCATGGTACAGTGCAAGCAGGATGTGGGAATTCATGGAACCTGATGGTCTCGCTGATGGCCACACCTGTGGGAAATGCAGCCAACTCCAGCTCCTGAAAGACTACATTAAGGAGCTGGAACTGAAGTTGGATAAACTAAGGATCATCTGGGAGGCAGAGCAATTGATAGATAAGACTTTTGAGCAAGTGGTTACACACAGAGTGCAGAATTCAGGGAGTAGATGGGTGAACACCAGGAGAGGTAAAGGGAGAAAGAGGTCAGTGCAAGGTCCCCCTGTGGCCATTCCCCTCAGCAACAGGTATACCCCTTTGGATACTGCTGAAGGGGATGACATCTCTGGACAAGGCAGCAGCACCCAGGCCAATAGCACTGTGGTCAGCTCTGAGCCTCAGAAGAGTAGGGTGGAGTCAGGCTCAGCAGGAGTCATAGGGGACTCGATAATTAGGGGGATACATAGGAAATTGTGCGGCAAGAGACACAAGGATAGTGTATTACCTCCTGAGTGCTAGGGTCCTGGATGTCTCTGAGTGGTTGAGAATATTCTTGAAGGGGAGGGTGAGCAGCCGGAGGTCATGGTACATATTGGTGCCAATTATATAGGCAGGAATGGGGTAGAGGTCCTGCACCGTTAAGTTTAGGAAGTTAGGAAAGAGGCTGAAGAGCAGATCCTCCAAGGTGGTAATCTCCAGAAGGTCAGAACAGGAAGGTAGCGCAGGTGAATGAGTGGCCAAGGAGGTTTTGTGTGTGTGTGTGTATGGGGGGGGGTGGTGCAGGGTTTCAAGTTCTTGGATCATTGGACCCTTTTCTGGGGAAGGGATGTTCTGTACAAGTGGGACAGGTTGCATCTGAACTGGAGGGGAACCAATATCCTGGGAGGGAGGTTTGACTAATGCTATTGAGAGGGTTTAAACTAGGTTTACAGAGGGATGGGAACAGAAGAGAAGAGGCAGAGGATGGGGCGGTTGGTGGACAAATAGAGACAGCTTGTAGCGAGTTTCTGAGGAAGGATAGGCAGATGATAGAGCAAAGATGCTCTAGGCCAGATGGTTTGAGATGTGTCTATTTTAATGCAAGGAGAGTCATAAACAAGGTGGATGAACTTCAGAGCATGGATCAATACGTGGAACTATGATATTGTGGCCACCACAGAGATTTAGATGTCTTGGGGCAGGAATGGCAGCTGCGTGTGCCGGGTTTTAGATGTTTCAAAAAGGATAGGGAGGGAGGCAAAAGAGGTGTGGATGTGGCAGTGCTAACCAGGGATGGCATCAGGGCTGCAGAAAAGGAGGAAGCCACAGATGGATTGTCTGAGTCAGTGAGGGTGAAAGTTGGAAACAGGAAGGGAGCAATAAGGCTGTTTTTTTTTTATTGACCCCCAAATAGTATCAGAGACATCATGGAACAGATGGGAGGCAGATTCTGGAACAGCGTAATAATAATAAGAGTTGTTGTGATGGGTGATTTTACCGTTCCTAATATTGACTGGCATCTCCTTATAGGAAGGGGTTTTGATGGGGTGGAGTTTGTTAGGTGTTCAGGAAGACTTCCTGAAACAATATGTAGATAAGCCAACTAGAGGAGAGGCTGTACCTGATCTGGTATTGGGAAATGAACCAGGTCAGGTGTCAGATCTCTTGGTGGGAGAGCATTTTGGAAGTTTTTCCCCCAGGGCTGAAATGGCTAGCATGAGGGAGCATAGTTTTAAGGTGCATGGAAGTATGTATAGGGAGGATGTCAGAGTTAAGCTTTTCACACAGAATTTGATGGATGTGTGGAATGCACTGCCAGGAGCGGTGGTGAAGGTGGATACAATAAGGTCTTTTAAGAGACTCTGAGATAGGTACATGCAGCTTAGAAAAAGAAGGCTTTGCGGTAGGGAAATTCTAGGCAGTTTCTAGAGTAGTTGCATGGTCAGCACAACATTGTGGGCCAAAGGGCCTGTAACATGCTATAGATTTTTTTGTTCTATATCCTTAGACACAGATTAGGTACCGGAGGATTGGAGGATAGCTGAAGTTGCTCCATTCTTTAAGAATAAGCCAGGAATTTATAGACTGCTGAGCTTGATATCACTAGTGGGAAAGTTATTGGAAGATATTCCAATGGAGTGGATATATAAGTATTGGGATAGACAGGGACTGGTTAAGGATAAATCAATGTATCCAGTACAGGTGTTGGGATGTTATGTTAAGATTGTATAAGACATTTGTGAGGGCTAATTTAAGTACTGTGATAGCTTTGGTCACCTAAGTACAGTAAAAATGTAAATAAGATTGCAAGAGTGCAGAGAAAATTTACAAAAATTGAGGACTTGAGGAACTGAGTTATAAAGGGAGGTTGAATAGGTCAGGATTTTATTCCCCAGAGTGTAGGATATTGAGTAGGGATGATTTGATAGAAGTGTACAGAATTATGAAGGGTATAGATAGGGTAAATGCAAGCAGGCTTTTACAGGTGAGTCTGGGTCATTGATTAAGAGTGAAGGTAAAATGTACAAGGGGAATATGAATGGAGACTTTTTCAGTCAGAGGGTGGTAAAGCAAGATGCCAGCCGAAGTGGTGGATGTGGGGTCAAGTTAAAAATTTAAGAGAATTTTTGGTAGGGTACATTAATGGGAGAGGTATGGAGGACTATGATCCGGGAGCAGGTCAATGAGAGTAGATGGGCCAAAAGGCCTGTTTCTGTGCTGTAGTGTTCTATGATTTTCAAGAATGCTTCCAAGAGCAGAGGGTCTGTGTTATAGAGAGAGCTTGTGCAGGCTAGGATTTTATGTCTTTAAGTGTAGTAGAAAGAGGGCTGATCTTGTAGTGGTTATAAAAGCATGAGGTGCATCAATAGGTCGAACATACAGAGCATGAGGGGCATCGACAGGTTGAATGCACAGAGCTTTTCCCAGCTTTGGGGAATCAAGAACAATAAGGCATAAGTTTAAGGTAAGTGGGGCATTTTTTTCACCCAGAGGGTGGTCTGTATATTGAATGAGCTGCCAGAGTAAGTGTTTGAGGGAGGTACATTAACAATATTTAAAAAGCTACTTGGATATGAATGGTTTAGAAGGATATGAGCCAAATGCGGGCAAGTGGAACTAGCCTGGAAGGGAATTTTATTTGGCATAGACCAGTTGGACTGACGGAACTGTTTCTGTGCTGTCTGTGTGTGGATTGGTAGTTGAATCACCACGGTATGGCAGGCAGTAGATCAAGTGGTCATAAACAGATCAAAACAGATACGAGTAAAAACACAAACATCTGGAGGGACTCAATGGGTCAGGCAGCACATGTAGAGGCAAATAGACAGCGGACATTTTGGGTTGATCGGGACTCTTCCAGGCTGGAGGCTGTTGAGGGGAGATCCCCTGAAACGCTAAGCTCTCTGACAGCATAGGAGTCAGCGTTCATTGGTGGGATTAGTCCAAATGAAGGACCTCAACCTCAAATGTCGAATGTCCATTTCCCTCCATAGCTGCTGCTCAATCCATTGAGTTCCTCCAGCATCTTATCCATTGCTCCAGATTCCAGCATCTGCAGGCTCTTGTGTTTCCACCTTCGTATAGATCAGGTGCTTGATAGTTGGAAATGGGGGAGGGGTGCACAGCAGGGTCTGTTTCTGTGCTGTGGGGCATCTATAACTGTCCTCTCTCTGAATTCCCTCAGTCAGTGTGCAGGGAATGCCCTAAAGGTACTGCAGTTACAGGCAGAGGCGACGTTGATCGGATGTTGCAAACAAGCAGGCGAGTGGCTAGCCTGCTCTTGTGGTTGTTTATCGCCTTTGCCATGACCTTCATTTGCAGTAACAAATCAGGACTGTGAGCAGCACCCACCGAAGAACTTGTTTTTCTTGCCAGTTTCGCTTACGAGTCTGATGAGATAGCAGAAGCCAGCAGCCCACACCCACGTTCAACATCAAGCTAGTCAAATCTTGAGTAACACACACAAATCTTGCTTTCCCATCAGCAGAGCAAGCAGAAGTGATCTAATATTAGCACAGAGTAATACAAACAAGTCTTCAAGAAGCATTGTGGTTTGAGATCAATGCATTTTCGCACAGTGTGGGTTCTCTGCCATAAACTGCACCCCACTCCATCAGCCCGAATCTAACATTTAACTTCAAGCTTTCCAGAACCTGTTTCTCAGAAAGCCTGACAGATTGGTTTATGATTGTCATGTTCAAAGGTATAGCAAACAACTCTATTTTTGCATGTCATCCATACAGATCACTTCATCACATCTCATTTTTGGAACTGAGAAATAAGTTAGAATGACCACGTTAATGGGCTATATTACAGACCACCCAGCAGTCCGAGGGATTCAGAGGAACAAATTTGCAGAAAGATCACAGACTGTTGCAAGAAACATAAGGTTGTTGTAGTAGGTGATTTTTAACTTTGCACATATTGACTGAGACCCTCATACTGTAAAAGGACTAGATGACTAGATGTGATAGAGTTTGTCAAATGTGTTCGGTAAAGATTCCTTAATAAGTACATAGAAGTCCCAATGAAACAGTGTGAGATACTTAATCTGCTATTAGGGAATGAGACAGGGCATGTGATAGAATTCTGCATAGGGGAACACTTTGCATCTAGTGAATGCATTGCCATTAGTTTCAAAGTAATACGCAAAAAGATAGGTCTGAGCTGTTCTCTGAGATTCTAAATTGGAGAAAGGCCAATTTTGATGGTATTAGAGATGATCTGGCAAGTCTGTTTTGGAACAGGCTGTTTTCTGGCAAATGTGTATTTGGTAAGTGGAAGGCCTTCAAAAGTGAAATTTTGAGAGTACAAAGCTTGCATGTGTCTGTCAGAATAAAAGGTAAAGATAACAGGTGTAGGGAACCCTAGTTTTTAAGATATTAAGGACATAGTTAAGGGAAAAAAGGAGGTGCACAGCAGATACAAGTAGGAGGAACAAATGAGGTGCTTATGGAGTACTAGAAATGCAAAACATTTAAGAAAAATATCAGGACGACTTAAAGAAGGCATGGGGTTTCCATAGCAGACAAGCTGAAGGAGAATCCTGAGATACTAGAGATATGGTAAGAGCAAAAGGATTTCAAGGGGCAAAATTGGTCCTCTGGAAGGTCAGAATGGTAATCTACGTGTGGAGCTGAAAGAAGTGGGGCAGATCTTAAACTAATTTTTTGCATCTGTATTTAGAAGTGAGGCAAAGTAACATCAACTTCATGAACCCTATACAGATTACTGACAGTGGTCGTGGATGGTTGCCTCTCTGACTGGAGGCCTGTGGAATGCTGCAAATATTGTTGTTGATTCTGTTCTTGTTTGCCAACGATCTGGATGATAATATGGTTAACTGGAAAGGGAGACAGTTGGGGAGAAGGGAGGGGGGAGGGTAGGAGAGAGAGAAAGGGAGAGGGTGAGGGACGAAAAGAGGGAAGAGGAAGGGAGTTGAGAGGGGAGCAGAGGGAGGAGAGGAGAGCAGGGGAGAAGGGAGGGGGAGGGGAGGAGAGAGAGCGAGGGAGAGGGTGAGGGACAAAAAGAGGGAGGAAAGGAGAGGAGAAGGGGGAAGGAGAGGAGAAGGGGGAAGGAGAGGAGAGAGGGGGAGGGAGAGGGAGGAGGAGAGGCAGAGAGGGAGAGGGAAAAAATGAGGATGTTCTTCAGGCAGTGTATATCTCCTCCACTTTCCTCCAATTCCAGAACCATTACAAGTTCACATTCAGCCTTTCGGTTACATTCATTTACTGACTGTTTGCTTTACTTGATAAACTAACAATGTAACAGGAGAAACCATCAGTTTTTAAAGATGTAACAGAAATGCATATGTAGAATAGCCAATTACTGCTGAGTGCAGGTTCTAACCCAGGGAATGCCCACGCCTACAGATGGTGCACCAGATGAACCACACTACTACAACTCACACAGGGCATTGAACAATAACATCCTGAGAAACAGATACAACTGTGTCACAGCCTCCCGTTGTACATGAGTCAGTATACCCCTTCCTCAGTATTGGTGGGAAATAAATCCTACCCTCGTCCAGGGAAAACGAGGGGCAGTGGTGAAACACCATCGCTTGGTGGAGAGTGTGTAGGTGGGAGTATGAAGCCCACTCTCAGTGTATGGGTTGGGGAGAAGAAATTCGGTGCTCAGTTCACAAAGGAGAGGTGATACAAAATACCTCATTTCCTGTACATAGGATGAAACGCCTCCCCTAGTATACAGGGACATTAAACTCCTCCCTCAGTACGACAGGAAGGGTCACTAAATCTTCCACCAACTTGTGGAAGCAGGGTCAGAGGTCACTGTTAGTCTCCTAGCTGAAGGTCAGGGTTCAGCTCTGGGATTTGGGGGGGGTGGGGGTTGGAGGAATGGATTGGGGGATGTCAGAAACAGATCCCAGACCCTGTGTTTGAACCAGTAGCTGCAGAGGAATTCCGAAGGGGTTGAGGGCCCAAGCTTGAGTGGAGGGTCCTGGCCAGCACTCTGCTGGATAAGGAAGGTCTGGGTTGGCGGTCGGAGGTCGAGGAGTGAGTTGACGTCCCTGTGGGAGGTCCCGGCAGCGGATAGTCTTGTGGAGGTGGTTGTGGGCCTGGTGTAGATGAGCTCCCAGATCCTGGCGGGACAGTCCTTCCAGCTGTGTCGGGAGAGATAGCAGCAGCTCCAGAAGCACAGCACATTCTGCAGAGAGAGCAGGGGAGAGTTACATCGACCAGCTCAGAGGCGGGGAGTCACATCGACCGGCTCGAGGGGGAGAGTGACATCGACCAGCTCAGAGGGGGAGAGTGACGTCGACCGGCTCAGAGGGGGAGAGTCACATCGACCGGCTCAGGGGAGGGGGGGAAGTCACACTGACCGGCTCAGAGGGGGAGAGTGACGTCGACCGGCTCGAGGGGGGGGGAGTGATGTCGACCGGCTCGAGAGGGGGGGAGTGACGTCGACCGGCTCGAGAGGGGGCGAGTGACATCGACCGGCTCAGAGGGCAGAGGGGGCGAGTGACGTCGACCGGCTCAGAGGGGGAGAGTCACATCATCAGAGGATGTGGGGGTGGGGGCCGAGAGGGGTGAGAAAACACAGCACTCTGTACGATGGAGATTGTACGGAGATGGGGAGAGGGTGGGGTTGGGTCCAGAGAGAGATCAAAGAACACAGCACCTGCCGTGGAGAGACAGGGTGAAGAGTCACAGTTTCTGGCTCAGAGGGGGGGAGTGACGTCGACCGGCTCAGAGGGGGGGGAGTCACGTCGACCGGCTCAGGGGGGGGGGGAGTCACGTCGACCAGCTCAGAGGGGGAGAGTGACATCGACCGACTCAGGGGGGGGGGGAGTCACATCGACCGGCTCAGAGGGGGAGAGTGACGTCGACCGGCTCAGAGGGGGGGAGTCACGTCGACTGGCTTGAGAGGGGGGGGAGTGACGTCGACCGGCTCGAGAGGGGGGGAGTGATGTCGACCAGCTCAGAGGGGGGGAGTGACGTTGACCGGCTCAGAGGGGGGGAGTCACGTCGACTGGCTTGAGAGGGGGGGAGTGACATCGACCGGCTCGAGAGGGGGGAAGTGATGTCAACCGGCTCAGAGGGGGGGAGTGACGTCGACCGGCTCAGAGGGGGAGAGTGGCGTCGACCGGCTCAGAGGGGGGGAGTCACATCGACCGGCTCAGTGGGGGGGAGTGACGTCGACCGGCTCAGAGGGGGAGAGTCACATCATCAGAGGATGTGGGGGTGGGGGCCGAGAGGGGTGAGAAAACACAGCACTCTGTACGATGGAGATCGTACGGAGATGGGGAGAGGGTGGGGTTGGGTCCAGAGAGAGATCAAAGAACACAGCACCTGCCGTGGAGAGACAGGGTGAAGAGTCACATTTTCTGGCTCAGAGGGGGAGAGTCACATCGACCGGCTCAGATGGTGGGGGGGGTGCAGAGAGGGTCGGGAGGAGAAGAATCAGAGAATGGGGAAGCTGAGGGGGCAGAGAAGGGAGGGTCAATTCAGTCACATTGTCTGGTGACGGACCGAGGGGGTGACGTGAATAAGCGATGAGAATGAATGGGGGGGGTTAACGATCCGATGGGGAGGGGGAATCGGATGGGGCGATATTGATCCAATGGGGTGGGCAGCAGTCTGGTGGGGGGGCAATGATCTAATGGGGATTTAATGATTCAATGGAAATACGTGTACTGTACCTACCCAGTGGTGCTAGCTGCGGTAACGTTGCCCCCCTGACAGCTGCTGACAGAAACCGGTATATCCTGGCGAACTCAACAGGCTGGAACGGGTCGTCTGGCTCTGCCATCCTGGGATCCGACTGTTTCTGCTGGGTTGCGTCGTCCACTGGGGGCTGTGAGGGGAGGGGCTCATCTGTCGGATCTGTGGCACCCACCTCTGTCGGCTCTTCACCACAGCACGACATCAGTGGCACCACGTGCTCCTGGCACAAGGACTCTGTGGCTGCAATCGTCAGTGTCTGGGGTATGAGGGATATCAATGAGGGAAGGAGGTGGAAGGTGTCAGTGGAGGAAGGGGATGAGAGGGTAGAGGGGAAAGGAGCACAGCCCCCGAGATTGAGAGAAAGGTGAGGATGTGGGAAGGGCGGGAGCAGAAAACAGGGAGTGGATATGATCATTAAAATGCCTTCACGGTTGTTGGCTCAAAGCAAGCTCTCTCTGATTGCAGATACAGTACCACACCATCCATATCTGTAAACCTGTCCCATTCACATCACAGTGTCACGTCCTCATGTGTCAGCCTATGCCACACACAGAGTCAGATCCCCAGCTCCCAATCCGTTCTATACACCCAGTGTCATGTCCCCAGCTCTCCGTCAGTTCCACACACAGAGTGTCATGTCCCCAACACTCACAACACGCTGGAGGAACTCAGCAGGTTGGGCAGCATTCGTGGAGAAGATGGGTTGACGTTTCGGGCCAGAACCCTTCGTCAGGACTGTAGAGGGAAGGGGCAGAGGCCCTATAAAGAAGGTGCGGGGAGGGTGGGAAGGAGAAGGCTGGTAGGTTCCAGGTGAAAAACTAGTAAGGGGAAAGATAAAGGGGTGGGGGAGGGGAGGCAGGGAGGGGATAGGCAGGAAAGATGAAGAAGGAATAGGGGAGAACACAATGGGTAGTGGAAGGAGGCGGAACCATGAGGGAGGTGAGAGGCAGCTGGGGGAGGGGGCAGAGTGACATAGAGATAGGGGAAGGGAGGGGGAGGGAATTACCGGAAGTTGGAGAATTCTATGTTCATACCAAGGCGCTGGAGACTACCTAGACGGTATATGAGATGTTGCTCCTCCAACATGAGTTTAGTCAGTTCCACACACACAGTGTCATGACCCCAGCTCTAGGTCAGTTCCACATACACACTGTCATGTTCCCAGCTCTCCGTCAGTTCCATACACACAGTGTCATGTCTCCAGCTCTCTGACAGGTCCACACACACGCTGTCATGTCCCTAGCTGTCTGACAGGTCCACACAGACAGTGTCATGTCCCCAGCTGTCTGACAGTCCCATACACACAGTGTCATGTTCCCAGCTCTCTGTCAGTTCCACACAGACAGTGTCATGTCCCCAGCTGTCTGACAGTCCCATACACACACTGTCATGTCCCCAGCTCTCTGACAGTCCTATACACACAGTGTCATGTTCCCAGCTCTCTGTCAGTTCCACACACACAGTGTCATGTTCCCAGTTCTCTGTCAGTTCCACACACACAGCGTCATGTCCCCAGCTCTCTGTCGGTCCTATACACACAGTGTCATGTTCCCAGCTCTCTGTCAGTTCCACACACACTGTGTCATGTCCCCAGCTCTACATTAGTTCCACCCACACACTGTCATGTCCCCAGCTGTCTGTCGGTCACATACACACATGGTGTCATGTCCCAGATCTCTGTCAGTCCCATAGACACAGTGTCCAGTCCCCAGCTCTCTGTCAGTCCCACACACACACACACAGTGTCATGTCCCCAGGTCTCCGTCAGTCCCATACACACTGTCAAGCCTTTTTTTCCCTTTTTTTTTGATCAAAGTATTTTTATTAACAAAGAAAAATAGAAGAACGTATGTTATAATACAACCATTTTATACCAGTTACAAAAAGAACCCTCCCCACCCCTCAGTAAACAAGAACAAATAGAACCAGTCAGACCAGTCAAAAATAGATAGCCTAGTGTACATATGAAGATAGAGCACCTTACACACTCAATATAATATTTTTTTCAGCATCCATATTTTTGACAAAACCTAAAAACGGCTGCCAAGTGGTGTTAAATCTTGCAGACTGCCCCCGACCGAATAGTGAATCTTCTCATATTTTATAAAGTACATGATATCTTTGATCCAGTATCTATATGTTGGAGGTGAAGAGTCTTTCCATTTGCACAAGATGAGCCTTCTGGCAAGAAGTGAACAAAAAGCGATGAAATCGGTTTGGAATTTTCTGACGTATCTGAGAAGGCACTCCAAATAGTGTTACTGACCAAGATAGTGTAATCAATTGTCCAAAAAAAAATCAAACCCCATAAATTTACTAAGTTTGGACATAACCAAAACATATGGCAGAGTGTAGCTGGGAATTGTTTACATCTATCACACATTGGGTCAAGATCTTTATTAACCTGAGCCAATCTAACTGTAGACCAATGACAATGGTGCACAATTTTAAACTGAACAACAACATCTCTAAGACACACAGAGGATGAATAAATTCTATGAATTGCTTTTGCCATATCAAGTCAAGTCAAGTCAAATTTACTTATAAAGCACATTTAAAAACAACCCATGTTGACCAAAGTGCTGTACAAACCAAAACAGGTAGCTAAAATCACAAATGCAAGAAACACAGATATAAACAACAAGGCACACAGCTTACAGGCACAAAATAAACAACACATGAGCCTAAGCACAAGCCAAAAATCAGCCACATCAGGAAGATTCAAACGCTAGTGAATAAAGGTAATTTTTGAGCCTGGACTTAAAAGAGTCAATGGAGGGGGCAGATCTGATAGGGAGGGGAATGCTGTTCCACAGTCTAGGGGCTACAACAGCAAAGGTGCGGTCACCCCGAACTTAAATTTAGATCGCGGGACAGTCAGGAGTCCCAAGTCAGCCGACCTGAGGGACCTGGAACTAGAACCTGAAGGGGTTAGAAGGTCTGGGATAGGAGGGGGTCAGCCCATTTAGGGCTTTATAAACAAACAGGAGAACCTTAAAATCAATTCTAAACCGTACTGGTAGCCAGTGGAGAGAGGTGAGGATAGAAGTAATATGGTCCCTCTTCCGGGCACCTGTCAGGAGCCTGGCTGCGGCATTCTGGACCAGTTGCAGGCAGGACAGAGATAACTGACTAATCCCAGTATACAGGGAGTTGGAGTAGTCCAGGCGGGAGGATATAAGGGCATGGATGACTTTCTCGAGATCTTTGAAAGAGAGAAACAACTTGATTTTGGCAATAGTACAAAGCTGGAAAAAAAACTGGCTTTTACTGCATTAACTTGCTTGTCAAACTTAAAGGCGGAATCAAATATCACACCAAGGTTTTTGACATGGGGTTTCACAAGGGTGGACAGGTAACCAAGACTGTTGGTAATCGCTTTGACAGAGTCAAGGGGGCCAAATAGGACAACTTCAGACTTGCCTTCATTCAGCTGTAGGAAGTTTTGTGCCATCCAACACTTTATATCCTCAAGGCAGTTTATGAGGCTGACTAGATTTGACTGGTCGTTTGGTTTCAAGGAGAGATAAAGCTGTGCGTCATCAGCATAACAATGAAAGGAAATGTCCTGTTTTTGAATGATTTGGCCGAGGGGAAGCATGTATATAGAGGAAAGAATAGGACCTAGGATGGAACCTTGTGGGACCCCACAGGAGAGACTAGCTGGAGAAGAGGAAAATCTGCCTATGTTGACGGAGGAGCTTCTATTTTTGAGGTAGGATGGGAACCAGTTCAAGGCTTTGCCATCAACACCAACCCTGTACTGGAGACAGTCTGTTAATATGGCATGATCCACTGAGGTCAAGAAGAATTAGGATGGCAGTTACCTGAGACGGTAGAGAGAAGGAGGTCATTGTGCACTTTCAGCAAGGCAAACTCTGTGCTATGATAAGCCTAAAACCTGACTGAAATCTTTCCAAGATGTTGTTTTGGTGTAAGTAGGGCAGCAATTGACTAAGAATAACCTTTTCGGGAACCTTTGACAGGAATGGAAGTTTAGAAATAGGTCTGCAGTTGCTAGGTAAGGTAGGGTCTAAGTTGGGTTTGGTCAGGAGGGGCTGGACTTGAAGCAGGTTGGAACGCACCAGTGGCCAGGGAGCTGTTGATAATAGAGAGGATGCTGGGATCAGCTATGTCAAAGACATCCTTCAGGAGGGCAGTGGAGACAATGTCAATGGGCATGTTGCAGGTTTCATGGTGGAAACAATCTTTGTAAGGAAAGGAAGCGTGATGGATTGGAAACAGTCCAGTTTAGATGAACAGACCAGAGACAGTTAGGTCACAGGTGGGGGGGTGGGGGGGAATGTTCATTCTAATGTCTTCAACTTTACTAATGAAGAATTTTAAAGGTTCTTCGCACTTAGCAGGGGACAAATCTAAACTAATACTGAGGGTGGGACAAATGACAGAATTTATGGTACTGAATAAAACCTTGGGATTATAGACAATAGGTGCAGGAGTAGGCCATTCGGCCCTTCGAGCCAGCCCCACCATTCACTGTGATCATGGCTGATCATCCACAATCAGTATCCAGTTCCTGCTTTATCCCCATAACCTTTGATTCCGCTATCTTTATCTAACTCTTTCTTGAAAGAATCCAGAGACTTGGCCTCCACTGCTTTCTGGGGCAGAGCATTCCATACATCCACCACTCTCTGGGTGAAAAAGTTTTTCCTCAACTCCGTTCTAAATGGCCTACCCCTTATTCTTAAAACTGTGGCCTCTGGTTCTGGACTTACCCATCAGCGGGAACATACTTCCTGCCTCCAGCGTGTCCAATCCCTTAATAATCTTACATGTTTCAATCAGATCCCCTCTTATCCTTCTAAATTCCAGTGTATACAACCCCAGTCGCTCCAATCTTTCGACATATGACAGTCCCGCCATCCCGGGAATTAACCTTGTGAACCTACGCTGCACTCCCTCAATAGCAAGAATGTCCTTCCTCAAATTTGGAGACCAAAACTGCACACAGTACTCCAGCTGTGGTCTCACCAGGGCCCTGTACAACTGCAGAAGGACCTCTTTGCTTTTATACTCAATTTCCCTTGTTATGAAGGCCAGCATGCCATTAGCTTTCTTCACTGCCTGCTGTACTTGCATGCTTGCTTTCAGTGACTGATGTACAAGAACACCTAGATCTCGTTGTGCTTCCCCTTTTCCTAACTTGACTCCATTTAGATAATAATCTGCCTTCCCATTCTTACCGCCAAAGTGGATAACCTCACATTTATCCACATTAAACTGCATCTGCCCACTCACCCAGCCTGTCCAAGTCACCCTGCATTCTCATAACATCCTCCTCACATTTCATACTGCCACCCAGCTTTGTGAGAGTTGTTAGAAATTAGGTCAGAAAAGCATTTTGCTCTCACAGCCTGAACTGCATCCTGATATTTGTGAAGATTGTATCTCAAGATTTTAAAGGAAATTTGAAACCTATCACGCTTCCACATTCGTCAAATATTCTGCACTTCCTCCTCAGGGCTCTGGTGGTGTCATTAAGCCAAGGCAGACCTTTAGGCTTAGGCTTTTTGAATTTAAGGGGAGTAACAGTATTCAGAATAGAAGAGCAGGTGGTATTAAATAAGGAAGTAAGTTCCTCAGTGCTGAGATGGAGAGGAGAAGCCTCAATAGTGCAGGTATTAGGAGCAGCTATGAGAGCCTCAGAGAACTTACTGGCAGTCGGAGGGTTAATGTAATGAGAGCAATGTACAGGAAGATGAAAGTTAGTAGGCGAAAAAGGCAGAGAAGCATCAAACGTAACAGCACTATGATCCGACAGACACGCATCAATTATTTCCACATTGCAGATCAGAAAACCAGACGATAAGACCAGGTCAAGTGTATGGCCTAGCATGTGAGTGGGTCCGGTGATAAGCAAAGCAGAACTAAAAGACTCCAGCAGATGCATAAAATCACTTACGAGAGGCTTAGTAGGACAGCAAACATGATTATTAAAGTCACCAAGAATCAGAACTCGATCAAAGTTGGGCATAGTATTTGAGAGGAAGTCCACAAATTAAGTGATAAAATCTTTATGTATTTTTGGTGGACGATACATAAGAGCAATTAAGAGAGGATTGACCAGTCCCACTTTAATTAATTGCACCTCAAAGCTGGGGAAATAATCAGAGTTCAGTAGACGGCAATTAAAATGTTTCTTAAACACAGCGGCTAGACCCCCTCTGCGTCCAGAGGGTCTAGGCATGCTAAAAAAGTTACAGTCATCCGGACAGGCCAATAAGTGGAGCAAGCTCACCAGCGCTTAAACAGGTTTCCGTCACTAGTAAGAAATCCAATCCTTAGGCGGTGAAAAAGTCATTGAGAATAGAAGTCTTATTGGATAAGGATCTCAGAGCTATTTTGACTGGGATAGCAGTATAATTCGACAACGGCTCCCTCGCCAGAGGGCGGAGGTTGCGGAAGACTACTCCACCGCGCTTCACAAATGGCCTGGCGGGAAGCTCACAGGGCGGTGGTCTGGCGTCCAGGTCTGTGTCTAGGGTAACCGGTCGGAGAAAGGCGTACCTGGTCTCGAGGGAGTGCCGAGGAATGGAGCGACATGGCCGACCAGGTCCAACATTGTCGAGCTGCAGAAGGTAGACCGGTGCCAAGCGAGAGTGGGCAAGATTCCTCAGCTTAACCGAGGTGCCTGCACGTTTACTCCACCTCCTAGCTCATTTCCTACAGTGGTAGCCGCAGGGCCGTGCCCATATACCTTCAGGCTGTTGGGAAAATAGAGAATGGTGGAAGCTCCTTTGTCTGGAATCCCGAGTGAATAAGTTCACGACAGAGGCTCGAATATTCAGTAGTGTTCGATGAGCGTAGACAATAGTGGCTTGCTCATCATGTATACACAGAGACACAAACAGAGCCAGGACAAACAAGAACGGCAATAGGCGAAGACAAGCAGCCAAACACAGCCATCATGTCATCTGGAGTTTGTTCAATATCCTCTTCCCATTTATGTTTAATAAATCCAAATTCTCAGGATTAACTACATTAAAGTAGCTCATAGATTTTGCTTACAGATTATTTCACATCAATTTTGCACTTAAGGACTGAATCTCAGAGCGATGAAGTGGGGTAGTAGGGAAAGCACTCAAGAGGAGAGGCCATAAAGCTTCTGAGTTGTAAATATCTATAGAAGTGTGTCCTAGGGATATCAAATTTCTTAACCAGCTGTTCAAAAGAGGCAAAATTGCTCTCAATGTAAAGATTATACAATGAAGTGATACCATGTTTAGACCAAATATCAAACGCTACATCCATTATTGCTGGGGTGAACGTGTAATTTTTTTGCTACTGGTGCAGCGAGTGAGAGGTTATTAAGTGCAAAATGACGTCTAAGTTGGAACCAAATTTTAATGGAGTACATCGCAACTGGATTCAGGGTGAAACTAGATACAGGTTGTGAGAGTGGTAGTTTAGCATATACAACCGAAGAAGGGGTAAACTGTAAGGATGACTTCTCCATAATCACCCAGCTAGCAGCAGCAATATCATCTCTTGTCCAATACAAAATTGCTCTTATACTGGGCTGTTTTTTATTCCAAATAAAACTTGAAATTTGACTATTTCGGTTATTGAAGAAACTCTTTGTTAGAAAAATTGGGAGGCTTTGGAACATGTATAAGAATCTGGGCAGGCCAGTCATTTTAATTGTATTAATCCTCCTGCTGAGGGAAAGAGATAAAGAATTCTAACGTTCAAATTCCTGTTTTAAGATTGGAAAGGAGATGTTGATAGTTGGCTTTATAAAGGTCCTTGTAATTATGTGTTATCCAGACCCCCAGGTTATTTAAATTTCCTATAGCTGATTCTAAAGGGGGTCACGGAAAAAGAAATGTCCAAATATGTGGTCCCAACTAGCATCATTTCACTCTTTTGAAAGTTAACCAGATATTTGACCAAATTTAGTGAGCAATATTGATAGATTTGGGAGACTTCAAGTTGGATCTGAGATATACAATAGCATATCAACTGCGTACAGTAAAGCTCCCCTGTGGATGTCTTTGATACTAACTGATGTTCTCAGGGCTATGGCAAGTGGCTCAATTGCCACAGCAAAAAGGAGTGAAGTTAAAGGGCATCCCTGTCTTGTGCCACGTTGCAGTTCAAAAAATGACGATATACAATTACTAGTATGTGCTGCTGCCAGTGAGGACGAGTAAAGTACTTCAATCCATGAGATGAATGTAGAACCAAAACCACATTTTTGGAGAGTATAGAAAAAAAAAGTTCCATTTCACCTGGTCAAATGCCTTTTCAACATCAAGTGAAAGAATAATCTCTGGGGTACTAGATTCAGAGGAATCATATAGTATACTTAGAAGACATCTTATATTAAAAAAAAGTACCGATTTCTTATAAAACCTGTTTGATCGGGTGAGATAATTAATGGTAGAATCTTCTTGGATTTTGGTATCCGTATTTAAAGGAGAGATTGGTTGGTAAGAACTACATTCAAAGGGGTCTTTGCCCTTTTTCAAAATTAATGAAATAACTGCCTGATGCATTGTGGGGGATAGGGAGTGGGATAAAAAAGACTCTTCAAAAACAGATAATAGTAATGGGGAAGGTTGAGTGGAAAATTTCTTTTAAAATTCAGAAGGATATCCATCTGGGCCTGGGTATTTTCCACTCTGCATACTGCTGATTGCTGAGTCTATCTCCAGAGTCATGATTGCCTTCTCCAGATCAGTAGCTACATGCGGATCTATATATGGGATGTTTAGCTTTTTAAAGAAATCCAGATCTGATGGGGTGGTGGATGATCTGAGGAGTACAATGATTGGTAAAAGCTATGGAAGCATGAGTTAATTTCTACATTATCTGTTTGTATTATGCCCTGTGCATCCCGTATCTCAGCAAATACCGTGACTGGCTGTTTTGTGACGCAGTTGATGGGCTAGCAGCCTCCCTGCTTTTTCTCCATGTCCATAAAACTCACATTGCAACTTGGAGATAAGATATTCAGCTTCTTGAGTTGTTAACAGATTGTATTCGGTCTGAAGTAGTAAACGCTGTTTGAGCAAAGCTGATGAGAGTGCTTGGTTATGCAAGAGGTCTAATTCCAGTATCTGATCTGTCAGTTGTTTAATACGTTCAGTCCTTATTTTCCTCCGACGTGCGCAGAATGAAATTATTTGGCCTGTTAAATATGCCTTTAGCGCCTCCCATACAATTGATAGAGACATCTTCAGTGTCTGATTAATTATCAGAAAAGATTCTCAAGTCAAGTCAGGTCACTTTTTATTGTCATTTCGACCATAACTGCTGATACAGTACACAGTAAAAAGGAAACAATGTTTTTCAGGACCATGGTGCTACATGAACAATACAAAAACTACACTGAACTACGTAAAACAAAACTACACTAGACTACAGACCTACCCAGGAATGCATAAAGTGCACAAAAGTGCATTACAATAAATAATAAACAAGACAATAGACACAGTAGAGGGCAGTAGATTGGTGTCAGTCCAGGCGCTGGGTATTGAGGAGTCTGATGGCTTGGGGGAAGAAAATGTTGCATAGTCTGGTCGTGAGAGCCAGAATACTTCGGTGCCTTTTGCCAGATGGCAGGAGGGAGAAGAGTTTGTATGAGGGGTGTGTGAGATCCTTCATAACGCTGTTTGCTTTACGGATGCAGTGTGCGGTGTAAATATCTCTAATGGCGGGAAGAGAGACCCTGATGATCTTCTCAGCTGACCTCACTACCCGCTGCAGGGTCTTGCGATCCGAGATGGTGCAATTTCTGAACCAGGCAGTGATACAGCTGCTCAGGATGCTCTCAATACAACCTCTGTAGAATGTGGTGAGGAAGTGGGGGTGAGAGATGTACTTTTCTCAGCCTTCACAGAAAGTAGAAACGCCGCTGGGCTTTCTTTGCTATGGAGCTGGTGTTGAGGGACCAAGTGAGATTCTCCACCAGGTGAACACCAAGAAATTTGGTGCTCTTAACAATCTCTACGGAGGAGTCATCAATGTTCGGAATAAATATTCTTCTCAAAACATTCATCTGAAAGGAGAGTATGATTTAGCCTCCAAGGATGCTAACCTGGCTGTGTAGTAGGGACACGTAATATTAAAGTCAGCGGACTATGATGGGATGTAACTATGGCTTCATAATCACACTCGGTTACAGAAGACAGAAGGCTGGTATCCATACAAAATAACTGACACACGAATAGGAACCGTGTACTGGGGAGAAAAAAGAGTAACTCCGAGAGGTAGAGTTACAAAACCACCATACATCAGCCACTCCGTACGTTTTAATAAAATGTCTGATAGACTGTGCTGACCTAGGGATAGGGACATACCTCGCCGCACTGCACTCCAAAATTGGAGAGAGGACACAATTAAAATCACCTCCGAGGATGAGCTTATGCGTGACCATGTTTGGCAACTTGGAGAAGAAATCACTAAAAAACAAATGGTCATCCCAATTCGGTGCATAAACATTGGCAGCCTATATAGCCGCCCAGTTACAATTAAAAACCGTCCAGCTGGGGGGGGGGCATCACATGATGACGTGGGATTGAGACGTGTAAATCCAGCTCTCCCGTAAAAAGTCAGCAAAGTACCGTTTAAACAAAGTAAAGTTAATAAATACTTTCCGAAAACTACTTATAAACTTCGTAAGACTACTCTACGATATGCCTCGTAAACCGCAACAGAAGAAGTCTGTTGTTGTGAAGTCGCCACGAGATGGGAAGGAAAAAGGGCCTACTGCAGCGATGGAGCCTCGGATTCAGGTTGGATCTCCTTCAGAGGAGACGCATTTTATTTCTGGCGTAGAAGAACAGGTAGCAATGGCGGCGGTAGCGGTCTCTCGGAAGAAGATGCCGGAATTGCGCATGCGCAAAGAAGTACGCATGTGCAAATTGACACAACTTAAACTACAAGAACCGACGGCCACTGCAACTGAAAGCGACTCAGAGTCAGAATTGGATACCGTAGAGAATACAGATGAAGAAGAGGAGGAAGAACTGGAAGAGACTGGAAGTAAAGGAGACGACGGAGACATAAGGGAGGCTTTATTGCAATTAACGGCTGAACTAAGAAAATTAAGAACAGAGCTTAGAGACGTGAAAATGTGCTATGATAAAGCTATGAAAAGACAGGATAAAATGGATAAAAAACTTCAGAAGATGGAAAGAACAATGGAGCATATTAACGATAGAGTGGAAAAAACAGAAAATGATGTGCTTGTCTGGAATACGGAAGGAAATCGACTCTTGGAGAAAGTGGACGTGTTGGAAAATTTTAGTAGATGTAACAATATTAAAATTGTTGGTCTTAAAGAAGGTATAGAGGGAGATAATCCAATTGAATTTTTTCAAAGATGAATCCCGAAAACCTTGCAAATGAAGGAGGAAGACAGATCGCTTGAAATTGAGCGGGTACATAGAGCTCTAAGACCAAAACCACAAGATGACCAATATCCACGATCAATTTTAATAAAATTCTTAAGATTTCAAGACAAAGAAAGGATTTTACAGGCGGCTGCCCAAGCTGCCAAGAAGAGAAAAGGGCCACTGATGATAGAAGGGAAGAAAAATTTTTTTTACCCTGACATAAGTTATGAACTTTTGAAGAAAAGGAAGAAATTTAATCCAGTGAAAAAAGCCCTATGGGATCACGGTTATCAATTTATATTGCGTTATCCTGCAACCTTGAAGATTTTTTTGCCTGGTGGAGAAAAAAGATTTTTTGATGATTACCGGAAAGCGGAGGAGTTTGTACGAGATTCTTTGAATATTCACCAGATACAAGAACAAACCCAGGGGACCGAGATGGATTGAAGATGAAGACTGGATCAAGGATTAGGCCTGTTGGATTTTTAGGCGGATGAATATATAAATATATTATTAATTATATGGGGGAGGGGAAGAAAGGTTAAAATTTGAGGAATATTAGCTGGGAATAATGACAATAATTTTTTATATATATATATATATATATATACACAATTTTTTGTTACGGGAGAGCTGGAAGAAACACTGACCAATCGCTACGTTATTCATGTGTGCAAGCGTGGCAATAGCCACGACCCGCACAATGGAGGGGGGTAGTGTTGTGTATCTTTTCATTCACAACATTAGTGGGGGGTATTTTGTTTTTTCTTTTTTTGTATCTTATCTATCTTTTTTTTCTTTTTGTCTGGATGATTGGGAGGGAAACACATAGCAACATGGTGAAGTTCAAAGAGATTCCCCAGGGAACTATGAGAGTTGAGAAGTTGAGTAACGTTTTAGATTTTAAGAGATAAATATGAAACATTTTTGAATATTTGGAGCCCTTATTTACAGCTCCGATGATAAAGATCTTGGTTCCTTGGGGAAAGTAACAAATATATATTAAATTTATTTTTAATCCCATGGAGCATGTGCAAACCTTCCAATATTCAGGCGGTTCTTTTTTTTTCTTTTCTCTTTAGGTAGGAGTATATATTGGGTGGGGGAGGGTTAGGGGGAGTGGGGAGGGTAGATATTATTTTCTCATGTATTTACTTTGAAAACGCAATAAAAATTATATTTAAAAAAACCGTCCAGCTGGATCAGATTCAACACTCGTTGCCACGGACTGCGTATTTTTTCTAATTATTATAGCTGCTCCTCTGGCCTTTGAATTAAAATTAGAGTGCAATACTTGACCAACCCATCCCCCTCTTAGTCGACAATGAACAGAGATACACAAGTGGGTCTCCTGTAGGAATGCTATATTAGCCTTAAGGTGTTTCAAATGAGTTAAATACCTTTTTACGTTTTACAGGGTGATTAGGAGACTTAACATTCCAACTCACTAATTTAACAGAGCGACCATTTGTCTGAGATGAAATATTATTATTAACCATATGGAACTGAAGGAAGTAGAATATCACAAGGGTATCTCCCAATATACATAGATAGAAATAATGATAGGTCTAAGTATGAAACAAAAAGAAATAGTTTGTCAATTTCCCTACCCTCATCACCGATACAAACACAGTGAACCCAAAACCCCTTATTACCATATCCACACATTAAGTGTTTACTTGGATGCCTTCTGAGCTAAATCAGGTTGAGCTTCTGCCCAACCCATCCTAAATTAAGAAACCAGAAAAAAAATAGCACTAGAAATTCCCCCAGCTTATAAATATCAACATTGTTTGGGATTTTAACATAATATATATATATATATATATATATACTTACAGCCGGTATTATGAATTTGCTAATTAATGAAAGATGAATCGTATTTGGTTTAAGCATATTGAAGGATTCAAAATTAAAACTAATCTTGAAAAGATTTCCCCTCCCAAAAAAAGCTTTAACATCTCAACGACAGTGACCACAAAGAAAACATATTTCCACGACAAAAGACTAGAATAATCATAATACTTTTCCTGGGCACTGCAGAAAACTATCGATTCCGCAACTGTTTGTGAATAGCCCACTGGAGTCCCACATGTGAAAAATGCATTACTGGTCCGTGATCATGTTCTGTGTTTTGCTGCCGTGACGATATGCTCTGTTACGTAGGCCATGGCCTTCTCTGGGTGCAGAAATTCTTTCTCCGTCCCGTTGTGTGTAATGCGGAGTCGAGCAGGGAACAGTATATCACATCGGATATCTGGCTGGTCACGCAGCAGTTTCCTGACATCCGTGAACACAGCTCGAGCTTTGGTGACCCTTGCGGTGTAGTCTGGAAAACTAGCGATGAGTTTCCCATTGTAGTTAAGCGGAGCCTGGTTTCGAGCTCGACATAAAACATCGACACAGTCCTGATAATAATGTAGTTCAAGTACAATTGCACGCAGGTTATCGCTGGTTTTTTTTTGGTCTGAGACTCCGATGCGAGCGGTCGATAAGAATACCTTTGTCCAGTTTAAGCATCTCTGACAGTAATTTAGAAATGGACTCCGCGGAACTTGATCCGGGCCCCTAAGTGACCCCCAAAATACAGATATTGCACCTCCGCATTCTTCCCTCCATGTCTTCACATTTATCATTTAAGTCCTTCAGCTCCGACTTCAGGGCGTTACTGTCAAGCCTTTTTAACCTCTCCCTGTCTCAAAGTGTTTCTACTTGAAGACCACTACCATCCTGGCACCACAGAAAAACAAGCCAACGTGCCTTAATAACTACCACCCAGTAGCTCTGACATC
The DNA here is from genome assembly GCF_030028105.1 of Mobula birostris. Taxonomy (NCBI): domain Eukaryota; kingdom Metazoa; phylum Chordata; class Chondrichthyes; order Myliobatiformes; family Myliobatidae; genus Mobula; species Mobula birostris. Next base: position 79,418,268 of record NC_092374.1, on the reverse strand, counting down.
CATCATCATGAAGTACTTTGAAAAGCTGGCCAAACACACATTAACTCCAGCCTTCCAGAGAACCCTGAGCCACCTGTAATTTACCTACCGCATCGCCCTGTTGCTACACTCATTTCAAGAGCATCTGGACAGCAAATGCACCTATGTCAGATTAGAGCTTGCTATGTGCTTACAAAGATGTATCAGACTAATGTTTATCGACTACAACAGCACCTTCAATACTATAATTTGAAACAAACTCATCAAGTTCTAGACCCTGGGGGTCAACGCCTCCCTCTAAAGCTGGATCCTTGACTTCTTGACCAACAGACAAGCGGTACGAATACGCAGCAAGCACCACGATTATCCTCAAAACTAATGCTCCACAAGACTGTGTCCTCAGCACCCACTCTACTTTCTGTAACTCACAACTGCGTAGTTAGATTCTGCTCTAACACATTCTACATGTTTGCAGATGATACCATTATAGTAGGTCATCACTCAAATAACGATGAGACAGAAAAGGAGATTGAGTTTAGTGATATGGTGTCATAATGACAATCTTTCACTCAATGTCAACAAAAGCTGGTCATTGACTTCAGGAAGGTGGTCAGTGTACATGCTCCTGTCTACATCAATGGACATGAGTGTCAGAAGGTTGAGAACTTCCAGTTCCTGGGAGAGGAACCTATATCCTATCCTATCACCTATATCCTATCCTGGTCTAACACATTAATATCATGGTGAAGAAAGCTCAACAACATTGCTACTTCCTCAGGAAGCTAAAGAGTCGTCTCCGTCCACTCTAATATTTATCAATGCACCACACAGAAAGCATTCTATCTGAATGCATAATGGTTTGTATGGCAACTGCATGTGACAACAAAGAACTGCTCAGAATTGTGCTGAGCTGTGTTCACATCGTGCACCAACCTCCCTCCTATGAATGCCTTCCGTATTTCTTGCTGCCTCAATAAAGCAGCCAACATAATCAAAGACCCTACCCACACCAGAATTTCTCTCGTCTCCCCTCTCCTATTGTGTATTAGAAGCCTGAAAGTACATATGACCAGGTTGAAGCACAACTTCCATCGCGCTGTTAGATTCTTGAATGACCTTGTGTACGATTAGGTGGGCTCTTGACCTCACAGTCTACCTCATTATGATCTTGCACATTATTGTTTACCTGCACTGCCCTTTCTCAGTAGCGGTTACACTTTATTTTGCATTCTTATTGTTTTGGCTGGTTCTACATCAATGCACTGTAATGACTGGATCTGTAAGAACAGTATGCAAGGTAAACTTTGCATTGTATCTCGGTACATGTCACAATAATAAGCCAATTCCAGTTCCTCAATGCTGTCACAGTCCCCAGTGGTCTGCCCACCCAAAGCACACCATCAGTCTCCAAATCTGTCTGTCCTGTACACACATTGGCACTGTCACTGCCTGTCAACCTGTCCCCCACAGTCCTCAGCAGTCTCCCTGTGTTTCACACACACTGACTCAGTTCCCGCATGCTGCCTCAGTTCCCAGCTGTCTGTCTCACCCACGCACAGCAGTTCCCAAGTGTCCGCCTCCCCTATGCACCATAGCGACAGGGTCACATACCTGAGAGACCGTGTTTGAGATCACCTTGTCCAATGTGCCCGTCACTGCTTCTGCCAATTCTGTCCAGATCTGAAAGAGAGGATCACACCATCAACCTGACTGCTAGGGGAATATTCAACCTCAAACCGTGCGGCCACCACACTGATATTGACATTCAACGACTTCAGCTCACTCTCAAGCCTTCCTGACCTTGGCCTCCACAACACCATGGAGTGAAGAGGAGGAGTGCAGAACAATCCTACCACTCTCTGAAAAGGTTCATCTCTACACAACAGTATAACATCAAGGTCACCAGCCCTGGTTCTGTGACTGCACAGCAGAGAAGGATGTGGTGGGGAAGTGACTTACTTAGGTGAGGTACAGACACAGGTGGTTGTCCATCGTGTCTGACAATGACGGGAAACCTGTGCAGGAGAGTTTTTAAAATGGAAAAGCACTGGGGCAGTTTCACTCCCTCAACCTCCGAAGTCCGGGTCCAGTGGGTGATCACAACTTCAACTGTGCCTCGCCATGTCCTTCACTCTCCATGGAGCGGTACAGAACTGCCTTCCTGGCCGTTGGATCTCACCGAAGATCTCATCCACTCAGTCCACCGGAGCAGACTTCGTATGCTAGGACAGGTATGAGGCCAGCTGGCTACCCTCACCTGGCTTAGACCGTCTGTTGAAGCTGTGTACTAGGGTGTGGTTGCTATCACAGGCAAACAGCTACTTGGAGCTACAGGTGAGAACTGGTGGTTCATACATCTGGTCCTGTTGTGTTGTGGTACATATAGTGAAACTCTCGTAACGCTGGCAACCATGAGACTTTGGCGGTGCTGGACTGTCAGACTTGCTGGAAAATTGGATGTTCTCCTATTAATACCACATACATAATAATTAATTTTTTTGGAAATAAATAGCGGTAATAAATAATAGAGATAATGAAAATAATTATCATTTTCATTAACGGAGTAATACATAAATTCTCTAGTGGAGCAGGTGGGTTCATTGGAAAATTGAAAGGAGCACAGAGCTCTAGTGAGTTTAGAGAGCATTGGAAAAGGGGCTCCGGTGAGTTTAAAGAGTTGGTAAACAGAACCAGGAAAGTCAGATTCCAATTCATCAGATTTTTCAGAAACAAAGCGATTGGAGTTCTAGTGATCGGCTAGAAACAAAGTGGTAGCAGAACCCAATGTCATTGTGTGATTTAATGTCCTCTAGAAAAGGCTGGGCGAAGAATTTACAACAAGAAAGGATATTGGTCTCTACTGAAAAAATCCTTTGTCGAAACACAAGAGCAATGCAGAAGCTGCAAAGCTGAAGAGAAGAGCTCCTCGGCGAGTGAGGTAGTCCGATCCTGGCAGTGGTCCGATGGGAAGAGAAGAGCTCCTCGGCGAGTGAGGTAGTCCGATCCTGGCAGTGGTCCGATGGGAAGAGAAGAGCTCCTCGGCGAGTGAGGTAGTCCGATCCTAGCAGTGGTCAGATGGGAAGAGAAGAGCTCCTCGGCGAGTGAGGTAGTCCGATCGTGATCGCAGATTTATGAGAATGTTGCCAGGTTTCAAGGGACAGGTTGAGCAGGTTGGGACTTCTTTCATTGAGGCGTGGGAGAATGTGTGTGATCTTATAGATGTGTATAGAATTATGAGGGTCACAGACAGGGTGATTGCACAGTCTTTTTCACCAGAGGTGGGAATCAGAATTTAGAGGGCATAGGTTTAAGATAAAAAAAAGATATTTAAAAGGGCAACATTTTCCACTATGGGAGCAGTCGGTGTATGGAATAAATTGCCAAAGGAAGTGGTTGAGGCAGGTGCATTAAGAACACTTAAAAGAAACTTGGACAGCTACATAGAAAGGAAAGGTTTAGAGGGATATGGACCAAATGGGATTATCTAGGATGGGAACATTGGTTGACACTGACCAGTTGGGCAGAAAGGCTGTTTTCCTCTTGTATGATTCTATGACCAGCATAAAGCAAACACCTTGAGACCAAGTTGAATAAACTCTGTGTACCGCATGTGGGGTGCCTATAGCTTTGGAGAGTGCAACACCCTGGGTTACATAAGTGATAATACTTTGTGATAAGGATCGAGTTGTTCCACACTGATCTTTGTAATGACAGTAATATCAAATTTGATAAAAGGCAAGTGCAAAAACAAAGCAAAATTTCAGATAGAACAGAAATTGAGTTTGTTACGTGAGGTAGCAAAGCTGAGCATCTCTACAAAGCAACTTGAGATGTCGCCACAAATCATCATAACCTTTGCATTTCAGTACCCTCCTGGATCAGGAGGAAGGGCAACTGACTTAAAGGCCTGCCCAAAACGCTAACGTGGTGAAGACAGACAGAAACTAGCTTTGTCATCAATTGAAACTGATTCACCCTGATCATCTACACACCGATGGCAAATTTGATAATCAGCTGCTGAAGTGGCTGCTAATTTCAGTGCTAAAGATAAGCCTCAGTAAATTCAGCAAATTCCAATAGAAATCAATGACGCTGAGGTTAACACATACTCCAGAGCTACTGATGCAAAACAACTTCAGATTCTGCCAGCATCAGCTTTGGTAGAGAAACCACAGCCAGTGATACTTTCTTGATGTGTTCTGCAGATTAAAATGGAACAGAAGAAAACTGTGGAGTGAGTAGTGAGTGGCCGCAAATGTGGAGGAGGCCATATTGGGTTGAGTGGACGAGGAAATCGCGGAGGGAGTGATCCCTGTGGAAAGCTGAGGGGGAATGGGTGGAGGAAAAGGTATGTTTAGTGGTAGGATCCCTTTGGAGATGGTAGGAGTTGTGGTGGATGATGTGATGTCCAGAAGTTGCAAGTTTTTCACCATGCCCTACCAAAGTAACCACAGAAATCTCATGTGCAAACACTTGAGCTGTTTGATGTGTTTCCTGTAAAGCATCCAAGTCTCACAGCCACACAAAAGGAAAATGCAACTGTAGTATGCACTTTGATCTTGCATGTCTGTGTCTGTGGCTCATCAAAAGTAACAAAGCGACCATGTCCAATCACTGAGCGGGAGTACGAGAAGAGATACATTTTCACTTCAGTTTGCACTTAAGATTCAAAAGACAGCACTTTGCTGCATTTTTTTGGAGTTAAACTGTGACCAATCACTGAATGGGATTCGTTAGAAAGGGCAAATAACAATAAGACAGATATAAGCGGAGCGGTCGTTGTTGTGAGTGGGCCTGTGTTGGAGTGGCTTCGGCAATCAGGTTTAGGCGGAGTAAGTATCTGCTAAATTTCTCTTTTACAGTTAGCGCAGTGAGAATGGCTCCAGGGGCAGCGTTTTGTTCAATGTGTGAGATGTGGGAATGCTCAGAGACCTCCAACCTCCCGGATGACCACATCTGCACCAGGATCACTGACCTCCAGCTTCTCAGAGGAGGTATCAAGGAACTGGAGCTGCAGCTCGATGACTATCAGCTCATATGGGAGAATGAGGAGGTGATAGATAGGACCTATATGTAGGTAGTCACCCTTGGTTGCAAGAGACAGGTAACTAGGTGAGTGCCAGGAGGAAGGAAGAGTAATGGGCAGTCAGTGCAGAGTACCTCTGGGGCCATTCCCCTCAATAATAAGTTTTCCACTTTGGGCACTATTGAAGGAGACAACCTAGCAGGAGGTAGTCGCAGTGACCGGCTCTCTGGCACAGACCATAAAACAAAGAAGCAGAATTAGGCCATTCAGCCCATCAAGTCTGCTCCACCATTCCATCATGGTTGATCCCGGATCCCACTCAACCCCATACCCCTGCCTACTCGCCATAACCTTCGATGCCCTGACCAATCAGGAAACTATCAATTTTCTGTCAAATACCATGGTCTTGGTCTCCACAACAATCTGTGGCAGAGCCATTCCACAGATTAACTACACTCTGGCTAAAAAAATTCCTCCTTACTTCTATCCTAAAAGGGTCGCACTTCAACTTTAGCCCTGTCACTTGAGAACAACTTCTTCTGTGGAACACATCTATCCTACATCTTGTGGACTATTCCCAGAAACTACAGCCACCTCTGCTCTGCCATCATCCCCGCCAGTATCCTTCTCCAATCTACTTGGGCAAGCTCATCTCTCATGCCTCTGTAATTCCCTTTATTCCATTGCGATAATGATACATATGAATTATTCTTCTCCCTCTCAAATTGTGGTATGAATTCAATCATATATCGATCACTGCCTCCCAATCAGCTTTCTGGATTTGGTGCTGTGCAATGAATCAGAATTGATTAGAGAGCTTATGGTAAAGGAACCCTTCGGGACCAGTGATCATAATATGATAGAATTCACCCAGCAATTTGAGAAGAAGCTCAGATGTACAATACCTGTGAAAAATACTCCCCACCTCCCCCCCTGGAACTTTTCATGTTTTATTGTTTTACAAAATTCCAAATATGTAACACTCTGGTTAAGATTTTACTGCTAATGTTGTAGGGTACTTCATTTAATGGCTTTCTGTAGAAGCAATGTATTCTGCTGGTACTGATTTGGCTACTGTTAAAGATAAGGGGTTGTGATGTTCATGCTTAGGAATGTTGTGTCATCCAATCAGGATGATGGAATTGGGACAAGGTTCTAGAAAGCACTGGGCGGAAAGGTTTTGTAATGGACATTGAGGTGGCCCGAGGTCTTTTTGGTGGGAGATGGACAGAAAAGAAGCTTGAGAGAACTGGCCATAGCATTCAATCCGACTGCAATGTGTGATTCGATGGAGTCCAAGAAGAAGAATCCTACCAATGATCAGTGAATAGGAGTTGTTGCCGTGAGTACATCGGGAACATCAGCTTTTGGAAGATTTGATCTCCAACCTGTGCACATTTGACTGTTATGATGGGCCCTTTTGTTTTTCTTTTTCTTCTTCTTTAATAATGGTTTGATTAAGTTAACATCCATAAATATACTTTCTTTATAACTGTATGCCATGTATAGTCTGTTATTTCATGCCAACAGGCGATTGCATGGGGGCAGTAATAACACAGTATTCAGACAGATCAGGGTTCAGGTGAACAAGACATCCCAACCTCCTGGGTTTGGTAGGACCCAAGTCATATCAATCCTAGACGTATGGAGTTTGAGAAAGGCGGTTTTCTCACATTTGAGACGGCTGGCTGTTAGTGAGAGGCTAACGATCCGCATCTCCAGAGACACCCAGTAAAAAGGGGTTTCAAATATAAAACACAAAATAATTGATTACATAAGTATTTATCCCCTTTAATATGACACACCAAATTACAGACTCATTGAATATCCCTTGGAGTACAGTTAAGTCAATCATCAAGAAATGGGAAGAATGTGGCACAACTGTAAAAATGCCTAGAGCAGGCCGCCCTCAAAAGCCGTGCAAGAAGGGGACGTGTGAGGGAGGACACCAAGAGACTTATGACAACTCTGGAGGAGTTACAAGCTTCAGTAGCTGAGATGGAAGAGACTGCACATACAACAACTGTTGCCCGGGTGCTTCACCAGTTGCAGCTTTATGGGAGAGTGGAAAAGAGAAAGCCACTGTTGAAAAAAACTCACAGGAAATCTCGGCTAAAGTTTGCCAGAAGGCACGTGGGAGATTCTGAAGTAAGCTGGAATAAAGTTCTATGGTCTAATGAAACCAAAGTTGAGGCTTTTGACCATCAGACTAAATGCTATGTTTGGCAAAACCAAATACCGGACATCATACTATGAAGCATGGTGGTGGGTGCATCATGCTGTGGGAATGCTTCACTGCACTGGAAGGCTTGTGAAGGTCAAGGGTAAAATGAATGCAGCAGAATACAGGGAAATTATGAAGGAAAACCTGGTGCAGACTTCCAGAGAACTGTGACTTGGGAGAAGATTTGTTTTTCAGCAAGACAATGACCTCAAGCATAAAGCCAAAGCTACACAGGAATGGCTTAAAATCAACAAAATTTATGTGGTGGAGTGACCAAGTCAGTATCCAAATCCCAATCCAATTGAGAATTTGTGGCTGGACTTGAAAAGGGCTGTTCACTTACTATCCCCATGCAATCTGACAGAGCTTGAGCAGCTTTGTAAAATAAAAATTGCAGTCTCCAGATGTGCAAAACTGATAGAGACCTATCCGTACAAGGCTGTAATTGCTGCCAAAGGTGCATCGATTAAATACGGACTTGAAGGGAGTGAGTAATTATGCAATCAATTATTTTGTGTTTTATGTTTGTAATTAATTCAGATCACTTTGTAGAGATCTGTTTTCACTTTGACACGAAAGAGTCTTTTTCTGTTGATTAGAGTCAAAAAAGCCAAAGTAAATCCACTATGATTTAATGTTGTAAAACAATAAAACATGAAAACTTACAAGTGGGTGAATACTTTTTATAGGCACTGTATCAGTTTTACAGTGGAGTAAGAGGAATGAGAGAGGAGCTGGCCAAAATTCATTGCAAAAGAACACTGGCAAGGATGATGACAGAACAATTCTGGAAGCAATTCAGAAGGCACATGACATATACATCCCAAAGAGGAAGAAGTATTCTAAAGGCAGGATGGCACAACTGTGGCTGACAAGAGAAGTCAAAGCCAACATAAAAACCAAAGCGAGGACATATAATAGAGCAAAAATTAGTGGGTAATTGGAAGCTTAAAACCAACAGGAGGCAACTATAAAAATCATAAAGAAGGAAAAGATGGAATACAAAGGCAATAATATTAGAGAGTATACCAGAAGTTTCTTCGGATATATAAAGTGTAAACCAGAGGTGAGAATGGATATTGGACTACTGGCAAAACAGTAATTGGGGACAAGGAAATAACAGACAAACTGAATAAGCATCTTACACCATTCTACACTGTGGGCGACACTAGCAGAATGCCCAAAGTTCAAAAGTGTCGGGGCAGAAGTGTGTGAAGTTGCCATTACTATGGAGAAGGTTCTTGGGAAACTAAAAGGTCTGAAGGTAGATAAATCGCATGGACCGAATCACATACACCCCAGAGTTCTGAAGATGTGGCTGAAGAAACTGTGGAGGCGTTAGTAATGATCTTTCAAGAATCAGTTGATTCTGGCATTGTTTTGGGGAACTGGAAAATTGCAAATGTCACTCCACTCTTCAAGAAGGGAGAGAGGCAGAAGAAAGGAAATCATAGGTCAGTTAGTCTTACCTCAGAGTGGGGGAAATTGTTGGGAGTCGATTATTAGGAATGTGGTTTCAGGATACTTGGAGGCACATGATAAAATAGGCCAAAGTCAGCATAGTTTCCTTTAAGGAAAAATCTTGCCCGACAGATCTGTTGAAATTCTCTGAAGAAATAACAAGCAGGATAGACAAAGAAGAATCGGTTGATATTGTATAATTGGATTTTCAGAAGGCCCTTGGCAAGGTGCCACACATGAGGCTGCTTAACAAGTTAAGCGTCCATGTTATTACAGGAAACATACTAGCATAGATAAAGCATTGGTTGATTGGCAGGAGACAAAGAGTAGGAATAAAGGGAGCCTTTTCTGGTTGGCTGCCAGTGACTAGTAATGTTCCACAGGGTTCTGTGTTCGGACCACTTCTTTTTACATGATATGTCAGAATTGATGGCTTTGGAGCCAAGTTTGCAGACAATATGAAGATAGGTGGAGGAGCAGGTAGTTTTGAAGAAGTAGTGAGGCTACAGAAGGACTTAGGCAAATACAGTGTTTGGAAGTATATGGTCATGCACTTTGGTAGAAGAAATAAAAGCAGAGACAATTTTCTAAATCAAGATAAAATTCAAAACCCTGAAGTGCAAAGGGACTTGGGAGTCCTCGTCACAAGGTTGCAGTTGTCAACAAACTATATTCAATTTCTGAAATGTCTTGGCCCTTGAAGAGTGAATTGCCTAGATTGTGTAACAAGTACATTTCTCTCAGAGGTCATGCAGGGCATGAGAAACACATTGAACAAGACTGGAGCAATTTGACTAATGGGAAGTATAAAATGATAAGAGGCACAGATAAAGTAGGTATTAAAGTCTTTCTCCCAGGGTGAGGAAGTTAAATACTCGAGGGTATGGGTTATTGGTAAGAGGGAAAAAGCTTAAAGATGAATGGAGCAAGTTTTTCTTTTACATAGAGAGTAGTAGGTGTCAGGAACTGTCTGCCAGGGGAGATGGTAGAAGATGATACAACAGCAAAATTGAAGAGATGTTCAGAGATGCACATGAACAGGCAGGGAATTTAATGGAAGGAGGCTGATGGGTTTAGTTTAATTTGGCAGGATGGTCAACACAGACATTGTTGGCTGCAGGGCCTTCTTCCATGCTGTAATTTGTTTTCTGTGTTAAATTAATACCGTCTGCTCTTCATTTTCTGTCATGCAGACAAGATTTTTGATTTCTACCTAACAATGCCTCCTAAAACTTTGTAATCCTCCCTCAGATCCCTCCCAACCACCAGTTCTTCGCAAACCTTTCCACTCACTCCTCATAACTAAAATACACCATCCTGGCAGATCTTCTCACTCTCTCCAGTACAATCATATCCTTACTGGTGCAGTGATAATAATAAGAAATAATATTCCAGTTGTGAGTGAATAGTTTATAAAGTTGCACTGAGAGCTTGCACTCATGCTCTATGCCCCAGCTAATGAAGACAAGCACCCCTAAGCCTTCTTCAGCACTCTATCAATCTGTGCTGCCACCTTCAGGGATCTTTAAACTTACACATCAACATCCTTCAGTGTTTGGGACAGCCTGCACACCTCATCACAAAAACAGCACTGTAAGAAATTAACTGACAACTAAGCAAAGCTGGTAGTAAAGAATGCAATGATTGCAAATGACTTTAACCTTCATGAAGACTGGCAAATGAAATACCCTGGCAGATTAATTACCAAGCTTGACTACCACGTAGTCCCACTTCTGTTGTAGCTAATTTATTAATTTCAAACTGTGGCATTGTTTTCCTGTTTCATTATGAATGCTTTATAACTTTGTTCTCTAAAATTCACTATTGCTATTAAACACTCTGTTCAAAAATGGAATTCTGTTGCACAATTGTGTAGACAATCTGTCACACAATGCTCTCTCTGATCACTGTTTCCTGTCCATTCTCCACACTAGCTGGTCTCTGACAGAACTGTGATTACTGTTTCTTGCAGACACTGTTTTTTACTTGCCAGTAAGTCACTGACCTAACTGCTATTTTTGCACCTCCCTAACCGCTCTTGAATCGGGCGACAATTAACAGTCAACTGATCCAGGGAACTGAAACTAAATGTGGACCAGGTCGGGCTGGGTCGAGAGACATAAGATTTTCTTCCATGAAGTATGCTGCCACGGCAGCGTAGGGGTTACCATGATGCTTCTGCAGCTCAAGTCGCCAGAGTTCAGATTTCAATCCCATCATTCTCTGTAAGGAGTTTGGACATCCACCCTGTGGAGTGCATGGTTTTTCCTGGGTGTTCCAGTTTCCTCCCACAGTGCAAAGACATACCCGTTTGTACGTTAATTGGTCATTGTAAATTGTCCCATCAGTAGGCTAGCGTTAGAGGTTGCTGGACGGCGCAGCTCAAAGGGCTGAAAGGGCCCATTCTGTACTGTATCTCAATAAGTAAATATATTTATGAAGTAGACTGCTGTTACAATAATCTTACAGCTGTACAGTACTCTGACTGGATTGTCCTTTTACTCCCAGATCTACCTTCTCACAGATGAGGATGGTAAGTCTCTGGAATTCTCTCCTCCTGGAGAATTCTGGAGAGTAAAATATGCTAGAGAATTTTGTGTAAAATTAGAGAATTAAGGGCACAAGAGATGAACCCTACATCAAAATACAAGGGGAAGAATACTCTAATCCTGCTCCTGTTTCCGAAGGTATATAATTACTTAAATTGAAGTTTTCCAATCACCAGAATAGAACTTGAACTCACTAACCTGCCCTCTTTCTTAAGACTCACAGCCCTAACCTCTGGTCCAAATATTCCAGTTCCCCAGGACACCAGATGTGCCCAGGTGCCATGGAGAAATGGCACCCCATCACAGCACTGCTGGCAATATCCCACAAAACCTTCTTTCCTTCTCCAATCATTTGCCACAAGTTTGCAAGGCGTGGTACAGCCCTAAAGTTGGGGTTCTGATATTAATTCCAATCCCAATTCTCTCAGTAGATGGCTCTACTCATGGAGACACAAGAGATGGTACATGCTGAAATCTGGAGTAATACAAAGAACATTGGAGGAACTCAGTACATCAGGGAGTCTCTATGAAAGGAAACTGGCAGTCAACATTTCATTTTGAGATGATAAAACAATCCATGTGAAAGGTCTTGGCCCAAAGCCCTCCAAAGATGTTTCCTGATCAGATGAGTTCCTCCAGCGTTTTGTGTACGGCTGTACCTATGTGCAAGTGAGCAACTAGACCATTCAGCATCCATTCCAAATTTCAGCCCAGACACGAGGGAACCTGGGCAGCGGGCAGAAAACAGTGCCTTCAGGGCACAGAGTTGGAGCAGTGCCATTAACAGCAGAGTTCTTCAGTCACTAGAGACGGAAGTAGCGTAGTAAATGGAAAACCTCAGAAAATGACAAAACACTCCACAGACCTCCACCTCATTTCACCCCCTGCAGATGCTGCTTGACCTGTATGAGTACTTACGTTGAATGTAATATCACTGTAGATGCTGCACATACAAATTTAAATCAGGAAACTATCAGCAGGTCAGGCAACATCTGCAGAGAGAGAGAGAGAAAGAGAGAGAGAGAGAGAGAGAGAGAGTGTAATACCTAATGTTTTGGATTGACAGGATTTTAAATTATGATTGGGCTGAACCTTACACTTTGCCTCTATCTACAGACCACCTGTATTATTTTTGGTGCAGATACGGAAATATCTGCCAGACAACATTCTCTCTGACACTGTGCTGTTTTCTTTCACTCTCCACAATGACCAGCCTCCCAGAATCTGTTTGATCTCATGCATCCTACAAGCATGCAATATCTGCTGCACAACGGTAAAGGCAGCTACAACAAGCATGCAGTGTCCCCATTCGCAGCCTGACTTCCTCCCACCCCTGTCCACCGACCAAATCCAAATGTCATCATCCCTTTTCGTCAGAACAATATCCGGCACAGCATTCTCCACAGGACGGCACAGTGGTGCAGGAGGTACTGCCTCACAACTCCAGTGGCATGGGCAAGCCAGACTTCCTTTAAGGTGTCCCTTAAGAAATATATTTAGCCAGAGGGTGGTGAATCTGTGGAATTCATTGCCACAGACAGCTGCGGAGGCTACTGGTTTGGGAATATTTAAGGCACAGACTGATGTTCCTGATGTAAATGGGTGAATGAATGGTTGATGGTCAGCACCAATTATTCTACGGGCCCAAGGGCTTGTTTCCGTGCTCTTTATTTCTGCAATCACTCAGGAGTATGACCCGACACTCACATTCCCCAGAGGCGGGCCAGCAGGGATTCTATCCCGTCCTCTCCCTCCACCCGAGGCTGAGCACTCACCTCTGGAATTCTTGAAGACTCATTCCAGCCTCTTCACACCCCATGCTGGACTGTCTGTTTCCCCACAGCTTCAAATCCTGCCCCAAAGGCACTTGTTCAGTCTCACTTCCCCCTGTCCTTTCCGTCAGCCTCACTCCCCGGCCCAGGGACACTCCCCTCAGCCTCACTCCCCGGCCTAGGGACTCCCCTTGGCCTCACTCCCCGGTCCAGGGACTCTCCCACCACCCTCACTCCCCGGCCCAGGGACACTCCTCAGCCTCACTCCCTGGCCCAGGGACACTCCCACCAGCCTCACTCCCTGGCCCAGGGACACTCCCACCACCCTCACTCCCCGGCCCAGGGACCCTCCCACCACCCTCACTCCCCGGCCCAGGGACACCCCCCTCAGCCTCACTCCCCGGCCCAGGTACTCTCCCCTCAGCCTCACTCTCCGGCCCAGGGACACTCTCCTCAGTCTCACTCCCCGGCCCAGGGACACTCCTCAGCCTCACTCCCCGGCCCAGGGACTCTCCCACCACTCTCACTCCCCGGCCCAGGGACACTCCCACCACCCTCACTCCCCGGCCCAGGGACACTCCTCTCAGCCTCACTCCCCGGCCCAGGAACTCTCCCCTCAGTCTCACTCCCCGGCCCAGGGACTCTCCCCTCAGTTTCACTCCCCGGCCCAGGGACAGTCGCACCACCTTCACTCCCTGGCCCAGGGACTCTCCCCGCAGTCTCACTCCCCGACCCAGGGACACTCCCCTCAGACTCACTCCCCGGCCCAGGGACACTCCCACCACCTTCACTACCCGGCCCAGGGACTCCGCTTGGCCTCACTCCCCGGCCCAGGGACCCTCCCACCACCCTCACTCCCTGGCCCAGGTACCCTCCCACCACCCTCACTCCCTGGCCCAGGGACTCCCCTCAGCCTCACTCCCCGGCCCAGGGACTCCCTTCGGCCTCACTCCCCGGCCCAGGGACTCCCTTCGGCCTCACTCCCCGGCCCAGGGACTCCCCTCAGCCTCACTACCCGGCCCAGGGACACTCCCCTCAGCCTCACTCTCCGGCCCAGGGACACTCCCATCACCCTCACTCCCCAGCCCAGGGACTCTCCCCTCAGTCTCACTCCCCGGCCCAGGGACACTCCCACCACCCTGACTCCCCAGCCCAGGGACTCTCCCCTCAGCCTCACTCCCCAGCCCAGGGACCACTCCTCAGCCTCATTCCCCAGCCCAGGGACACTCCCCTCAGTCTCAATCCCCGGCCCAGGGACTCTCCCCTCAGTCTCACTCCCCGGCCCAGGGACACTCCCACCACCCTCACTCCCCAGCCCACGGACTCTCCCCTCAGACTCACTCTCCGGCCCAGGGACACTCTCCTCAGTCTCACTCCCCAGCCCAGGGACTTTCCCACCACCCTCACTCCCCAGCCCAGGGACACTCCCCTCTGCCTCACTCCCCGGCCCAGAGACTCCCCTCAGTCTCACTCCCTGGCCCAGGGACACTCCTCAAACTCACTCTTCGGCCCAGGGACACTCTCCTCAGTCTCACTCCCCAGCCCAGGGACTTTCCCACCACCCTCAATCCCCAGCCCAGGGACACTCCCCTCCGCCTCACTCCCCGGCCCAGGGACACTCCCCTCGGTCTCACTCCCTGGCCGAGGGACACTCCTCAGCCTCACTCCCCAGCCCAGGGACACTCCCCTCCGTCTCACTCCCTGGCCGAGGGACACTCCTCAGCCTCACTCCCTGGCCCAGGGACTCTCCCCTCAGCCTCACTGCCCGGCCCAAGGACACTCCCCACAGCCTCACTCCCCGGCCCAGGGACACTCCCCTCAGCCTCACTCCCCGGCCCAGGGACACGCCTCACTGCTTCACATCCTTCCCCAGTGACACTCCCCACTGCCTCACTTTTTGTCCTGGGAATTCTTGGCATGTCCCAAGCTCAGCCTCTCTCCCACTGCCCTCCCCCCCACCCCCAACTCAACACACTGTGTCTGGTTTGGAGCCCTCACCTGCAGTGGGGCCCGCAGCTGCTGCTGCCTGCGCCTCTGTTCCTGCAGCTGCTGGCTGTAGACCTTCTGGATGGCGCTGCGAGTCGACCTCTCCTTCAGTCTCTCCACGTAGGCAGCAACCTGCAGGGTGCAGGAGCAGTGAGAGATGGCTGGCACCATCAGGGGCCGTGCACGGGTGGGAAAGTGATGCAAGGCGAGGGGCTCACAGCAGGAAGGCGGAGAGTGGTGGGGTGCACAACAGGCAGAGGGAAGCAGATGGGGAAGGGGTACAAGGTGGGGAATGCTGGAAGCGATACATGTAGGGGGAAGGGGATCTGGAGGGGGTGGAGTGACACCGTGGGGTCGAGTGTGTGTAGGGGGATTGAGACGATGGGGTATTGCTGTGGGGAGAGAGTGGAGGTGAGGATAGGAAGCGGACAGAATGCCCACTGGGTACCCACCTCCTGTGAACTGCGGCTGGGCATGGCCAGTTCAATGGGCAGCAGATCAATCTCCCGGGCCACGCTCTGCTTGCGCAGCAGCCGCAGTAGCAGCCGCCGCTCCTTCTCGCTCCATTCGCCACACTCAGTCTCACAGTCCAGGGCCGCCTCCCCCCTTTCCACACCGTAACGGCGGGGGACGGCACGGACTCTCGCTGGCGGCTTCATCACCACACAGGTAATCTGCAAACAAACAGTGGTGGGTTAGGTCACCACAGCAAGATGGAAATGGGGGTCAATGGCACCAGGGAGGAGCAGTGGGCTAGACATGCATCCTTGAGGTGCGTGTGTTGTTTATCAGTGAGATGGAGATGTTACTTCCGCTCTGCATAGACCGTGGTCTCCTTGTGAGAAAGTCAAGCAGCCAGTTGCAGAGGAAGGTACAGAGGCCCAGCTATTGGAGCTTGATGATTGGAACTGAGGGTACGTATGTGTTGAAAGCTGAGCTGTAATCAATAACAGCAGCTTGACGTAATTGCTACTATTGTCCAAAGCCGAGTGGAGAGCCAGTGAAATTGCATCCACCATAGGCCCATTGCAGCAATAGGCAAATTGCAGAGAGTACATGTCCTTGCTGAGGCAGTAGCTGCACTTCTTAAAGCACCTCTTCACAGTAGATGTGAGCGCCACTGGGCAATAGACAACTCGCCCGGTTCCCTTTTCAAGCAGGTGGGAACCTCCGACTGCAGCAGTGAGATGGAAAATGTCCTTGAACACTCCTGCTAGTTGGTTGGCACAGGTTTTTAGAGTCCAACCAGGTACAGCACCAGGGCCTGACGCATTGTGAGGGTTCAACCTTTTTAAAAACGTTCTGATGTCAGCTTCTAAAACAGAGATCACGGGGTCGCTGGATGCTGCAGTGATTTGCACAGATGTAGTTTTATTCTCCCTTTTAAAGTGTGCATAAAAGGCGTTGAGCTCATCTCAGAGTTAGGTTCCACTTTGTAGGAAGTGATAACTACAATCTGTCAGAGCTGACGTGCATCTGATTCTGTCTCTCACCTCAGTTGGAATTGATTTATATTTTTGCTTTTAAGAAAGCCTTCTGTATGTTGTACCTGAACTTCTTGTATAGTTTTGGATGACTGGTCTTGAATACCACAGATCTAGCGCTCAGATTATGAATCCTGTGGTTCATCCATGGCTTTTGATTTGGGTATGTCGGCTATGTTCTTGAAGGCATGCACACATTCACACAGACAGTGGTGAAGTCGATGACAACTGTGGCGTATTCTTTAACATTTGATGATGAATCCTGAATATTGTCCAGTCCACTGAATCAAAGCAGTCCTGTAAGTGCTCCTCTGCCTCCCTTGCCCATACTTGCTTTAGTCTTTGATTGGACTTTCCAAATTGTGGGCATGGGATGGCACAAAGATAGCAGTAAAACAGTGGTCTAGTGTGTGAGGTACTCTGGTTCCACAGGGGATATGTTGGTGTAGTTGTTCAGAGACTTCTTTAAGCTGGTCTGGTTGAAATCCCCCATAACTATAGTGAGTGTGCCATTTTGTGCCTGCTGATTACATTGCTCAGTTCTTCCAGAGCCAGCCTGACGTTGGCCTGAGGTACACCGCCACCAGGATGACGGTGGAAAAGTCCCTAAACAATTAAATTGGATGACCTTGACCACTAGATGACCTGGGACAGGTGAGCAGGACAGACAAACTGCCATGTCTGTGCATCACGATAAGTTAATCGACCACCTCTGACTTTAAAAGACAGTGCAGACCTGTGTTTGGGGAGAATGGTGAAGCCATCGGGCTGCGACACCGTGTCTGAAGTTGCAGTTGTGAGTCATGTTTCCATAAAGCAGAGTACACTGTAGTCCCTGACATTAACCTAGTACTGCAATCATGCTCTGAGACATGCAATTTTATTTTCCTGCGACTGTACATTTGCCAGAATAGTTGGTGGTGGAATTTTATTTTCCCGAGACTGTACATTCATCAGGATAGATGGGGGTGGAATGTTATCTTCCCCAAACTGTACATTCACCAGGATCCTCTGGGGGTGGAATTTTATTTTCCCGAGACTGTACATTCACCAGGATAGTTGGAGTGGAATTTTATGTTCCCGAGACCGTACATTCATCAGGATACTCGGTAGTGGAAATCTGAAGCCTCTATATTTCAGTGAGAGTTCTAGACCGGTAAGACATTCCCTGCTTTCACTTTTTTAAGGGGAGAACTGAACTGAAAGCCAAATCTGCAGCCTTCATCGATTTTGGGTTGGGGGAGAAGGTGATCAAGGGGTTGGGGGAGTGGGAGAGGGTGGGAGGAGCCATAGGGGGGAGAGGAGACAGTGTGGACAGAATGGATTGTTGATGAGAGCCCATTGCCAGGATGAGGAGATTGAGGGGAAGGGGGAAGGGGGGAAGGGGCAGTTTGTTGAGGTGAGCCCACGGCCTGGGGATGGAGGGTGCGGGGAAGGGGGAAGAGGTGGACAGAGGGGTTGTTAAGCACAGCCCGCATGAGGAGGAGAAGGGTGAGGGGAAGGGGGAGGGGGAGGTAGACAGGAGGAAAGGGGGGAGAGGAAGTTGAAAGGGGATTGCCAAGGTTGGATGGGTTAATGGAGTGTAAAGGGTGTGACGGGTTCTGCGTCAGGATTTGAAGGGGTAACGGAGGAGAGCCCATGGCTGAGGGGCGGATGAATTCAAAGTTCAAAGTAAAATGTATTATCAGAGTACATACAACCCTGAGATTTTTCTGGGGGCACACTTAGCAAATCTTTTAACAGTAACTGTAAATATGATCTGCAAACTATAAACAAACTGTGCAAATCTAGATAACAAATAAATAGCTTTAAATAATGCTCATGGAATAACAACATAAGAGAGTCCTTAAATGAGTGTAGTTATCCCCTTTTGTTCATGTGCCTGATGGTTGAGGGATAACTGTTCTTGAACTTGGTGGTGGTGGTGTGTCCTGACAAGGAAGACTGGAATGCTGGCTGCCTGCCTTTTTATCACTGGCGAGATCACTCTGGAGAAGGGAAACTGCCTTTTATCATGTGTGAGATCGCTCTGCTACAGAGAGGGCAAATGCTGCCTAGGTTTTCTGTGTTTTGGGTGTGGATATGAACTGCGCACCTTTTTTTAGTTTTACTGTTTTTTTGTTTTCTGTATCTTGCCCAATCTCTCTCATTTTTTTATGTGCATGGTAGGGGGATTTTGGAGGCCAATGTACCTGTTCCATTTTTGTTTGTTTTTTTTGTGGGGTGGAGTGATTTGGGGATTGATGATCGTACTGCTTTTCTTCTCTTTCATGGTTTCATGACTACCTGGAGAAGGATTTCAGAGTTGTATACTTCGATAATAAATGAATCTTTGAACATGTACCTTCTACCTGATTGCAGCAACAAGAAAAGGGCATGACCTGGGTGGTGAGGATCTTTGATGATGGACGCTGCTTTCCTATGGCAATGTTTCATGTGGCTGTGCCAACAGTTGGGAAAGTTTTACCCATGATGTACTGGGCCAAATCCACTACCTTTTGTAGGATTTTCCGCTCAAAGGCATTCCTGTACCAGGTGTTCCCATACTAGGCCGTAATGTAGCTGGTCAGCAAACTTTCTACCACACATCTATAATAGTTTGCCAAAGGTTTGAATGACATACTGAATCTCTGCAGGCTCCCAAGGAAGTAGAGGCACTGCAGTTCTTTCCTCACAATGATATTTAAATGACAGGTCCCCTGAGATAGTGATACCCAGGAATTTAAAATTACCGACCCTCTCCAATTCAGCTCCTCCAATGGTTACTGGCTCATGGACCTCTGGTTTCCCTCTCCTGAAATCTACCAGTTCCCCAGTCTTATTGACATTGAGTGAGAGATTGCTGTTATGACAGCACTCAGCCAAATTTTCAATCTCCCTCCTGTATGCTGATTCACCACTACCTTTGATACGGCCCACAATAGTGTTGCAGCTGTACTTAGCCACACCGTCATAGGTGGAAAGCAAGTACAACAGGGTCTACGTACACAACACTGCGGTGCTCCTGTGCTGATGGAGATTGTGGAGGAGATGTTTTTGCCAATGCGAGTGAGTGTAACGGGGAGAGGTGGAGGGGAGGGGTAGTGGAATGGGCATTGCCAGGATTTGAAGTCGTAATGGAGGAGTTGTTGAGGGGAGCCCGAGGCCAGGGGGAGGAGGGGGAGGGGGAGGGGAAGGGGAAGTGCGAGGGAGGAAGGTGGAAGGATTAATGGAAAGTGTAGGGGAGGGGTAGTTGAAAGGGGAATTGCTGGGTTTGAAGTGGTGACAGAGGATACTGAGATGAGCCCGCAGCCAGGAAGGGTGGGGAGTGGTTGAGTAGAAGGGGGAGAGGGTGGAGGGGAGGAATACCATTACTAGGGAGAAGGTTCTTGGGAAACTGAAAAATCGGACCATCAGGCCATACTCCTCCTCCTGGCTTACAAACAGAAATTGTAGCCGGAGGTCACGGTGTCAAAAGTAGTGTTGCGTTGGACAGAGGAAACTGATGAGGTCCTCAGTGACTGCTTTGAATTGGTGGACTGGTTAGTATTCAAGGACTTGGCAGCTAACCTCGATGAGTGTGCCTCAGCTGTCACGGACTTTATTTGGAAACGTACGGAGGACTGTGTGTCTCGCAAGATGATCCGGGTATTCCCTAACCGGAAACCTTGGATGAATTATGAGGTCAAGTCCCTTTTGAAGGCTAGAGCTGTGGCTTTTAGGTCCGGGGATACCAGTCACTACACGGAATCCAGGCGTGAACTCCGCAAAGCCATTAAGGGCGACAAGAGGCAATATTGAGACAAGTTGGAAGCCCAGGCTAACCAAAGGGATGCCAGTAGACTATGGCAGGGTCAAAATGAGATCAATGGGCGCAAAGAAAAGGCTGGGAATATCAATAACTGTGGCGCTTCTCTTCCTGACGAACCAAACGTATTCTATGCAAGATTCGAACAGAAGAAGAGCGTCCCACTCCCTCTGGATGAACCGGACCTGGTGGCATCGAGATACATCGTCACCGAGGAGGACGTTAGAAGGGCCTTCCTGAAGATAAATCCAAGGAAGGCGACGGACCCAGATGGCGTCCCAGGATGGGTTCTCCGGGCCTGTGCAAGCGAGCTAGCTGGAGTGTTTGCTGACATCTTCGATTGCTCCTTGCTTCAGTGTAAGATCCCCTCATGTTTTAAGAAGGCAACGATACTCCCAGTGCCGAAGAAGAGCAAGGTGGCATGCCTGAATGACTATCAACCTGTGGCTCTGACATCAATTGCTATTAAGTGCTTCGAGAGATTGGTTATGGCACACATCAACCACAGCCTACCGGTCAACCTCGACGTTTTGCAATTTGCCTAACGGAGCAACAGGTCAACGGCAGATGCCATCTCTCTGGCCCTACATTCCTCCTTAGAACACCTGGCGAATAAAGACGCATATGTAAGGCTCCTTTTCATTTACTACAGCTCTGCCTTTAATATCATCATTCCAAATAAACTGATGTCTAAGCTCCAGAACCTGGGCCTTAGCACTCAGATCTGCAGCTGGATCTTCAACTTCCTCACAGACAGGACCCAGGCTGTAAAAACAGGGGACAAGCTCTCCGCTACAATCACTCTGAGCACTGGTGCCCCACAAGGCTGTGTACTCAGCCCCCTGCTGTACTCACTGTACACCCATGATTGTGTAGCCAAGTTTCCATCAAACTCAATATATAAGTTTGCTGATGACACAACAATCGTAGGCCGTATCTCGGGCAATGATGAGTTTGAGTACAGAGAGGAAATTAAGAACCTGCTGGCATAGTGCGAAGACAATAACCTATCCCTCAACGTCAGCAAGACGAAGGAATTGGTTGTTGACTTCAGAAGGAGTAGCGGACCGCACGACCCAATTTACATCAGTGGTGCGCAAGTGGAACAGGTCAAAAGCTTTAAGTTCCTCGGGGTCAATATCACAAATGACCTGACTTGGTCCAACCAAGCAGAGTACACTACCAAGAAGGCCCACCAGCGCCTTTACTTCCTGAGAAAACTAAAGAAATTTGGCCTGTCCCCTAAAACCCTCACTAATTTTTATAGATGCATCGTAGAAAGCATTCTTCTAGGATGCATCACAACCTGGTATGGAAGTTGTCCTGTCCAAGACGAGAGAAGCTGCAGAAGATCGTGAACACGGTGCAGCACATCACACAAACCAATCTTCCGTCCGTGGACTCACTTTACACCGCATGCTGTCGGAGCAGTGCTGCCAGGATAATCAAGGACACGACCAATGCAGCCAACACACTTTTTGTCCCTCTTCCTTCCGGGAGAAGGCTCTGGAGTTTGAAGACTCGTATGGCCAGATTTGGGAACAGCTTCTTTCCAACTGTGATAAGACTGCTGAACGGATCCTGACCAGGATGTGGGCCGTACCCTCCAAATATCCGGACCTGCCTCTCGGTTTTTTTGCACTACCTTACTTTCCAGTTTTCTATTTTCTATTTATGATTTATAATTTAAATTTTTAATATTTACTAGTTTTTACTATTTTTAATATTTAATATTTGTAATCCAGGAAGTGGTATGAGCAGAATCAAATATCGCTGTGATGATTGTACGTTCTAGTACCAATTGTTTGGCGACAATAAAGTATAAAGTATCTGAAGGTAGATAAGTCACCTGGACCAGGTGGTGTACACCGCAGGGTTCTTAAAGAGGTGACTGAAGAGACTGTGGAATCATCAGTAATGATCTTTCAAGAATCACTAGAGTCTATATTGGTTCCAGAAGACTGGAAAATTACAAATGTCACTCTACTCTTTAAGAAGGGAGCGAGGCAGAAGGAAGGAAACTATAGGCCAGCTAGTCTGACCTCAGTGCTTGGGAAGATGTTGGAGTCGATTATTAAGGATGAGGTCACAGGCTACTGGAGGCACATGATAAAATAGACCATAGTCAGCATGGTTTCCTCAAGGGAAAATCCTGCCTGACAAATCTGCCATCAGGTTGGAGGGTAGCCTCCAACCTGATGGCATGAACATTGACTTCTCTAACTTCCGATAATGCCCCACCTCCCCCTCTTACCCCATCCATTATTTATTTTTATACACACATTCTTTCTCTCACTCTCCTTTTTCTCCCTCTGTCCCTCTGACTATACCCCTTGCCCATCCTCTGGGTTCCCCCCCCCCCGCCTGGTCTTTCTCCCCGGGCCTCCTGTCCCACGATCCTCTCATATTCCCTTTGCCAATCACCTGTCCAGCTCTTGGCTCCATCCCTCCCCCTCCTGTCTTCTCCTATCATTTTGGATCTCCCCCGCCCCCCCAAAATCTCTTACTAACTCTTCCTTCAGTTAGTCCTGACGAAGGGTCTCGGCCTGAAACGTCGACTGTACCGCTTCCTAGAGATGCTGCCTGGCCTGCTGCGTTCACCAGCAAATTTGATGTGTGTTGCTTGAATTTCCAGCATCTGCAGAATTCCTGTTGTTTGACAAATCTGTCGTATTTCTTTGAAGAAATAACAAGCAGGATAGACAAAGAAGAATTGGTTGAAGTTGTGTACTTGGATTTTCAGAAGGCCTTTGACAAGCTGCCACACATGAGGCTGCTTAACAAGTTACGAGCTCATGTTATTACAGGAAAGATTTTAACATGATTCATACAAAGCGAAACCCAATAGTATGAATGGCAGTGATGCTTCACTACCAGATGAACTCAACGCCTTGTATGCACGCTTTGAAAGGGAGAACCCATCTACAGCTGTGAAGATCCTTGCTGCACCTGATGACCCTGTGATCTCTGTCTCAGAGGCCGATTTTAGTCTGTCTTTAAATAGAATGAACCCTCGCAAGGCAGAAGGTCCCAATGGAGTACCTGGTAAGACTCTGAAAACCTGTGCCAACCAACTAACGGGAGTATTCAAGGACATTTTCAGCCTCTCATTGCTACAGGCAGAAGTTCCCACTTGCTTCAAAAGGGCAACAGTTATACCAATGCCAAAGAAGAATATTGTGAGCTGCCATAATGACTATCGCCTGGTAGCACTGACATTGACAGTGATGAAATGCTTTGAGAGGTTGGTTATGACTAGACTGAACTCCTGCATCAGCAAGGACCTGGACCCACTGCAATTTGCCCATCGTCACAATAGGTCAACAGCAGACACAATCTCCATGGCTCTTCACACGGCTTTAGACCACCCAAACAACACAAACACCTACATCAGGATGCTGTTCATCGACTATAGCTCAGCATTTAATACCATCAATCTCACAATCCTGATTGAGAAGTTGCAGGACCTGGGCCTCTGTATCTCCCTCTGCAACTGGATCCTCGACTACCTAACAGGAAGACCACAATCTGTGCGGATTGGTGATAACATATCCTCTTTGCTGACTATCAATACTGGCACACCTCTGGGGTGTGTGCTTAGCCCACTGCTCTACTCTCTGTATACACATGACTGTGTGGCTAGGCATAGCTCAAATACCATCTAAAAATTTGCTGATGATACAACCATTGTTGGTAGAATCTCAGGCGGTGATGAAAGGGCGTACAGGAGTGAGATATGCCAACTAGTGGAATGGTGCTGCAGCAACAACGTGGCACTCAACATCAGTAAGACGAAAGAGTTGATTTTGAACTTCAGGAAGGGTAAGACGAAGGAACGCACACCAACCCTCATAGAGGGATCAGAAGTGGAGAGAGTGAGCAGTTTCAAGTTCCTGGGTGTCAACATTTCCGAGGATCTAACCTGGTCCCAACACATTGATGTAGTCATAAAGAAGGCAAGACAGCAGCTATACTTTATTAGGAGTTTGAAGCGATTTGGCATGTCAACAAATGCACTCAAAAACTTCTATAGTTTTCCCGTGGAGAGCATTCTGACAGGCTGCATCACTGTCTGGTATGGAGGGGCTACTGCACAGAACCGAAAGCAGCTGCAGAAGGTTGTAAATCTAGTCAGCTCCATCTTGGGCACCAGCCTACAAAGTACCCAGGACATCTTCAGGGAGCGGTGTCTCAGAAAGGCAGCGTCCATTACTAAAGACCTCCAGCACCCAGGGCATGCCCTTTTCTCACTGTTACCATCAGGTAGGAGATACAGAAGCCTGAAGGCACACACTCAGAGATTCAAGAACAACCTCTTTCCCTCTGCCATCTGATTCCTGAATTGGCTTTGAAGCTTTGGACACGACCTCACTTTTTTGTATTTCTGTTTTCGCACATTTTTTTAATAATCTATTCAATATATGTCATTGATTTACTTGTTTATTTATTATTATGTTTAATTTAATTTATTTTTTTCTCTCTCTCTGCTAGATTATGTATTGCATTGAACTGCTGCTGCTAAGTTAACAAATTTCACATCACATGCCGTTGATAATAAACCTGATTCTGATTCTGAAAACAGTGGCTGATTGGCCGGAGGCAAAGCAAGGGAATAAAGGGAGCCTTTTCTGGTTGGCTGCCGGTGACTGGTGGTGTTCCACAGATGTCTGTGTTGGGACTTATTTTTTTTTACAATACATGTTAATGATTTGGATGATGGAATTGATGGTTTTGTGGCAAATTTTACAGACGATATGAAGATAGGTGGAGGACAGGTAGTTTTGAGGAAATAGAGGCTACATAAGGACTTAAGATAGAAGGAGAATGGACAATGAAGTGGTAGAAGGAATAGTGTCTGGAAATGTATGGTCATGCATTATGGTAACAGAAATGAAAGGGTTAACTATATTCTAAACGGAGAAAATACAAAATACAGAGGCACAAAATGGACTTGGGAGTCCCTGTATAGAACTCCCTGAAGGTTAATTTGCAGGTTGAGTCTGTGCCGAGGAAGGCGAATGCAATGTTAGCATTCATTTCAAGAGGACTATAATACAAAAGCAAGGATGTAACATTGAGACTTTATAAAGCACTGGTGAGGCCTCACCAGTTTTGGGCCCCTTATCTGAGAAAGGCTGTGCTGAAACTGGAGAGGGTTCAAAGGTGGTTCACAAAAATGATTCCAGGATTAAACGGCGTATCAAAGACCATTTAATGGCTCTGAGCCTGTACTCGCTGGAGTTCAGATGAATGAGGGGTGACCTATTTGAAACTTATCGAATGGTGAAAGGCCTTGATAAAGTGGATGTGGAGAAAATGTTTCCCACCGTGGGAGAGTGTAAGACCAGCCTCAGAATAAAGGGGTGTCCTTTTAGAACAGAAATGAGGAGGAATTTATTCAGCCAGAGTAGTGAGGCTGTGGATTCCTTTGCCCACAGGCAGATGTGGAGGCCAAGTCTTCACGTGTATTTAAGGCAGAGGTTGATAGACTCTTGATTAGTCAGGGCATGAAGGAATACGGGGAGATTACAGGAGATTGGGGCTGAAAGGCAAATTGGATCAGCCATGATGAAATGGCAGAGCATACGCAATGGGCCAAATAGCCTAATTCTGCTCCTATATATTACGCATTGGTAATCATTTTCCAGCGTTCTTTCGATTCAGGATCAGTTCCTGCGGATGGAGGGTAGCTAATGTTATCCCACTGTTTAAGAAAGGAGGGAGAGAGAAAACAGGCAATTATAGACCACAAACATGAGGAAATCTGCAGATGCTGGAATTTCAAGCAACACACATAAAAGTTGCTGGTGAACGCAGCAGGCCAGGCAGCATCTCTAAGAAGAGGTACAGTCGACGCTTCAGGCCGAGACCCTTCATCAGGACTAGTTCTGACGAAGGGTCTCGGCCCGAAGCGTTGACTGTACCTCTTCCGAATTATAGACCAGTTAGTCTGACATTATTGGTGGGGAAGATGATGGAGTCAATTATAAAAGATGAAATAGCAGCATATTTGGATAGCAGTAGCAGGATAGGTCCGAGTCAGCATGGATTTACGAAGGGGAAATCATGATTGGCTAATCTTCTGGAAGTTCTTGAGGATGTAACTGAAAATGGACATGGGAAAGCCAGTGGATGTAGTGCACCTGGACTTTCAGAAAGCCTTTGATAAGGTCCCACATAGGAGGTTAGTGTGCAAAATTAGAGCAAATGGTATTGGGGGTAGGGTACTGACATAGACAAAAAAATCGGTTGGCAGACAGGAAACAAAGAGTAGGGATTAACGGGTCTTTTTCAGAATGGCAGGCAGTGACTAGTGGGGTACTGCAAGGCTCGGTGCTGGGGCCGCAGCTATTTACAATATACATTAATGATTTAGATAAAGGGATTAAAAGTAACATTAGCAAATTTGCAGATGACACAAAGCTGGGTGACAGTGTGAAATGTGAGGAGGATGTTATGAGAATGCAGGGTGACTTGGACAGGTTGGATGAGTGGGCAGATGCAGTTTAATGTGAGGTTATCCACTTTGGTGGCAAGAACAGGAAGGCAGATTACTATCTGAATGGCGTCAAGTTAGGAAAAGGGGAAGTACAATGAGATCTGGGTGTCCTTGTTCATCAGTCACTGAAAGTAAGCATGCAGGTACAGCAGGCAGTGAAGAAAGCTAATGGCATGTTAGCCTTCATAACAAGGGAAATTGAGTATAGGAGCAAAGAGGTCCTTCTGCAGTTGTACAAGGCACTGGTGAGACCCCACCTGGAGTGTTGTGTGCAGTTTTGGTCTCCAAATTTGAGGAAGGATATTCTTGCTATGGAGAGAGTGCACCATAGGTTCACGAGGTTAATTCCAGGGATGGCGGGAATGTCATATGTTGAAAGACTGGAGTAACTGGGGTTGTATACTCTGGAATTTAGAAGGATGAGAGGGGATCTGATTGAAACATGTAAGATTATTAAGGGATTGGACACACTAGAGCCGGGAAACATGTTCCCGATGTTGGGGGAGTCCAGAACCAGTTTAAGAATATGAGGTAGACCATCTAGAACGGAGTTAAGGAAAAACTTTTTCACACAGAGGGTTGTGGATATGTGGAATGCTCTGCCTCAGAAAGCAGTGGAGGCCAATTCTCTGGATTCTTTCACGAAAGAGTTAGATAGAGGTCTTAAAGATAGCAGAGTCAGGAGAAGGATGACCAGCCATGATCACAGTGAATGGCGGTGCTGGCTCGAAGGGCCGAAGGGCCTACTCCTGCTCCTATTGTCTATATCTTAATGGTTTTATGGTAGATGAAGTGAGATTGGCGGGGTTTGAAGGAGTAAAGAGAGAAGCAGTTTTTGAGGGAAGCTCGCGGCCGGGGGAAAGGGGGCAGTTGAAGGACAATCGTCGGGGTCTGAAGGAGCGGGATGATGAGGGAAGCCCGCGGCGAGGGGAAGGGGGCAGTTGAAGGACAATTGCCGGGGTTTGAAGGAGGAGGATGCTGAGGGAAGCCCGCGGCCGAGAAGGAGGAGGGTGATGAAATCCCGCGCCGGAGGAGGGTCGTTAACGAGAGAACCACTTACCTTGCTTTCCGCCACGAGCAGCTGAAACGGAAATGGCACCGGAAGTACACTGCGGCGCCAAGAGAAAAGATGGCGGATCCTGGCAATATCTGCGTGCTGGCTCCGTCTCCTTCCCAGGTTATTGGGTAGAGGGTCGGAAGTATCTGCTTTATTGGGCGAGCCAGACAGAAGTAGGCAGTCCGCAGAGGCCTTAGACAGATTCGGAGAACGGGCAATGAAATGACAGACGGAATATGATGTCGGGAAGTGTTTGGTCATGCACCTTGGTAGAAGAAATAAAAGGGTAGACTATTTTCTAATTGGAGAGAAAATTCAAAAATTCACATCACTTTGTCTGCCTGTGTCTCCACTTTCAGGGAACAATGTACCTGTACCCCAAGGTCTCACTGTTCTTCGACTGACTATGTAAGACTTGCCCTGTTTTAAGTTCCCGAAATGCAACTTGTTCAAGTTAAATTTCTTCTGCCTCTCCTTGCCCCAGGTTCCCCTATTCACGTAGATCCTTTTGTAGTCTTAGACGGAAGTATTTCACTGTCCACTTCACCACTATTTTTGGTGTCGTCTGAAAAATGTTGGATTAGAGTGTGGAATTATTATTTTTCTTGTAGTTTAGTTTTCCCATGCTTGCTTATAATTTTGTAGAATTACATGTAGTATTTTCTAGAAGTTTCTCAGTTGTTCTGCAGCAGGTGTCACACCATTTGAAACTGGCTGTTTTATTGGTTAAATATTATTGCTGGGATTTTGGTATCTGTAGTCAGTATGAGATGACCACTGTTGTTTTTTCCTTGGTCTTTTGTTTGTTCTTTATTCTTGTAACACTGAACGAACCAGTAACAATCAACAAGTCTTCTTGATTTGCCTCTTCTTGTCTTGCAAAGAACCTGTAGACTAGTGTAAGCAGATCCAATTAAACCTGCTAACCATGTTACATTGTCATCCACTACATTCAGATAGTTGAGAAACAGCACTGTCGGTCACCACTTTGCCCCATCTCCTCCTCACTCACCACCATTCAAAGATCGAAACAGTCCTTTCAGCCGAGAAAAAAAAACTTTGCATGGATCTGCCTCAAACAGGCGTATTAGTATTGAGTGCTCCTGACACGGCCTGCCTTGTATCAGCAAGATCATTCATATTCAGTCCATTATGGCCACCTTGCACTTCTGGTTACAGTACATTTCACCTCTCCTTCCCATTCCTGCACCAACCTGTCTGCTTGTGAATCTTCACCACTGCCAGGTTGAGGTCAAATGTAATTGAAGAACAGCACTCCATTTGGCAGCTACAACCTGATGCTGTGGACACTAAACTCTCCAATTTTAGATACGGTAACTCCCACTTCCCTCTTTTAAATTTTGTATAGTTACATGTAATTATGCAATAAATCTTCGAGTAAATATGTTATTGCTGTAGTGTGTGGTGTAGTTGCTTTAGTAAATGTAGTACTTTCTAGAAGCTTCTCAGTTTTTCTGCAGCTGGTGTCACACCACCTGCAACCCCCAGCTGGTTCCACTGCCTGTCAGCCCCACAGCTATCTGAGTGGCTTTCTTCTCCCTTGCTTCACCTTTCCTATCCCCTCGCCCACTATTATTCCCACACCTCACCTGGCTCCATTCATCATCTTCCAGACCGTGTCTCAACCTTCTCTCTCATGTATGTGGTCTGCTGCAGGGTCCAGCTGAGTTCCCCCAGCAGTTTGTTCTGCAGTCTCTTTGGGCTGAAGAGAGCCAGGGGCACGGGCTTGGAGGGAGCCAAGCATGCTGGTTTGTTGGGAGTACGCACAGCGAGAGCCCAGGAACCTGTGTGTTGGGAGATTCCCTCCCCTCTCGGTATGGGACTGAGCATGGACTGGGTGAGAGTGCAGGTTGGGATTGACTGGATGGGGCTTCAGGTGGGCTGGCCTGGAAGAGTCCAGCCTGGATGAGAGGTGGGGTTGGGTATGGATCAAGGCTGGGTTGTGGGCTGACTGGGAGAAATTCTGGATGGTGAAGGTGACTGAAAGGGGGCTCTTTTATTACAACACATGTTTCTGAATGCTCCTCAGTTCTCAGCTACTTCAGTAGGTGCCCAACACCTCAGAGTGAGCAGCCAAGATATTGATGGGAGAGAGGTGGGGAGGCCATCCAGAGCTTTGGCCCTGAGGAGGGCTCTGTGTGAGGGAGTGCTCATTGTTGGGGTGAGGTGAGATTAGAGGGACTGGGCTGGTAGAAGCTCTTCCTGGTGCCCTCAACTAGAGAGTAAGGCCATCTGTGCTGATTCAGTGGGAACTGGCAGACATGGTAACCAATAAAATTATGAAAGACATGGCAGATCAGACAGCTGGTACCTTCACCCCAGGGACGAAATGTCTGTTAGTAGTGGGCATACACTTACGGTGGGCGGTGCGGGGTAAAGGTGAAAGATGTGTGGGGAAGATTTTTATACCGAGTGGTGAGTGCCTGTAACTTGCAGCTTGGGTGGTGGTGGAGGCAGATACTTGGAGGGACTTGGATATGAAGACTTCCAGACCCTGTGCAGGCAGAGGTAGTAAGTATTGTTAACTTGCTTAGACTGGAACAAAATCATGTCGTGTTCTGTGTTCCCACCAGCCGAGTTTCAGGATCTACAGCGGGACCTTGGCACCAAAGGTCAATGCGTCTCGTGTTGTGCCCAGTGCTGAGGAGCTGCTTCATAACGGCAACCCTTTCCTTTCCCCAGGTGACTGTGTGGAGAGATTTGTGAGTGCAGTGGGTTAGAGTGAATTTTTTTGGGTAGATGGTTTGTTTACACTTAAATGACTTTGGCCACCAGACTTCTATTTGACAAAGTACGGTGGATTGAGTCCACAACAATGCGCTTCCTAAAAAGGTGTGAATACCAGATGCTTCTGGCACTGTAGTTTGACCTGATGCTGTAGTTTTGAAGACAGTATTATTTATACATTATAAATATTAATTGTCTTCTATGTTAGCATGTGAAATGCCAAATAAATGTATCGTGGACTTAACTTGCAGTCCTAAAGGCTGTGGATACCAACCCAGACATGTTGGCGTCGGAAGGAAAGGATGGTGTGAGATTTTGTATGTAGCTTCAATAGGAAACATTGTCTATGCATTGTCTATAACTTTTTAAGTAGCGATTGCCTTTGTGTTTAGCATATAAATATCGAGCCCACATTGGGCTAGCAGACCTTACTACCGAAAGCGTCTCCATCCATATGATGCCTGCTGTACAGTACCTTGTTGTGTGGAATAAAGAAGCTGCTTTGTATCTACCAGTGACTCTGTCTTGCCGGTGATTTCATCCACCCTACAACACAGTGGGTAAGGAGAAGAGAAGAGCACACCACCAAAGTTGAGAGAAGTGTAGGTGAGATACTTTAATTGACGTGAACTCACAGGATGCTACACAACGGGGGGAGCAGTGCAGACTGCAGGCCCTTACTGGGTCCTGGTTGATAACCTGGTCATGACCTTGCCCTTGGTTTCTATTCCAGCATTCAGCCAACTAATGACGTTACCCTGGGTGGAGAAGTCATCCATGGAGAGGTTCCCGATGTCTATGGGAGATAACACTCAGTCCCACAAGTTGGCGTCCAGGATCTCGCCCACAAGGTTCTGCTCTTTGCCGATGCATGCCTCCTGCTGGCCCACGATCACCCTGCTCCTGATAGTGACAGGCTGCGTGCCCTCCTGAAGCTTGCGGCTGGACAGCTGTCCATTGACGTTTAGGCCAACCAGCTGCTGCTCCTTGTCCCTTGTGATGCAGATGTGGACCCAGCCCCAAAGGAAGGTGGACACCTGGAATCAGACCTCCTTGCCACCGATGATCACCTACATGGTGCCTTCATCCTCACAGCTCAGCACCAGGTCTTGAGGGACAGTGGACTTGTAGGAGAAGAGTGTATGCTTGGTCCCCTGCTCAGTGTTATACCTCAGACACAGTGTCTCAGGTCTTTGAGGCTCACCTCCTTCCGTTTCTCCACCAGATAGTCTTGTCATGTGTTCCTGGGAAACAGCAATGGTTCCTCAATTTATCCTGCAGAGAAGGGGAGAGAAGAGCAGGAACACGAGATTCTACTGATGCTGGAAATCCAGAGCGATGCACACAAAATGCTGGAAGAACTCAGCCAGTCACGCAGCATCTATAGAGAGGAATAAACAGTTGATGAATTGGTCCGAGACCTTTCATTAGGACTCTCCTTTCCTGGTTATTGCCTGGATATCAATCAGGACTCAGTGAAGGGCACCAGGCACCTACCCCAATGGCTATCTTGACGAAGGGTTTTGGCCCGAACTACCTGTTGTTTATTCCTCTCCATAGGTGCCGCCTGAACTGCTGAATTCCTCCGACATTTTGCATGGTTACTCAGTATGGCCATGTATCTGTGGAGCCATGGGAGATACACAATGGCTTAGGCAGCACCTGTGGAGGGAAAGTCCAGATCCTGATGAAGAATCACCACCCTAAATATCAACTGCCCATTTCCCTTTATACACAACCTACTTAGTTCCTCCAGAGCTTTGTATGTTGTTTGAACTTCCGGCTTCTGTGGTCTCTTGTGTCAAAAATTACTTTGTGTTCGCAGAAAACCCATCAAATACAACAGACAAAGAATCTGGCGAGAATGAAATACCAAAGAAATTAATGATGAGTCAAAACACAACACCAGAGAAAGTGAAGGGTCTGAAAGCTGGTCACTCCTCAAGAAGCGCTGAAATACAATTTTGATCTTGAATGAGGTTGCTTCAGAGCTGGTGGCTGCCGTGATTATCAACTTCCAAGAGAATTGCAGTCCGGCAGGGATTCCCATAGTGATGAGTGGGTGTCTCTGTGTGTTCAACAGTGATTCCCATACTAGTGAGTGTTTGTGTGTGTCTGTCTTCAACAGATCCAAATACCAGTGAGTGAGTGAGTGTGTGTGTTTGTTCGTTTAATGTTGATTCCCATTATGGAGACTGAGTGTGTGTGTGTGTGTGTTTAATATTGATTCCCATTGCAGAGGCTGAGTGTGTGTGTATGTGTATCTGTGTTTAACAGTGATTCCCATACCAGAAAGTGAACATTTGTTCTTGTATTCAGCAGTTATTCCTAAACTGTTAAGTGAGTGTGTGTGAGTATGTGTGTGTGTGTCTTCAATACCGATCCCCATAGTAGTGAGTGAGTGTGTGTGTATTTGACAGTGATTCCCATACCAGTGACTGTGTGAGTGTGTTAGTGTTCAATAGTGTTAGAATGCCTGTGAGTGAGAGAGTGTGTGTGTGTTCAACAGTGATCCCATAGTGGTGAGTGTGTGTGTGTGTCTATGTGTGTATTGAATAGTGATTCCCATAGTGGAGACTGAGTATTTGTTTGTTTGTGTCTGTCTGTCTCTTCAACAGTGATCCCACAGTGTGTGTGTATTGAATAGTGATTCCCATAGTGGAGACTGAGTGAGTGTTTGTTTGTGTCTGTCTGTCTGCTCAACAGTGATCCCACAGTGGTGAGTGAGTGCGTATTTGTGTGTTTCTCCTTGTGTGTTTGTAGTTGTGTGACTGAGTACTGTATGTCTGTCTGTGTGTGTGAGTGAGAGTGTGTCTCTTCAATACTGATTCCTATAGTGGGGACTTAGTATATGTGTGTGTTCAACAGAGACTCCCATGCTGGTGATTTAGTAAGTGTGTGTGTGTGTGTGTTCAACAGTAATTACCATACCGAAGAGTGAGTGTTTGTGTGTGTGTGTTTGATAGTGATTCCCATACCAGTGACTGCATAAGTGTGTGTGTGTGTTCAACAGTGATCCCGCACCAGTGTGTGTGTAATCTCCATTGATTTCCACACTAGTGAGTGAGTGTGATTTTGTGTGTGTGTGTAATCTGCATTGATTCCCATACCGGTGAGTGAGTGTGTGTAATCTCCATTGAATTCCATACTGGTGAGTGAGTGTGTGTGTGTGTAATCTGCATTGATTCCCTTACTGGTGAGTGATTGTGTGTGTGTAATCTGCATTGATTCCCATACTGGTGAGTGAGTGTGATTGTGTGTGTGTAATCTGCGTTGATTCCCATACTGGTGAGTGAGTGTGTGTAATCTGCATTGATTCCCATACCGGTGGAGTGAGTGTCAACATCCTCAAGGGACACTGCTGAATTTACCTTCCCGCCAGTCAGTGACAGCCAGCGAAGTGGCAAGAGCAGCCATCGTTGTGAAGAGGAGCACCTTCCTGTTCAGATCCGATCTGCACGGAAGGAAATTACTTTATGGAATCTTGGCAGTCATGTAGCCCAAGGCCTGTGTTCACACATACACAGTACTGGAATTCTGCACTGGCCTCCACACTGTCTCCGAGTCCTGTATTCCCCTGATACACAGTCCCAGTGACCGGCATTCCTCTGGTACACAGTCCTGGTGACATGTATTCCTCTGGTACACAGTCCTGGTAACTTACATTCCCCTGACACACAGTCCCAGTGACCTGCATTCCCCTTAAACACAGACCCAGTGCTCTGCATTTCCCTGCCACGTGGGCACAGTGTCTCTGTTCCCCTGACACACAGTTCTGGTGCCCATATTTCTTGGACACAGAGTCCCAGTGCCTCTGTTCCACTGCTACACAGTCCCAGTGCCCTGCATATCCCTTTCACATAACCACATGTCTTGCAGTTCCCTGAAACACAGTCCCATTGCCCTGCATTCCCTTTTCATGCAGTCTAGGTGCCTCTATTCCCGACCGACTATCCCATTGCCTCTATTCCCCTTGTCACACAGTCCCCATGCCCTGCATTCCCCTTTTGCACAGTCCCAGTGTCTTGCATTCCCCTGACACACAGTCCCAGTACCTCTATACCCCAACCACACAGTCCTGGAACCTCTATTCATAGTCATAGTCATACTTTATTGATCCCAAGGGAAATTGATTTTCGTTACAGTTGCCCCAACCAAGAATAGAGTATAAATATATCAATATAAAACCATGAATAATTAAATAGTAATATGTAGATTATGCCAGGAAATAAGTCCAGGACCAGCCTATTGGCTCAGGGTATCTGATCCTCCAAGGGAGGAGTTGT
Source organism: Mobula birostris (assembly GCF_030028105.1). Taxonomy (NCBI): domain Eukaryota; kingdom Metazoa; phylum Chordata; class Chondrichthyes; order Myliobatiformes; family Myliobatidae; genus Mobula; species Mobula birostris. The sequence goes on along the minus strand of NC_092374.1, from coordinate 79,383,410 downwards.
AAGGTTTGATGGCCACAGGCAGGAATGACTTCCTATGACGCGCAGTGTTGCATCTCGGTGGAATGAGTCTCTGGCTGAACGTACTCCTGTGCCTACCCAGTACATTATGTAGTGGATGGGAGACATTGTCCAAGATGGCATGCAACTTGGACAGCATCCTCTTTTCAGACACCACCGTCAGAGAGTCCAGTTCCATCCCCACAACTTCACTGGCCTTACGAATGAGTTGATTCTGTTGGTGTCTGCTACCCTCAGCCTGCTGCCCCAGCACACAACAGCAAACACAATAGCACTGGCCACCACAGACTTGTAGAACATCCTCAGCATCGCCCCTGGCACACAGTCCCGGTGCCCTGAATTCCCCTTTCAGACAGTTCCAATGCCTCCAGTCCCCTGACACACAGTCCCAGTGCCTCCATTCCACTGACACGCAGTCTTGTTGCCTCTATTCCCCTGACACACAGTCCCTGTGGTCTGCATTCCCTTCGCACTCTGTCCTAGTGCCATTTATTCCCCTGACACACATCCTGGTCCTTCTGTTCCCCAGAGACACAATCCCAGTGCCTCTATTCCCTTGATACACAGACCCAATGCCCCGCATTCTGCTGACACACAGTCCTGATGCCTTGTATGCTCCTGACCGGGGTAGTGGAGGTATATTTTGTCCATCTGTGCTGATCACCCCATCTTTGACTAAGCTGTTCCACCGTGAACACGATCTGTTATGAGTCAACATGATGATTTCAGATCAGGTCATGCAGAGCACACACGAGCACACACCACCACACCACTCAGGTGTGTTTCTGGGGCACAGGGGCTAACGACCCTTGTGCCTGTTATTGCTGAGCAGCAGTGAACCATCTGATTGGCCTATCAGAGTTCTCTTTAGGAACTAGTTGACTTGATCAGCATTTCTGATCTGGCTATTGTTCACGATTGCACTTAATAAAAAAAACACACACACACCAGCTGTCTCTATTTTCTGACACACAGTCCCATTGTCCTGCATTTCACCTGTCACAGTCTCGATGTCCTGTATTCTCTTGACACACAGTGTTGGTGCTTCATTTCCCCTGACACACAGTCCCAGTGCCACTATTCAAGTGACACACAGTCCCAGTGCCTCTATTCAAGTGACACACAGTCCCAGTGCCTCTATTCCCCTGACACACAGTCCCAGTGCTTCTATTCCCCTGACACACAGTCCCAGTGCCTCTATTCCCCTGACACACAGTCCCAGTGCCTCTATTCAAGTGACATACCGTCCCAATGCTTCTATTCCCCTGACACACAGTCCCAGTGCCTCTATTCAAGTGACACACAGTCCCAATGCCTCCATTCCCCAGACATACAGTCCCAGTGCATCTATTCCCCTGACACACAGTCCCAGTGCCTCTATTCCCCAGACACACAGTCCCAGTGCCTCTATTCCCCGACGCACAGTCCCAGTGCCTCTATTCCCCGACGCACAGTCCCAGTGCTTCAATTCCCCTGACACACAGTCCCAGTGCTTCTATTCCCCTGACACACAGTCCCAGTGCCTCTATTCCCCTGACACACAGTCCCAGTGCCTCTATTCAAGTGACACACCGTCCCAGTGCCTCTATTCCCCTGACACACAGTTCCAGTGCGTCTATTCCGCTGACACACAGTCCCAGTGCCTCTATTCCCCGACACACAGTCCCAGTGCTTCTATTCCCCGACACTCAGTCCCAGTGTCTCTATTTAAGTTACACACAGTCCCAGTGCCTGTATTCCCCTGACACACAGTCCCAGTGCCTCTATTCAAGTGACACACAGTCCCAGTGCCTCTATTCCCCTGACACACAGTCTCAGTGCTTCTATTCCCCTGACACACAGTCCCAGTGCCTCTATTCCCCTGACACACAATCCCAGTGCCTCTATTCAAGTGACACACAGTCCCAGTGTCTCTATTCCCCTGACACACAGTCCCAGTGCCTCTATTTCCCTGACACACAGTCCCAGTGCTTCTATTCCCCTGACACACAGTCCCAGTGCCTCTATTCAAGTGACACACAGTCCCAGTGCCTCTATTCCCCTGACACACAGTCCCAGTGCCTCTATTCCCCTGACACACAGTCCCAGTGCCTCTATTCCCCAGACACACAGTCCCAGTGCCTTTATTCTCCTGACACATAGTCCCAGTGCCTCTATTCCCCTGACACACAGTCCCAGTGCTTCAATTCCCCTGACACACAGTCCCAGTGCCTCTATTCCCCAGACACACAGTCCCAGTGCTTCTATTCCCCTGACACACAGTCCCAGTGCCTCTATTCCCCTGACACAGTCTCAGTGCTTCTATTCCCCTGACACACAGTCCCAGTGCCTCTATTCAAGTGACACACAGTCCCAGTGCTTCTATTCCCCTGACACACAGTCCCAGTGCCTGTATTCCCCTGACACACAGTCCCAGTGCCTCTATTCCCCTGACACAGTCTCAGTGCTTCTATTCCCCTGACACACAGTCCCAGTGCCTCTTTTCAAGTGACACACAGTTCCAGTGCCTCTATTCCCCTGACACACAGTCCCAGTGCTTCTATTCCCCTGACACACAGTCTCAGTGCCTCTATTCCTTAGACACACAGTCCCAGTTCCTCTATTCCCCTCACACACAGTCCCAGTGCCTCTATTCACCTGACACACAGTCCCAGTGCCTGTATTCAAGTGACACACAATCCCAGTGCCTCCATTCCCCTGACACACAGTCTCAGTGCTTCTATTCCCCTGACACACAATCCCAGTGCCTCTATTCAAGTGACACAGTCCCAGTGTCTCTATTCAAGTGACACAGTCCCAGTGCCTCTATTCCCCTGACACACAGTCCCAGTACCTCTATTCCCCTCACACACAGTCCCAGTGCCTCTATTCACCTGACACACAGTCCCAGTGCCTGTATTCAAGTGACACACAATCCCAGTGCCTCCATTCCCCTGACACACAGTCTCAGTGCTTCTATTCCCCTGACACACAATCCCAGTGCCTCTATTCAAGTGACACAGTCCCAGTGTCTCTATTCAAGTGACACAGTCCCAGTGTTTCTATTCCCCTGACACACAGTCTCAGTGCCTCTATTCCCCAGACACACAGTCCCAGTGCCTCTATTCAAGTGACACACAGTCCCAGTGCCTCTATTCCCCGACGCACAGTCCCAGTGCTTCAATTCCCCTGACACACAGTCCCAGTGCCTCTATTCCCCTGACACACAGTCCCAGTGCCTCTATTCCCCTGACGCACAGTCCCAGTGCTTCAATTCCCCTGACACACAGTCCCAGTGTTTCTATTCCCCTGACACACAGTCCCAGTGCCTCTATTCCCCTGACACACAGTCCCAGTGCCTCTATTCAAGTGACACACAGTCCCAGTGCTTCTATTCCCCTGACACACATTCCCAGTGCCTCTATTCCCCTGACACACAGTCCCAGTGCCTCTATTCCTCTGACACACAGTCCCAGTGCCTCTATTCAAGTGACACACAGTCTCAGTGCCTCTATTCCCCTGACACTCAGTCCCAGTGCCTCTATTCCCCTGACACACAGTCCCAGTGCCTCTATTCCCCGACACACAGTCCCAGTGCTTCTATTCCCCGACACTCAGTCCCAGTGTCTCTATTTAAGTTACACACAGTCCCAGTGCCTGTATTCCCCTGACACACAGTCCCAGTGCCTCTATTCAAGTGACACACAGTCCCAGTGCCTCTATTCCCCTGACACACAGTCTCAGTGCTTCTATTCCCCTGACACACAGTCCCAGTGCCTCTATTCCCCTGACACACAATCCCAGTGCCTCTATTCAAGTGACACACAGTCCCAGTGTCTCTATTCCCCTGACACACAGTCCCAGTGCCTCTATTTCCCTGACACACAGTCCCAGTGCTTCTATTCCCCTGACACACAGTCCCAGTGCCTCTATTCAAGTGACACACAGTCCCAGTGCCTCTATTCCCCTGACACACAGTCCCAGTGCCTCTATTCCCCTGACACACAGTCCCAGTGCCTCTATTCCCCAGACACACAGTCCCAGTGCCTTTATTCTCCTGACACATAGTCCCAGTGCCTCTATTCCCCTGACACACAGTCCCAGTGCTTCAATTCCCCTGACACACAGTCCCAGTGCCTCTATTCCCCAGACACACAGTCCCAGTGCTTCTATTCCCCTGACACACAGTCCCAGTGCCTCTATTCCCCTGACACAGTCTCAGTGCTTCTATTCCCCTGACACACAGTCCCAGTGCCTCTATTCAAGTGACACACAGTCCCAGTGCTTCTATTCCCCTGACACACAGTCCCAGTGCCTGTATTCCCCTGACACACAGTCCCAGTGCCTCTATTCCCCTGACACAGTCTCAGTGCTTCTATTCCCCTGACACACAGTCCCAGTGCCTCTTTTCAAGTGACACACAGTTCCAGTGCCTCTATTCCCCTGACACACAGTCCCAGTGCTTCTATTCCCCTGACACACAGTCTCAGTGCCTCTATTCCTTAGACACACAGTCCCAGTTCCTCTATTCCCCTCACACACAGTCCCAGTGCCTCTATTCACCTGACACACAGTCCCAGTGCCTGTATTCAAGTGACACACAATCCCAGTGCCTCCATTCCCCTGACACACAGTCTCAGTGCTTCTATTCCCCTGACACACAATCCCAGTGCCTCTATTCAAGTGACACAGTCCCAGTGTCTCTATTCAAGTGACACAGTCCCAGTGCCTCTATTCCCCTGACACACAGTCCCAGTACCTCTATTCCCTAGACACACAGTCCCAGTGCCTCTATTCCCGACACACAGTCCCAGTGTTTCTATTCCCCTGACACACAGTCTCAGTGCCTCTATTCCCCAGACACACAGTCCCAGTGCCTCTATTCAAGTGACACACAGTCCCAGTGCCTCTATTCCCCGACGCACAGTCCCAGTGCTTCAATTCCCCTGACACACAGTCCCAGTGCCTCTATTCCCCTGACACACAGTCCCAGTGCCTCTATTCCCCTGACGCACAGTCCCAGTGCTTCAATTCCCCTGACACACAGTCCCAGTGTTTCTATTCCCCTGACACACAGTCCCAGTGCCTCTATTCCCCTGACACACAGTCCCAGTGCCTCTATTCAAGTGACACACAGTCCCAGTGCTTCTATTCCCCTGACACACATTCCCAGTGCCTCTATTCCCCTGACACACAGTCCCAGTGCCTCTATTCCTCTGACACACAGTCCCAGTGCCTCTATTCAAGTGACACACAGTCCCAGTGATTCTATTCCCCTGACACACATTCCCAGTGCCTCTATTCCCCTGACACACAGTCCCAGTGCCTCTATTCCTCTGACACACAGTCCTAGTGCCTCTATTCCCTAGGCACACAGTTCCAGTGCCTGTATTCCCCTGACACACAGTCCCAGTGCCTCTATTCCCCTGACACACATTCCCAGTGCCTCTATTCCCCTGACACACAGTCCCAGTGCTTCTATTCCTCTGACACACAGTCCCAGTGCCTCTATTCCCCTGACACACAGTCCCAGTGCTTCTATTCCTCTGACACACAGTCCCAGTGCCTCTATTCCCTAGGCACACAGTTCCAGTGCCTGTATTCCCCTGACACACAGTCCCAGTGCCTCTAATCCCGACACACAGTCCCAGTGCTTCTATTCCCCTGACACACAGTCCCAGTGCCTCTATTCCCCGACACACAGTCCCAGTGCCTATATTCCCTAGACACACAGTCCCAGTGCCTCTATTCCCCTGACACACAGTCCCAGTGCTTCTATTCCCCTGACACACAGTCTCAGTGCCTCTATTCCCCTGACACACAGTCCCAGTGCCTCTATTCAAGTGACACACAGTCCCAGTGCCTCTATTCCCCTGACACACAGTCCCAGTGCTTCTATTCCCCTGACACACAGTCCCAGTGCCTCTATTCCCCGACACACAGTCTCAGTGCCTCTATTCCCCTGACACACAGTCCCAGTGCCTCTATTCCCCTGACACACAGTCCCAGTGCCTGTATTCAAGTGACACACATTCCCAGTGCCTCTATTCCCCTGACACACAGTCCCAGTGCTTCTATTCCTCTGACACACAGTCCCAGTGCCTCTATTCCCCGACACACAGTCTCAGTGCCTCTATTCCCCTGACACACAGTCCCAGTGCCTCTATTCCCCTGACACACAGTCCCAGTGCCTGTATTCAAGTGACACACATTCCCAGTGCCTCTATTCCCCTGACACACAGTCCCAGTGCCTCTATTCCTCTGACACACAGTCCCAGTGCCTCTATTCAAGTGACACACAGTCTCAGTGCCTCTATTCCCCTGACACTCAGTCCCAGTGCCTCTATTCCCCTGACACACAGTCCCAGTGCCTCTATTCCCCGACACACAGTCCCAGTGCTTCTATTCCCCGACACTCAGTCCCAGTGTCTCTATTTAAGTTACACACAGTCCCAGTGCCTGTATTCCCCTGACACACAGTCCCAGTGCCTCTATTCAAGTGACACACAGTCCCAGTGCCTCTATTCCCCTGACACACAGTCTCAGTGCTTCTATTCCCCTGACACACAGTCCCAGTGCCTCTATTCCCCTGACACACAATCCCAGTGCCTCTATTCAAGTGACACACAGTCCCAGTGTCTCTATTCCCCTGACACACAGTCCCAGTGCCTCTATTTCCCTGACACACAGTCCCAGTGCTTCTATTCCCCTGACACACAGTCCCAGTGCCTCTATTCAAGTGACACACAGTCCCAGTGCCTCTATTCCCCTGACACACAGTCCCAGTGCCTCTATTCCCCTGACACACAGTCCCAGTGCCTCTATTCCCCAGACACACAGTCCCAGTGCCTTTATTCTCCTGACACATAGTCCCAGTGCCTCTATTCCCCTGACACACAGTCCCAGTGCTTCAATTCCCCTGACACACAGTCCCAGTGCCTCTATTCCCCAGACACACAGTCCCAGTGCTTCTATTCCCCTGACACACAGTCCCAGTGCCTCTATTCCCCTGACACAGTCTCAGTGCTTCTATTCCCCTGACACACAGTCCCAGTGCCTCTATTCAAGTGACACACAGTCCCAGTGCTTCTATTCCCCTGACACACAGTCCCAGTGCCTGTATTCCCCTGACACACAGTCCCAGTGCCTCTATTCCCCTGACACAGTCTCAGTGCTTCTATTCCCCTGACACACAGTCCCAGTGCCTCTTTTCAAGTGACACACAGTTCCAGTGCCTCTATTCCCCTGACACACAGTCCCAGTGCTTCTATTCCCCTGACACACAGTCTCAGTGCCTCTATTCCTTAGACACACAGTCCCAGTTCCTCTATTCCCCTCACACACAGTCCCAGTGCCTCTATTCACCTGACACACAGTCCCAGTGCCTGTATTCAAGTGACACACAATCCCAGTGCCTCCATTCCCCTGACACACAGTCTCAGTGCTTCTATTCCCCTGACACACAATCCCAGTGCCTCTATTCAAGTGACACAGTCCCAGTGTCTCTATTCAAGTGACACAGTCCCAGTGCCTCTATTCCCCTGACACACAGTCCCAGTACCTCTATTCCCTAGACACACAGTCCCAGTGCCTCTATTCCCGACACACAGTCCCAGTGTTTCTATTCCCCTGACACACAGTCTCAGTGCCTCTATTCCCCAGACACACAGTCCCAGTGCCTCTATTCAAGTGACACACAGTCCCAGTGCCTCTATTCCCCGACGCACAGTCCCAGTGCTTCAATTCCCCTGACACACAGTCCCAGTGCCTCTATTCCCCTGACACACAGTCCCAGTGCCTCTATTCCCCTGACGCACAGTCCCAGTGCTTCAATTCCCCTGACACACAGTCCCAGTGTTTCTATTCCCCTGACACACAGTCCCAGTGCCTCTATTCCCCTGACACACAGTCCCAGTGCCTCTATTCAAGTGACACACAGTCCCAGTGCTTCTATTCCCCTGACACACATTCCCAGTGCCTCTATTCCCCTGACACACAGTCCCAGTGCCTCTATTCCTCTGACACACAGTCCCAGTGCCTCTATTCAAGTGACACACAGTCCCAGTGATTCTATTCCCCTGACACACATTCCCAGTGCCTCTATTCCCCTGACACACAGTCCCAGTGCCTCTATTCCTCTGACACACAGTCCTAGTGCCTCTATTCCCTAGGCACACAGTTCCAGTGCCTGTATTCCCCTGACACACAGTCCCAGTGCCTCTATTCCCCTGACACACATTCCCAGTGCCTCTATTCCCCTGACACACAGTCCCAGTGCTTCTATTCCTCTGACACACAGTCCCAGTGCCTCTATTCCCCTGACACACAGTCCCAGTGCTTCTATTCCTCTGACACACAGTCCCAGTGCCTCTATTCCCTAGGCACACAGTTCCAGTGCCTGTATTCCCCTGACACACAGTCCCAGTGCCTCTAATCCCGACACACAGTCCCAGTGCTTCTATTCCCCTGACACACAGTCCCAGTGCCTCTATTCCCCGACACACAGTCCCAGTGCCTATATTCCCTAGACACACAGTCCCAGTGCCTCTATTCCCCTGACACACAGTCCCAGTGCTTCTATTCCCCTGACACACAGTCTCAGTGCCTCTATTCCCCTGACACACAGTCCCAGTGCCTCTATTCAAGTGACACACAGTCCCAGTGCCTCTATTCCCCTGACACACAGTCCCAGTGCTTCTATTCCCCTGACACACAGTCCCAGTGCCTCTATTCCCCGACACACAGTCTCAGTGCCTCTATTCCCCTGACACACAGTCCCAGTGCCTCTATTCCCCTGACACACAGTCCCAGTGCCTGTATTCAAGTGACACACATTCCCAGTGCCTCTATTCCCCTGACACACAGTCCCAGTGCTTCTATTCCTCTGACACACAGTCCCAGTGCCTCTATTCCCTAGTCACACAGTCCCAGTGCCTGTATTCCCCTGACACACAGTCCCAGTGTTTCTATTCCCCTGACACACAGTCCCAGTGCCTCTATTCCCCAGACACACAGTCCCAGTGCCTCTATTCAAGTGACACACAGTCTCAGTGCCTCTATTCCCCTGACACTCAGTCCCAGTGCCTCTATTCCCCTGACACACAGTCCCAGTGCCTCTATTCCCCGACACACAGTCCCAGTGCTTCTATTCCCCTGACACACAGTCCCAGTGCCTCTATTCAAGTGACACACAGTCCCAGTGCCTCTATTCCCCTGAGACTCAGTCCCAGTGCCTCTATTCCCCTGACACACGGTCCCAGTGCCTCTATTCCCCTGACACTCAGTCCCAGTGCCTCTATTCCCCTGACACACGGTCCCAGTGCCTCTATTCCCCTGACACACGGTCCCAGTGCCTCTATTCCCCAGACACACAGTCCCAGTGCCTCTATTCCCCTGACACACAGTCCTGGTGCCCTGAATTTCCCTTTCACACAGTCCTGGTGACTCGCATTCCTCTGAAACACAATCCTGGTCCTTCTGTTCCGCAGACACACAGTCGCAGTGGCCCTGCATTTCTCTTTAACACAGTTTCGGTCCCTCTCTTCCCCTGACACCCTCTCCCGGTCTCTCTGTTCCACAGACATGGATTCCTGAAAGGAAAATCCTGCCTGACAAACCCATTACAATTTGTTGAGGAAATTACCAGTAGGCTAGACAAGGGAGATGCAGTGGATGTTGTATATTTGGATTTCCAGAGGGTCTTTGACAAGGTGCCTCACATGAAGTTACTTAACAAGATAAGAGCCCATGGAATTACGGGAAGGTTACATATGTGGATAGAGTGTTGGCTGATTGGCAGGAAACAGAGAGTGGAAATGAAGGGATCCTATTCTGGTTGGCTGCCGGTTACCAGTGGTGTTCCACAGGGGTCTGTGTTGGGGCCGCTTCTCTTTACATTGTACATCAACGACTTGGATTATGGAATAGATGGCTTTGTGGCTAAGTCTGCTGATGATAAGAAGATAGGTGGAGGGGCCAGTAGTGCTGAGGAAACAGAGAGTCTGCAGAGAGACTTGGATAGAATGGAAGAATGGGCAGAGAAGTGGCAAATGAAGTACAATGTTGGAAAGTGTATGGTTATGCACTTTGGCAGAAAAAATAAATGGGCAGACTATTATTTAAATGGGGAAAGAATTAAAAGTTTGGAGATGCAACGGGACTTGGGAGTCCTCGTACAGGATACCCTTAAAGTTAACCTCCAGGTTGAGTCGGTGGTGAAGAAGGCGAATGCAATGTTGGCATTCATTTCTAGAGGAATAGAGTATAGGAGCAGGGATGTGATGTTGACGCTGTATAAGGTGCTGGTGAGACCTCACTTGGAGTGCTGTGGGCAGTTTTGGTCTCCTTATTTAAGAAAGGATGTGCTGACGTTGGAGAGGGTACAGAGAAGATTCACTAGAATGATTCCGGGAATGAGAAGGTTGACATATGAGGAACGTTTGTCCGCTCTTGGACTGTATTCCTTGGAGTATAGCAGAATGAGGGGAGACCTCATAGAAACATTTCGAATGTTGAAAGGTATGGACAGAGTGGATGTGGCAAAGTTGTTTCCCATGATGGAGGAGTCTAGTAGGAGAGGGCATGACTTAAGGATTGAAGGGCGCCCATTCAGACCAGAAATGCAAAGAAATTTTTTTAGTCAGAGGGTGGTGAATCTATGGAATTTGTTGCCACGGGCGGCAGTGGAGGTCAAGTCATTGGGTGTATTTAAGGCAGAGATTGATAGGTATCTGAGTGGCCAGGGCATCAAAAGTTATGGTGAGAAGGCGGGTGGCACTAAATGGGAGAATGGATCAGCTCATGATAAAATGGCGGAGCAGACTCGATGGGCCGAATAGCCGACTTCTGCTCCTTTGTCTTATGGTCTTATGGACAGACAATCTCTGTTTCTCCATTCCCCTGACACAGAGCCTGATACCCTGAATTTTCCTGTCACACAGTCCTGGTGTCCTGCATTTCTCTGATAGACAGTCCCGGTGGATCGTATCCCCTTGTCATACAGCCCTGGTGTCTCTATTTCCCTGACACACAGTCCCGGTGCCTCTATTCCCATGAGATATCGTCCTGATGCCTTGCATCCTTTGACACACAGTCCCAATGCCCTGCATTCTTGTGGCACACAGTCCACTGCCTTTATTCCCCTGACACACAGTTCTGTTACCTCTATTTCCTGACACACAATGATCTTGCCTCTATTGTCCTGACACAGTCCTGATATCCTGCATTCCGCTGACATAGCCCCGATGCCCTGTATTCCCCAGACACACAGTCCCAGTGCCTCTATTCCCCAGACACACAGTCCCAGTGCCTCTATTCCCCTGACACACAGTCCCAGTGTCTCTATTCAAGTGACACACAGTCCCAGTGCCTCTATTCCCCTGACACACAGTCCCAGTGCTTCTATTCCCCGACACACAGTCCCAGTGTCTCTATTCAAGTGACACGCAGTCCCAGTGCCTAAATTCCCCTGACACACAGTCACAGTGGCTCTGCATTTCCCTTTAACACAGTCCCGGTACCTCTCTTCCCCTGACACAGTCCCAGTGTCCTTCATTTCCCTGATACACAGCCCCAGTGCCCTGCATTCCCTGACACACAGTCCTGGTCCTTCTGTTCCCCAGAGACACAGTCCTGGTGTCTCTATTCCCGTCACACACAGTCCCCTGACATACAGTCCCAGTGCCCTGCATTCCCCTGACACATATTCATAATGCTTATATTGCACTGACACAAAGTCCCATTCCATCTATTCCCCTGACACACAGTTCCAGAGGGGGAAAGGCCTACTGCTGTCGCAGGAGAATGTTACCCAGGTTTCTGCACTTTGGATATGGACTTCTTTCAGCCTTAATTTTATATTCTGTGTTTTTCACCTGATCTGTCTCATTTTTGTGGCGGGGGGGAGGGGGATTTGGGGGTTGATGTGCCTGTTCTATTTTTGTTCATTTTTTTGTACAGGGAGGGGGATCTGGGGGTTGATAATCATGCTGCCATTCTCTTCTCTTTTAGTTTCGTGGCCATCCAGAGAAGAATTTCAGAGTTGTATACTTTGATAGTAAATGCACCTTTGAACCTTTTGAAACCTTTGATTACTGTCTTGAGACATATTAGGGTGGATAAATCCCCAGAGTCTGACAAGGTGTCTCTTCAGAACCTATAGGAAGCAAATGCTGAAATTGCAGGGGTCCTCTAGCACAGATATTTAACAAAATCCTTAGTCACGGGTGACTAAGGGTTGGAGGATAGTTAATGTTCTGTTGTTAAAGAAAGGCTCTAAGATTAAGCCAGGAAATGATAGACCAGTGAGCTTGATAGCAACAGTGGGAGAGTTATTGGAAGGTGAGACTGGATATGCAAGTATTTGGATAGACAGACACTAATTGGGGATAGGCAATTGGCTTTCTGGTCATGTCCAACCAATCATGCAGAGATATTTTGCAGAAGTTACCAGGAAAGTTGATGAAGGCCAGGCATTTGATAAGGTCCCGCATGGGAGGTTGGTCAAGAATGTTCAGTCTCTTGGCATTTAAGTTGAGGTAGTCAATTGGATTAGGCGTTGGGATTGTGGGAGAAGCCAGACAGCGGTTGCCTCTGACCAGAGGCCTGTAACTATTGGTGGGCCGCAGGAATTGGTAATGGTTTGTCATCTATATCAATAACCCGCATGATAATGTAGTTAACTGGATCAGCAAATTCTCAGATAATAGCAAGATTGGGGTATAGTGGAGAGTGAGGAAGACTATCTGAGCTTGCAGCAGGATCTGGCCAGCTGGAAAAATGGCAGATGGAATTTAATGCAGACGATTGTGAGGTGTTGCACCTTGAGAGGACAATCCAGGATAGATCCTATGTGGTGAGCAGTAGGGCACTGAAGAGTGCAGTGGAACAGAGGGATCTGGGATTACAGGTCCATAAATGCTTAAAAATAGAGACACAGGTAGATAAGATCATAAAAAAAGCTTTTGCCACATTGGGCTTCACCCTGTATTGAGTATAGGATTTTGGGATGTATGTTGAAGTTGTATAAAATGTTGGTGAGGTCTAATTTGGAGTGTTATGTGTAGTTTTGGTCACCAACCTACAAGAATGATATAAATAAGATTGACAATGTTCAGACAAAATTTATAAGGATGTTGCCAGGACTTGAGGACCTGAGTTATTGGAAATGGTTGAATAGGTTGGGACTTTATTTGCTGGAACATAGAAGATTGATGGGAGATTTGAAAGAGGTATACAAAATTATGAGGCGTATAGATTGAGTAAAAGCAAGAAGGGTTTTCACACTGAGGTTGGGTGAGACTACAACCAGGGGTCATGGGTTAAGGATGAAAGGTGGAATGTTTAAGGAGATCATGAGAAGAAACATCTTCACACAGAGGGTGGTGAGAGTGTGGATTGAACTATCAGTGCAAGTTATGGATGTGGGGTCATTTTCAACATTGAAGAGAAATTTGGATAGGTGCATGGATGTGAGGTGTATGCAGAGCTATTTTCCAGGAGCAGATTAATGGGACTAGGAAGATTAATGGTTGGGCCGAATGGCCTGAATCTATGCAGTGGAGTTCTATCATTCCATGACCCACCCTGTCCCCTACACCAGGAATGGGTCCCACACCTACACCATCCCCTACACCAGGAGTGGGTCCCACACCCACCCCATCCCGTACACCAGGATTGGGACCCACACCCACACCCACACCATCCCCTACACCAGGAGTGGGACCCACACCCACCCCGTCCCCTACACCAGGAGTGGGTCCCACAACCACCCCGTTCCCTACACCGGGAGTGGGACCCACACCCACCCCGTCCCCTACACCAGGAGTGGGACCCACACCATCCCCTACACCGGGAGTGGGACCCACACCCACCCCGTCCCCTACACCAGGAGTGGGACCCACACCATCCCCTACACCGGGAGTGGGACCCACACCTACACCGGGAGTGGGACCCACACCCACACCGTCCCCTACACCAGGAGTGGGACCCACACCCACAACGTCCCCTACACCGGGAGTGGGACCCACACCCACCCCGTCCCCTACACCAGGAGTGGGACCCACACCATCCCCTACACCGGGAGTGGGACCCACACCTACACCGGGAGCGGGACCCACACCCACACCGTCCCCTACACCAGGAGTGGGACCCACACCCACACCGTCACCTTCACCGGGAGTGGGACCCACACCCATCCCGTCCCCTACACCAGGAGTGGGACCCACACCCACAACGTCCCCTACACCGGGAGTGGGACCCACACCCACCCCGTCCCCTACACCAGGAGTGGGACCCACACCATCCCCTACACCGGGAGTGGGACCCACACCCACACTGTCCCCTACACCAGGAGTGGGTCCCACACCCACCCGGTTCCCTGCACCAGGAGTGGGACCCACACCCACCCTGTCCCCTACACCGGAAGTGGGACCCACATCCACACTGTCCTTGTTCCCTACACGAGGAGTGGGACTCCTGCTATCTTGAGATGGTGGTGTTGGTCAAGGGGATTCTGGGACTCTGGGAGACAGGGCGTACCAGACAAATGAGGGTGCACGGAAGGATTTTATTGATTTGATCTCATTTCTAGGACGGGCACACACATCAGGGCAGAGACAGTTGAGGATCCGCTTGGTGTGCTGTTGCAGTGGCATCCAGGCCAGAGTTTGTGGGTCCTGTCTGCGGATCCAGAACAGTTACATTTCCCTTCAATCGATATTTCCTATCTGCCCAGTCCATCACATTTCCTCTGTGCCTCTGACTGACAATGGGCTTGTCAAAAGGTCGAAGCACCCCATCCCATAGGTCCTCGTTGGCCATTTCTCCCACATATCTCTGCCTCTTGTCGAATCCACCACCGACAAAAAACAGGTCTTGTCCCAGAATCTCCATTGCATCCAGAAGTACCTCCTTCCCCTTGGCTACAGATCTTGTTGGCAGTTGGTGTTCTGTTCACCCAAGCCACCGTCCTCCCTGTGGCCGAGTCCCAGGTGATGCAGCTGGGTGTCCAGCCCACTGTACCTATGGACATCCAGAAATCTACCCACCTCTCAGCTAGGTGTAGTTTTAGGTGCTCCCTGCCAACTCCCGGGAGGATCTGGTTCTGGTGAGCACTGGTCACATAGGAGAAGACAGACATGATCTTGTCAAAGTCCGGGAGCAGCTTCATACACAGAGTGAAGTCTCGCATTCTCATAGGTTGCTTGGGCTTGATGATGACGTGGGCATTGTCCAAACCTTCTGAGAAGAGCAAGGTTTGAAGCAGGAGACCTGTATGGAAAAAGGTGAGGCAGTTCATCAATGGGTTAGTGTCAGACAGCAGAAAACGCTAGGACATTAAACCAGTGACAGGGTATTGAGCCGCGTGTGCCTGTGCTATCTCTTCCCAGGAGATATCCATTTCCTACTCCCTGCTCTTAGTTGTGCCATGGGAGAACCAGGAGATGCTGGAAATCCAGAGCAACACACACAGAATGCTGGAGGAACTCAGTGGGTCAGGCAGCATTTATAAAGGGTAAACATTTTGGGCTGAGACCCTTCGTCAGCCCTGACTGGCCGAGCAGCTCATCCATTTTGTGTGTGTTGCTTTTATGTGTATCATTAGCTTCCCTTCACCTCTCGAGCTTGCTCCCTCTACCAGTTACATTACAGTTCACAGCCCACTGCAAAATTTAGTCTTTTGTCCCCATCTAAAACCTGCTTCTTTCTGTTACTTATCTTCCCGTCAGTCGCTAACATCAGTGAGATATGGGAAGAAACAGGGGAATCACACGCAGTCAGATGGAGAAGGTGAGAACTCCACAAGCAGACGGCGGCCCAGCTCACGATTGTGTTTAGACAAACATCAGAATGGAGAAGACACTTGATCAAGTGAATTTGACCTTGGATGATTGCTGGTGTCAGATGGTGTGGCTAAAAGCATCTCAGAAACTGCTGACCCCCTGGAATTTTCCCGCACAACAGTGTTTACAGAGAATGATGCAAGAAACAAATGAGAGCATCCAGTGAGCAACAGGTTTGTGGGCAAAAACAACTTGTTAATGAGAGATTTCAGAGGAGGATGGCCGGGCTGAATCAAGCTGACAGGAAGGTGACAGTAACTCAAGTAACCACACGTTACAATAGTGGTGAGCAGTGGGAAGCATCTCTGATGCACAACACACCAAACCTTGAAGTGCATGCACTTACAGCAGTAGGAGACCACAAACATACACTCTGTGGCAGCTTTATTATGTACAGGAGGTACCCAATGAAGTGCACTGAGTGCATGTATTGCCAAAGGCCTTTGTCACTCTCCTATCCCTCACTTGCACTGAACTACAGCTTTGTAGTCCAAGATTTCTCCGTTTATTAACATTCTTCAGTGTAAACGTCAAAGTCAAATTCATTGTCATATGCACAAGTACATGTATGCACAAGTGCAATGAAAAACTTATTTGCTGCAGCATTGCAGGTACATACAGAAATGACAAATAAGCACCACTCAGAAGGGAGACAATTTCCTTGTGAGAAAGAACACAATTAGAATTTTAAAAAAAACAAAATCCCTTTTAGTGCAAAGTGATCAAAGGGGTCATAAAGTTGTTAACATTATGTTAATAAACATTATGAATCCAGTATAGAAAATCATCCAGTCCTGCTCTGAGGAAGTAGACTGCTTTGTGTCAGTGGACTGGTCCTGTGATCAGAGATTCAGCTGCCAGCTACATGAATGTGTCACTATCATCACGGACTGTATCAGCAAGGAGGTTGAGGATTGTGTACCAAGGAGGACAACTGGGTATTCTCAAACTAGAAACTACGGAGCAACTGGGAGATCCACTCCCTACTGAGACCTAAGCCTGCAGTATTCAAATCAGGTCACCCGGGACCTTTACAAGAAATTGAGATATGCCCTCCATAAAGCTATCAGACATACTAAGGGACAGACCCCAACCAAAATAAAGCTGAAATTAGTAAACATACTTTCTTTATAATTTTATGTGCTGTACCATCTGTTATTTCTTGCTGACCAATATGTGTATGAACAGTATTTACACAGCATTCACTCTAATTGAGGTTCCATTAATCGGAACATCACAATGTTTCTGTTTGGTTGATCCCCAAATCATACCGACCCTAGATGTATAATTTTTATGAAAGGTGGCCTTCTCACTGCTGAGTCACATGGCTATTAGCAGAGGTAGCTAATGAACCAAGTGTGATTAGCAGCCCAGTGAGGGGGCTACATTTATAAATCTCATCCTCGGCCTCCAAGGTTCTGGTCAAAATAAATCCAGTCAATCTGTCCTGATGAAGGGTTTTGGCCTGTAAAACCAGCTCTTTATTCCTCTTCATAGATGCTGCCTGACCTGCTGAGTTCCTCCAGCATTTTGTGTCTGTGTGTTACTCCGGATTTCCAGAATTGCACGATCTCTTGTGTTTGTGCCTGACCCGTCCAAATTCTCCTTGTAACAACATTCCTCTACTCCAGGCAACATGCAGGTGAACCTCTTCACATGCCCTTTACTGATACCACATGCTTCTGCTGTGGTGACTGTACCAGAGCTGTACTCAATGTTCCAAGTGTGGACTAACCAACAGCAACTTGATATCTCAACTCTTATACTCAATTCCTTGGCAAGCTTACCAAATATCTTTGTCAAAGCCTCATTCACCTGTGTTACCACTGTCAGAGAGCTGTGGACTTCCATCCCAAGCTCTTTGTTCATCAACAGTCCCAGGGTCCCTGCCATTTATTCTAGATGTCCTATCACAATTTGACTTGCCAAAGTGCATTAGCTAAAACTTGTCTGGATTAATTCCATCTGCCACCTCTCTGCTCAACATTGCAGCTGATCAATGTCCCTCTGTACCAATTGACCAAGTTCCTTGCTGTGAAATCTCCAATTCCATGTCATATGCAAACCAAGTAATCAGTCCATTTAATGTTCTCATGCAAGCCATTTATATACTGCATACTACAGACAACAAAGGCTATTGCATTTGGGATCCTGCAGTGCACAAAGAGCCTCCATTATATCTGGTTACAAACCTCTACTGCACCTCCTTAGCTGTGAAGTGCGTTGTGCTGTTTCCAATAGATTAGAAAATAACCTGTAAAAGCAAACAGGCTCTTATAGGGACATAAAGGCCGGGAAGTCTGTCAAAGCACCGTGACTTCACTGGAAAGCTCGAGTCTGTTTCCCATCATTGGCTGAGGGAGATTGAGAATCTTTGGAGGGATAATTAGAGCAATTGACGAGATTGATCACAGGGACGAGGGATTCTATTTGCGGGGAAAGACCGGTAAGTCTCAGAGTAGGCCTGGCAGAAATGATCAACACATCTAGAAAGGCTGAGACAGTGTTGGTCTGGGCGGGTGGAGGGATGCAGGAATGGAAAGAGGAAAATATTTTTGCGTGGACTCAATCTGGAATAGCCCATCAGAGAGGGTTCCAGTGCCTGGTTGAGCTTCCTGTGCCTTTCAGTTCTGATTGGACTCCAATCTCTGGAGTTGTGTGTGTGTGTATGTGGGACCACTGTAAATCACTCCCCCAGTGTGTGGGTGAGGTGAAAAATCTGAGGGCAGGAGTGTGGGCCAAGTAGGATCAGTGTAGGATTGGTGTAAAAATGGTTGGCAGAGACTCAATGGGCTTGTTCTTGTGTGGACGACTTGGTAACACAGCCCCAGCCTCACCACCCTTCCCCTATTGATAAATTCTGTTCTGTGCGGGCTGCTCCTGAAACTCTTGCCTCATCCTTCCTTCCAGTGTCGTGTCCTGAACTGTTCTGATTTCCCTCGATCTTTCCTTGTTCCTCCGCTCTCTGGCAAACGGAGTTCCTTCTCCATTCCCACATACGTTCATTAATATCTCTCTGGTACTTGGTCTCTGATCTCAGACACAAGTGACATCATCTTCTCTAAATCTATCCCATTGAACTTTTGGAATCATTGGCCTTCAGTCTCACCTGTTACCTGTCCCATGTGTATCTCGTGAATATGATGTAATTGTCTTATGCTACTGGAATGATGTAATGGTCTTGTGCCATTGGAATGATGTAATTGTCTTGTGATAGTGGGGTGACGTGATGTCACGTGATGGCATGTTCCAACTGGGGAAACCGCAGTTGTTGTGTAGTTCGTTTTGTTGGGACTCCACCATTGGTAGTTACGCCATCAGAGAAGAAGAACGAGTGAGAGTAAAGAATCCCCAGCTCCGAATGAACCAAAAAAGGATTGGGGTTAACCAGCGGCATTCAGTGCGTTACAGGTGGCTGACATTTGGAACCATCCGTACATGGCACGCACGTTTTGTTAACCCTGACACGGTTTGGGTATTGTGTGATGATCACTTTGTCGAAAGGTCAGTTACTTTGAGAAATTGTATTCTGCATCATAACTTCAGACAAGGCATTTCGGCAAGGAGCTGCGTCAGCAGTGATGTCTTTACTTTGGGGGCTGGTCCAAAGCTGGTTTGGGAAGTCTCTCCTCTCGAATATTTCAGGAATCATTTGGACTTATCAAATTAACATCTTAAGACTGTGCTTAAATAAGAGCTGTTAAGAATTGTATTTAAGTTCGACTGTTTGATAACTAGAAGCAGAACGGTGTTAACATCCGTTTAAGTTAATTGTTCGTTTACTGTTCCATTGATTTTTCTCTGTAGAGGTTAATAACTGTCGTTGTTTATTTTATAAAATCTCAACTTAAATTCATCTCTATTGCTGCCAGTTCATAACATATGTGGGGGCTCGTCCAGATTTGAACAAATTTAGAGCTTAATTGGTTGTTTAATTATCGATCTGATTGGAAAAGGGAAAATCCTTTTTGTTTGATTGCTTTGTGTGTGGTAATCAGTAGCAATGGATGTTGGGGACTTC
This sequence comes from Mobula birostris, assembly GCF_030028105.1. NCBI lineage: Eukaryota > Metazoa > Chordata > Chondrichthyes > Myliobatiformes > Myliobatidae > Mobula > Mobula birostris. Next base: position 79,363,550 of record NC_092374.1, on the reverse strand, counting down.
CTGGAATCACCAACCCCTGCGGCATTAGTGTCTGCGAAAAAGGGTGAGGTGCAGGAAATTGCAGAAAAACTGAAGCTTACAGGGATAACTACAGCTACGAGAAAGTCAGAGATTCAGAGAAAAATAGCTGATCATTATGTAGCTATGAAAGTGTTTGATAAGAAGATGCTAGAGAAGATTCCTATGAGTAAAGAGGAGATCCAGTTACGACTGGAACAAATGAGGTTAGAGGATAGAGAAAGACAGAGGCAGTTTGAAGCCAGAGAAGCAGATAAACAGAGGGAAGAAGCAAATAAAGGAAGGGAACTTAAGCTAGTGATGGAGAAGTTAAAGCTCGAGAAACTAACTGGTTCATAACATACTACCTTCCCTTGTACACTTTTTTTTTAACCCGGTATTTCCATCAGACATGGTGTCCAGAAATTCGCAAAATCCTCTGTTGGATGAGTCCAGTACAATTTTCCTTCTGTAAACCAATTTCTGCTGAGATAAAATCCTACAGACCTCTTCAGTGAGTTCTCTTTCTGCATCTGACACTTACTGTCCAATTGCAGAACTAGCCTGCTGCTCTGCTGGTATTTGGCCCACTGATCAGTCATCTCCTAATTGCCTTCCTCTTCATTTTTAAACCAAAGGTCTGTAGTACCTCTTCTCTCATTGACACATGCTGTGCCATGTATCTTGTTAAGCACCAACGTGACGGAAAGCTCACAGTCAGGATGTTTACATGATGGAGCACAGATATGATGAAAGGGACAGGAATGTTTTTCACTGCAGTTATGTGGTTGATGTTCAATTGGTGAACAAGAGATCCATCCTCCGTAAACAACACAGGAAGCCGTACACCAAAATGAATGTTTAAAGCAGAGTGGCTGGAAATCTCCATGACACTGCTGGGAATGAAAATGCCGAGCTGGCTAGGTGGGAGAGGCTTAGTGGACTGACTCCATGGTGTAAATTCTCAGGGGGAATTTCCTACACTGGCTGCAGATATGGGAAGATTAGTAAGATTGTAGATGGCAATAAAACAGGTGGTATCATGAACAGTGAAAAATACAATCAAAAATCTCAGTGGGATCTTCTTCTGATAGGTAAGTTGTCCAAGGTATGGTGAATGGCATCTAATTCAGAATAGTGTGAGGTGTTGTGTGGAAGCCAAACTGGGTAGTTCCATATCAACTATGAATAGGGCCCTAGAGAGAGATGTAGATCAGAGGGATCTAGGTACACAGGTACATAATTCCCTAAGAGTGGTGTTGCAGGTAGGCAGGGTTCTGAAGGTTGTGTTTGACATGCTGGCCTTTCTCGAGAAGGGTACCAGGAAAGTTGATGAGGCAGTAGATGTTGTCTACATGGACTTTAGCAAGGCATTAGACTAGGTCTTGCATGGGCACCTTCATTGAAAGTGGTGTCACAGGTAAATAGGGTCATAAAGAAAGCATATGGCACATTATGGGGTGTATAGGGTGGTTGGGTCCTGACTAAATATCAGGAAATGCCAATAGAGATTATATAGCTTCTACCACCCAAGTCAACTCTGTTGTTGAGGGGTAACCCTCTTAACACTAGCATAATCCAAGCCTATGCGCCAACAAATGATGCGGATGAAGAGGATGCCAGCAAGTTTTATGAAGATCTCAACAGTGCTTATGAGCAATGTAAATCTCTGGATATAAAACTAGTCATGGGAGATTTTAACTCCAAAGTTGGACAGGAAAGGGTTGATAACATCATAGGACCTTTTGGATTAGGGGAGAAAAGTGAAAATGGAGAAAGATTTACTGATTGGTGTGTCAGAAACAACCAAGTGATCACCAATACTTGGTATAAAAACCATCCACGTAGATTGTGTACTTGGATTAGCCCTGGAGATAGAACAAGGAATCAAATAGATTTCACTACCATCAATGAATGCTTTAGAAATAATATCACAAATTCTAAAGCCTACCGAGGAGCAGACTGTGATTCAGGTCGCCATCCAGTAATAGCTACCAATAAAGCAAAATTATAGAAACTGAAACGTGGAAAAAAGAGAAAGAAGTATATGTTGGGAGAACTTAAAAAAGATAGCATACTTAAGCAACAATTCAAAACGGCTGTACAAGAACACCTCAACAAAAACAAAACAACACCTATTTGGGACAGATTTAAATGTGCTATACAGCAATCAGCAGAGGAGATAATCCCAGTACAAGAAATCCAACACACCATTAAGGGGTGGATAACCCAAGAAGTTCTAGATCTGATGGAACAAAGAAGGTTAGTGAAGAATAATGAAGTGCAATACAGAGAGCTAGACACACAGACCAGACAATTGTGCAATATTGCAAAGGAAGAATGGCTGAATCAAAAATGCAATGGCCATATTAACAACAGCAAGGAAATGCACAAGAAAATTAAGGAAATTACTGGAATTAAGAAAACCTCCTCTACAGGATGCATAAGATCAGCAGACGGATCCATACTAACAAATCCAGGTAAAGAATGTGAGAGGCGGATTCAGTATATGATGCACTATCAATTACTCCAAAAGACTGGAAGTAGAGTAAATACTGAAAGGTTTTTATTAACAGTAAATGGACCAACGTCCATGCTGAGTATCTGTCCTGGACTGTGGGAGGGGCAGTGACACAATCGCCTTTATTCAGGGGTCTGTGGGAGGAGCCATAAGAGCAGTTAGCAGAGGGGCGTGTCCAGGTATGTCCAGACAGGTAACCCAGTTACAACCTATATATATGGTTTACCACAGTATATAGAGCAGCTTTTTGAAGATAATAGAGGGGAACCCCCAGATATTAAACACCCTAATTCTGGCCCACCTATTACCAAAGAAGAAATAATTAAAGCAATGAAAAGCATGAAACATGGTAAAGCCACTGGACCTGATGAAATTTCACTAGAAATGATACAAGCCCCAGAGGATCTGGGCATAGGTATTCTTTTTGAACTGTTTAATTGCATATATGAGTCTAGTGTATTGCCTGACGATCTCTTGAAATCAGTATTTATAACTCTGTCAAAAATTCCTGGAACTATTGACTGCGAAAATTATAGAACAATCAGTCTTATGAGTCACATAATAAAGATTTTGTTGAGAATTGTTCTGAGTCGAATTAAAAACAAGTTAAGACCAGAAACTTCTAAACTGCAATATGGGTTTATTGATGATAGTGGAACTAGGAACGCAATTTTCGTACTACGAATGCTTTCAGAAAGAGCAATTGAATATCAAAATGATGTCTTTTTATCTTTTATTGATTTCACTAAAGCATTCGACAAAGTGCAACATGAAAAATTATTTCAAATTCTCGCTAAACTGAACATTGACGGAAGGGACTAACAATTGCTTCAAAATTTATATTGGAACCAAACGGCAGCAGTAAAAATGGATTATAATATAAGCAGTTGGACTAAAATTCAAAGAGGTGTTAGACAGGGATGCGTTGCCTCACCGGAATTATTTAATATCTACAGCAAAATGATTCTCAGAGAAATAAAAGACCTAGATGGAATAAAATTGGAGTTGTTAACATCAACAATATAAGATATGCATACAATACCACCATAATAGCAAGTGCTGCAGAAGACCTACAAATCCTCCTAGACAACGTAGTACAAACAAGTGCAGATTTTGGTCTAACCATCAACTGTAAAAAAAAACTAAATGTATGGTTATATCAAAACAGCAGGATACTCCCAACTGACAATTGTACATCGGTAACCAAGAGATTGAACAAAAGACCAGCTTTCATTACCTTGGTAGCTTTATGTCACAAGATGCTGGAAGTAAAGTAGGAATAAGAAGAAGAATTGCCATTGCCAAAACCAACTTCCAAAAAATGAAACCCACTTTTACCAACAGACACAGTTCTATGAAAACAAGGCTTAGGCAACTAAAATGTTACATCTGGTCAATCTTGCTGTATGCTTCCGAAACATGGACTATAACACCAGAACTCCAAAGAAACTTAGAAGCAACAGAAATTTGGTTTCTTAGAAAAATGTTGAAAATATCATATAGAGATAGGGTAACTAATGAGACAGTACTCCAACGTGCCCACACAAAAAGAACTTTAATGAGAACATTAAATGAGAGGAAACTTAAATTCCTGGACCATGTCATCAGAAAGTGAGAAATAGAATGCCTTACATTACAAGGCCGTATACCTGGGAAACGCAGAAGAGGAAGGCAAAGAAGAAAATATATGGACACTGTGAAAGAACTGTTACATACCTCAAGGAGATCTTGTGTTTTTGAGAATGATGTAATAGTCTTTTGGAGGTCACCTGATGACATGTTCACCACGGGTATAAAAGGGAAGACCCCTGGTGATGCAGTTAGTTTTCCAGCTAGAACGTTAGTCAATGTCTCCGTTCCATTGCGTATTTGTTTTATGACGCAGTTTCATTTTTAAAACGGAGTGTTACATTCTATTGTAAGGTACAATAGTGCTGGATTGGCAGTTTACCCATTTCTGCCAGATTTGTTGATGTACCTTTTCAGTAGTATTGGAGAGTGAAGACTTTATTGAAGTACAGGATATGAAGGATTAAGAGAAGTTGGTAATGTTCACAGTTTAATGAAGGATCGATCTTATTGAGTCTTCGTTGAAGAAGTAGCGACCTGCATAGCAGATAACTCCTGCCAAAAGGGTTAGGAAGTTCATGCAAGGTTTGCTCTCTAGAAATAAAGGTCAGTTGTTTTTAAGCCGTTTATTTCCTTCATCGTGAATCCTTTTCGACAGAACCAGCAGGAAAGTCGCGTCTATGAAGAAATCCTTCTCCAGAGAAGTCTCTCCCAATTGAATGTACAAATCTGTTGGACTTTTGAACTTACCATTTTAGGAACTGCATTTGACTTTACCGCTTTAAGAACTGTTTACGCATTTATCGCTTTAAGAACCAGTAACGAGTGGCAATTTGTTGAATGGCCACATGACAGTTCCAGTTAAGGTTTTTGCTTGTTTTTTTTATTGTTTATCCGTGTTTAATAAATGTTTGGTTGTTTTTATATAACCTGTCTCAATTGATATTCATCGTTGCCGGTTACGTAACAGAACTAACAGATCTAAGTGTGCGAGATATCATTGACGCTGCGAGGGATCGTTCGATGTGGAAAGCCATGATCGCCCAAGCGTGTAACGCGCAAGGCACATGAAGAAGAAGATGGCATATTGGCCTTCATAAATCAATGTATTGAGTACAGGAGATGGGATGTTATGTTGAAGTTGTATAAGATGTTGGTGAGTCCTAATTTGGGGTATTGTGTGCAGTTTTGGTCACCTACGTACAGGAAAAATGTAAACAAGGTTAAAAGAGTACAGAGAGAACTTACAAGGATGTTACGGGGTCTGGAAGACTTGAGTTATAAGGAAAGATTGAACTGATTAGGACTTTATCCTTTAGATTGTAGAAGATTGAGAGGTGATTTAATAGTGGTATACAAAATAATGAGGGGTATAGATAGGGTAAATGCAAGCATGAGGTTGGGCGGGACTACAACAAGAGGTCATGGGTTAAGGAGAAAGGTGTAAAGTCAAAGGGGAACATGAGGAAAAACTTCTTCAGTCAGAAGGTGGTGAGAGCGTGGAATGTGCACCACATGAGCTCGATTTAAGAGAAGTTTGAATAGGTACATGGGTGGGAGGGGTATGGAGGTCTATAGTCCTGGTGCAAGTTGATGGAAGTAGGCAGTTTAAGTGGTTCAGCACAGACTGGATGGGCCAAAGGGTCTGTTTCTGTGTTGTACTTTTCAATGACTCTATGACTCTACTTGAAGGATGTGGAGGCATTAGAGAGGGTCCAGAAAAAATCATGAGAATGGTTCCTGGAAAGTAGGTTTGCAGTTACAAGCATAGGTTAGAGAGGCTCGGACTGTCTGGAGTAGAGAAGGCTGAGGGGAGACCTGATAGAAATAAAACACCAGGGACAGTACAGCGGGAGACAGTTCCCTTTGGTAGAAGGGTCAATTCCATAAGTCACAGATATAAACAGGAAAGAATAGTGACACAACAGGAGAGTCTATCTGATGTGGATTACAGCAGGTTCCATTGTGGTCTTCAAGGGGGAAATGGATAAATAAATAGATTAGAAAAGGCTGGGAGGTCGATCCAGTAACTTGCCCCAGTGTGGTGTCATGGTTCTACATCAGAACCAAGAATAGGCTATTTGACCCCTTCAGCTACTCACCCATTCCATAGCAAACTTGGTCTCAGCACCACTATCCCAATCTCTCCCAATATTACTGTACTCCCTCATAGATTAAATATTTGTCTGCCAATCAATGATTCTGCCTCCATAGGTCCTCACCCCTTCAGATAGCTCCTCCCCATTCCTATCTGGAATGAGTGTCCAATTTCTCTGAAACTCCCCCCCCCCACCTAGTTCTGGACGCGGCGAGTCAGGGAAACAGCCTCTCCAGTACAGTGATCACCTGGAGGAACTCAGTGGGTCAGGCAGCATTTCAGGATGCTCCTCTCAGCTCTCTCGCTCCCAAGAAAACTGTCCCAGCCTCTCTGATTGGTACTTGTAACCACAGACCCCCATCCCTTGAGCTATTCTTATAGTCCTGATGCTGGGTTTCCACCCTAACGTTGATTATCCCTATGTCTCCATAGATGCTTTCTGAGACACTGAGTACCTCCAGCAGTTTGCTCATTGCTCCAGATTCAAGCATCTGCATGGTCAGACTCTTTTTTGGAACGATAAGAGAACGTTTAAATGAGACATGTGAGGCAAGTCTTCTTAAGCGACCAGTGGATACCTGGGGAAGGGACGGAAAGGGATGCCATGGCACTATTCCAGAGTCATTTAGACAGACAGGGAATGGAGGGGTATGGACCATGATGGGGTTCGTGTAAGTGAGCATCATGGTTGACACAGACACTATTCCTACACAGTGCTGTTCTATGATCTATTACAGAAAGTAAAGACCTAACCTGCTTAAGGTCTGTTCATCCCAGGAACCAACCCAGTGAATCCACTCAGCACTTCTCCAATGAAAGTGCATCCTTCCTAACTATGAAAAGTGAACAGTCAATACAGTACTCTAGTATGCTCACCAATTGACTCAATACTTCCCTACTCTTATACTACCATTAGCTGTTCATGATGTAGGTGAAGCTGCACGTTGAGTCTTGTGTATGGTTTTGGCTGCCCTGTTGCAGGAAAGATGCTTTAAGCTGGAAAACATGCAGAGGAGATTAATGAAATTGCCAACCTTTGCGAGTTTGAGCTACAGGGAGAGGTTGGGTAGGGTAGGATTTTATTTCTGGGAGCATAGGAGACTGCGTGGTGACCTCATAGAGCGGTATAAAATAATGGGGAGCATAGTCAGGACGAATACGTACAGTCCTTTCCCAGGGAAAGAGAATCAAAAACTTGAGGTTATAGACTTAAAAGGGAGCGGTGAAAGATTTAAAAGGGATCTGGGGGATAACTGGATGCAGAAATAGATAAAATGAGTTACCAATGGAGGTGGTTGAAGCAGGCACAATCAAAAAAACACTTAACACTTGGACACCCACATGGATATGAAAGGTTTTGAGGGATATGGGAATCTTGGTTGGCATCAATGAGTTGAGCCAAACTAGTCTGTTTCCACACTTTATTACCCGAAGACCAAATCCTTGCAACAGAACTTGCCTTCTTAATTCTAACACGTTTGACTTCTGTCATACCTCCTCCCTCTCCTCATTGTACCGGCTATTTCCCCTCTCCACTCTCAGTTCCGATGCAGGGTTATAAACTGAAACTTTAATGATTCCTTCCCCTATCCCTCCCACCTCTATGGATGCTGCTAGTTTTCCTAGCAGATTGTTTGTTGCTCCAGATTCCAGCATTTGTGGTGCCAGTGAACAACACAGCCAAGGGTGACATCCTCCAGATGGTTCACAAATCTAATTTTTCACTTCTTTTACACTTGCTTTTTCTGTAAATTGTGGTTCTGCTACTATTGGAGCATCTACATCTACACGCGATCTACATTTCAGTGCTGTGTTTTCGGGCCGATTTAGCGAACTGGTGCCTTGCTGTCTCTGCAAGAGTTCGACGGGTCTCCGAGTGAAGCATGAGGACTGAAGGCCAGGAATCCTGGAGATGGAGTGAGATCCTATGGTTGACTTCACTTCTCGCCGATTAAAGCAGCAAAAAGATTGAAATAATCAGGGCGGGTGCAGGAGGCGAGAGAGCACTCAGTGCCATCTACCAGCCTCTCACTCACTCACTGTTGCCAGGGAAAGATGCCTGCATTTGACAGTCTCTCTCTCTCTCTCCCTCGCTTTCTGCACCTGAAGGAAGGTTAGATTATGAGGACACACAGTCCTCTTTTATTGTCATTTAGTAATGCGTGCATTAAGAAATGATACAATGTTCCTCCAATGTGATATCACAGTAACACAAGACAGACCAAGACTGAAAAACTGACAAAAACCACATAATTATAACATATAGTTACAAAAGTGCGAGCAATACCATAATGTGATAGAAGAACAGACCATGGGCACAGTAAAAAAAAGTCCCAAAGTCTCTCAAAAGTTCCAACATCTCATGCAGACGGTAGAAGGGAGAAACTCTCCCTGCCATGCGCTTCCAGCGCCGCAAGCTTGCCAATGCAGCATCCTAGAAGCACCCGACCACAGCCCGACTCTCAGTCCATCCAAAAATTTTGAGCCCCCAACCAGCCCTCCAACACCAAGCACCGAGCACCATCCCTGCCAGAGCACGTCGACCCTAGCCCCAGCTGGCAGCAACAGGCAAAGCCAAGGATTCGTGGCCTTCCCTCCGGAGATTCTTGATCGCACAGAAGCAGCAGCAACAAATCAGGCATTTCAGAAGTTTCTCCAGATGTTCCTCTGTGCTTCTCACGTCCGTCTCCATCAAATCAGAATTGTGCACGGCCCTTATTTAACAAATACAATATCATTTCATCGGAGAGGTCGCGCGTGCTGTGTCGTGCCACCATCTTCTCCTCCCTACTGATATTCAAATGATCTCTCTCTAATCTCTCTCTCCCATGATGCTGTTGGAGATGGTGCCGGAGCATGGTTTAATCAATGTGATTTGTGGATTGGACGTTGTAGTTCATGTTCTGATGTGTTCTAGCTTGGGCTCGCTCCTTTTTTTGTTGCTACTTCAGACAATTTTGAATCAGGGCGGCTTGCAGATAACGAACACTGAGCTGAACAGAAACCTGCCTTTTGATTTTATCCTTTATATTCTGTGTTTCTTGCTCATTTTTTGTTGCTCTTTGCACGATTTGGGTTTTTTTGTGTGTGAGGGGAAGGGGGTTTGAGGTTTTTGTTTGAACGGGTTCCAAGATTCTTCACTGTCTTGTGGCTGTCTGTGGGGAAGACAACTCCCAGCGTCGTGCACTGCACACACACTTAAATAATGAATGTGCTTTGAATCTTGTTACACTGTCTTCCTTATTACTTGTGTTGGCAGACTAACTTCTCATGTTTAATGAACACCACAGTCTGTAAGGAGTTCGTACGTTCTCTCCTTGACCATGTGTGTTTCCTCCTGGTGCTCCACTTTCTTCCCAGATTCCAAAACAAAAGAAGTCTGTGTTAAAGAAAGTGAGTTATGGGCATGCCATGATGGTGCCAGAAGCATAACGACACTTGCAGGCTGTACCCAGCACAGTCATCAAACTGTATTGTCATTGACACAAAATGACACACTTTACTGTTTGTTTCGATATACAATACGTGTTTCAAATAAATCTTTATCTTTTCCACTCTTACCCATCCCACTCTATTTAATAGGAATACCCCTTTGTCCTCTCCACAACTTGCTCACCCTTGCACCGTCACAGAACCAGGCACAGGGTGTCTATGAACCCTGTGGAGACATCTCTGTCTGAACAGACGTCCCCTGTGAAAGTGATGACTACATTCAGTACAAGCTGCTGCACAGAGAGCAGTGAGAGTGGGAGGTGGGTGAAGGACAAGAAGGTTGCCTGCCAGAGTTTACCTCCTGAGATACCAGCAGAGCTGATGGCACAGATGGCAAGGAGGATGGCGAGGCTCTTCATCTCTTGCTCCAGCAAGTTTAAATACAGAGCACATTGACCAGCTGGCACTTCAACAACCTGATAAACAGCAGGCCCTTTCAACTCTTTGAGCCACACCGCCCAGCGTTCCTCCAATGTAATCCTAGTCTAATCATTGCGAGTTTACAACTTACAATGATGAATTAATTGAACCCCGGTCACCTGCAATGTAAAGCATGGTGCTACCCACTATGCCACCAGGCCGTCCCTGAAAGGAGTTTGTATGTTCTCTCCGTGACCATGTGGGTTTCCTCCACCTGCTCCAGTTTCCTCCCACAGGAGGTCAATTAGCCATTGTAAATTGTCCCATGATTAGGCTAGGATTAAATCAGGGGATTGTTGGGTGGCATGGCACGAAGGAAATATTGACATATTTCTGTGCTGTATGTTGCAAGAGGCAGGTAACTAGGTGAGTGCCTGGAGAATGCAAGGGAAACGGGCAGTCAGTGCAGAGTACCTCTGGGGCCATTCCCCTCAATAATAAGTATTCCACTTTGGGCACTATTGAGGGAGATGACCTAGCATGCAGGGAGCCACAGTGACCAGGTCTCTGACACTGAGTTGGCTTCATGATTCAGAAGAAAAGAGAGGTGAAGTGGACTGCAGATAGGCAGAGGGTGCGGAGTGGCTCTACTGGTAAAAAATGAAATCAAATTATTCGAAATGGGATCGGAAGACATTGAAGTGTTGTGGGTAGAGCTAAGGAACTAACAAGACCCTGATGGGAGTTATATATAGACCTCTAAACAGTAGTAAATATGTGGTCTACAGATACCAACAGGACACAGAAAATGCAATTCATGAGGGCAATGATACAGTAGTCATGGGGGATTTCAATATGCAGATAGACAGGCGAAATCAGGTTGCTGCTGGATCCCAAGAGAGGAAATTTCTAGAATGCCTATGAGATGGCATTTTAGGACAGCTCATAGTTGAGCCTACTAGGAAAAAGACCATAAGACATAGAAAGAGAATTAGGCCATTCAGCCCATCCAGTCTGCTCCACCATTCCATAATGGATGATCCCAGATCCCACTCAATCTCACACACCTGCCTTCTCGTTGTATTCTTTAATGCCCTGACTGATCAGGAAACTGCTAACTTCTGCCTTAACTATACCCATTGTCTTGGCCTCCACCACAGTCTGTGGCAGAGCATTCCATAGATTCACGACTCTATGGCTTGAGAAGTGTCTTATAAAGCCTCAGCATCATCTCCTTGCTTTTACATTCATTTCCCCTTGAAATAAATGCCAACATTGTATTTGCCTTCTTTACCACAGACTCAACCTGAAAATTAACCTTCTGGGAGACTTGCAAGTGGACTTCCAAGTCCCTCTGCATCTCTGATGTTTGAACCTTCTCCCCATTTAGTTAATAGTCTGCACTATTGTTCCTTTTACCAAAATGCATTATCATATATTTCCCAACACTATATTCCATCTGGCACTTTTTTGTCCATTCTTCCAATTTGTCTAAGTCCTGTTGCAATCACATTGCTTCCTCAGGATGACCTACCCCTCCACCTATCTTTGTATCATCTGCAAACTTTGCCACAAAGCCATCAATTCCATTACCAAAATCCTTGAAAAGCAATATGAAAAGTAGCAGTCCCACACTGACCCCTGAGGAACACCTCGAGTCACTGGCAGCCAACCAGAGAAGGCTCCCTTTATTCCCACTCACTTCCTTCTGGCTGTCTATCCATGCCAGTATCTTTCCTGTAACACCATAGGATTTTATCTTGTTAAGCAACCTCACATGTGGCAACACACATAAAAATTGCTGGTGAACGCTGCAGGCCAGGCAGCATCTCTAGGAAGAGGTACAGTTGACGTTTCGGGCCGAGACCCTTCGTCAAGACTAACTGAAGGAAGAGCTAGTAAGAGATTTGAAAGTGGGAGGGGGAGGGGGAGATCCAAAATGATAGGAGAAGACAGGAGGGGGAGGGATGGAGCCAAGAGCTGGACAGGTGATTGGCAAAAGGGATATGAGAGGATCATGGGATGGGAGGCCCAGGGGGAAAGAAAGGGGGAGGGGGGAATCCCAGAGGATGGGCAAGGGGTATAGTGAGAGGAACTGAGGGAGAAAAAGGAGAGAGAGAGAGAGAGAGAGAAATTAATAATAATAATAATAAAAAATAAATAATGGATGGGGTACAAAGGGGAGGTGGGGCATTAACGGAAGTTAGAGAAGTCAATGTTCATGCTGTCAGGTTGGAGGCTACCCAGACGGAATACAAGGTGTTGTTCCTCCAACCTGAGTGTGGCTTCATCTTTACAGTAGAGGAGGCCGTCGACAGACATATCAGAATGAGAATGGGATGTGAAATTCAAATGTGTGGCCACTGGGAGATCCTGCCTTCTCTGGCAGACAGAGGGTAGGTGTTCAGCGAGACGGTCTCCCAGCCTGCGTCGGGTCTCGCCAATATATAGCAGGCCGCATCGGGAGCACCGGACGCAGTATATCACCCCAACCAACTCACAGGTGAAGTGTCGCCTCACCTGGAAGGACTGTCTGGGGCCCTGAATGGTGGTGAAGGAGGAAGTGTAAGGGCATGTGTAGCACTTGTTCCGCTTACAAGGATAAGTGCCAGGAGGGAGATCGGTGGGAAGGGTTGGGGGGGACGAATGGACAAGGGAGTCGTGTAGGGAGCGATCCCTGCGGAAAGCCGGGAGGGGGGGGAGGGAAAGATGTGCTTAGTTGGTGGGATCCCGTTAGAAGTGGCGGAAGTTACGGAGAATAATATGTTGGACCCGGAGGTTGGTGGGGTGGTAGGTGAGGACCAGGGGAACCCTATTCCTAGTGGGGTGGCGGGAGGATGGAGTGAGAGCAGATGTACGTGAAATGGGGGAGGTGCGTTTGAGAGCAGAGTTGATAGTGGAGGAAGGGAAGCCCCTTTCTTTAAAAAAGGAGGACATCTCCTCCATCTTGGAATGAAAAGCCTCATCCTGAGAGCAGATGCGGCGGAAACGGAGGAATTGTGAGAAGGGGATGGCATTTTTGCAAGAGACAGGGTGAGAAAAGGAATAGTCCAGGTAACTGTGAGAGTCCGTAGGCTTATAGTAGACATCAGTAGATAAACTGTCTCCAGAGATAGAGACAGTAAGATCAATAAAGGGGAGGGAGGTGTCGGAAATGGACCAGGTAAACTTGAGGGCAGGGTGAAAGTTGGAGGCAAAGTTAATAAAGTCAATGAGCTCAGCATGCGTGCAGGAAGCAGCACCAATGCCATCGTCGATGTAGTGAAGGAAAAGTCCGGGACAGATACCAGTATAGGCTTGGATCATGGATTGTTCCACAAAGCCAACAAAAAGGCAGGCATAGCTGGGACCCATATAGGTGCCCATAGCTACACCTTTAGTTTGGAGGAAGTGGGAGGAGCTAAAGAAGAAATTATTAAGAGTAGGGACTAATTCCGCTAGACAGAGCAGAGTGGTGGTAGAGGGGAACTGATTAGGTCTGGAATCCAAAAAGAAGCGGAGAGCTTTGAGACCTTCCTGGTGGGGGATGGAAGTATATAGGGACTGAACATCCATGGTGAAAATAAAGCGGTGGGGGCCAAGGAACTTAAAATCCTTGAAAAAATTCAGAGCGTGATAAGTGTCATGAACATAGGTAGGAAGGGATTGAACAAGTGGGGGATAAAACAGTGTCGAGGTATGCAGAAATGTATCAAATGCATTCTGAAAATCCAAGTAAATGACATCCACTCCCTCTCCTTTGTCCACCCTGCTTGTTACTTTCTCAAAGAACTCTTACAGACTTGTCAGGCAAGATTTCCCTTCACAGAAACCATGCTGACTTTGACATATTTTATCATTAGTCTCCAAATACCTCAAAAAGGAGAAATAACACTTATAACACTTAATAACACTTTCCCAAATACTGAAGTTAGGTTAACTGGCTTATAATTTCCTTTCTTTTGCCTTCCTCCCTTCTTAACAGTGGAGTGATATTTACAATCTTCCATTCCTCAGGGACCATGCCAGATCATGAGCAATGCATCCATTATCTGTAGAGCAACCTCTCTCAGGACTCTGGGATGTGATCCATCTGGTCCAGGTGACTTATTGACCTTAAGACCTTTGAGTTTGCCTAGCACTTTTTCCTTTGTAATAGAATGGCACTTATTCCTGCCCCCTGACACTCATGGATGTCGGGCACACTGCTAATGTCTTCCACAGTGAAGACTGATGCAAAATACCCATTAGCCTTTGCCTGAGCAGGCTCCAGCACAAGCTGCTCTAAAAAGCCATCTCATAGGCACTCAACAAATTCCCTCCCTTGCGATCCAACGCCAGCCTGATTTTCCCAATCCCCTTGCATATTGAAGTCCCCCATTATAATTGTATCATTATCCTTATTACATGTCTTTTCCAACTCCCTTTGTAATCTTAACCCAATATCTTGGCTGCTATTTGGAGGCCTATATATGATTCCCATAATGGTCTTTTTACCCTTGCAGTTTCTTAACACCACCCACAAAGATTCTAATTTCTCTGACCCTACATCACCTCTTTATAAATATGTAATTCCATCTCTTACCAACAGAGCACACCATCATCTATGCCTTACTGTCTGTCCGATTGATACAAAGCTTAGCCTTTGATATTAAACTCCCAACTAATGGCCTTCTTTCAGCCACAACTTAGTGATGCCCACAACTTCATACTGACCAATCTCTAATTGTGCCACGAGTTCGTCCTCCTTATTCTGAATGCTACACACATTTAAATACATTTAAGTGTACCAATAAATAACAATAAGCTGGATTCTGTCTAATCCTCTCACTCCACTGCCATGGTTTGCTGTTGCCCCCTTTACAATGGGCACTATGTCGCTACCAATGGCCTGGCAAAGCTGATCAATAATTCTCTGTTTCTACTCCCTCTCTGGTTTTGAACTATTGATGCTACATTAATGACATTCCAATCTGTTGCAATTGCATCTGAAGCATACCCGCCAATGTATCTGAGGCAACTTCCTTTAGTATTCTGCGATGGAGACTATTGGGCTCTGTGAATTTGTCAGTTGTTAATTCCTCCAGTTTCCTTATTAACATAGATTTCACTCAGTTCCTCTTTCACCGGTGCCTGTGTTCCCAATGTGTCTGGGTGGAGGTATCCATTTCCTCCTTTGTGAACCCAGAACTGAAATACATGTTTCATTTGATCCAACCCTTCTTTGTTCTGTTTACACAACTCTGACTGTAAAGAACCTACATCTATCTTCATCAATCTTGCTCTCTATGTGTATCTATAGAAACGTTTACAGTCAGTTTTTTTTGTTCTCTGCAAGCTTACTTGTATTTTTTACTTTCCCCTTCCTCATCAATTCTTTACCCTCATTTGCTGAATTCTAAATGTCCCAACCCTCAGTTTTGCTATATTTTCCAGTATTTACAATATAATTCCTCTCCTAAGACTGAATACTATCTCTACATTATTTTACAGTCCATGGGAGAATTATCTTTCCTGCTTTAGTTTTGTGCCAGACATAAATCAACAGTGCCAGTTGGTGCACATGCTCTTTCAGTGAATGTCCTTGTCAACCCTGTAACATTTCCCAAATCATCAACATTTTTAACGAGGTGAAAGAGGTGGTTGAAGAGATTGTGGAGACACTAGTAATGATCTTTCAAGAAGCACTAGATTCAGGAATGGTTCTGGAAGACTGGAAAACTGCAAATATCACTCCACTCTTCAAGAAGGGAGAGAGGAAGAAGAACGGAAACTATAGGCCAATTCATCTCACTTCAGTGATTGGGAACATCTTGGATTATTAAGGACGAGGTTTCAGGGTATTCAGAGGCACATGATAAAAAAAAGCCATGGTTTTCTCAAGGGAAAATCTTACCTGAGAAATCTGTTGGAATTCTTTGAAGAAATAACTAGCCAGAGAGTCAAAGGAGAATTGGGTGATGTTGTGTATTTGGATTTTAAGAAGGACTTTGACGCGGTGGCACACATGAGGTTGCTTAATAAGCTAAGAGCCCATGGTATTACAGGAAAGATTCTCACATGAATAAAGCAGTGGCTGATGGACAGGAGGAAAAGAGTGGGAAGAGGGGAGCCTTTTCTGTTTGGCTGCTGGTGGCTAGTGGTGTTCCACAAGGGTCTGTGTTGTGACCGATGCTTTTTATGTGATATGTCGATGAAGGAATTGAGTTCAGAGAGTTAGGTGCTAAATTAAAGGGCACGACATCCAGGGTTATGATCTCAGGATTGCTACTGTGCCACGTGCTAGTGAGGCCAGAGCTAGGAAGATTATACAGCTAAGGCGTTGGTGTAGGAGGGAGGGCATAAGATTACTGGATTTTTGGCTTCTCTTCCAGGAGAAGTGTTCCTGTACAGAAGGGACAGTGTGCACCTGGACTGGAGGAGGATTAATACTGGAGGTTTGATAATGCTGAACAGTGGGTTTTAAACTAGAGTTGCAGGGCATGGGAACCAGAGTGCCAGAACGGTTAGTGGAGAGATTGTGGAGGTAGATGTTGGTAACACCTCAGGCAAAGTCAGGAATCAAAAGATTGAGCATGGTGGGACTCGTGTCCTGAGCTGTCTATGTTTCAATGCAAGAAGTATCATAGGAAAGATCGATAATACTGCTGAAGATGAGGTAGCTGGTTTACAAAGAAAAGCAATGTGTAGTGAGGAGAACCTGATGATGGGGTAAAATTACAGTCACCAGGATGAGCTGCAATGTAAAAGGTGGAAAAAATCAAAAAGAGTGAATACAAGACTAAAGGGGTTATATTTGAATATGTACACTGTACGGAATAAGATAGATGAACTTGCAGCACAGCTGCACATTGTTGTATGATGTTGTAGGCATCACAGAATCATGGCTGAAAGAAGAGTTTAGCTGGGAGCTTAATATCCAAGTAAACACACTGTATCAAAAGGACAGGCAGGAAGGCAGAGGGAGTGGCATTGCTGTGCTGGTAAAAAATGAAATCAAATCATTAGAAAGAGGTAACATAGGTTCCGGTGACGTCATCGTCCAGAATGGCAGCTTAAATCAATAGCTCCTCTGGAAAAATCCATATTTTCCCCCGTTAATCCATCAAGTATAAGATCTTTCGAAAATATCTGAATTGATAAGGGGGAAAGAATGGAGAAAAAAGAATGGAGATGAAAAAAGCATCGCTGCGAAGCCTATGGATGAGGCAGGTGCAATGCACGGCCTCTCCTACACGTGTGCGTGGTGGCAAAGCTGACGCTGGGCATCGTTCAGACAAAGTGGCAAATATGATAAAAATTCTGGAAGAGATAAGGGAAGTCCAGAAAGATATAAAACAGCAACTCAATGATATCAAGTCAGAGCTCGCCAACGTCAATTAGAAAATAGCAGTGGCAGAGACTCAAATTGAGAAAGTGGAAGATCACATGCAAAATGTGGAATGGATAGTAAGTAAGACAATAAAAATCTTAAATCAACAGGAAAGTAAATTGCTTGACTAGGAGGGAAGATCGTGACGGAAAAATATTAGTATTTATAATGTACCCGAAGGAGCGGAGGGGTTGTTGGTGATGGAGTTTGTAGAAAAGTTGCTGCGGGAAGCGTTGGAGATTCCCCTGACTATGGAGATTGAAATTGAGAAGGCGCATCGTACGCTCGTCCCGAGGCCTCCTGGAGACAGAGAAAGTAAGCCGCGCTCAATAGTACTTAGATCCTTTCGATTCAAGAGCAAGGCGGAGATTCTACGAAGGGCTTGGGGTAAGAAGACGGTGTTTTAGAACGGGAAGTTAATATAGTTCAATCATGATTACCCCCCCGGTGGTCCTACAGAAACGGAAGGAATATTCCGAAACGAAATGAATATTAAAGCAAGAAAAGATTAAATTCCAAACCCTGTAGCCTGCTAAACTGAGAGTATTTTACGAAGGAGGGATACAGCTATATTAGACAGTGGAAGAGGCGACTACAGACATGAAGAACAGAGGGCTGCCCATTAGTGTGGTCAAACCAAGGGAAAGTCTGGCTGAGCAGTTATCCCGATCTGCTTGGGAAATAGTAAGAGAACTGAGAAAGCAGGGGACAGAGGAGGACAAGCGAAGGATATTAGAAAGGGACTGAGTTCTCCGAAGACAGCCCTCACCTCCTCCAGAACAGCCATAACGTTTGGCTAACTTTAAAAGTGCTGATAAACTAAACGGAAGCAAAAATAGACGGTGAAATACCTATCTCAAGAAATACATATTATAATGTGGATCTAATATTACTCAATTTTTTTTATTCCCTCATTCACTCCTTTTTCTCCACCTAAATGAGAATATATATATGGGAGGAATACACGGGGAAATTATTTCTGTGTAATGGACATAGATTTTTTTACTTACTTTTATAGGTACTGCAGCAGGGGCCCTCAACTCACAGGTAGGAGGGGCTATCCCCCACGGTTAGATGTTTCTCCTAGCTCAACCCAAGGTCATCTAGAGACCCCAGCCTTGGAATCACACCTTCGTTACCTTTTTTTTATTATTCGTGTTGCTTGGTTCTTATTTGTTCAGGGAGCAGATTGTTTAAGTTATATTCTGCAAATTTCAATAATATACTAACAGATAAATACACATGGCTAAGGACAAAGTAAAATTCATTTCTTTTGATGTCAATGGGCTGTTAAATCCAATCAAACCAAGTAAAATTCTATCAAAAATGAAAAAAGAAAAAGCCCATGTAGTATACTTACTGGAAACTCACTTAAGTGATAATAAGCATGGAAAATTAAAGAGAATGGGCTTCACTAATTTGTTTTTCTCCTCATATAAATCAGGACATAGAAGAGGAGTTGCTACTCTCATCTCAAGCAAGTTAAATTTTGAAAAAGTATTCAAAATAGGAGATAAGGAGGGCAGATATATTCTGGTAAGGGGAAATATAGATGGAAATCCAGTTACTTTATTGAATATATATGCATCCCCAGGAAGTGATATTAGTTTCTTCCAGAAAATTACTAATATTATGGTAACGGAAACAGAAGGTCTCTTGATATGTGGGGGAGACTTAAATTTACAATTACAACCTAAATTAGACTCTTCCAATAGAAAAACTTAGGAAACAAAGTCCTTATATAAGAAAGTTAACACTCTTTTTGAGGGTGTTGGTCTGACTGATATATGGAGGGATCTTTTCCCCGACAGAAGGGATTACTCTCATTATTCTGCCCCCCATTCCGTATATACAAGAATAGACTATTTCATAATATTTAGAAAAGATAAAGACAAAATAAACACCTGTGGAATTGGGACAATAGATGTAAGTTACCATGCACATACATATCTATCTGTTGATTTTGACTTACAACTAAAGAATACTATTTGGAAACTAAATTCAAGTCTACTCAATGACTCCTATTTTAAGGAACAAATTTTAAAAAATTGGTCTTTACTTAGAATTCAATGATAATGGAGAGGTTTCACTTCCCATTCTATGGGATACTCTGAAGGCTGTCTTAAGAGAGAAAATTATAGTGATATCTTCATATAAGAAAAAGATAAGGAATAAAACAGAGGATTTACAAAATAAGCTGAAGGAACTAGAAAAAAAACACAAATCGAGTTTGGCACAGGATACACTAAGGAAATTCTAAAAATTAGGAATGAAATTAATAGTTTGGCTACACAAGAAATTAGAAAAAAATTAATGTTTCTGAAACAGAGACACTATGAAAGTGGATCTAAATCTATGAAAATACTGGCATGGAAACTGAAAAAAAAAGCAGAAAATACAATTCATAGAATTAAGGATCCAAGAACAAAAGTGATAAAAAATAAGCTAAGTGTAATTCAAGAAGCTTTTGAAATGTTTTACAAAACTCTATATTCCAAAGCTCCAGGGGGAAGCATAGTCCAGATTGACACCTTCCTGAATTCTTTAGAGTTACCCACTTTAAGCAAAGAACAAAATAGAACAATGACTGCTGACTTAACTGAAGCTGAACTAAAAACTGCAATTAGTAGACTTAAATTAAACAAGTCACCAGGATCAGATGGATATATGACAGAGTGGTATAAGGAATTTAGAAATGAGTTAATTCCTGTTTTGCTCCCCACACTGATCTGGGCTCTAAGAAAGGCACAAATGCCACCCAGCTGGAAGAAGGCAATAATCTCAGCTATACCGAAAGAAGGCAAAGATAAAATGGAATGTGGGTCATTTTGACCAATATCTGTTCTTAATGTGGAGTATAGATTATTTACCTCCATCGTGGCCAAACGAGTAGAAGAGCTTCAACCCACACTGATACGTAATGATCAGACAGGTTTTATACAAGAACGCCAAACACAAGACAATATACGAAAGACACTTCACATTATGGATCATATAAAAAAAAATGAAATTGAAGCAATAGTGATAAGTGTGGACGCCGAAGAGGCATTTGACTCGGTTAATTGGAATTTTCTTTACAGAGTTTTACGTAGATTTGGTCTAGATGACACAATTATTAAAACTATACAGGCACTATATTGCAATCCTACTGCTAGGATTAAAATCAATGGATATTCATCTAATAGTTTTACCCTAGAAAGGGGCACGAGACAGGGTTGTGCATGGTCACCGCTACTCTTCGCATTATATCTGGAACCATTAGCTCAACATATCAAACAAAATGAAGATATCAGGGGAATCAGGGGAATTACTATTAAAGGGACAGCATATAAATTGGCCTGTTACGTGGATGACATTTTGATCTATCTAGGGCAACCAACATACTCTTTACCTGAATTGATGCAATCCTTTGAACAATATGGCCAATTATCAGGATACAAGATCAACATAGATAAAACCCAACTACTTTCATATAACTAAAGCCCACCAAGAGAAATTGAAAGTAGATATCCTTGGGCATGGCAAACAGAGTCTGTCAAATATTTGGACATCATTATGCCAAAAGATTTGGCAAAATTATCACAATGCGATTATCAGCCTATATATAAAAAAATTAAGGAAGATATAACAAGGTAGAACCTAATTCCTTTTCTTGGTCTCAGTTCAAGGATTGAATCTGTTAAAATGAGTATACTGCCCTGACTACTATATCTCTTTCAGACCCTACCAATAGAGATTAACCAAAATCAATTCAATGAATGGAACAAGATGCTATCAAGATCTATATGGAAAAGGTAAAAGGCCTAGAGTTCATCTCAAAACTTTGTAATTAGCCAAGGAAAAGGAGGGATGGGGCCTACCTTCTCTTAGAGATTACTGTTTTGCAGCACAGTTGAGAGCTGTGATATGCGGGTGCAACACATCATATGACACTCAATGGAAAAACATTGAGGAGAGGATACTTTACATCCCCATACAGGCAATTTTGGCTGATAACAACCTACAAAGTTACATAAATACTATTGATAACCCATGGGTGAAATGGACTCTTAAAATATGGAAAACTATTATAAAAGAATATAAACTAGAGAGAGACATTGCAATTCTTAAATGGTGTGCATATGACTCGGATTTTACGCCAAACAAACTGGATGCCAGATTTCAGGACTGGACAGCTAAAGGAATAACAGCTATTTGCAATATAATGAAAGAAGGAACACTGTTCAGTTTTGAAAAACTTATTAGAAAAACAAGACTTTTATCGATATTTACAGATGCGACAGTATGTTAATAGGACGGTTAAAAATGTAATCAAGGCAAGAACATGTTTGATAGAGCTATTTAGAAAAGTATATAATTCAGACAATGGTAGTAGAATAATTTCAAGCATGTTTAAGGGTTTATCAAATCTTAAAACACATTCAACTTCACACATTAAAACAAAATGGGAGAAGGAAGGAGGAATAATAGTATCTGAGGAAGAATGGACAATAATATGGAGGTATCAATGGAAGTGTACCAGTTCACGGAAATGGAGGGAGTTTGGGTGGAAAAACTTGATAAGATATTTTATTATACCCGCTCAGAAATCCCATTATTGTCACAATGGGGCGCTGGGAACAGACCCAAATGCAAGACAGAGACACTGAAGTACAAGGAACAGGACTTGACTAGAGTACAAGGAACAGGACTTGACTGAGACTGGACAAGGACCCTGAACCTGGGTCTTGCCTCGAGCTCGGACCCCGGAACCAGGCGAGGACATGACATGGCTTCAGGACAGGACGTGGTTGGGGACTAGAGGCCAGAGCTTGGAGACAAGACAAAGCTTGGACTCCGAGCCCGAGACTGAACAAGGACCTAGAACCTGGGTCTTGCCTCGGGCTCGGACCCCAGAACCAGGCAAGGACATGACATGGCTTGAGGCTGGGGTCTTGGGACTTGAGGCTTGGCTTGCGGCTGGAGGCTTGGCTTGAGGGATCCTCGAGGCTTGGGTTTTTGGAGCTTGGCTGCGGGATCCTCGAGGCTTGGGTTCTTGGAGCTTGGCTGCGGGATCCTCTAGGCTTGGGTTCTTGGAGCTTGGCTGTGGGATCTTCGAGGCGGGTTCTTGGAGCATGGCTGTGGGATCCTCGAGGCTGGGGTTCTCAGAGCTTGGCTTGGGTTCTTGGAGATTGCCTGCGGGATCTTCAAGGCTTGGGTTCTTGGAGCTCAGAGACAGACTGGGAACCGAACATCAACAAAGAGCTGGGACTTATCCTTCGACAAGCCGGGACTCATCTTTAACATGATACTAACATGAGACAGGACAGTACATAGACATAGAGCCAGGACTTATCCTAAGACAAGCCAGGACTCAACTTCATCTCCATACCAAGGTGGGACAGGTCCCTCCGTCAGGTAATGGCAGAATGGCCAGACTTACCCAACAGAGGCGAGGACAAGACAAGACAGATCCCCCTGCAGGGCAACGGCAAAACGGCCTGACTTACCCCATAGAGGCGAGGACAAGACAAGACAAGACAGGACCCTCCGCAGGGCAATGGCAAAATGGCCTGACTTACCCCACGGAGGCAAGGACAAGATAAGACAAGGGCCCCCACAGGGCAATGGAAAAACGGTCTGGATTACGCCATGGAGGTGAGGACAAGAGACAACACCAAAGAACGACAGACAAATCCATCTCTGCTCCGGGGTAGCTCCGAGTCTCAGTTCAGCCAGCAACCTCAGTTGGCTATAGAAACAGCTGGATCCCTACCTAGCTCAGAGTAGCAGGCAGCCACTCAGCTGGCCCGGGAAACAGCCGAATCCATACCACAAGGACAGCTCCGACTACCGACAGCAAGTCTCCAGGAAGCGATGGTTCTCCAACGTGGCATAAAGATGGCAATTGGCTGCTCTAGCCTTCCACTGGTAGATTGCTCCCAGGGGATCTGACAAAACAAACCAGCAGCTCACACTCAACCCCAAGGCTACTTATATTCCAACCCCAAGACGGGAATCAGGTGCTTGTGATTAACTCAAACAAGGAACAACTGGAAGACCCAGATTCCTGAGTCCACGGACCGGACCGTGAACCAGAATGCGGACTTCACGGACCAGACCATGACAATTATGATAGTAGCCTCCCTGTTTGCTGGAGAAATTGTGGAAATCAAAATGCAAACCATTATCATATTTTCTGGGAGTGCCCTGTTATCAAAGACTATTGGAGTGGGATACACAATGCCCTACAAGACATCTTTAAATGTGAAATACCCTTAGAAAGTGAGACCATATATTTTGGGTATATACCTCAAGAATAGTTGAAAAGAGATAAATATTTAATGGATATACCACTGGTGGCTGGTAAAAAGACCCTTACCAGGAAATGGCTATCACAGGAGAGCCCAACTTTAAATGTATGGATGGAAATTACAATGGACATTTACAAAATGGAGAAGATAACAGCATCTGTTAATCATAAGTGGGAACAATTTGATTCATACTTGGAAAACTGGTTTAACTACATAACACCTCATAGGCCTGATTTTATTCTCACAAGTCAATGAATATGTTGTAAAAAAAAAATCACTCCCTACTTAGTACATAGTTTTCTTCTTTTGATTGTTCTTTCTTTCCTCTCCTTTCTATAAGTGTATACCTCAGATAAATATTATGTGGAGATTTGTGACAAATATGACTATATGATATATATGTACAGTATTTGAAATACATCTTATGGAAATGTTTGGTGATGAACTTCAATACAAAATAAATTACAAAAAAAAAAGAAAGAGGTAACATCGGGACAGAAGGTGTTGATCACTGTAGATACAGCTAAGGAGCTGCAAGGGTAAAAAGATCCTGCTGGATGTTATACTCAGACCTCCAAACAGTAGTAAGGATGTGGCCTACAAATTACAATGGGAGATAGAAAATGCATGTTAAAATGGCAATGGAGGACTTCAATATGGAGAGATAATTGGGAAAATCAGGTTGGTGCTGAATTCTGGGAGAGGGTGGAATTTCTAGAGTGCCCTCAAGATGGCTTTTTAGAACAGCTCATGATTGAGCTTGCTAGGTGTTCAGCTATTCTGGATTGGATGTTGTACAATGAACCAGAATTGATTACAGAGCTTGAGGTTAAAGAACCTTTAGGGGTAAGTGATCATAATATGATTGAATTCACCCTGCAATTTGAAAAGGAGAAGCTAAAGTTCAATCCATCAGTATGACAGTGGTGTAAAGACAAATACAGAGGCCCGAGAGTGGAGTTGGCCAGAAATGATCAGAAAAGAATACTGTCAGGGTTGACGGTAGAGCAGCAATGGCTGGAATTTCTGAAAGCGATTCAGAAACCACAAGATATATAGATTCCAAAGAGGAAGAAGTATTCTAATGGAAAGATGACACAACTGTGGTTAACAAAAGAAGTCAAAGCCAACATAAAAGCCCAAGAGAGGGCATATAATAGAGCAAAAATTAGTGGAATATTGGAGGATTAGGAAACTTTTAAAAACCAACAGAAGACAATTAAAATGTCATTAAGATATTCGATAATATTAAAGAGGATACCAAAAGTTTCTTCAGATCCATAAAGTCTAAAAGAGAAGCGAGAGTGGATATCAGGCTGCTGGAAACTGATGCTGGAGAGGTATTAATATGGACAAGGAAATGGTGGATGAACTGAATAAATATTTTGCATCTGCCTTCACGGTGGAAGACACTAGCAGTATGGTGGACGTTCTAGGTGTCAGGAGTCATGAAGTGTGTGAAGCTACCATTACCAGAGAGAAGGTTGTTGGGAAACTGGAAGGTCTGAAGGTAGATAAGTCACCTGGATGAGATGGTGTACACCTTAGGGTTCTGAAATAGGTGGCTGAAGAGATCATGGAGGCATTAGTAATGATCTTTCAACAATCCCTAGATTCTAGAATGGTTCTGGAAGACAGGAAAATTGCAAATGTCTCTCCACTCTTCAAGAAGGAAGAGAGGCAGAAGAAAGGAAAATTCTTCAGTTAGGCCAGTTAGTCTGACCTCAGTTGATGGGAAGATATTGAAGTTGATTATTAAGGATGAGGTCTCAGGGTACGTGGAGGCACACGATAAATTAGGCTGTGGTCAGCCTGGTTTCCTCAAGGGGAATCTTGCCTGACAAATCTGTTGGAATTCTTTGAAGAAATAACAAGCAGGATAGACAAAGGGGAATTGGCTGATGTTGTGTACTTGGATTTTCAGAAGGACTTTGACAAGGTGCCACCCATGAGTCTGCTTGACAAGTAACAAGTCTATGTTATGACAGGAAAGATTCTAGCATGGATAAAACAGTGGCTGATTGGCAGGAGGAATACAGAGGGAATTAAGGATGCCTTTTCTGGTTGGTTGCCAGTAACTAGTGGTGTTCCACAGGGGTTTGCATTGAGACCAACTCTTTTTACATTATATGTCAATGATTTGGATGATGGAATTGATGGCTTTGTTGCAAAGTTTGCAGATGGTGCAACGATAGGTGGAGGGGCAGGTAGTTTTGAGGAAGTAGAGACGCTACAGAAGGACTTAGACAGAGTGGGAGAATAGGCAAAGAAATGGCAGATGGAATACAGTGTCGGGAAGTGTATGGTTATGCAATTTGGTAGAATAAATGCAAGGGTTGACTATTTGCTAAATGGAGAGAAAATACGAAAAGCTGAAGAGCAGAGAGATTTGGGAGTCCTTGTGCAGGATTCTCTAAAGGTTACTTTGTAGGCTGAGCCTTTGGTGAGGAAGGCAAATATGATGATAGCATTCATTTCAAGAGGACTATTATATAAAAGCAAGGAAATAACATTGAGGCTTTATAAGGCACAGGTGAGGACACACTTGGTATATTGTGAGCAGTTTTGGGCCCCTTATCTTAGGAAGAATGTGCTGAATCTGGAGAGAGTTCAAAGGAGATTCACAAAAATGATTCCAGGATTGATGGCTTATTATATGAAGAGCACTTGATGGCTCTGGGTCTGTATTTACTGGAATTCAGAAGAATGAGGGGTCACTCATTGAAATCAATTGAAAGGAGAAAGGCCTTGATGGAGTGCATGTGGAGAGGATGTTTCCCATGGTGGGAGTGTCTATGAGCAGAGGACGCAGTCTCAGAATAGAGTGGCATCCTTTCAGAGTGGAGTTGAGGAGGAATTTCTTTAGCCAGAGAGTGGAACTCTTTGCATAGGCAGCTGTGGAGGCCAAGTTTTTTTGTATATTTAATGCAGAGATTGATAGATTTTTGAATGGTCAGGGCATGAAGGGATATGGGGAGAAGGCAGGAGATTAGAGAGGAAAATTGGATCAGCCATGATGAAATGATGGAGCAGACTCAATGGGCCAAATGGCCAAATTCTACTCCTGTACCTTGTGGTCTTATGATCTGGCCACGCAGTTGGAAGCATATAAAGAATAGAGGACTGAGGACTCACCATTGAAGGGCTCAATGTTGCGGATAATCTTGGTGAAGGTGTTGTTGCCAGTCTTTACTGACTGCAATCTGTCAGTCAGGAAGCCAAGGATCCATTTACAAGGAGAGCTGTCCAGTCCCAGGTCTAAGAGTTTGGAGATGAGTTTATTTGGAATTAAAGTTTTGAAGGCAGAGCTGTAAATATATAGCAGGTTTACATACAGTTATCCAGATGCTCTGGACATGCCATCTATAAATTTGCTGATGATACAACCATTGCGGGCAGAATCTCAGATGGTGATGAGAGAGCATAAAGGAGTGAGCTGTACCAGCTAGTTGAGTGATGTGCACCTACAACCTTGCACTTAACGTCAGTAATACTAAAGTGTTACAAGATGTTCCCAACCACACCAGTGCCTGCGGTTTAGACGCTCTAACTCTCCACAGTAGGGATAGCTGGCATGGCCCCTTTAATGGCTCAGGACCATTCTGCTAATTGGCAATCATGTTTTGGGCACCAAGAGTTGAATATTTAAGGATCACCTGAAAAGTAGCCTTCATGATCTCTTCTCTGACCAGGAGAGGCCTCGCCTGGGCCACCGCGCATAGGGAATGAAGTCTGGAAATTTGAGCGGATTCAGAGGAATTTGTGGCCACCATGAGAAAAGTCTTTTATCATCCCTCTGGTGCAAACAGAGCCTCAGACATCCTGATGAAGCTGCATCAGGAAAGTCTGTCAGCAGCTGACTCTGCTATTGAGTTCCAAACTTAGACACAAGAGGGTGGTTGGAATGGGAAAGCCTTGGCCACTCTACTACCATGGACTCCGAGATGAACTAAAGGATGTCTTCGCTTTGGAAGAGTCAACAGGGATCTTAGAAGTCCTCATCGACCAGCTCATCTGCCTTGACCATGGTCCGTCAGAGTATAAGAGGGACTACATTATGAGGCCGAAGAGGGCTAGCCCGAGACTGGTCTCAAACCATTGCGGTTCCACCCACCTCCCACCCTGACCTCAGACCAGGACCAGCCTGTTTCCTGCTCTGGACTCTGTCGAGCCCATGCAGATCAGTTACATGAGGCTCACCATCGATGAGAAGCCCTGGCTTCTGAATCATCACTGCTGCTATTACTGCGGGGAAGCAGATCACCTACACGCCAAACATCCAAAGCTGTAGCCATTTGGAGAACCACTGAGACCATCCAGTATGAGGAGGATTATGACAGTAGCAGCTACTACTCCCAATCCCATAGATTCTGGTTTGGTGCTGAAGGCGGAGCTCATCAGGGCAAGAACTTGAGGCAGGTGAAGGGTTTTGTGGGCTCTGGGGCACTGGGTAATTTTCAGCACTTAGGAGCTGCCTGTCAGCTCAACATAGGAGAGTTGAGCCAGCTCATGCCCGCAGCTGTCTTGGACAGTCATACACTAGGTTCTGGGCAGATTCAGGTAATAGACTGTGGATTTGCAGATGAGGATAGGGGATCATGTGGAAGACATTAGTTTCTACATCATTGACTCACCACTCATACCCTGATCCTCAGGTACCCTTGGCTGTCCCAGCATAACTCATCCATGGACTGGAGGGAGGGGAGAATCAATGCTTGGTCTAGTTATTGTAACAGGGCATGTTTGCACTGTGGTGTTCCTAAGGGATCCAGCCACTAGGTCCCATCTGAAGGGAAGATTTCCAAATGCAGGTTTTTGGAGCCTGTTCCTGGGGGTGCCAGGAACATTTGTAACACCTTGTTGCTGTTGCCTGAGGATACGACAGAGTTGGGTGAGCCGAGGGAGAAGAGCGGAGGTTGGTTGAACCATACCATCCACCAAGGAGCCTCAGGAGTCGCCTTTGAAGGGGAGTTCTGAAGAAGCTGCAACACGCAGGCGGGTCAAAGTATCTTCCATGTACAAGGACTTGGAAGAGGTCTTCAGCGAGGGAAGACCTCGACTCTTCTATCACACAGATTCTACGACTGTGCTATAGATCTGCTGGCTGGTACTTGTCTTCCACATGGTCAACTATACGTGCTCACAGGTCCAGAGAGAAGGGCAATGGAAGAATATATAAAGGAAGCTTTTGCTATGGGATTCATTCAGCATTCCTCCTCACCAGCGGCACAGGCTTCTTTGTACAAAAGAAAGATGGGAGCCGACAGCCATGTATTGATTAGAGGATTAAATCTCATAAGTCATTAGCTGTTACCCACCCCCCACCCCTTCCACTGATGAACACTGCCTTTGCGATCCTGCAAGGAGCAAGAGTATTCAGAACTAGACCTATGGAGTGCATACAATCTGGTCTGCATAAGGGAAGGCAATGAGCGGATGACTGCATTCAATACAACAGGGCACTATGAGTACCTGGTTATGCCCTTTGGCCTTGAGAACACCCCAGCAGTTTTTCAGGCCTTTATAAATGACGTACTCTGGGATACTTTCCATGAGTATGCCTTTGTCTATTTGGATGACATCCTAATCTTCTCAAAGTCCATTGAGTTGCACATCATTCATGTCATGGACAATGGACTTTGTAAAGTTGGAGTAGTCTGAATTTCACATTACAACCTTTTCATTTTTGGGTTTCACCTCCAACTTCCATCTCAAGATGGATCCTATGAAGACCCAGGCAGTCAGAGATTGGTCACAGCTATCCAGAGTCAAACAAGTCCAACAATTCCTGGAGTTTGCTAGCTTTTACCAGAAGTTCATCAGGAAATTCAGTTCGGTGGCAGCTCTGCTAACGGCTCTAACTAAGAGACTCACAGGCTCCTTCATCTGGACTACTGAAGCGGAGGCTGCTTTTGCAGAATTTAAACAGCAGCTTACATCAGCTCCCTTCCTGGTGTCATCTAACCTGGACCTTCCCTTCATCATGGAGGTGGACACCTCTGACGTCTGAATGGGTGCAGTGTTGTCTCAACAATCACCTTCAGACAGTAAACTGCATCCGAGTACTTTCTTCTCCAGCCAGCTAGCCCTGGCAGAGAGAAACTATGGCATCGGGAATCGGGATATTGGGGGAATGGTGTCACTGGCTTGAATGGAGAGGGGTCGCCAAAAACCCTTTAATTGTCTGGACAGACTACAAGAACCTGGCTTATATTCAGGGGGCCAAGAGACTGAATTCCAGGCAGGTCAGGTGGTCTCTTCTCTTCAACCATTTTAACTTTGTCTTCACCTATTGACTGGGGTCAAAGACACAAACACCAGACACCTTGTCCCGTCCTCCACCTGTTCTGGACAGACCATGGTGGCAAGTTGCTCCTAAGGAAGGAGCAACTTGCCACCATTTTGCCCCAAGCAAAGGTGATAGCACTAATCCTTTGTGGGATTGGTGAGCAGGTTAACAAGGCTGAGACACAAGGGGAGTCTCCTGAGAATGGTCCTCCGGGTGGACTTTGACCCAAGTTCCGTCAGGTCACAGGTACACCAGTCGGGACATTCATTGAGAATAACCGCTCACCCAGGGATTACCAGGGCCCTCAATTTCCTTGCGGGTACTGGTGGCCCAGAATGGCAAATGACATTTGACAATACAAGGAGTGATTGATAAGTTCATGGCCTAAGGTAGAAGGAGTCAATTTTAGAAAGCCTAGCACATTTATTTTTCAACATAGTCCCATCCTACATTTACACATTTAGTCCAGCGGTCGTGGAGCATACGGATCTTGGACCTCCAGAAAGTGTCCACAGCAGGGGTGACTGATAAGTTTGTGGCCTAAGGTAGAAGGAGATGAGTTATTAACTTCAAACTTTCTGCATAATCACTCAGAGCACTGAACTGCACGTGCATATATCTCACATATATTCTATCTCCCGGCTTAAACGGATGCACGTTACCTTCAGTTAAAGGTGCCTGGGCTTGCCGGACCCACTCATACAATTTCCCTGCCTCCTGACACAATGCTTGTGCGTATTTCAGTGTCTTCTCATCACTTCATATAACTCATCTCCTTCTACCTTAGGCCATGAACTTATCAATCACCCATGCTGTGGACACTTTCTGGAGGTCCAAGATCCGCATGCTCCATGACCGCTGGACTAAGGGTGTGAATGTAAGAGGGGACTATGTTGAAAAATAAATGTGCTAGGTTTTCTAAAGTTGACTCCTTCTACTGTAGGCCACAAACTTATCATTCACCGCTCGTACATGCCAGCATCTGAGGTGTGCATGTGGAACAAGGAGCCCCGTACCAAACTCAAGGGCTCCTCCATCCTCCACCTGTTCTGGACAGACCATGGGCAAAAACCTCCATGGACCTCCACTTCCACAGGTGTTGTGGATAAATTTCAGGAGCAGCAGACAGAATAGATCAGGCTGAATCAAAGAGTTGTTTCAGACTAAAGGATTTTGTTTACAAGATATCATGGAGAGCCCAAGCACCTAAAAGTGGGATCTTGGGACTCTGCTTAATAATAGAGTACACGCTTATTTACACCCCAAACGTACGTGACAAGAAGCACTCAAAGCTGTAAGGAGGAAACTAAACTACAATTCTACAGAATAGTGAAGCTGCACAATATGTCCTTGGGATGTTATACATTTTCTTAAGTGTTAGCTCTCAGGACAGTATATCAGGCTTTCCCAAACGCAGACATGCGATGATTCTTAGAACAAGGAAGCTGAACACCTACACTCTGTCTGCCAGAGAAAGCAGGATTTCCCAGTGGCCACACATTTTAATTCCACATCCCATTCCCATTCTGATGTCTATCCACGGCCTCCTCGACTGTAAAGATGAAGCCACACTTAGGTTGGAGGAACAACACCTTATACTCCATCTGGGTAGCCTCCAACCTGATGGCATGAACATTGACTTCTTTAGCTTCCACTAATGCCCCACCTCCCCCTCGTACCCCATCCGTTATTTATTTATATACACACATTCTTTCTCTCTCTCCTTTTTCTCCCTCTGTCTATACCCCTTGTCCATCCTCTGGGTTTTTCCCCCTCCCCCTTTTCATTCTCCTTGGGCCTCCTGTCCCATGATCCTCTCATATCCCTTTTGCCAATCACCTATCCAGCTCTTGGCTCCATCCCTCCCCCTCCTGTCTTCTCCTATCATTTCGGATCTCCCCCTCCCCCCCCACTTTCAAATCTCTTACTAGCTCTTCCTTCAGTTAGTCCTGACGAAGGGTCTCGGCCTGAAACGTCGACTGCACTTCTTCCTAGAGATGCTGCCTGGCCTGCTGCGTTCACCAGCAACTTTGATGTGCGTTGCTTGAATTTCCAGCATCTGCAGAATTCCACGCGTTTACGTTTATAAGCACAGACATAGTTCTTTTTTCCATTCCGTCTACAAAGCACATTTCAGTCACACAGTGTACATTAGTCACAGGTAAGTGATTACAGACTTTGAATTCACATACCAGAAGAAGGTCATTAACCCCTTAACGTCCATCACAATGCCTTACTAGTTTTCTTCCACAGTTCCCTCCTTGTTAATCTTCTAGATTAACATTTCTTACTGTGGTATTTCCTCCTTTTCCTCATAAGAGGAAGGGTCTTTCTTTCTCGGGGTACACCTCTTCACCCCACCAGTGCTCCTTGATAGCTTTATCTTTTACCATCTGGGACATCATCGGGACACCCTCGGGGCCGGACAAAGTCCTCTTTATCAACTGATAACAGCACAACCTCAGTGCTCCACATACACAGCACCCTAAAACACATATCATTACCACTATAAATATTCCATGCGTTATCCAGCTTCCCCAGACAGAAAACCATCCCCGTAATCCTTCCCACCGAGATCCTCCACTGTTAAAGCTTTCGAGCTGTTCTCCCACCTTCCTGATCTCCTTAACCTTCTCCATAATGTGCTGGCCTAAATCAGTTATGTTTTCTGTGGCATCGGAAATATAAGTACAACATTCCGCTTCGTCATAACTATCCTCTTTTTTTCCCCGTCTCCCGTGACTTTGACAGTCTACAGGCGCACACCTAGCGAATGCGTAGTTGTACGACACAATGAACTATCACCGCTAAGCAGATCAGGGCAATGAGGCCGTAAAAGAGGGGCTGTAGCCAGGAAAATATTCCTTCAATCCCACCCCCAATATGATTATTACCACTACTTCCTTCATGTTAGTCCCCTATTGAGAATATACTTTGTTAATAATCAGACACTATGTATATAACATGAGGTGTAGGTTAAAATAGGTTTATGTCGCAGTCTCTCAATAACACTTTGTTCTTGGTTCTCAGCGCCGTTCCTCTCTCTCGGGGAAGATGTCACTTGTTCGGTGTTTCATTTCGTCCTCGTCGTGGTGCAACTTGCACCTGCTGGCATGTATTCAGTCAGGGTTCTCTTTCACCTTAACAGCTATATGGGTTGTCAGCAGCACTAGGTAGGAGCCTGGGAGAGAAAGAATCTCTATTCATTGATCTCACATATATTCTGTCTTCCGGCTTAAACAGATGCACGTTACCTTCAGTGAAAGGTGCCTGGGCTTGCCGGACCCTCTCATACAATTTCCCTGACACAATGCTTGTGCGTATTTCAGTGTCTCCTCATCTCTTCATATTAGCGCTACCTTCTCGATAGTTCTGTTATCCCTGGGGCGTAACATTGTAGGGTGATGGCGCGCTGCATCTCTCCTTTGCCCATGTGAGCCTGGCCATGTGCCAGGCGAGCCGGGTGCAAAAGTAAACTATGCGGGCACAATACTCGGCCGTCTGGGTGATGCTAAAGCCCGGTACTCTGGTAACATGCAAATTTGCTCCAGGCACATGTCTCTTGCTATGAGGCAAAATTTTGGGCTTCCTGCAACTGCTGGACGTCAATACACACAGGGAGCTCCTTCCCTCCCGATTCAGCCCGAGGGGTCTGTAGCACAGGTTGTCGCTGAGGGCCCACCTGTTTTGCTACCGTCTTCAAACCGATTCACTTGGAGACCTCATTCTCTGCTGAGGTGTGCGCCTCGCACTTAATTATTACTAAAGTCTGTGGCAACTGTATAGCTTCTAAAAGGTTCAGTACGAAGGAGGCGTGTTTAATCGCTTTCCCCGAGGAGGTTATAAATTCTCTATTTTTCCACAATTGCCCAAAGTCATGTGCTATCCCAAAGGCATAACGTGAGTCGGAATAAACATTGGCAGCTTTTTCTTCGGTCAAAATGCAAGCAAGCTCGGGTAACGGCATAGAGTTCTGCCGCCTGTGCTGATGTTCCTATTGTCAAAGCATAAGCTTCTACTACCTCGTGAGGAGTTACTATAGCATACCCTGCCAGCAACAGATCATCCCTTGGGCAGAGCAAAGAGCCCTCTGTGAAAATGATTAAATCAGGGCTATCAATAGGTTCGCTTCTCAGATCTGGTGGGGGAGTAGCAGTGGCTTCCACTGCGAGCAGGGAGTCATGGTCAACCCCATCCTGCTCTGCAGGTGGTAACGGAACAAAAGTAGCTGGATTAATAGCCGAAAATCTTTTGTACGTACAGTTGGATCGAGAGAGAGGAATCACCTCATAACCTGTCCTTTTGGCTGTGGTAAAGTGCTGAGTAGCAGCTGAATTCAACAGCAGCATTACGGTATAGGGCACTATCACAGTACACGGGTGATCCAATACAATAGGAATAGATTTTTCTATCATTACATTTAGGTCATGGAAGGCGTTCTCTCTTTCGGGTGTCCAGTCCACAATGAGGGGCTCCGTTTTCAATGTAGCAGATCGCATTACTGTATCCCTCTCGCGGTATTCGGGAATCCACCGTCGACAGTGCCCTACCATGCCCAGGAAAGAAAGAATGTCATTTTTTGTTTTGGGGACTGGGATCTTCTTTATTGCTTTTATCCGATCCCTTCCCAAACTTCGCCAACCTTTACTGAGCTGGAATCCAAAGTACTGGACAGTCTCTTGGCAAAACTGCATTTTCTCCACAGACACCCTGTGCCCTCTTCTCGCCAAAAGTTCAAGGATTGTTAAAGAATCTGTCAGACATTGTGGCCCTGTAGCAGAAGCTACAGTTGTCTGCATACTGAATCAGCGTGGAATATTCAGACAGCTGGCATTCGGCCAAATCATTTTTAACTGCGGGGCTTTCGGTATATCCCAAGGGCAGACGTGTCCACGTATATTGCTCATTCTTATAAGTAAAGGCAAATAAATAATAGCTATCCTCGTGCAAAGGTATGGAGAAAAATGCTGAGCACCGATCGACTACAGTAAAGGTACGAGCTCCCGCAGGTATAGAAGTAAGCGTAATGTTGGTGTCCGGCACCAGCGGAGCTATAGGGATGACTATCTTATTAATAGCTCTTAGGTCCTGCACAAAATGCCACTCATTTCTCCGGCCCGTTTTTGGGATAGGTAATATAGGGATGTTACACAGGCTTTGTGTCTTCACCAGCACCCCTTGCTGCAATGAGTCAATTACTGGAGTGATACCTTCTTCAGTTTCAGTAGTTATACGGTACTGTTTAATACAGGGCAGTGGCACATTCTTTTTTAAAGTACCTTTATGCTCCGGAGCAGTTTGGGCCTTTCCTACATGATTTTTATGTTGGGCCCATAGGTTCCCTGTACCCGCTCTAAGGTTCTAGGGGGAGGTAGCGGGTCTTCTGCTCGTGGTTGTTGCTTTTCAAAAGTTGTTTCCCAGCTCTTGGACTTTAACATATTTCTCCCCTCCTTTTCGTTAAAGAATTCTATTCGGTCCCAGTACCGGCAGAGTTATAATACAAACAGCCTTGGTTTCTTTCGCCAATCGTTTTATCATCGTCCCGATATCTTTAGGCTTTGCTGGTGGTTTTATGGCCACTGTCAAATAAGGCATTGAGGTCGGAATCTTTTTTTCCTGATCTTCCACTAAGTCCACCAGGAGCCCCAATCCCTCGGGACCAAAATACACATACGGTGTTGCCTTCAGCTTTACCATTTAAGTCAGGGTGTACAGCCTGATCATAGTGCGGGTCAGTTAGTGAAGTGTAATAGACCGTGCAAAGGAGATGCTTCTTTCCTCGGCTGTTATTATCAAGTATTGCAGATTTTGCATGTAGAGGTTGGCTCGTCCTATCGATGTGTCATACAGTCTCTGAACTTGCCAAGCATAGAGATTACTATCCAGCTGCCAACAGTATAATATGGGTTCTGAACTGTCCTTTTCTCGCCCATTCATTAATTTTAGCATTTGAAGGACCCTAATTTGAGGAAGTTCCATGTATACCTTCAGCTGTATATGTCATAAAATGAGGCACTGGTAGCAGACCCAAATGCAAGACACAGACGCTAAAGTACTAGGAACAGGACTTGACTAGAGAGCTGGGACAAGAACACAGACTTGGGCTAGGACATTGGACACAGGCTTGGGCTAGGAAAGTGGAACCAGGAGAAGGAACAAGGAACTAGGGGCCTGGGCTTGGACTCCGAGCTGGGTACTGGACAAGGACCCAAAACCTGGGTCTTGACTCGGGTCAGACCCCGGAACTAGGTGAGGACATGACATGGCTACAGGACAGGACATGGCTTGGGTTCTTCGAGGCTTGGGTTCTTCGTGGCTTGGGTTCCTCAAGGCGAGGACATGACGAGGCTTGGGTTTCTTCGAGGTTTGGGTATAGACTCCAAGCCAGAGACTGGGCAAGGACCCAAAAACCTGGGTCTTGACTCGGGCTTGGAATCCAGAACTAGACAAAGACATGACGTGGCTACAGGACTGGATGAAGCTTGGATTCTTTGAGGCTTTCCTGGGTGGGACGAGGTACTCCTGGGCTGGGTGAGGCAGAAGGACAGGACGAGACTCCGAAACCTTGACTTGGTCTTGGCAGAACAGGAACACAGAGACTTGGTCTTGGCAGAACAGGAACCAGGAACACAGATACTTGGTCTTGGCAGAATAGGAACATGGAACACAGAGCCTTGGTCTTGGCAGAACAGGAACATGGAACACAGAGACGTGGAACATAGAGCCGGGACTCTTCCTTGGGAACAGGACTTGACCCCAGCATCTGCAGATTATTTTGCATTTACCCCTCCTAAGGAGCAGGACGTAGGGCCGTGACTCGTACATAGAACACAGAGTGTCATGGTCCAGTCCATAAAGTCCGCATTCCAGTTCCCAGTTTGGTCCATGGACTCAGGACTCCAGGTCTTCTAGCTGTCCCTTGTTTCGGTTGGGTTAATCATAGGCACCTGATTCCCATCTTGGTGCTTGGAATATAAGTAGCCTTGGGGTCGAGTGTGGGAACTGGTTTGTCTTGTCAAGATTCCCTGTGAGCAACCTGCCTGTGGAAGGCTAGAGCAGCCACTTGCCATCTTTAGGCCACGTTGGAGAACCATTGCTTCATGGAGCCTTGTTGTGTCGGTAGTCGGAGCTGTCTTTGCGGTATGGATTCGGCCGTTTCCTGGGCCAGCTGTGTGGCCGTCAGCCACTCCGAGCTAAGTAGGGATCCAGCTGTTTCCGTAGCCAGCCAAGGTTTCTGGCTGTAACTGTGACTTGGAACAACCCCAATGCAGAGATGGAACTGTCTGTCGTTCTTCAGTGTTTGTCCCTTCTTGTCCTCGCCTCCGTGGGGTAAGTCAGGCCGTTCTGCCGTTGCCCTGCAGGGGGTATGTCTTGTCTTGTCTTTGCCTCTGTTGGGTAAGTCAGGCCGCTCTGCTGTTACCCTTCGGTGGGATCTGTCCCCTCTTATCCTCGCCTCCGTGGGGTAAGTTGGGCAGTTCTGCCGTTGCCCTGCAGGGGACTTGTTTTCTCTTTGCCTCTGTTGGGTAAGTCCGGCCGTTCTGCCGTTACCCGACGATGAGACCTGTCCCACCTTGGTATGGAGATAAAGTTGAGTCCCGACTTGTCTAAGGATTAGTCCCAACTCTATGTTGATGTACAGTTCCCAGTCTGTCTCCGAGCTCAAGCCTCAAGACCCCAAGCTTGCAGCCTCAAGCCTCAAGACCCCAAGCCTGCAGTCCTGTAGCCATGTCATGTCCATGCCTAGTTCTGGGGTCCGAGCCTGAGGCAAGACCCAGGTTCTGGGTCCTTGTCCAGTCTCTGGCTCGGACTTCAAGCACAGGTTCCTAGTCCTGGTCCCGCTTTCCCAAGCCCAGGCTCCTAGTTCATAGTTCCTTGTCCGGGTTCCCTGTCTAGTCCATGTCTTAGCCCAAGTCTGCATTCTTGGCCCTGCTCCTTGTCTGTATCCTGTCACGTCCCTACCTTAGTCAAGTCCTCTTCCTAGTACTTCAGTGTCTGTGTCTTGCATTTGGGTCCGTTCCCAACGCCTCCCACTGTGACACAGAGACAATTTCCAACACAAGGCAGTCGCAAACGGCCGGACCTACTTAGCGAAGGTGTGAACCCAGAGATGGTTCTCAACACAAGGTAGGGGCAAACGGCCAGGCCTACCTAGCGAAGGCGTGGACACAGACAGTTCAAAAAAACGATAGACAGTTCCTTATTTTGCTCCAGCGGTTGAACATGACAGCAGTGCAGGCAAAGGTTGCAGGCGCAGGGCAAGGCTCCAGGCGAGGCAAAGCTTCAGACACTGGTTGCAAGGCAAGACTTCAGGAGGAAGGGGCAGAGAAGGGATTCAGACAGGGGGTTTGGACAGGAACAATCCAGCAATTGAAGATGAACCAAGGAGCTATTTATGTAGCCAGCCCAAAATGTGAATCAGCTGCCTCAATTAGAGCACCCAACAGAAAGAGGGAAAACCAGAAAACCTGGAATATGGAATGATGGACCGGACCGTGAACTGGAATCTGGAGTTCACGGACTGGACCATGACAGTACAGTGCACTGTTGCCCCTAATTTACAAAGGGTCTGAGGACCCAGCAGGGGAAGCGGGGCTGTTTTAGATAAAATGAAGGTGTCTATTAAAAGCTTATCCTCCATTCCCTTTTTCTCTTTTCCTACCTCTTTCTTTTTGTCTTTTCAGACGTTTCTTTTTTGGGTCATCTCTAGTACTGCTAACACTTCCTTCAGCTCCCTCAGCTTCAATTCCTTTCCTGAGACCCTTCGTTACAGTGATGTCTGCTCCCCTGGGGGTGTCAGATGCCTGAACTTCTGGCATGGGGGGTTGTAAGGAGTGGGCACGGGTCGTCCCAAGGCAGTCGTCGTCATTTTTAAATCGTCTGTTTCACTATTGGGTGCCAATGGGGCACTAGCCGGTACAGGGAGTTGTGGCAGGTTTCGTTTCAACCCCAGCCTTCTCTGTTTCAGGCTGCTTAATTTCCTTTTTCTTTGGAGGTTGGTGTCTTTTAGCTACCTCCTTACATTGTTTAAAACGTCTTTACAAGGAATCAGCATCCCAATTTGGGTCGCCATCCCCATTTCGGGTGGCGTCCTCCCAGTACTGGATTAGTCTCAAATTAAAACTTCCCCCATACGGCCAATCCCCGTGTGACCACTCCTGCAAATCACTGCTGAATGTTACCGCATAAGGATCATCTCCGGTCTCTCTGATTACCATATCCGCCGGAGATGCAGGTGGGACGAGGGGGTCCCCGATTTTGCTGGTGGTGCCGCTTTATCTTTTTAATCTCTTTTTTTTCGCGGTCTTTTTTCTTACCTGTGTTTGAGTGTTCAAAGCCTTCGCCTTACCTCCGGAACTCTTCGGTTTATCAGCAGGATCAGCGCTAGCCGATCGACTGCTCACACTTCGCGTTTTTCCGGTTTAGGATTTCAATTTCAGTTAAGACAGCACAAAGTTTCTCTATACACACTATGTACACAATGAGCGCTCACTGGTCTTTCCACAAGTCTCTGAGTTCGATCACGGAATAAATCGGTAGCTACCTCGGTACTCCCGAGAGCACCCCCTGCCATCCCCCTTTCGGCGAGGAGACAGGCCACCAGTCTCTCCCTTTCAGCTAGGAGACTGATTTTCCTTCCCAACTTGGAAGGCACTTTTCTGTCTTGCTTCTCCTTTTCCACCTAGGGTTCTTTTTTGGAACCTGCTCTTCTAGCCTCCCCCTTTCAGCTAGGAGACTAGATTGAGGATCCCAACCTCGTCGCCAAACTGCTGCGGATAAATCTCAGGAGCAGCAGACAGAATAGATCAGGCCGACTCAAAGAGTTGTTTCAGACTAAAGGATTTTATTTACATGATATCATGGAGAGCCCAACACCTAAAAGCGGGATCTTGCGACACTTCACCTGTCAGTCGGCTGGGGTGATATACTGCGTCCAGTGCTCCCGATGTGACCTTCTACATATTGGCGAGACCCGACGCAGACTGGGAGACCGCTTTGCTGAACACCTACGCTCTGTCCGCCAGAGAAAGCAGGATCTCCCAGTGGCCACACATTTTAATTCCACATCCCTTTCCCATTCTGACATGTCTATCCACGGCCTCCTCTACTGTAAAGATGAAGCCACACTCCGGTTGGAGGAACAACACCTTATATTCCGTCTGGGTAGCCTCCAACCTGATGGCATGAACATCGACTTCTCTAACTTCCGCTAATGCCCCTCCTCCCCCTCGTACCCCATCCGTTATTTATTTTTATACACACATTCTTTCTCTCACTCTCCTTTTTCTCCCTCTGACTATACCCCCTGCCCATCCTCTGGTTCCCCCCCCCCCCGTCTTTCTCCCTGGGCCACCTGTCCCATGATCCTCTCATATCCTCTTTGCCAATCACGTGTCCAGCTCTTGGCTCCATCCCTCCCCCTCCTGTCTTCTCCTACCATTTTGAATCTCCCCCTGCCCCTCCCACTTTCAAATCTCTTACTAACTCTTCCTTCAGTTAGTCCTGACGAAGGGTCTCGGCCTGAAATATCGACTGTACCTCTTCCTAGAGATGCTGCCTGGCCTGCTGCGTTCATCGGTGGCTTACATCTTGCTGCCTCCCAAGACAGAAGAGAGGTAGCGTGAAAGGGGAATGCAGGGTAACGGGACTGCGTGTCGGGAGAATAGAGGCAACTGGACTGTGTGTCGGGGAAAAGAGGCACAGGGACTGTGTGTCAGGGGAATGCCATGAATCGGGATGGTCTGAATTTGGAATGCAGGGCATAGGGTCTCTGTGTCAGGGAAATAGTGGCTCCGGGACCGTGAATCAGGAAACTACAGAGCTGTGTGTCAGCGGAAGAGAGGCACGAGGATTCTGTGCGTCAGGGAATACAGGCACTGGACCGTGTGTCAGAGGAACAGAGGGATCAGGACTGTGTATCAGGGGAACAGAGGCACTGTGATGTGTGTCAGGGGGATACAGGGCGCTGGGTCTGTCTGTCAGGAAGGTGATAAACACTAGGATTATGTGAAAGGGAATGCAGGGCATCGGGACTGTGTGTGGAGGGAACAGAGGTACTGGGAATGTGAGAAAGGGGAATTCAGGGCACTGGGAGTGTGTGTCAGGGGAATAGAGGCACTGGAATTGTGGGACAAAGGAATGCAGTGCACCGGGACTGTGTATCAGGGTCTTCCCGTCAGGGAAATGAAAGACACCAGAATTTTGTGAAATGGGGATGCAGGGCTCTGACACTTGGGGTCAAGGGAACAGAGACACCGGGACTGTGTGTCAGAGAAATGCAGGGCACCGGGATGGTGTGTCAGCACAATAAAGGCACTGGAGTATATAGGGGTCAGGGGAACAGAGGCACTGGAACTTTGTAACAGGGTAATAGACACACTGTGACAGTGTTGCAGGGGAATACGGGGCACTGGGACTGTGCTGTGGGGAACATAGGGACAAGGATGGTGTATCAGGTGAAAATAGGGACTGGGACTATGTGTCAGGGCAAAATAGGGACCAGAACTGTGGGTCAGGGGAAAACGGACTGTATGTCAGGGAAACAGAGGCACTGGGACCATGTGCCAGGGGATGTAAGTAACTGGGACTGTGTGCCAGAGGAATACATGTCACCAGAACTGTGTATCAGGGGAATACAGGACTCGGAGACAGTGTGGAGGCCAGTGCAGAATTCCAGTACTGTGTATGTGTGAACACAGGCCTTGGGCTACATGACTGCCAAGATTCCATAAAGTCATTTTCTTCCGTGCAGATCGGCTCTGAACAGGAAGATGCTCCTCTTCGCAATGATGGCTGCTCTTGCCACTTCCCTGGCTGTCGCTGACTGGCGGGAAGGTAAATTCAGCAAAGTGTCCCTTGAGAATGTTGACACTCACTCACCAGTATGGGTATCAATGCAGATTACACACACAAACACTCACTAGTATGGGAATCACTGTTGAACACACAGAGACACTCACTCATCGCTATGGGAATCCCTGCCGGACTGCAATTCTCTTGGTAGTTGATAATCACGGCAGTCACCAGCTCTGAAGCAACCTCTTTCAAAATCAAAATTATATTTCACTGCTTCTTGAGGAGTGACCAGCTTTCAGACCCTTCACTTTCTCTGGTGTTGTGTGTGTTTTTTTAATACTTTATTTTCAAAATTTTCAAAAAAAATCAATGAAATCAACAAGAACATACCAGCTCAGACATGTATAAAAATGAAATAAGCAAAAAAAATAAAGAGACATAACATTAGAGGGATGCCTATTGTACAAAGTGCTCAAAAATACTAAACATTAAATCTCAAATGAGAGCTGTGAGAAATCAGCTGGGGGGAAATTGCTCATCCGCCCCCGGCCTCGTCCAGGTAGG
The DNA here is from genome assembly GCF_030028105.1 of Mobula birostris. NCBI lineage: Eukaryota > Metazoa > Chordata > Chondrichthyes > Myliobatiformes > Myliobatidae > Mobula > Mobula birostris. Next base: position 79,321,223 of record NC_092374.1, on the reverse strand, counting down.
CAAGAAATGGATCCCAGATAGCCGAAAAATTTTTAATTGAATTGGTTCTCAAGAACCTAAGTTTCTCCATCTGTATGACTGAGATCATAACAGCCATCCATCTCCGAAAGGAAGGGGGAGAAGGTGATTTGCATTCTCTCAAGATAAGCCTTTTGGCAACAACCATCCCCAGCATCAGAGACTGTTGTATGGCGGCAAGGAAACAAACAATAGATTGCGAGCAGCCAAATATAGCGAGACCAGCTTCCAAGGGAAAGGATCTTTTATAGGCCTTTGAGTACCAGTTGAATATTTTGGGCCAAAATCCAGTCAGTAATGGGTAAAACCAAAAGGTGTGTGACAATGTGGCTTCCATCCCTTGGCACCTATCACACATTGGCCAGCAGAAGGGTAAATCCTGTGCAATCTAAGTTTAGAGTAATGGAGACGGTGGACAACTTTAAACTGGATCAGTTGGTACCTGCTGTTAACAGAGCAAGCCTGTATCATAGACAAACACTTACCCCAGGCAGCTTCAGATAATTCAATGCCCAACTCCTCTCTTCAGGCATCTCCAATCTTCACAGTAAACACTACAGTGCAATTATCAAACAAACATACAAACTTAGAAACGAGATGCCTAGAGTCAGGAGGGTTCTTTAAAATATCAAAAAACATATGTTTCCCTGGAAGGATTTCAAAATTACATATCTTAGATTGAATGTAGTGTCTAATTTGTAAGTAACGAAAAAAGTGTGAATGAGGCAGCTCAAATTTCCCTTTCAGCAGGCTAAATGTTGCAAACCGTCTCTCTATGTACAGGTCTTCAATAGAAACTAGACTCTTCTCCCTCCAAGCATAGTAGGTTTTATCTGAAAGGAGTGATTGAAACAGATTGGTGTTTGGACAGAGGTCTCTGGTAAATTCAGAACATTCCTAATCTGATTTAGAATTCTGATGGAATTTTTCAAAACAAAACTCAAACTTTTTGAAGTCCCAGGCTTCTCAGTGTTAGAGAACAGCACAGCTGGCAAGGAGGTATTGACAACAGATTTAGACTCCATACATAGCCACAAGGGAGCCCCAGGGGCTAGGTTATCCAGAACCCCCTGTTGCCAAAACATTAAAGCCCTAGCACTGACAGCCCAATAATAGTGTCTAAATACAGGTAATCCCCGCCCTCCTTCAGACTTGGGCTTTTGTAAATGAATTTTCAAAATCCTGTGATTCTTATAATTCTTATATCATCTTATATCTGGTGTTGTGTTTTGACATTATTAATTTCTTTGGTATTTCATTCTCACCAGATTCTTTGGCTGTTGTATTTGATGGGTTTTCTGTGAACACAAAGTAATTTTTGACACAAGAGACCACAGTTGCTGGAACCTGAAACAACATACAAAGCTCTGGAGGAACTGAGTAATTCGGGTATAAAGGAAAATGCGCGGTCGATATTTAGGGTGGTGATTATTCATCAGGCCATACTGAGTAACCATGCAAAATGTCGGAGGAATTCAGCAGTTCAGGCAGCACCTATGGAGAGGAATAAACAACAGGTAGTTTGGGCCAAAACCCTTCATCAAGATAGCCATTGGGGTAGGTGCCTGGTGCCCTTCACTGGGTCCTGATTGATATCCAGGTAATAACCAGGAAAGGAGAGACCTGATGAAAGGTCTCGGGCCAATTCGTCAACTGTTTATTCCTCTCTATAGATGCTGCGTGACTGGCTGAGTTCTTCCAGCATTTTGTGTGCATCGCTCTGGATTTCCAGCATCAGTAAAATCTCGTGTTCCTTCGCTTCTCTCCCCTTCTCTGCAGGATAAATTGAGGAACCATTGCTGTTTCCCAGGAACACATGACAAGACTATCTGGTGGAGACACGGAAGGAGATGAGCCTCAAAGACCTGACACACTGTGCCTGAGGTATAACACTGAGCAGGGGACCAAGCATACACTCTTCTCCTACAAGTCCACTGTCCCTCAGGACCTGGTGCTGAGCTGTGAGGATGAAGGCACCATGTAGGTGATCATCGGTGGCAAGGAGGTCTGATTCCAAGTGTCCACCTTCCTTTGGGGCTGGGTCCACATCTGCATCACGAGGGACAAGGAGCAGCAGCTGGTTGGCCTAAACGTCAATGGACAGCTGTCCAGCCGCAAGCTTCAGGAGGGCACGCGGCCTGTCACCGCCAGGAGCAGGGTGATTGTGGGCTAGCAGGAGGCATGCATCGGCAAAGAGCAGAACCTTGTGGGCGAGATCCTGGATGCCAACTTGTGGGACTGGGTGTTATCTCCCATAGACATCAGGAACCTCTCCATGGGTGACTTCTTCACCCAGGGCAAAGTCATTACTTGGCTGAATGCTGGAATAGAAACCAAGGGCAAGGTCATGACCAGGTTATCAACCAGGACCCAGTAAGGGCCTGCAGTCTGCACTGCTCCCCCCGTTGTGTAGCATCCTGTGAGTTCACGTCAATTAAAGGATCTCACCTACATTTCTCGCAACTTTGGTGGTGTGCTCTTCTCTTCTCCTTACCCATTGCACTCACAAATTTTTCCACGCAGTCACCTGGGGAAAGGAAAGGGTTGCCGTTATGAAGCAGCTCCCTCAGCGCTGGGCATGATACGAGACGCATTGACCTTTGGTGCCAAGGTCCCGCTGTAGGTCCTGAAGCTCGGCTGGTGGGAACACAGAACAGGACATGATTTTGTTCCAGTCTAAGCAAGTTTACAATACTTACTACCTCTGCCTGCACAGGTAGGAAGTCTTCATATCCAAGTCCCTCCAAGTAACTGCCTCCACCGCCACCCAAGCTGCAAGTTACAGGCACTCACCACTCGGTATAAAAATCTTCCCCACACATCTTTCACCTTTACCCCGCACCGCCCACCATAAGTGTATGCCCACTACTAATAGACATTTCATCCCTGGAGTGAAGGTACCAGCTGTCTGCTCTGCCCATGTCTTTCATAATTTTATTGGTTACCATGTCTGCCAGTTCCCACTAACTCAGCACAGATGGCCTTACTCTCTAGTTGAGGGCACCAGGAAGAGGTTCTACCAGCCTGGTCCCTCTGATCTCACCTCACCCCAACAATGAGCAAGCCCTCACACATAGCCCTCCTCAGGGCCGAAGCTCTGGAATGGCTTCCCATCTCTCTCCCATCAATATCTTGGCTGCTCACTCCGAGGTGTTGGGCACCTACTGAAGTAGCTGAGGACTGAGGAGTATTCAGAAACATGTGTTGTAATAAAAGAGTCACCTTCACCATCCAGAATTTCTCCCAGTCAGCCCACAACCCAGCCTGGATCCATACCCAATCCCACCCCTCATACAGGCTGGACCCTTTCAGGCCAGCCCACCTGAAGCCCCATCCAGTCAATCCCAACCTGCACTCTCACCCAGTCCATGCTCAGTCCCATACCGAGAGGGGAGGGAATCTCCCAACACACAGGTTCCTGAGCTCTCGCTATGCGTACTCCCAACAAACCAGCATGCTTGGCTCCCTCCAAGCCCGTGCCCCTGGCTCTCTTCAGCCCAAAGAGACTGCAGAACAAACTGCTGGGGGAACTCAGCTGGACCCTGCAGCAGACCACATACATGAGAGAGAAGGTTGAGACACGGTCTGGAAGATGATGAATGGAGCCAGGTGAGGTGTGGGAATAATAGTGGGCGAGGGGATAGGAAAGGTGAAGCAAGGGAGAAGAAAGCCACTCAGATAGCTGTGGGGCTGACAGGCAGTGGAACCAGCTGGGGGTTGCAGGTGGTGTGACACCAGCTGCAGAGAAACTGAGAAGCTTCTAGAAAGTACTACATTTACTACAGCAACTACACCACACACTACAGCAATAACATATTTACTCGAAGATTTATTGCATAATTACATGTAACTATATAAAATTTAAAAGAGGGAAGTGGGAGTTACCGTATCTAAAATTGGAGAGTTTAGTGTCCACAGCATCAGGTTGTAGCTGCCAAATGGAGTGCTGTTCTTCAATTACATTTGACCTCAACCTGGCAGTGGTGAAGATTCACAAGCAGACAGGTTGGTGCAGGAATGGGAAGGAGAGATGAAATGTACTGTAACCAGAAGTGCAAGGTGGCCATGATGGACTGAATATGAATGATCTTGCTGATACAAGGCAGGCCGTGTCAGGAGCACTCAATACTAATACACCCGTTTGAGGCAGATCCATGCAAAGTTTTTTTTTCTCGGCTGAAAGGACTGTTTCGATCTTTGAATGGTGGTGAGTGAGGAGGAGATGGGGCAAAGTGGTGAACGACAGTGCTGTTTGTCAACTATCTGAATGTAGTGGATGACAATGTAACATGGTTAGCAGGTTTAATTGGATCTGCTGACACTAGTCTACAGGTCCTTTGCAAGACAAGAAGAGGCAAATCAAGAAGACTTGTTGATTGTTACTGGTTCGTTCAGTGTTACAAGAATAAAGAACAAACAAAAGACCAAGGGAAAAACAACAGTGGTCATCTCATACTCAGACTGGAGATACCGACATCTCAGCAATAATATTTAACCAATAAAATAGCCAGTTCCAAGTGGTGTGACACCTGCTGCAGAACAACTGAGAAGTTTCTAGAAAATACAGAATCAGCAATATTACTAGAAAATTTATTGATTACATGTAGTTAAGCAAGCACGGGAAAACTAAACTACAAGAAAAATAACAGTTCTGCACCCTAATTGAACGTTTTCAAGATGACCACAAAAATAGTGGTGGACAGTTAAATATTTTATTGGAAAGCAAGGTAAGTTATTCTTTCGCGCAGGGAGCGCAATTTCACTCACTCCTCTCCTTCCCAGCTGCAGGCTTCCCTCAACATCCCCCTCCCCTACATTACTCCTTCAAATCCTGGCAACCCCCTTTATCTACCAAAAGACCATAAGCTATAGGAAAAGAATTACTGTTTGGCTCACTAAGCTTTCTCTGCCATTTCATCATGACTGATCCAATTTTCATCTCAGCCCCAATCTCCTATCTTCTTCTCATATCCCTTCATGCCCTAACTAATCAAGAATCAATCAACCTCTGCCTTAAATATACATAGACTTGGCCTCAACAGCAGCCTGTGGCAAAGGAATCCACAGATTTATCAGTCTCTGGCTGAAGAAATTCCTCATCTCTCTTCTAAAAGGACGCCCCTCTATTCTGAGGCTGTGTCTTCTGGTCTTAGACTCTCCCACTACAGGAAACATCCTCTCCACCTTTCACCATTCGATAGGTTTCAATTAGATGCCCCCTCATTCATCTGAGTTCCAGTGAATACAGGCTCAGTGCCATCAAATGGTCTTCATGTGATAAGCTGTTTAATCCTGGAATCATTTTTGTGAACCACCTTTGAACCCTCTCCAGTTTCAGCACATCCTTTAGAAAAGGGGCCCAAAACTGCTGACAATATTCCAAGTGAGGCTTCACCAGTGCTTTATAAAGTCTCAACATTACATCCTTGCTTTTGTATTCTTGCCCTTTTGAAATGAATGCTAACATGGCATTTGCCTTCCTCATCACAGACTCAAACTGCAAATTAACCTTCAGAGAATTCTATACAAGGACTCCGAAGTCCATTTTGTGCCTGCGTTTTTTTGTAATTTCTCTCCATTTAGAATATAGTCAACCCTTTCATTCCTTTTACCAAAATGCATGACCACACACTTGCCGACACTGTATTCCTTCTACCACCGCATTGACCATTCTCCTAACCCATCTTAAGTCCTTCTGTAGCCTATTTCCTCAAAACTACCTGTCCTCCACCTATCTTCATATCACCTGTAAAATTTGTAACAAAACCATCAATACCATTATCCAAATCATTAACATATAACATTAGAAAAATCAGTCCCAACACAGACATCTGTAGAACACCACTAGTCACCAACAACCAACCAGAAAAGGCTCCCTTAATTACCTCTCTTTGCCTCCTGACAACTAGCCACTGTTTTATCCATGTTAGAATCTTTTCTGTAATAACATGGGCTCATAACTTGTTAAGCAGCCTCATGCATGGTGCCTTGTCAACGGCATTCTGAAAATCCAAGTACACAACATCAACCCATTCTTCATTGCCTATCCTGCTTGGTATTTCTTCAAAGAATTACAACAGATTTGTCTGGCAAGATTTTCCCTTGAAGAAACTATGCTAACTATGGCCTATTTTATCATGTGCCTCCAAGTACCCTGAGACCTCATCCATAATAATAGACTCCAATACCTTCCTAACCACTGAGGTCAGACTAACTGACCTATAGTTTCCTTTCTTCTTCCTCTCTTCCTTCTTGAAGAGTAGAGTGACATTTGTAATTTTTCAGTCTTCTGGACCTATTCCGGAATCTATTGATCATTACTAATGCCTCCACAATCTCTTCAGCCACCTCTTTCAGAACACTAGGGAAGTACATCATCTTGTCTAGGTGACTTACCTACCTTTAGATTTCTCAGTTTCCCAAGAACCTTCTCTCTAGTAATGGCAACTTTGCACCTGGACATCTTGACATCTGGAACTCCCGAATCACAAGATTCTGGAATGATTCTAGAATATATTTAAATCATCCATAAAGACAGGTGAGATACTGGAGGACATCTAAAGTTGTTCTGCTTTTTTTTAAAAAAAAGGCTCTTAAAAATAAACCACAAAATTATAGGCTGACATCAGTAGTGGAAAAATTATTGTAAGGTATTCTAAGGGACTGGATATATGATTATTTGGATAGAAATGGGCAGATTAAGGATATTCAACATAGCTTTGTGTATGCTAGGTCATGTCTGACCAATCGTATAGAGTTTTTCATATAAGTTACCAGGAAAGTAGATGAAGGCAAGGCAGTGTATGTTGACTATCTGGATGGTAGTAAGGCATTTGATAAGGTCCTGCATGGAAGATTAGTCAAGAAGGATCAGTTATTTGGCATTCAAGGCAAGGTAGTAAATTGGATTAGACAGTGACTTTGTAGGAGAAACCAGAGAGTGGTTGTAGATGGTTGCCTATCTGACTGGAGGCCTGTGACTAGTGGTGTGCCGCAGGGACTGATACTGAGTACGTTGTTGCTTACCGTCATTGATATAGATGACAATGTGAGTAACTGAATCAGCAAATTTGCTGATGACACCAAGACTGGGGGTATAGTGGACAACGAAGGCGGCTATCATGGCTTGCTGCGAGATCTGGACCAGCTGGAAAAATGGCAGATGGAATTTATTTATTTATTGTTGCCATACAATGCAGAGTAAGCCCTTCAGCCCCTTCCTGCCGTGCCACCCAGCAATCTATAATTTATCCCTAGCCTAATCATGGGGCAATTTACAGTGACCAATTAACCTCCCAACCGGTACTTCCTTGGAAAGTGTGAAAAGGTTAAAGGGATCATGAGAGGAAAGTTCATGACATCCATAAGTTTTTATACAGTTGGACATTCTTGATTGGGATCCTGCGGCAATTAGAAACCCTCTTTGTCTTTGTAAGTTTCTAAAATTATGAACAGCTCCTAAACCATATCAAAAATCAGTATAGATATCAGCTGATTATCTTTCTTCCAATTCACAGGCTTCAATCAAAGCTTTTAGTTTTGCCTTTTGCACAGAGGCACAAGAGCTTTGTTTCCTGAAGCCAGCACATCAGTTCAGAAGCAACCATTTGAATTCCTATTTCAATCATTGATAAGTCATCCCTGTATAGAATCACATCTTTGGTCATGGTTTCTTAATGCAGATGCAGTACACAATGTCACCTTTAAAGTTTGAAATTCTTTCTGTTGTTCTTCATTCAGTCACAGGAACATCTAAGCACTTATTGTCCTTCAGCAGGTTGTTGAATGGTTGAGCAATAGTTGATAATCTACCACTAGCTTGTCAATACATTCATTAACAAAGGTTTCATCATCTTCAGTCCAGTGTGTCTACATGCCCTTGGTCTTCATTGGAGCAAGCTGTGACATTGCCGTCATTCTTATTGTGTCATCACTGCCATCCTGACTTGAGTTGCTAGGGGTCAGTGCAGGTTCCATGTCATGTCTCTCCTGTAATTCCTCCAAGTTTAAATGGTGTTGCTGTCTTGGAGGACACATTGATGTAATCGAGTGTAATCCCTCAGAGTTCAGACGGTGAAACTGTTTAGGGAGACTGTCTGATGATTCCCCAGGAGGAGCACTAGCAGGACCTTCCCCTTGAAGTTGCAACTGTGCTTTCAATTTGTTTCTAAGATTAACACATTTCGATTGAATTAAAAGCATAAGAGATTCTGCAGGTGCTGGAGATCTAAAACTACACACATAAACACAAGTTCCATCAGCATTTTGTGTGTGTGACATCAATCGAATTACCGTCTTGTTCTTTACATTTTGCTGTCCTATCTTGCAGTTTCTTTAGTTTATCGCAAGTTGGCCGTTTCTTTCCATTAGTGAATACTTTACTCATCCCGTGAACTCTTTCACTTGCCCACAGTTGATCAAACCCTACACAGTGTTATCCCTAAATCAGTAGAGCAATTTTCCGTACTTAATGCATGCCTTCTTCTTAATAAACTTAACATATTAGGTATTTTTCATCCAGACTTTTTCGTTAACTTCATCCAGTTTAAAGGTTTTATCCAGATAAGAGTTCTCAGAAGGTTTCACAACTTTGTTTTGATTAGATCTTAATTCATTCTTACTTTTTATTAGTTTGACCGCGATCTCAAAATTTTAAGTTTGCAGTCGAAATTTGAACATTGTTCTGCAACCCGTATATAATGTATTCCCACTAATATGTAGAATTTACATATTTTTTTGTTTGTATTGGTTTGCATATTTAATTAGTGCTTTACCAGTTTGCACATGGCTCTACCAGAACTCGTTTCTTTCTTTAGATATTTTTTTAAACAACGCAGCAGACCTCAATCCCGATTTTCATTTTATGATGTGAAAGCCAGAACTAGAACAATAAGAGCATATAGGAGCAGAATTAGGCCAATTGACTCATGAAGTCTGCTCCTCCATTTCATTGTGGCTGACCTTCTCGTAACCTTTCATGCCCTGACTGATCAAGAATCTTATCAATCTCTGCCTTAAATACCTGTAGACCCAAACACTTGGCCCTACAATCGCCTGTGGCAATCAATGCAGCTATAAAGAAGGCAGTGAATGTATTTCATTATGAGCTTGAGGAGATTTGGTATCTCACTAAATTATTTGGAAATTTCTACAGATGTACTGTGGAGAGCATTTTAACTGGTTGCATCACTATCGGGTGGCGTGGGGGCTACTGCACAGTATCAAAGTAAGCTGCAGAGAGTTGTGAAAGTAGACAGCTCCACCATGGACACTAGCCTCTGTAGTATCCAAGACATCTTCAAGGAGTGGTGCCTCAAAAAGGAAGCATCTCTCATTAAGGATCCCACCACCCAGGGCATTGCCTCTGCTAATTGTTACCATGAGGAAGGAGGTACAGAAGCCTGAAGACACACACTTCAGGAACAGCTTCTTCCCCTTTGCCATCTGATTTCCCAATGGGCATTGAAGCCATGAACACTACCTCACTACTTTCTTATTTCTGCTTTTGTACTACTTATTTAACAATTAAATATATGGGGCTTATGGGGCATCAGGGAGAGGAGTACCTCTGGTGGGGGAACATGTCGCGTCCTTTTCAGGGCGGTTTGTCCACCTTTGGTCCCCACCTGAAACTCAGCTCTCACCTGTGGCTCCCCGTAGCTGTTTGCATGCGACAGCGGCCACACCCCAGACAACGGCTTCGACAAGCTGGCTAAACCAGGTGAGGGTAGCCAACGGGTCTCAAACCCTCAGTGAGATAGGGAGTTGTCAATCCCAGCATGTAAAGACAGACTCCAGCAGATTGAGCAGATGAGACCAATGGAAGGTGCAACGGTCTCTGCAAGCATCGTGGAACACGTAGAGCACGACAAGACACAGACGATGTCCTGGTCATCCACTGCGCCTAGTCCCATCTCCAGCTGTCTTGACTTTTGTCTTGCCACTGGATCCAGATGGGAATTGGGAAGAGAGAGTGAGGCTGACGCTGCGCAACTCTCCCTCACTTAAACCCAAATCAAGCGCTAGTCTCGACAGCTGGCTGGTGGCGCAGTAAAAGCGCTGGACTCCAGGACCGAAGGTTCCTGAGTTTGAATCCGGTCAAGCCGCTCCTGGGCATGCTTTCCACCTGTGCTGGTTTGAGTGTCGAGCTAGCAACTCGACCTCGTAAAAAGTACTAATGGTGTCGAGGTCTTCATCGATGATGATGGACGAACCTTATAACTATTAAAATATAGATATACTGGCCGTTAGTCCTGGGTATGACTCTAATCTGCAACCGGTGATGAGGCTCTGACTGGGGACTTTCAGAGCTTTGGGGAAAGTGGAATTACCCCTTAGTCATTCATTGCTCCCAGGGCTGCTCTGACCCGGAACGGTAGCACCTGCAAGGGTTCCTGCTCAAGATATGAACGAAGGCCAACGGCAGATCCGGCAGGTTCAGTAACTGAACTTATGACGGAGAAGGCGGATGAGCTAGGACCTCAAATGTCAATGGCTAGAGTACAGGCGTATGAACATTTGGGAAGATTTCTTTAGTTCGCCCAACGGAAGGAAATAGCAAACCACCATTGCTAGATACTAGGTTTCCTAGAATCTATTTGCTAAGAAAACCATGGTCAAACTCACAAAATGTATCACACAACAACAGCGTCAAGAGGATCTTCAAGACAATTCCGAAGATGCTTTGCTCGATAGGGTTGATTCTGGGCAGCAGGGGATCCCCGACCATCATCAAGCTACTGCTCATAAAATTCAAGTAACACAAAAGAAAATTATTGCCACTTGGAATGTAAGAACCCTATATCAAGCAGGAAGATTGTGATAAATGAAATGGAAAGACTAAAGATTAACATCATGGGAATTAGCGAAGTTCATTGGATATGTGCTGGAACACGTCAGAATAGAAATAAAACACCAATTTAATCTTGTGGAACATCCCATACTAATGGAGTAGGAATTCTTATGAATGAAAACATGGCAAAAAGTGCTTTAGGACATTGGGCAATATCAGAAAGAGTGTCCTTGTTAGATTCTGAGGACAACCATTTGATTTAGCAGTTATACAGGTATATGCACCAACAACAGATGGAACAAATGAGGATTTAGGTAAATTCTATGAAGAGCTTGAACAGGCAAAGAATGGATGCAAATCTCAAGATATTGTTATTGTCATGGGAGATCTAAATGCTAAAGTATGACAAAAGTTCAGGTGATAGCACCAGAAATCAAATTGACTTTATTACTATAAACCAAAGATTTAGAAACTCAGTTATATCCAGGTGTAGACTGTAATAGTGACCATAACCCAGTAATATGTCACGTAAAAGTAAAACTTAAAAAACTAAAGAAGCAAAAACCTGAACAATCCCTTGACTACTCGCAATTAATTAAAGAAGAAAATTTAAGACAAAAATTTACAATTAAGTAGGGAATAGATTTCAAAGTCTAGAAATAGAATCTGTTGAACATGATAGCAATCATGTAGAAATGAAATTTAACTCTCTAATGGATGCCTTGGTAGAATCAGCAAAGTCAGTGATTCCTAAAAAAGAAAAAAGCACAAAGAATAAATGGATGACAGATGAAATCAAAAATCTAATGGAAGAAAGGAGACAGAAGAAAGCAAATCCTATAGAATGTAAGTCCTTAGATTAAAAAAAAGTTAAAAGCTTATGTCAAAAAGCCAAAGAAGAATGGTTAAACCAGGAATGTGAGCAATTAGAAAGAATCCTTATTACTGATCCAAAAAGGTTACAACAACGAATCAAGAATATCACTCGTAAAAAGCTCCTCTGTTCTTCAGGTGGATGTTTGAAAGCAAAGGACGGTATCATTATCATGGAAAAAGATGAGATTATGAACAGATGGACTCAGTATATTCAGGAATTGTTTGAAGACCATCGAGGCGAAAAACCAGAAATTAAGAAGAACATTGAAGGTCCAAGTATTTTAAAATCTGAAGTTCATAATGCAATAAATAAGATGAAGAAAGGAAAGGCAGCAGGTCCTGATGAATTAGTAATAGAACAAATTATCACCCTTGAAGATTATGGAATTGAAAAACTTACTGATTTAATCAATGACATTCATGAGACTGGAATAGTACCAGAAGAGATGAAAAAATCAGTATTTATCACAGTTCCTAGGGAAACCTGGAGTAATAGAATGTGAATTACATAGGACCATAGCTTAATGAGTCATACTACTAAGATACTTCTAAGAATTTTGATGACGAGCTAAAAGTAAGATACAAGCTGAAATAGGTAAAGAACTATGTGGTTTTGTGAAAGACAAAGGTACAAGAAATGCAATACTGTATTGATGTTAAGTATACTATCAGAACCAGCTATTCAAGTGCAAAAAGATTTGTTTGCTTGTTTTATTGACTATACAAAAGAATTTGATAAAATGAAGCACAATAAGTTATTCAAAATATTACAAGATACTCTAGATCTAGATTCAAAAGATCTCTGCCTAATCAGAAATCTGTACTGGGAACAAACTGCCGCTGTAAGAATAGATGGAGAGGTGAGTCAGTTTACGAAAATCAAGAGAGGCATTAGACAAGGGTGTGTTTTCTCCCCTGATATGTTTAATGCGTACATTGAAACAATATTACAAAAAATAAGAGACATCTTGGGAATCAAAGTTGGCGGTGAAAACATTAATAATTTTAGATACTGATGTACTTTCAAGTCTGATGACCCAGTGAATTCCTTCCCACAGTCTGAGCAGGTGAATGACCTCTCTCCAGTGTGAATTCACTCATGTAACTTCAGCTGAGTGGTTTCTCCCAGTGTGAACTCGCTGATGTTCCTTCAGTTGAGATGACTGAGTGAATCCCCTCCCACATTCAGAGCAGGTGAATGGCCTCTCTTCAGTGTGAAATGTGTGGTATATCAGTAGGTGAGATGACCAAGTGAATTCCTTCCCACAATCTGAAGAGGCGAACAGCCTCTCTCCAGTGTGAACTCACTGGTGTCTCTTTAGCAGGGATGAGTCTGTGAATGTCTTCCCAGTCTGAGCAGGTGAATGGCCTCTCCCCAGTATGAACTCGGTATTGTGGCACAAGGGTAGATGACTGAGTGAATCCCTTCCCACATTCAGAGCAGGTGAATGGCCTCTCCCAAGTGTGAACTTGCTGTTGTGTCTATAGAGTGGATGAGTGAATGCCTTCCCACAGTCTGAGCAGGTCAACAGTACCTCCCCAGTGTGAACTGACTGGGAGCCAGTTGTACAAATGACTAAATCAATCCCTTTCCACACACAGAAAAAGGTAAACGGCCTTTCTCGCATATGAACCCACTGATGTACCAGTAGCTGAAATGACTGAGTGTATCCCTTCCCACAGTCTGAGCAGGTGAATGGCCTCTCACCACTGTGAACTGATAACTGGGTCAACAGGTGAGATGACTGAGTGAAAGTTTTCCCACATTCAGAGCAGATGTCAAGCTTCTAATGAGTATGAACTCAGTCGTGTGTCAGGTATTCAGAGGACCAAGCGAAGCTCTTCCCACGTACAGAACAGCTGAGCAATCTCTCTCCCTGGTGAACTCAGTGATGTGTCCACGATGGAATGAGTGACTGAATCTCTTCCCACGGTCTGAGTAGGTCAACGTTCTCTCACTGGTGAATTTTCTGATATATCTTTAGCATTGATTGCAGACTGAATTGCTTCCCGCAGTCAGAACACATAGAGCATTTCACTATGGTGTGAATTGCTGATGTACCTTCAGGCTGGATGACTGAATAGATCCCCTCCCATACAGAGCAGGTGAATGGTCTTTTTCCTACTGTGAATTCACTCTGTGGCTGCAGGTAAGCTGTGAGTGAATCCCTTCCCACACTAAGAGAAGGAGAATGATATCTCACTGCAATCAATTCTCTGGCAATTCAGAAAGTCAGGTGTCAGGCGTTTTGAATTCCTTGCATAATCAATGCATCAATGCAGTTGAAAACTGATCTCCAGTGAATAAACACTGGAACACCCCGGTTCCAGTGGGGTACACGGAGTTAGAACAGAAAAGTTCATTTCAGACACAAAGTACGTTTCCAGCTGGGATGAGACACATCTTCATCTTGGTGTTACCAGGAAAATATCTGGTCACTCCTTAAATATCTGGACAGAGACATCAAAACAGACATGGTGTTGTGTTTGAGGCTCCCATACACAAATTTTCTGCCAATTCTAATCTGTAAAAATATTTGCAAAACACATCAATGGGTGAAGGAGAATATTTCAGGTGAGATTTTAGACTGTGGTGAGCTCTGACATCACATTATTACGAAGTTCAATTCAAGTTGGAGGACTTCCCCATCTTCTAACTGGTCACAGATCAGGCATCCTGACTGACCATCTGATTGTATCCCTGTCCGAACCAGAATGGGCCATTTCTGCCCTTCATCAACCTGTGACTTGCCTCAGTTTGTCTCTCTCCATTAGTATTATCTCAAGTTCTGGTCATGTCCCACAGTGCTACAAAGACCACTTGATATTACATATCTGATCCTAGAGATTGTCTAACTAGTCTGATCCCGCGCCCTCGCCCCCCAGTTGATCGGCAGTGGTGAACATCACAATGCCAATGCCAATGAATATGTTGTGGAGAGGAGTAGTCTTTCTCACTGGAGTGTGCCAATTTGGTGATGTGGAAGCTACAGGTCAGTTGCTATCTAGAACAAAGGTGTATAATGTCATTTATGTACCCAGAGAGAATGGTACAAAACAAGTTGACACGTATAGAAACCTCCGGAACAATTGGAGATAGAAAAAAAAAGTGATTTTCTCAAGAACTAGATCATTCAGGACGCTGAGGGAGTGATAGAGAAGACATATAAAGAGGTAGTTACACCCGAGGTACAGACACAGGAAACTGGTTGACAGTCAGGAAGGAGAAAGGGGTTAAACAGCCAGTGCAGATTACCCCTGTGGCCACAACCCTCAACACAGGTATACCTCTTTGGAGGGGATGACCAAGCAGAGAAAGTCACAGCAGTCAGGTCTCTGCGACTCAGAAGGGAAGTGGGATAAGAGGCGAGCTGTGGTGATAGATTCGTTATTTAGGGGAACAGAGAGAGGTTCTGTGGACGGGAATGTGATTCCTGGATGGTATGTTGCCTCCCATGTGCCACAGTCCGGGACACCTTGCACTGAGTCCGCAGCATTCTGAAGTGAAAGGGTGAACACCCAGAGGCCGTGGTCCACGTAGGTACCAATGACAGAGGTAGGAAGAGTGACGAGGTTCTTCAAAGTGAATTCAGAGAGTTAATGGCAAGTTAAAGATCAAGGCTCCGGGATTGTGACCACAGGATTGCTGGCCCTGCCATCAGCTAGTGAGGCCAGAACTAGGAAAAAAATACAGTTTAATACGTGGCTAAGGAGTTGGTGTAGGAGGGAGGGCTTAAGATTTTTGTATCATTGGGCTCTAGTTCAAAAACGGTGGGACCTGTACAAAAGGGATGGTTTGCACTTGAACTGGAGGGGGACTAATACCCTAGTGGGAAGGTTTGCTAATGCTGCAGAGTGCAGTTTAAACTAGCATTGCAAGGGGATGGGAACCAGAGTGTCATAACAGTTAGTGGAGAGGTTGTGGAGACAGATATCGTTAACACCTCAGACAAAGTCAGGAACGAAAAGGTTGAGCATGGTATGACTTATATCCTGAGTGGTGTAAGAAGTATCGTAGGAAAAGAAGATGAGCTCAGGCATGGTTCAGCACCTGGAATTATGACATTGTAGCTATTAGTGAGACTTAGTTGCATGAGGGGCAGAACTGGCAGCTGAATGACCCAGAGTTCTGTTGGTTTAGTCGTGATAAGAGTGGGAGCAATTAATAGAGGAGGAATGGCAATACAAGTCAGGGAAACTGTCATGGCAGTGTTCAATCGGGACAGCCTGGAGATCTCGACCAGTGAGGCATTATGGGTGGAACTGGGAAATACGAGAGTACGACCATGGGGCTATATTACAGACCACCCAACAGTCCGAGGGATTTCAGAGAAACAAATTTGCAGGGAGATTGCAGACTGTTGCAGGAACACAAGTTGTTCAGGTAGGTGAATTCAACTTTGCACATGTTTACTGGGACTTCCAGAATGTAAATGGACAAGATGGGATAGAGATTGTCAAATGTGTTCAGGTAAGTTTTATTCATCAGTACATCGAGTCCCAATGACAGAGTGTGAGATACTGGATTTGCTATTAGGGAATGTAGACAGGGCAGGTGGCAGAAATGTGTGTAGGTGAACACATTTCATCTAGTGATCATAATGCCATTAGTTTCATAGTAAATATGCAAAAAGATAGGTCTGGTTGGCAGGTTGAGATTTTAAATTGGAGAAAGGCCAATTTGAATGGTATGAAAAAGGATCTGGCAGGTGTGGATTAGAACAGGTTGTTTCTGGCAACAAAAAGGAAGTTCATTGCTGGGAGGCACAAGTGAGGTGCTTATGTTATACACTAAATGCAATAGAACACTTAGGAAAGAAATCAGGAGAGCAAAAAGAAGTCATGAGGTTGCCCTGGAAGACAAGATTCCACAGATATGTTAAGAGCAAAACAATTGTAAAGGACAAAATTGGTGCTCAGAAAGATCAGAATAGTAATCCATGCGTGGAACCAAAAGAGATGAGGGAGATCTTAAATCTTTCTTTTTTTCATTTGTGTTTACTTAGGAATGGACACAGAGTCCGTATCAATGATTGAGAGAAGTTTGGATAAATGCATGGATAGTAAGGGTATAGAGAGCTTTGGTCCTGGTGCAGGTCCATGGGAGTAAGCAGTTAAATTGATTGTCACAGACAAGAATGGCCAAAGAGCTTGGGGGTGTGCTGTACTTTGACTCTGAAGGAAGGAAGGATTTTGTTTCTTTTTTTTCCCCAGATAGTCCTCTCACTGTCTACTATACTTCCAATCTAGCAGCCAACTGCAAGTTTGCAGATTCAGTTTACCACGTTATCATCCAAATGGTTGATATAGATGACAAAAAAATGGACCCAGCACCCATCCCTGCAGCTCATTACCAGTCACAGGCTCCAATCAGAGAGGCAACCATCTGGCTTCTTCTGTGAAGCCAATGTCTAATCCAATTTACTACATCATCCTGAATGCCAAGTAAATGAAGCTGCTTGATCAGCCTCCCTTGTGGGACCTTGTCAAAGGCCTTGCTAATGTCCATGTAGACAACATGCACTGCCTTGCCTTCAATAATTTTCCTGCTAACATTCTCAAAAAATTCCTTAAGATTGGTTAGACATGACTTACCATGCACAAAGCCATGTTGACTCTCCCTAATCAGTCCCTGTCTATCCAAATACTCATATTTCCAGTCACTTAGAATACCTTCCAGTAACTTTCCCATACTGATGTCAGGCTCACCAGCCTTTAATTTCCTGGTTTATTTTTAGAGCCTTTTAAAAACAGCAGAACAGCAGTAGCTATTCATTAATCCTCCTGTCCCTCACCCGTGACTAAGGATGTTTTAAATATTGTTGCTAGGGCAGATGCAATTTTTGCCCGAGTCCCTTTACACATCAGATTCCTGAATTTTCTTCCGGTTTACAAAATAGTCAATGCCTTTATTCCTTCTATCAAAGTGCATGATCATACATTTCACTGCAATATATTCCATCTGCCACTTCATTTTCCATTTTCCTAATCTGTCTAAGTCCTTCTGCTGACTCCCTGCTTCTTCAAAATTACCTGCCCCTCCACCGAACTTTGTATTGTCTGCAAACCTGGCCACAACATCATCAATTCTGTCATCCAAATCTTTGACATATAATATGAAAAGAAGCAGTCCCAACACAGACCCCCATGAAACACCACTAGTCACCAGCAGCCAACCAGAAAAGGCTCCCTTTATTCCCAGTCTTTACCTCTTGCCAGTCAGCCAATCATCTATCGATGCTAATGATAAATATGAGAAAGTCCACAGATGCTGGAAATCCAAAGCAATACAGACAGATTGATCAGAGAACTCAGCAGGTCAGGCGGTATCTATTAAAACGAATAAACAGTTGACTTTATTAAGTTCCTCTCTCATTCCTCTGTAGCTCACTTCACTCCATCAATACTAATGCACCTAAATGTAGCTTCTCCCTTTCAAATGCACCAACTTGCCTTTCACAATCTACCTTCACCTACTCTGCTCATGGACTGTTGTCCCACCCCCATCAGGGAAGAAATTATGTAGCATCCACGCCAGGACTACCAAACCACAAAACAGCTACTTCCCCTAAGCAGTAGGACTGATCAACACCTCCACCTATTAACCCACCTCTCCACACCCCCAAAACACCACTACTTTACCGTTTCCAGTTAGCCACCATACGTGCAGACATTCCTAAGCCTAGCTTCACCTTATGAATATACAATCAATCTATGTATAATATATAAGCTATGGACAGATATTTTTGTTATTGTGTTCTTTATCTTATTAGAATATAAAAACAAGGATGTAATGCTAAAGCTTGACAAGATGCTGATGAGTCCTCATTTGGAGTATTGTGTGCAGTTTTGGCCCCCTTATCTGAGAAAGGATGTGCTGGCATTTGAGAGGGTTCAACGGAGGTTCACAAAAATGATTCTGCGATTGAAGGACTCTTTATATGGGAAGTGTTTGATGGCTCTGGGCCTGTACTCACTGGAATTCAGAAGATTGAGGGAAGATCTTATTAAAACCTATCGAATGTTGAATTGCTTCAATGGAGTAGATGTGGAGAGGATGTTTCCTACAGTGGGGGAGTCTGAGACCAAAAGGACACAGCCTCAGAATACTGGGGGGGGGGGGGTCCATTTAGAATGTGGATGAGGAGGAATTTCTTCAGCCAGAGAGTGGTGAATCTGTGGAATTTTCTGCCACAGGCAGCTGTGGAGGGCAAGTCACTGGGTATATTTAAGGCAGAGGTTGATAGGTTCTTGATTAGTCAGGGCATGAAGGGATACTTGGAAAAGGCAGGAGATTGGGCGGAGAGGGAAAATTGGATTAGCCACAATGAAGTGGCAGAGCAGACTCAATGGGCCACCTGGCCTCATTCTGCTCCTATATCTTATCATCTTATTTTCGGCATAACATGGACAACATGAGGTTACACCTCCAATGTCCCACCTCTTGATGTACATGACTCAGAATGATGTCTGAGTGATGGAGATCCTTTGCCAGTATTACAGCATGTTTAGACTCTTCCGGCATGGCAGCTCTACTAAGCCGTCCACCAACTCTCAGACACTATCTTCAAGAGCTGTATTAAGCTTCAAAATGTGGTTGTTCTGTTTCATAATTTCTCTGTTTTGAAAACTTGAGAATTCATCAGGAAAGCTGTGTCCTTGGCAAAATTCAGTGATCACCCTTTCAGCCTTTCTGAGCTCCTCCACTAAGAGACAATCTCAGCTATTCTGACCCTTGGCTTTCCCAATCTTTCTCCCCAAGGAATACCCTTGTTCTTCATCTGAGTGAGACTGAGCAAGAGCAATATTCAATTTGTAAACACAAAATAATCTGCAGATGCTGGGATCAAAGCAACACTCGCAACACGCTGGAGGAACCCAGCAGGTCGGGCAGCATCCGTGGCCTCCTCTACTGCCATGATGAGGCTAAACACAGGTTGGAGGAGCAACACCTCATATACCATCTAGGTAGTCTCCAGCCCCTTGGTATGAACATAGAATTCTCCAACTTCCGGTAATTCCCTCCCCCTCCCTTCCTCTATCCCTGTCACTCTGCCCCCTCCCCCAGCTGCCTATCACCTCCCTTATGGTTCTGCTTCCTCCTACTACCCATTGTGTTTTCCCCTATTCCTTCTTCACTTTTCCTGCCTATCACCTCCCTGCTTCCCCTCCCCCACCCCTTTATCTTTCCCCTTACTGGTTTTTCACCTGGAACCTACCAGCCTTCTCCCTCCCACCCTCTCCCACCCCCCTTCTTTATAGGGCCTCTGCCCCTTCCCTCTACAGTCCTGACGAAGGGTTCCGGCCCCAAATGTCGACCGATCTTTTCCACGGATGCTGCCCGACCTGCTGAGTTCCTCCAGCGTGTTGTGAGTGTAGCAATATTCAATTGCTTCCTCTTCTGACTAAGAAACAAGAACAGGTTCATAAATCTAAGAATCTAGGCCACTGGTTTCCTCAAATGAGTCCAGAATGAGAAATGATAGATCATACGTGTTACCATGTCCACCTCCTCTTCAACGTGCATGAAGCTTGCCACCTTGTACGTATCAAGTGAAAGCCATACTGCTCATATAGAACACAGTTGCTAAAGCTCGAGTCTATGAAAGGCTTGTCTCTCTCTCTCTATGTATACACAGCGCATTTGGAGAACTGTAACTGCAACTGTAAAAACACAAGTTGCAGTGTCTTTGAATTCTCCTTTTGAATTCCAGATCATCTAGCAGAAATTCTCCAGCACAAGTGGGATTCACCGACTGTTTCCTTTCAGGTTGAAGAAGATACCAAGACCCCGACACCCATGTCTCATTCTTCAGGAGTGCTTTCATCTTCAACCCTCTAGAGGCTAAGTCTGACAGGTTACCTGGAGTGTTGACACTGAACATAGAAATCTACAGCACATTACAGGCCCTTTGGCCCACAATGTCACGCTGACCACGTAACCTACTCTAGAAACTGCCTAGAATTTCCCTACCTCATCGCCCAGTATTTTTCGAAGCTTCATGTACCTATCAAAGAGTCTCTTAAGAATTGACACCTTGAGAATTTCTGAGACTCTGTTTGCACTGAAGGTTCTGAACCTAGAAGTTTCTTTCTTGATATGCTTCAGCACAGAAGTACTATCAGTCAGAAACACTGAGTCAGGAAGCTGCTTGTGCGGCTCCTTCCTCCACAATATGTCCACACGGTTGCCGTCATAGCAGCGGTGAGCTCCATATGAGGGTTGGGAAGCTAACTTCAACAGAGATTCCCTAGATTTTCCTATGCTTTCATTGTGCACCTGAGAGTCTTTGTTGTGCAACAACAGGTAGGTCATTACTCCATCGCCATCTTCAGTTGTGTATGTAAAACTGTGTAACTGTGCAGCAGTAGCTTCAAAATCCAGGGGTTCCAAACATCTAATAACACTGAAGTCTTCAACTGGCAGATTTCTTCCAATCAGCTTGTCCGCTCATGAGCAACTGATATTGTATAGTGTCATCCCAGCCAAGCCCTTTCTTACTTTGATCTTATAAGATCTTTTTAGCAGATATAATCACTGGACTCAAGATTCCTAGAGATTCACAGATGAACTAACTGTGGAGAGGATCATCCATTTGGTGAGTGACCTGACTTGGATCGTGACTGTAAACTTCAAAGTATCAGACTGAATACCTAGAACTAACTCCACTGAAGGAATATATTGGTCCAAATCCTTCAATGAAGGATTGAAGGAATATATTGGTCCAAATGTTTCTCTCTTTGCTCTTCTGGTATCACAGACAGTACACTATGTCTGTTGCTTACCCACATTGTGAGTTGAAAACCGCCTTTAACACAAGCGGATACTAGGTCATGCTAGAGAGACACTGCTTCTTCCTCAGAGACACTGACACAAGGTGGTCATCAACACAGGAGCAATGCAAACCCTTATTCACTGTCTTGCAGATGAATTTCTCTTCATTGTCTTCTGGACATTTCCTAAGAATGAAATTGGCACAGCTTGGTGAAATCCTTGCTCCAAACAGATGTACCACCATTCTAGAGTCCACCATATCTTGGCTGAGGTCACTATTAGGCCAGGAGAAACCTCAGCAGATCTGCACCTTCTGCTAGTACTTTAACCTGGTGAAACATTGATCCAATATCCACCATGATCAATGCTGGTTCTTTTCTGAATCTCGTCCCGAGTCCACATCAGTGAGCCCATAACTTTTGGTCACTGTAGAAGCTGAGCATTAAGTGGTACTCCTTGAAAGGTCTCCCCGCAGTCAAACACAGAACAAAGTTTTCCTTTTCTGGGATGATAACACCATGATGTGCAATATACCAGACTTTCCCATCACCATACTCCAGATTCTCTGCTGGCACTCTTTTGGTATAGCTTTTGGAGATGTGATCCTTCATGAAAGCTGTGTCATCAGTGAGAAATGTCAAATGCTTTTTAAACTTCTGTAAGGGGGTTTCGTCTCTTATGTTACTGCATAGGCTAATTAAAATGGTTTCTTTGTTATGTTATACTTGGGAATGCTTCTTTGTTATGTTAAACGCTGAGAAAGTTTTGCGCTAGCAGCTCGTTTTGGGTTAGGCGGTGATATGAAGATGTTACGAACCAATTGGGATAGTTGTTATGATTTTGGTGTATCTGGAAGATTTGTATGCGCAGGGTTTTGGAGGCAGAAGGTGGGAGAGAGAGACAGAGGATGGACCAGTTGCTGTGATGTCCGCTAATGGGGTCGGACCCTGAGGAGCGCGTTCAGCGAGGAGACGGAGACGGACTCGTGTGGAGTGTCTGGTCGACCACCGTTGTTGGTCCCAGGCGGCCAGTCGAGGTGGTCCGAGGGGTCGCAGGGTGAAGAAGAAGGGTCCTGAGCTCCAACTGTTTGTGCATGAAAAGATTGAACTTTGATAAGTGTGGTGCCTTTTATTTTCTTTTTATATTTTATTCCCTATTAATTATATAGTTCCAGTAATATCTATAAACTGTAAATCACTTAATCGTATCTGGTGTATTGTCTGTTATTTGGGCGGGGTGGGGTACATCACACAGCATCCACACAAACTAATTACCCAGTTTGCCGGGGCCGAGGGCTGTTTCCCTAGATGACAGCGAGCCGAGCGACCCTGAGGCTGGCCAGGGGGGCTGCACTTCTTTGTTAGATTTAGTGCAGGCTGTTCAGCAGTCTTCCTATTATTTGGCCTGTTAACCTACCTTCTCAAAGGTAAACTAAACTGGTACTGGCCATCCACCAGTTTTGCACAATTTGCAACCAGCTCCATGAACTTGCGGTTTTCGCTTGACAAACCAGATTGTTCATCTTGACTGCATTCAGGGAAGTCTGCCTTAAGCTACTGCTGCCAAATCTCATTGAAGTCCAAAACAGATCCTGTTAACTGTCAGCTCTTACTGTGCACAGTCTCTTCCATCACTATGGTCTCCTTTCAGTGGTCCCCTCTGTTACAAGAATCACCCCTTGTAATAATGTTCAGGGAGGCCCAGAGAGAATCTATAATTAACGGCAAGTACCTTTATTGTCCACATGGAAGAACACGTGAACTTCACAATCAACTACCTGTGTGCACACCTACTAAGTTTTCCTGATCTTCCATGAAGAGTCAAAGAACAGAAGATATAATACCAGTTAAGAAGGAGTTTCTGCAGCTGGCTACATGTTCCTCAAGTCCTGTTTCGAATCTACTCATGTATGTGGGGCTCCTCACATGTACGATGGTGAACCTCCTAGCAAGTCATCACTGCAGTATACTTAAAAACATAGAAAACCTACAGCACAATACAGGCCCTTCGGCCCACAATGCTGTGCCAAACATGTACTTAAATTTAGAAATTACCTAGGGTTACCCATAGCTCTCTATTTTTCTAAACTCCATGTGCCTATCCAGGAGTCTCTTAAAAGACCCTATCGTATCCACTTCCACAAACATTGCCGGCAGCCCATTCCACGCACTCACCATTCTCTGCATAAAAAACTTACCCCTAATATCTCCTCTGTACCTACTTCCAAGCACCTTAAAACTGTGGCCTCTTGTGTTAGCCATTTCAGCCCTGGGGAAAGGCCTCTGACTATCCACACAATCAATGCCTTTCATCATCTTATACACCTCTATCAGGTCACCTCTCATCCTCTGTCACTCCAAGGAGAAATGGCTGAGTTCACTCAACCTATTCGCATAAGGCATGCTCCCCAATCCAGACAACAGCCTTGTAAATCTCTTCTGCACCCTTTCTATGGATTCCACATCCCTTCTATAGTGAGGTGACCAGAAATGAGCACAGTACTCCAAATAGGGTCTTACCAGGGTCCTATATAGCTGCAACATTACCTCTCGGCTCTTAAACACAATCCCACGGTTGATGAAGGCCAATGCACCGTATGCCTTCTTAACCACAGAGTCAGCCTGTGCAGCAGCTTTGAGTGTCCTATGAACTCAGACCCCAAGATCGCTCTGATCCCCCACATCGCCAAGAATCTTACCATTAACACTATATTCTGTCATCATATTTGACCTACCAAAATAAACCACCTCACACTTATTTGGGTTGAACTCCATCTGCCACTTCGATGTCCTGCTGTAACCTCTGACAGCCCTCCACACTATCCACAATACGTCCAACCTTTGTGTCATCATCAAATTTACCAAACCATCCCTCCACTTCCTCATCCAGGTGATTTATAAAAATCACAGAGAGTAGGGGGTCCCAGAACAGATCCCTGAGGCACACCGCTGGTCACTGGCCTCCATGCAGAATATGACCCGTCTACAGCCACTCTTTGCTTTCTATGGGCAAGCCAGTTCTGGACCCACAAAGCAAGGTTCTCAAGGATCCCATGTCTCACTTACTCAATAAGCCTCACAAGGGGTACCTTATGAAATGCCTTGCTGAAATCCATATATGCTACATCTACTGCTCTACCTTTATCAAACGTGTTTAGTCACATCCTCAAAAAATTCAATCAGGCTCGTAAGGCACAACCTGATCAGGCTTGTAAGCTTTTCAATCTGCTGCAAGTCATCCCTACAATCGCCAAGGTCCTTTTCCGTAGTGAATACTGAAGCACAGTATTCATTAAGTACCTCCGGTTCCACACACACTTTTTCACCGTCACACTTGATTGGTCCTATACTCTTGCGTCTTATCCTCTTGCTCTTTACCTACTTGTAGGTGCCTTGGGGTTTTCCTTAATACTGCTCACCAAGGCCTTATGGTGGCCCATTCTGGCCCTCCAAATTTCATTCATAAGCTCTTTCCTGCTAGCCTTGTATTTTTTGAGTTCTCCATCATTAACTAGTTTTTTGTACCTTTCATAACCTTTTCTTTTCTTCTTGACTAGATTTTCAACAGCCTTTGTCCACCATGGTTCCTGTACCCTACTTTCCTTTTCATCTCATTGGAACGTACCTATGCAGAACATCATACAAATATCACCTGAACATTTGCCACATTTCTGCCATACATTTCCCTGAGAACATCTGTTCCCAATTTATGCTTCCAAGTTCCTGCCTGATAGCTTCATAATTCCTCTTACTCCAATTGCCTATCCTTCTCCAATGCTATGGTAAAGGAGATAGAATTGTGATCACTATCTCCAAAATGCTCCCCCACTGAGCGACCTGACAGTTGACCAGGTTCATTTCCCAATACCAGATCAAGTACAGCTTCTCCTCTTGTAGGCCTATCTACATATTGTGTCAGGGAACCTTCCTCAACACATCTAACAAACTCCACCCCATCTAAACCCTTGCTCTAGAGACGTCAATCAATACTGGGGAAATTAAAATCTCCCACCACAACAACCCTGTTATTATTGCATCTTTCCAGAATCTGCCTCCCTATCTGCTCCTCGATGTCCCTGTTACTATTGAGTGGTCTATAAAAAACACCCAGTAGCGATATTGACCCCTTCCTGTTCCTAACTTCCACACACAGACTCAGTAGACAATCCTCCCATGGCTTCCTCCTTTTCTGAAGCCGTAACACTGCCTCTGATCAGCAGTGCCACGCCTCCACCTTTTTTGCCTCCTTCTCCGTCCTTTCTGAAACATTCCTCTAAGCTCATTCACTTTGTTCATGATACTCCTTGCATTAAAAGTCACATCTCAAACCATCAGTCTGAGTGCATCCCTTCTCTATCACCTGCCTGTCCTCCCTCTCACACTGTCTACAAACTTTCGTGAGCCAACCGCGCCTTCCTCCGTCTCTTCAGTTTGGTTCCCACCCCACAATGATTCTAGTTTAAACTTTCCCCAATAGCCTTAGCAAACCTCCCTCCCAGGATATTGGTCCCCCTCAGATTCAAGTGAAACCCGTCCTTTTTGTACAGGTCACTCCTGCCCCAAAAGAGGTCCCAATGTTCCAGAATTCTGAATCCCTGTCCCCTACTCCAATCCCTCAGCCATGCATTTATCCTCCGCTTTACACTATTCCTATACTCACTGTTGCGTGAAACAGACAATAATCCCAAGATTACTACCTTTGAGGTCCTGCTTCTCAACTTCCTTCTTACCCCTCTGTAGTCTGTTTTCAGGACCTCCTCCCTTTTCCTACCTATGTCGTTGGTACCATAACCTCTGGCTGTTCACCTTCCCACTTCAGGATATCGTGGACACAAACAGAAGCATCCCAGACCCTGGCACCTGGGAGGAAAACTACAATCCGTGTTTCTTTCCTGCATCCACAGAATCACCTGTCTGACCCCTCTGATTATAGAGTCCCCTATCACTGCTGCCATCCTCTTTCCTTTCCCTATCCTTCTGAGCCACAGGGCCAGACTCTGTGCCAGAGGCGCGGCCACTGTTGCTTCCCCCAAGTAGGTTGTTCCCACCAACAGTCTGTAGTCAAACAGGAGTACTTATTGTTAAGGGGAACAGCTACAAGGGTACTCTTTAGTATCTGACTCTTGCCCTTCTGTCTCCTGTTATCCACTTATCTATCACCCAAGGCCCCAATGTGACTACTTGCCTATAGCTCCTCTCTATCACCTCCTTACTTTCTCTGACCAGATGAAGGTCATCGAACTGCTTCTCCAGTTCCCTAATGCGGTCCCTAAGGAGCTGCAGCTCGACGCACCTGGTGCAGACGTGGTCGCCTGGAAGTCTCCTGGACTTCCCACATCTGACACCCAGTACAGAACACCAGCCTCACAGATATACTTCCTATTCCTATTCTTCACAAGTAACTTACCTCGCCTCAACCGTTATTGCCAAAGAAGCTCTGTAGAACCAAAGCCCTCCTACTCTGACTCCATCTACCCCCACACCAGCTCTATAAAGCTGTCTTTTTTTAAACCCTTCCCACGGGTCTAACTTGCTGACATCCATGCACCTGCACAGCCATTCTCGATCAAACCGCCAAAGAAAAACTGATCTCCTTTCAGACACTCCCACTGACATCCACATGCCAACAGTCATTTCTCAATTCTATTCGAGAAGATATTTAAATCACTCTTCATTACAGGTGAGATACTGGAGGACAGCTAAAGTTGTTCTGCTGTTTTAAAAAAGGCTCTTAAAAATAAACTAGGAAATTATAGACTGGTGAGCCTGACATCAGTTGTGGGAAAGTGATTATAAGGTATTCTGAGGGGCTGAATATATGAGTATTTGGATAGAAATGGACTGATTATGGATAGTCAGCCTGGATTTGTGCATGCTAGGTCACATCAACCAACGTTACCAGGAAAGTTGATGAAGGCAAGGCAGCTCATAAAATCCTGCATGGAAGATCAATCAAGAAGGATCAGTTACTTGGCATTCAAGATGAAGTAGTAAATTAGATTAGAAACTGGCTTTGTAGGAGAAGCCACAGAGTGGTCTTTAAGTGATTATGCAGAAAGTTTGAAGTTAATAACTCATATCCTTCTACCTTAGGCCACGAACTTATCAATCACCCCTCCTACTGTCCTTCAACAGGTTGTTGAGTGGTTGAGCAGTAGATGATAATCTGCCACTAGCTTGTAAATACATGGAATCAGAATCAGGTTTATTATCACAGGCACGTGTTGTGAAATTTGTTAACATTGCAACAGCAATTCAATGCAATGCATAATATAGAAAAAAAACAAATTTCACAACATATGCCAATGATATTAAACCTGATTCTGACAGAATTCCAAAAAACACTAGTTCTTATTTTCTCAGACAATTTGGAAGATAAAAGAACGTTCTTATCCTTTTGTTCCACACTAAAAATTCTTTATTTGTCTTGGATCATTCCGAGTTATCAATCCTGCCAACTACGCCAATTGACAGACATTGGTGTTTAAATCAAGATTCTTTTAAAATCAGTAATGAAGCATAAAACTTGTTGCTTCGGGACAGTTTTATTAAAGGCTGATCAAACAGGAAAGGAGCAGTGACAAGGTCTACTACTCGAAGAGAAAAATTTTAAAAATATGGCATCTAGCATAAAACAGCTACTTCTATACTCAAAGAGAAGAAAAATTCCATTCCAATCTATAGATAACAATAATCCATGATTTTTAATGTATTCAATATATACTGTAATTTATTTGCTTCATCTTCTATATTATGTATGCATTGAACAGTTGCTAAGTTAACACATTTCACTACATGCCGGTGATAATAAACCTGATTCTGATGAGCAGCAGTAATAAGTCACATTTGAACTTGCCTCTGGAGTCACCAACTGTGATGATTAAATATCCACCATGAAACTTACGTAAACATTTTCCCCAGTGTGAACGCAGTAATATGTCACAATTATGGACGACTGAGTCAATCCCTTCCTACGTTCAGAGGATGAGAACTGCCTAACCCAGTATAAACTTGCTGGTGTGTCTCCAAGTGTAATGATTGAATGAATCCCTTCCTACCTTCAGGGCAGTTGAAGAGCCTCTCCCCAGTATATACTCACTGGTGTGTCCACAGTTGGGATAACTGAGTAATCCCTTCTCACATTCAGAGCAAGTGAATGGTTTCTCCCCAGTGTGAACTGACTGGTTTGCCTGTAGGATGCAGAACTGAATGAATCCCTTCCCACACAGAAAAGGTGAATGGCATCTCCCCAATCTGAACTGACTCATGTCCTTCTCGGTTGCATTAAATGAGTGAATCCCTTCTCACACAGAACAGGTGAATGGCTTCTCCCCAGAGTGAACTCGCTGATGTTCCTTCAGTTGCCATGGCTGAGAGAATCCATTCCCACTTTAAGACAGATGAACGGCTTCTCCCCAGTGTGAATTCGGTAATGTGACACAAGGTTGGATGACTGAGTGAATCCCTTCCCACATTCAGAGCAGGTGAATGGTTTCTCCCCAGTGTGAACTCGCTGGTGTGTCAGTAGCGTGTATGAGTTTGTGAAGGCCTTCCCACAGTCTGAGCAGGTGAATGGCCTCTCCCCAGTGTGAACTCGCTGATGTACTTTCAATTCTGATGACCGAGTGAATTCCTTCCCACAATCTGAACAGGTGAACGGTTTCTCTCCAGTGTGAACTCGCCGATGTTCCTTCAGTTGACATGACTGAGAGAATCCAAACCCACATTCAGAGCAGGTGAACGGCCTCTCCCTAGTGTGAACTCGGTAATGTGACACAAGGTTCGATGACTGAGTGAATCCCTTCCCACATTCGGAGCATGTGAATGGCTTCTCCCCAGTGTGAACTCGTTGGTGTGTCTGCAGGTTGGATTTCTGAGTGAATCCCTTCCCACAGTCTGAGCAACAGAATGGTTTCTCTTCAGTGTGAACTTGCTGGTGTCTCTGCAATGTGGATGAGTCTGTGAATGCCTTCCCACATTCAGAGCAGGTGAACGGCCTCTCCCCAGTGTGAACTCGGTAATGTGACACAAGGGTAGATGACTGAGTGAATCCCTTCCCACATTCAGAGCAGGTGAATGGTTTCTCCCCAGTGTGAACCCGCTGGTGTCTCTGTAACGTCGATGAGTCTGTGAATGCCTTCCCACATTCAGAGCAGGTGAACGGCCTCTCCCCAGTGTGAACTCGGTAATGTGACACAAGGGTAGATGACTGAGTGAAACCCTTCCCACATTCGGAGCAGGTGAATGGTTTCTCCCCAGTGTGAACCCGCTGGTGTCTCTGTAGCATGGATGAGTGTGTGAATGCCTTCCCACAGTCTGAGCAGATGAATGGCATCTCCCCAGTGTGAACCGACTGGTGTGCCAGTAGAAAAGATGACTAAGTGAATCCTTTTCCACACATAAACAAAGGGGAACGGCCTCTCTCACATATGAACCCACTGATGTACCAGCAGGTGAAATGACTGAGTGTATCCCTTCCCACAGTCTGAACAGATGAATTGTCTCTCATCAGTGTGAACTGATCACTGGGTCAACAGATGAGATGACTGAGTGGAATTTTTCCCACATTCAGATGTCAAGCTTCTAATGAGTATGAACTCAGTCGTGTGTCAGCTATTCAGAGGACCGAGTGAAGCTCTTCCCACATACAGAACAGTTGAGCAATCTCTCTCCCTGGTGAACTCAGTGGTGTGTCCACGATGGGATGAGTGACTGAATCTCTTCCCACGGTCTGAGCAGGTCAACGTTCCCTCACTGGTCAACTTTCTGAAATATCTTCAGCATTGATTGCAGAGTGAATTGCTTCCACAGTCAGAACACGTGGAGCATTTCACTATGGTGTAACTTGCTGATGTATCTTCAGGCTGGATGACTGAGTAGATCCCCTCCCACATGCAGAGCAGGTGAATGGTCTTTTTCCCACTGTGAATTCACTCTGTGGCTGCAGGCAAGCTGTGAGTAAATCCCTTCCCAGACTGAGAGAAGGAGAATGATATCTCACTGCAATCAATTCTCTGGCAATTCAGAAAGTCAGGTGTCAGACGTTTTGAATCCCTTGTATAATCAATGC
The DNA here is from genome assembly GCF_030028105.1 of Mobula birostris. Classification (NCBI taxonomy): domain Eukaryota; kingdom Metazoa; phylum Chordata; class Chondrichthyes; order Myliobatiformes; family Myliobatidae; genus Mobula; species Mobula birostris. The sequence continues at coordinate 79,290,693 of NC_092374.1, read as the reverse complement.
AGTTGAAAACTGATCTCCAGTGAATAAATGCTGGAACACCCTGGTTCCAGAGGGTTAACACTGATTTACAACAGAACTTCAGACACGAAGTACGTTTCTAGCTGGGATGAGACACATCTTCATCTTGGTGTTCCCAAGAAAATATCAGGTCACTCCTTAAGTATCTGAACAGAGACAGCAAAACAGATGTGGTGTTGCGTTTGAGGTTCCCATACACAAATTTTCTGCTGTTTCTAACCTGTGAAAGTATTCGCAAAACACATCAATGGGTGAAGGAGAATATTTCAGGTGAGATTTTAGTCTGTGGTGAGTTCTAACATTACATTGCTACGAAATTCAACTCAAGTTGGAGGACTTCCCCATCTTCTAACTGGTCATGGATCAGGCATTCTGACTGACCATCTGATTGCATCCCTGTCTGTACCAGAATGCGCCATTTCTGCCCTTCATCAACCAGTGACTTGGCTCAGTTAGTCTCTCTCCATTAGTATTATCTCAAGTTACGGTCATGTCCCACAGTGCTATTAAAAACAGTTGATATTACATATCTGATCACAGAGGTTTTCTTATTAGTCTGATCCCCTCCCCCCACGTGAACATCACAATAGCAATGCCAATGAATATGGTGTGAGAGGAGTAGTCTTTCTCACTGGTATGTGGCAAATTTGTGATGTGGAAACCACATGTCAGTTGGTACCAAGGACAAGGGGGTATAATGTCATTTATGTACCCAGAGAGAATGGTAGAAAACAAGTTCTCCCATATAGAAAGGTGCAGAACAATTGGATTTTCTCAAGAACCAGATCATTCAGGATGCTGAGGGAGTGATAGGGAGGACGTATAAAGAGGTAGTTACACCCAAGGTGCAGACACAGGAAACTGGTTGACAGTCAGGAAGGAGAAAGGGGTTACACAGCCAGTGCAGATTACCCCTGTGGCCACAACCCTCAACACAGGTATACCACTTTGGAGGGGATGACCAAGCAGAGGAAAGTCACAGCAGTCAGGTCTCTGCGACTCAGAAGGGAAGTGGGATAAGAGGCGAGCTGTGGTGATAGATTCGTTAGTTAGGGGAACAGAAAGAGGTTCTGTGGACGAGAATGTGATTCCTGGATGGTATGTTGCCTCCCAAGTGCCACAGTCCAGGACACTTTGCACCGAGTCCGCAGCATTCTGAAGTGAAAGGGTGAACACCCAAAGGCCGTGGTCCACGTAGGTACCAATGACAGAGGTAGGAAGAGTGACGAGGTTCTTCAAAGTGAATTCAGAGAGTTACTGGCAAGTTAAAGATCAAGAGTCTAGGATTCTGATCACAGGATTGCTGGCCATGCCACATGCTAGTGAGGCTAGAACTAGGAAAATTATACAGTTTAATATGTGGCTAAGGAGTTGGTGTAGGAGGGAGGGCATGAGATTTCTGGATCATTGGGCTCTCTTTCAGAGAAGGTGGGACCTGTACAAAAGAGACGGTTTTCACTAGAACTGAAAGGGGAGTAATCTCCTACTGGGAGGGTTTGCTTATGCAGCACAGTGGGGTTTAAACTAGCATTGCAGGGGGATGGGAACCAGAGTGTCAGAACAGTTAGTGGAGAGGTTGTGAAGACAGATATCGTTAACACCTCAGACAAAGTCAGGAACGAAAAGGTTGAGCATGTTGTGACTAATATCCTGATATCCTGAGTGGTGTAAGAAGATTAGTAGGAAAAGTAGATGAGCTCAGATGTGGTTCAATACCTAGAATTATGATGTTGTTGCCATTAGTGAGACTTGATTGCAGGAGGGGCAGGACTGGCAGCTCAATATCCCAATATTGTTTTTGACGTGATAAGAGCCTGGAGAACTCGACACTGAGGCATTAAGGGTGGAACTAAGAAATAAGAAAGTTTGACCATGGGGCTATATTACAGACCACCCAACAATCCGAAGGATTTAGAGAAACAAATTTGCAGAGAGATTGTAGACTGTTGCAGGAACACAAGTTGTTGTCGTAGGTGAATTCACAAATTCACAGAGAGATTACAGTCAGTTTCAAGGAACATAAGATTGTTCTATTAGGTAATTTCATCTTTCCACATGTTTACTGGGACTCATATAAAGCAAATGGACTAGAGGGGATAGAGTTTGTCAAATGCATCCAGGTAAGTTTTATTCATCAGTACATCGAGTCCCAATGAGAGAGAGTGTGATTTTATATCTGCTATTCAGGAATCAGACAGGGCAGGTGGCAGAAATTTGTGTAAGTGAACACTTTCCATCCAATGATCATAATGCATTTAGTTTCATAGCGAATATGCAAAAAGATAGGTCTGGGCAGTAGGTTGAGATTCCACATTGGACAGAGGCCAATTTGGATGGTATGAGAACGGAGATGGCAGGTGTGGATTGGGACAGGTTCTTTCTGGCAACAAAAAGGAGGTTCATTGCTAGTAAGCACAAATGAGGTGCTTACGGAGGATAATAAATGCAAGAGAACACTTAAGAAAGAAATCAGGAGGGCTAAAAGAAGTCATGGGGTTGCCCTGGAAGACAAGATGACAGAGAATCCTAAGGGGTTCTACAGATATGTTACGAGCAAAACGATTGGAAGGGACGAAATTGGTCCTCTGGATGATCAGAATGGAAATTCAATTGTGGGACCAAAAGCAATGAGGGAGATTTTAAATCTTTTTTTTTTGCATCTGTATTTACACAGGAGATGGACACAGAGTCTGTATTACTGTTTGAGAGAAGTTTGGATAAGTACATGGTTAGTAATTGTATGGAGAGCTTTGGTGCAGGTCGATGGGAGAAAGCCGTTGAAATGATTCTCACGGACTAGAATGGTCGAAGAGCCTGGTGGTGTGCGATACTCTGACTCTGAAGGAAGGAAGGGTTTTGTTTCTTTTCCCCCTGACGTCATTAATCGATAATTTCATGCACTGGAAGGTAGACACTTCATTTGAGATTAACTTAAACTCTATTTTAGTTCAGGTTTCCCCATCCTTGGATTTAAATAGCTGAATATTGAAGGTGTCTGGCGGAGTGAGTACGCGTAGTGTCAACCATGGCTGCCTTTTTACCCAGAAACCCCCAGGAACGAGATCTCGGTCTAGCCGACACGCTCCCAGCAATACGCATGCGTAATAGAAATGGCGCCGTCACTTTGGTTAATCGGCTGAAAGCTGCCGGAGTCCTGGATGCGGATCGTGCGGCTGACAGAGAGGAAAAGGATCGGGACTATCTCGGGGTGCAGGGCCACAGTGTGTCCGAAACTCAGAACAATTATCCCTCAGTCGCGGTGTGGACGCCAATGCCGTCGAAATCCCCGCCCGTAACCCAGGTCATACCTGTTGCCGATCCTCCTGAGGGTCTTGTTCACTCAGCGCATGTGCGATTTCCAGAAAGATCTGCGACCCTCACGTCTGCGCATTGGATCGTCTGATCAGCGGCGGCGAATTCTGAAGCGCCGAGGTGTCTGGGTAACTGAGGTGTCTATACATGTCTGCAAACTGCGGTTACCCTATGTCACATGGCTCAAAAACAGTCAATGTTTTTATGTAGAACACTCTGAGGGGACTTTAACTCAATATCACCAGGTATTCAGTGTGTCAAATGTCAAAGTCGAACCCACTTACAGATACAAATAGAAAACACACGAGATTCTGCAGATACTGAAAATTAGAGCCATACTCAAAGTTCAGGCAGCATCTAAGCAGAGGAATTATCTGTCGAGGCTTGGTGAGGGGTCTCAGCTCCAATTGTCAGCTGCTTATTCCTCTCCATAGATGCTGCTTGACCCACTGAGTTCCTCCAGCATTTTGCAGAAATAAACATTTTTCAATCAGTTTCCCAACATTGCTGATCTTTCATTGATAGCGACATACTCCTGCTCTGATTCCCTTTCTTGTCCCGATAAAGTCTATTCCCAGAGCCTCGAAGCCTTGGCTTTTGCTGGGACTCCCTCTGGTTTCTGGGCCTGATCCATTGAAGATTTACCCACCATTCAGCTGTCAGACAATAGTAGACTTTAGAGTGTGTATTGCAACAACTGAGCTGCATAAGGCACAACCCCTTGAAATCAGTGAAAATGGACCAAAATGTTGAAAGTGCACAGAAGTTTAACTGCCTGTGACATTATACGTTGGCCCAGAGCCTTGAAGAATGAGGAATGTCAGGGACAAAACCAGTGAGCTTATCGTCGTCTTCAGTCTATGGAAAATCATGCAGGAAATTCCAGGGAAACCTCTTCACCCACAGTGGTGACCAGTTGCATCCTGTCATGAGATGAACAACAGAGGTGGGTTTGAAGGTACTGATATGGAACAGAAAGACAGGCAGGGACCAGCTGGACTGAGTGTCCTCTCTACTGTACGATGGCCCTGTGACAGGCAGTAAGCACCTGAGACACAGGATTTCAAATGGAACTGATTTATTTGTCACAGATCCACAATATTAAACACTAGTCTAATATCAAAGCAAAATGTATTATTGGAGTACATACGTGTCACCACATATAACCCTCAGATTCTTTTTCTGCGAGTATTCTTTGCAAATCTATAGATTGGTAACTGTAAACAGGATCAATGGACTACAAACTGCAAATGCAAATATAAATAATAGCAATAAATGACAAGCATGAAATAACAAGATAAAGAGACAATTGGTTATAGAAACAGCAGAAAAAGAAATAGTGTAGTTATCCCATTTTGTTCAGAAGCATGATGGCTGAGGGATAGTAACTGTTTCTGAAGCTGGTGGTGCAAATACAATTTGTACCTTCTGCCTGACGGCAACAGCGAGAAAAGAGCCTGTGATGATGATGATGGATGCTGCTTTTCTATGGCAACATTTCGTGTAGATATGCTCAGCGGTTGGGAGGGCTTTACCCATGACGGACTGGACCAAATTCACCACCTTTTGTAGGATTTTCCACCCAAAGGCATTGGTGTTCCCATACCAGACCGTACTGCAGACAGTCAGCACACTTTAAACCACACATCTATAGAAATTTGTCGTAGTTTTTGAAGTCATGCCGAACCCCCGCAGAATCCTAAGGAGGTAGAGGTGTCGTGCTTTATTTGCAATTGTATTTATATGATGGGTCCAGGACAGGTCCTCCGGGATAGTGACAGCTCAGAATTTAAAGGTACTGACCCTTTCCACCTCTGATCCTCTGATGTGTACTGGCTGATGAACCTCTGGTTTCCCTCTCCTGAAGTCTACAACCAGTTCTTTGGTCTGATTGACATTGAGTGAGAGGTTATTGCTACAACACCCCTTAGCCAAATTTTCAATCTCCCTCCTGTGTGCTGATTCATCACCACCTTTCATACGGCCCACAACAGTGGTAGCATCAGCAAACTTGAATATGCTTATAGGTGTAGGTGTGAAGCGAGTAGAGCAGGGGAGCTAAGCTTACATCCCCTTGGTGATGCTGTGCTGATGGAGATCACGGAGGAGATGTTGTCAATCCAAATGCACTGGGGTCTGCAAGTGACGAAATTCGGGATCCAGTCGCACAAAGGAGTATTGAGGCCCAGGTCTTGGAGTTTACTGATCAGTTTTGAGGGGTTGATGGTGTTAAATGCTGAGCTGTAATCGATAAGGAGCATCCTGATGTATGCACCTTTACTATCCAGATGTTCCAGGGTGTGTGAAAAGGTATTGAGATGGAATCCACTGTAGACCTGTTGTTTTGGTGGGAAAATTAGAGTGGATCCAAGTCGCCAGTCAGACAGGAGCTGATAAGCTTCAGCATCAGTCTCTCAAAACACTTCATCACTGTGGATGTAAGTGCCAGTGGGTGATAGTCATTGAGGCAGGTTACCACACTCTTCTTGGGCACCAGTATTACTGAAGCCTGCTTGAAGCCGATGGGTACCACACAATTAAAGGCTAGCATCAGCAGAACAAACCCTCCAATCCTCAGTGACCAGGCTTCAGTCCTGAGTGTGATAAGCAGCCACAATATCTGCAGAATCCGACATTAATGATCAGTTGGGAACTTGCAACCAGATTCAGTCACCATGATGGTAAACATTTTAACATGCAGCTCACTTGAACTTCCTCCCTGATGTGACGTTGCTGGTGTTTCAGCAGATGGGATGACAGAGTAAATCTCTTTGCTCACTCTGGACAGAAGTGTGGCTTCTACTAGCTGTGAATTTGCTGGAGCCTGACAAGGTGGGTTAACTGAATGAAACCCTTCCCACACTCAGAACAGGTGTACGGCTACTCCCCTGCATGAACTGGCTGGTGTTTCAGTAGCTCTCGGGATACGAATAACACCTTTCCCACACTTGGAATAGATGAATGGTTTCTCCCCTGTGTGACCTTGCCGGTGTATCCGCTGGTGCAGTGCCCAGTGAATTCCTTCCAAAATGAGAGGCAATGAATGGCACCTCACTGCTATCAGCTGTCTGGCCATTCATCAGGTCAGATCACAGACGTGTTCATGGATTTGGGTTCTCCTTGCTTCAACTGGTGTGTTGTCTTCTCAATCATCTCCTCCTCCACGTGCGAGTGGGAATAAAAGAACTCTTTTCTATTTGGCAGCCAGTGACCAGAGGTGTTCCGCAGGGGTCTGTGTTGTGACCGCTTCTTTTCATACTGTATATCAATGATTTAGATGATGTAGCTTCAGCTTCTCAATCATCTCCTCCTCCACATGCAAGGATCAGTGGCATTCAAATGCTGAGCAACTGACAGACACAGCAGAACTGACGTGCTGTTGTGTTTGAGATTCCTGTACACGAATCCTTAACCGTTTCTATCCTGTAAAATTTTACAAAGTACGTCACTGGGAGACAGACAATATTTCAGCTAAGATTATGTTAGTCTTTTCTGTGACCTCTGATACCCCATTGTTACAGTGAGGCTCAACACAGTTTGGAGGAACAACACTTCATCTTCTAACTGGACACAGAATCAAATTCATTGTATACCTGTCTGTATCAAAATGGGTCATTTCTGTCCTTCATCAATCTGACTTGGGTCAGTTTCTCTCTCTCATAGAGTCATAGTAAAGTACAGCACAGAAACAGGACATTTGGCCCATCTAGTCTGTGCCAAACCATTAATCTGCCTGCTCCCCTTAACGTGCACCCAGACCTCAGACCTCCATACGCCTCCCAGCCATGTACCAATCCAATTCAATCTCTTTAATATTGAAATCAACCACACATCCATCATTTGTGCTGGCAATTCATTCCACACTCTCACCAGCCTCTGAGCAAAGCTATCCTCTTAAACATTTCTCCTTTCACTCTTAACCTGTGACCTCTAATTGTAGTCTCACCCACCCTCAGTGGAAAAAGCCTGCTTGCATTTATCCTCTCTGAATCTCTCATAATTGTGTATAGCTCTATCAAATCTCCTCTCAGTCGATTATGTTCTAGGAAATTAAGTCAGAACATTGTCAACCTTTCCAGGTAACTCAGGTCCTCAAGCCCCAGCATTAATCTTGTAAATTTCCTCTGCATTCTTTCAAACTTATTTACATCTTTCCCGCAGGTAGATGACCAAAACCTGGACACAACATTAAATACAATTCCAACATAATATCCCATCTCCTGTACTCAATAGATTGATTGATGGATGCCAACGGGCTAAAAGCATACTTTATTCCATACTTCATACTACTTTTAAGGAATTATGGATCTGTATTCCCAGATACTTCTGCTCTGCCCTACTGCTTATCTGGTGTGTTCCATCCTCCAAACTGTAACATCTCACAATAAAAACCCTCATCTAATTGTTCCAGCTGGTCCACATCCTGCTGCAAGCTTTGATAGACCTCTCACTGTCCACTATACTCCCAATCTAGTTGCCATCTGCAAATTTGCAGATTCAGTTTAACACGTTACCATCTAGACTGTTGATATAGATGACAATAAAAAGGACCCAGCACTAATCCCTGCAGCTCAACACCAGTCAGAGAGGCAACCATCCACAACCAACTGCTGGCTTCTTCCGTGACGCCAATGTCTAATCCAATTTACTACATTATCCTTAATACCAAGTGACTGAAGCTGCTTGGTCAGCCTCCCATGTGGGACCTTGTCAAAGGTCTTGCTAACATCCACATAGACAACATGCAATGCCTTGTCTTCATCAATTTTCCTGCTAACTTCCTGAAAAACTATTATAAGATTGCTTAAACTTGACTTACCATGCACAAAATCATGTTGACGGTCCCTAATCAGTCCCTGTCTATCCAAATGCTCATATATCCAGTCACTTAGAATACCTTCCAGTAACTTTCCCATACTTTAATCGGCCTTTAATTTCCTGGTTTATTTTTAGAGCCTTTTTAAAACAACAGAACAACAGTAGCAATCCATTAATCCTCCAGTACCTCTCCCGTGACTAAAGATGTTTTAAATATTGTTGCTGGGACAATTGCAATTTCTCCCAAGTCTCTTTATACCCCAGATTTCTGAACTTTCTCCCCGTGGCTCAGAAGGGTAGGGATGGGAAGAGGATGGCAGCAGTGATAGGTGACTCTATAATTACGGGGTTAGACAAGCGATTCTGTGGATGCAGGAAAGGAACGTGGATAGTAGTTTATGTCCCAGATGCCAGGGTCCAGGGTGTCTCTGATCACGTCCACAATATCTTGAAGTGGGAAGGAGAACAGCCAGACGTCTTGGTACATATTGGTGCCAACGACATAGGTAGGAAAAGGGAGGAGGTCCTGAAAGCAGACTATAGGTAGTTAGGAAGGAAGTTGAGAAGCAGGACCTCAAAGGTAGTAATCGCGGGATTACTGCCTGTGCCACGTGACAGTGAGTATAGGAATAGATTGAGGTGGGGGATAAATGCGTGGCTGAGGGATTGGAGCAGAGGGCAGGCATTCAGATTTCTGGATCATTGGGACCTCTTCTGGGGCAGGTGTGACCTGCAGAAAAATGACAGGTTGCACTTGAATCTGAGGGGGATCAATATCCTGGCGGGGAGGTTTGCAAAGGCTATAGGAGAGAGTTTAAACTAGAATTGCTGGGGGTGGGAACCAAACTGAAGTGACGGAGGAAAGGGAGGTTGGATCACAAATAGAGAAAGCTTGGAGACAGTGTGAAAGGGAGGATGGGAAGGTGACAGAGAAGGAACTCACTCAGACCGATGGTTTGAGATGTGTCTATTTTAATGCGAGGAGTACTGTATTATGAATAAAGCGGATGGGCTTAGAGTATGGATCAGCACTTGGAACTATGATGTTGTGGCCATTACAGATACTTGGATGGTGCAGGGGCAGGAATGGCTACTTCAAGTGCCAGGCTTTAGATGTTTCAGAAAGGACGGAGGGAGACAAAAGAGGTGGGGGCGTGACACTGTTGATCAGAGATAGTGTCATGGCTGCAGAAAAAGAGGAAGTCATGGGGGGTTGTCTACAGAGTCTCTGTGGGTGGAACGTAGGAATAGGAAGGGGTCAGTAACTCTACTGGGTGTTTTTTATAGCCCACCCAATAGTAACAGGGACATTGAGGAGCAGATAGGGAGACAGATTCTGGAAAGGAGTAATAATAACAGGGTTGTTGTGGTGATAGAGTGAGGGGTTTAGATGGGGTAGAGTTTGTTAGGTGTGTTCATGAAGGTTTCTTGACACATTATGTAGATAAGCCTACAAGATGAGAGGCGGTATTTGATCTGGTAGTGGGAAATGAACCTGGTCAGCTGTCAGGTCTCTCAGTGGAAGAGCATTTTGGAGATAGTGATCACAATTCTATCTCCTTTACCATAGCATTGGAGAGGGATAGGAGCAGACAAGTTAGGGAAACATTTCATTGGAGTAAGGGGAAATATGAGGTTATCAGGCAGGAACTTGGAAGCATAAATTGGAAACAGAAGTTCTCAGGGAAATGTACGGAAGAAATGTGGTACCTCTTCAGGGGATATTTACCTGGGGTTCCGTGTAGATTCCCGTTGGTGGCCATCCACAGCTGCCGAAAGTGAGGCCTCTGCCACTGACCTCGGAAATCGAGCCTGAGGCTCGGCTGGAGCGGAGGCCTCCACAACCGTGACTCAGTTTACGGACTTGTTTCAGCGAGGAGCCCGGCGATCCAGGATTAAGTGTTGGCTTTGGGGCCTGACCCAATTGACAGCCTGGGCCCCGGCAGCTGGAAGTGGCAGCGGAGCCTCCCCCATCACTCGGCCCGACCCAGAGCGCCCAATGACACGACCCACCGATTGATCCCCGCGGGATGCGTCCACCAACCTCAAAGAGCTGAGAACAACGCACTGCATCGATGGAGACCTGGAAAGATGCTCTATTTACCGAGGAAGCGTGGGAAAAGAGCTGGGCTGCTGGTCAGATTGAAGCTGAGGGGCTTCAGGATCCCTATGCCCACCATCCTACTAGCCAATGTGCAAGCCATAGAGAACAAGGTGGATGATCTTAAAGGGAGCCTCACCTACTGCAGGAAGATGCAGAACTGCTGTGTATTATGTTTCACTGAGACCTGGCTCTCCCCTGCCACCCCTGACTGTGCCATCTGACCGGAGGAATTTTCAATCCATCGGATGGACCACACGGCGTCTTCAGGCAAGACGAGGGGAGGTGGTGTCTGCCTACTGAACAACACTGCGTGGTGCTCGGACACAGTGGCACTGACAAGATCCTGCAGCCCGGACCTGGAACACCTGTCGGTGAAGTGTCGTCCCTACTATCTGCCACTGGAATTCATCTCAGTCATAATAACAGTGGTCTACATTCCCCCCCGCCCAGGCAGACGTGGAGTGTGCTCTGAACATACTGTATGCCAACATCAGTGAACTTGAGACCAGGTATCCGGAGGCTTTGCTCATTACAGCCGAAGACTTTAACCAGGCTAACCTCAGAAAGGCACTGCCAAAGTTATACCAACATGTGTCCTGCCCCACTAGAGGCCTGAACATACCTGACCACTGCTACACAGCAGTCAAGGATGCCTACCATTCCATCCCACAACCTCACTTTGGAAAATCGGACCATCAGGCTGTACTACTCCACCCGGCTTACAAACAGAAACTGAAGTGGGAGGTCACGGTGTCAAAAGTAGTGTCGCGTTGGACGGAGGAAACGGATGAGGTCCTCGGTGACTGCTTTGAATCGGTGGACTGGTTAGTATTCAAGGACTCGGCAGCTAACCTCAATGAGTATGCCTCAGCTGTCACGGACTTCATTTGGAAATGCACGGAGGACTGTGTGTATCGCAAGACGATCCGGGTATTCCCTAACCGGAAACCTCGGATGAATTATGAGGTCAAGTCCCTTTTAAAGGCTAGAGCTGCGGCTTTTAGGTCCGGGGATACCAGTCGCTACACGGAATCCAGGCATGAACTCTGGAAAGTCATTAAGGGCGCCAAGAGGCAATATTGAGCCAAGTTGGAAGCCCAGGCTAACCAGAGGGATGCCAGTAGACTATGGCAGGGTCTAAATGAGATCACTGGGCGCAAAGAAAAGGCTGGGAATATCAATAACTGTGGCGCTTCTCTTCCTGACGAACTAAACGTATTCTATGCAAGATTCGAACAGAAGAGGAGCATCTCGTTCCCTCCGGATGAACGGGACCTGGTGGCATCAAGATTCATCAACACCGAGGAGGACGTTAGAAGGGCCTTCCTGAAAATAAATCCAAGGAAGGCGACGGGCCCAGATGGCGTCCCAGGACGGGTTCTCCAGGCCTGTGCAAGCGAGCTAGCTGGAGTGTTTGCTGACATCTTCAACTGCTCCTTGCTTCAGTCTAAGATCCCCTCGTATTTTAAGAAGGCAACAATAATCCCAGTGCTGAAGAAGAGCAAGGTGGCATGCCTGAATGACTATCGACCTGTGGCTCTGACATCAATTGCTATAAAATGCTTCGAGAGATTGCTTATGGCACACATCAACCACAGCCTTCCGGTCAACTTTGACGCTTTGCCTACTGGAGCAACAGGTCAATGGCAGATGCCATCTCTCTGGCCCTACATTCCTTCTTAGAACACCTGGAGAATAAAGACGCATACATAAGGCTCCTTCTCATTGACTACAGCTCTGCCTTTAATACCATCATTCCAAATAAACTGATTCCTAAGCTCCAGAACCTGGACCTTAGCACTCAGATCTGCAGCTGGATCTTCAACTTCCTCACAGACAGGACCCACGCTGTAAAAATAGGGGACAAACTCTCCTCTACAATCACTCTGAGCACTGCTGCCCCACAAGGCTGTGTACTCAGCCCCCTGCTGTACTCACTGTCCACCCATGATTGTGTAGCCAAGTTTCCATCAAACTCAATATATAAGTTTGCTGATGACATAATTGTAGGCCGTATCTTGGGTAATGATGATTTTGAGTACAGAGAGGAAATTAAGAACCTGGTGGTATGGTGCGAAGACAATAACCTATCCCTCAGCATCAGCAAGACGGAGGAATTGGTTGTTGACTTCAGAAGGAGTAGCGGACTGCACGACCCAATTTACATCGGTGGTGCGCAAGTGGAACAGGTCAAAAGCTTTAAGTTCCTCGGCATCAATACCACAAGTGACCTGACTTGGTCCAACCAAGCAGAGTTCACTGCCAAAAAGGCCCACCAGCGCCTTTACTTCCTGAGAAAACTAAAGAAATTCGGCCTGTCCCCTAAAACCCTCACTAATTTTTATAGATGCACCGCAGAAAGCATTCTTCTAAGGTGCATCACAACCTGGTATGGAAGTTGTCCTGTCCAGTTGTCTAGACCGAAAGAAGCTGCAGAAGATCGAGAACACGGCACAGCACATCACACAAACCAATCTTCCGTCCTTGGACTCACTTTACACCGCACGCTGTCGGAGCAGTGCTGCCAGGATAATCAAGGACACGACCCACCCAGCCAACACACTTTTCGTCCCTCTTCCCTCCGTGAGAAGGCTCAGGAGCTTGAAGACTCGTACGGCCAGATTTGGGAACATCTTCTTTCCAACTGTGATAAGACTGCTGAACAGATCCTGACCCGGATCTGGGCTGTACCCTCCAAATATCCATTTTTCTATTTTCTATTTATGATTTATAATTTAAATTTTTAATATTTACTGATTTTTTACTATTTTTAATATTTAATATTTGTAATCCAGGGAACGGAAAGCGCAGAATCAAATAGTACTGTGATGATTGTACGTTCTAGTATCAATTGTTTAGCGACAATAAAGTATAAAGATTCATTCCAATAAGACAGGGAAAGGGTTGTAGGGTACAGGAACTGTAGTGTACAAAGGCTGTTGTAAATCTAGTCAAGAAAAAGAACTTATGAAAGCTTCAAAAAACTAGGTAATGATAGAGATCTAGAAGATTATAAGGCTAGCAGGAAGGAGTTTAAGAATGAAATTAGGAGAGCCAGAAGGGGACACGAGATGTACTTGGTGGACAGGATTAAGGAAGACCTGAAGGCATTCTACAAGTATGTGAAGAGCAAGAGAATAGGACCAATGAAGCGTGACAGTGGAAACGTGTGTATGGAACCAGAGGAGATGGCAGAGGTACTCAATGAATACTTTACCTCAGTATTCACTATGGAAAAGGATCTTGGCAATTGTAGGGATGACTTGCAGTGGACTGAAAAGCTTGAGTATGTAGATATTAAGGAAGAGGATGTGCTGGAGCTTTTAGAAAGCATCAAGCTGGATAACTCACCGGGGCCAGACGGGATGTACTCCAGGCTACTGTGGGAAGCAAAGGAGATTGCCGAGACTCCGCTGATGATCTTTGCATACCAATGAGGACAGGAGAGGTTCCAGAGGATTGGAGGGTTGCAGATGTTGTTCCCTTATTCAAGAAAGGGAGTAGAGATAGCCCAGGAAATTATAGACCATTGAGTTTTACTTCAGTGGTTGGTAAGTTGATGGAGAAGATCCTGAGAGGCAGGATTTAGGAATATTTGGAGAGGCGTAATATGATTAGGAATAGTCAGCATGGCGTTGTCAAAGACAGGTCGTGCCTTATGAGCCTGATTGAATTTTTTGAGGATGTGACTAAACATTGATGAAGGTAGAGCCGTGGATGTAGTGTATATGGATTTCAGCAAGGCACTTGATAAGGTACCGCATGCCAGGCTTATCGAGAAAGAAAGGAGGTATAGGATCCAAGGGGACATTGCTCTGTGAATCCAGAACTGGCTTGCCAACAGAAGGCAAAGTGTGGCTGTAGACAGGTCATATTCTGCATGGAGGCCAGTGACCAGCAGTGTGTCTCAGGGATCTATTCTGGGACCCCCTATTCTCTGTGATTTTTATAAATGACCTGGATGAGGAAGTGGAGGGATGGGTTAGTAAATTTGCTGATGACACAAAGGTTGGGGGTGTTGTGGATAGTGTGGAGGGCTGTCAAGAGTTTACAGTGGGATATTGATAGGATGCAAAACTGGGCTGAGAAGTGGAAGATGGAGTTCAACCCAGATAAGTGTGAGGCAGTCCATTTTGGTAGGTCAAAAATGATGGCAGAATATAACATTAATGGCAAGACTCTTGGCAGTGTGGTGGATCAGAGGGATCTTGGGGTTCGAGTCCATAGGACACTCAAAGCTGCTACACAGGTTGACTCTGTGGTTAAAAAGGCATACAGTGCATTAGCCTTCATCAACCGTGGGATTGCGTTTAAGAGCCGAGAGGTAATGTTGCAGCTATATAGGACCCTAGTCAGAGTACAGTACTGTGCTCACTTCTGGTCACTCACTACAGGAAGGACATGGAAACCATAGAAAGGTTGCAGAAAAGATTTACAAGGATGTTGCCTGGATTGGGGTGCATATCTTATGAGAATAGGTTGAGTGAAATGGCCTTTTCTCCTTGGAGCAACAGAGGATGAGAGGTGACCTGATCGAGGTGTACAAGATAATGAGAGGCATTGATTGTGCAAATAGTCAGAGGCTTTTTCCCAGGGCTGAAATGGCTAGCACGAGAGGGCATAGTTTTAAGGTGCTTGGATGTAGATACAGAAGAGATGTCAGGGGTAAGTTCTTTACGCAGAGAATAGTGAGTGCGTGGAATGGGCCGGCAGCGGCATTGGTTGAGACGGAAATGGTAGGGTCTTTTAAGAGACTCTTGGATGGATACATGGAGCTTAGAAAAATAGAAGGCTATGGGTAAGCCTAGCTAGTTCTAAGGTATGGATATGTTCGGCACAGCTTGGTGGGACGAGGGGCCTGTATTGTGCTGTAGGTTTTCTATTTCTCTATGTTTACAAATAGTCAATGTCTTTATTCCTTCTACCAAAGTGCATGATCATACACTTCCCTGCACTGTATTCCATCTGTCACTTAGTTGTCCATTTTCCTAATCTGTCCAAGTCCTTCTGCTGACTCCCCGCTTCTTTAAAATTACCTGCTCCTCCATCTAACTTTGTATTGTCTGCGAACCTGACCACAACATCATCAATTCTGTCATCCAAATCTTTGACATGTAATATGAAAAGAAGCAGTCCCAACACGGACCCCTGTGGAACACCACCAATCACTGGCAACCAGCCAGAAGAGGCAACACACATAAAAGTTGCTGGTGAACGCAGCAGGCCAGGCAGCATCTCTAGGAAGAGGTGCAATCGACGTTTCAGGCCGAGACCCTTCGTCAGGACTAACTGAAGGAAGAGTGAGTAAGGGATTTGAAAGTTGGAGGGGGAGGGGGAGATCCAAAATGATAGGAGAAGACAGGAAGGGGAGGGATGGAGCCAAGAGCTGGACAGGTGATTGGCAAAAGGGGATACGAGAGGATCATGGGACAGGAGGTCCGGGAAGAAAGACAAGGGAGGGGGGACCCAGAGGATGGGCAAGGGGTATATTCAGAGGGACAGAGGGAGAAAAAGGAGAGTGAGAGAAAGAATGTGTGTATAAAAATAAGTAACGGATAGGGTACGAGAGGGAGGTGGGGCATTAGCGGAAGTTAGAGAAGTCGATGTTCATGCCATCAGGTTGGAGGCTACCCAGATGGAACCAGAAGAGGTTCTCTCTATCCCCAGTCTTGGAGGCCCTGCTTTTCAAGTTCCTTCCTAACCCCCTTGTAGTCTGTTTTCAGGACCTCCTCCCTTTTCCTAACTGTGTTGTTGGTACCAAAATATTCCATGACTCCTGGCTGTTCACTTTCCCGCTTCAGGATATCATGGACGTGAACAGAAACATCCCAGACCCTGGCACCTGGGAGGCAAAGTACAGTCTGTGTTTCTTTCCTGCATCCACAGAATCGCCTGTCAAACCCCCTGATTACAGAGTCCCCTACCATTGCTGCCATCCTCTTCCTTTCCCTGCCCTTCTGAGCCACAGGGCCAGACTCTGTGCCAGAGGCGCGGCCACTCTTGCCTCCCCAAAGTAGGTTGTTCCCACCAACAGTACTGTACTCAAACAGGAGTACTTATTGTTAAGGGGAACAGCTACAGGGGTACTCTTTAGTATCTGACTCTTGCCCTTCCCTCTCCTGTTACCCACTTATCTATCACCCAAGGCCCTGATGTGACTACTTGCCTATAGCTCCTCTCTATCACCTTACTTTCTCTGACCAGATGAAGGCCATCCAACTGCATCTCCAGTTCCCTAATGCCGTCCCCAAGGAGCTGCAGCTCGACATACCTGGTGCAGATGTGGCCGTCCGGGAGGCTGGAGTATCCTGGACTTCCCACATCTGACACCCAGTACAGAACACCAGCCTCACAGACATATTTCCTATTCCTATTCTTCACAAGTAACTTACCTTGCCTCGACCATTACCGCCAAAGCCCTCCTACTCGGACTCCATCTACTTTCACACCAGCTCTATAAAGCTGTCTTTTTGAACCCTTCCCACCGGTCTTTCATTCCTTTCTTTTTCAATCTTTTTTATTGAGTTGCAAATTGATAAACATAACAATGATCATGAATCAAAGAGATCAGGATTACATTAATAGCGGTTAACGTATACAGGCACAGACCCTTCCCACTGGTCTAATGCGCTGACATCCACGCGCCTGCACAGCCATTCCTCGATCAAACCACCAAAGAAAAAATGATCTCCTTTGAAACACTCCCACTCGTTTAACTCACTGACGTCCATGTGCCAACAGTCGTTTCTCGAATCTATTCCAGAAGATATTTAAATCTCTCTTCATTACACATGAGATACTGGAGGACAGCTAAAGTTGTTCTGCTGTTTTAAAAAAGGCTCTTAAAAATAAACCAGGAAATTATAGAATGGTGAGCCTGACATCAGTTGTGGGAAAGTGATTGTAAGGTATTCTAAGGGACTGGATATGTGAGTATTTGGATAGAAATGGACTGATTACGGATAGTCAGCCTGGGTTTGTGCATGCCAGGTCATGTGAACCAATATTACAGAGTTTTTCGAGTAAGTTACCAGGAAAGTTGATGAAGGCAAGGCAGTGTATGTTAACTACATGGATGTTAGCAAGCCATTTCATAAAGTCCTGCATGGAAGATTAATCAAGAAGGATCAGTTACTTGGCATTCAAGATGAAGTAGTAAATTGGATTAGACATTGGCTTTGTAGGAGAAGGCAGAGAGTGGTCGTAGATGGTTGCCTATCTGACTGGAGGCCTGTCACTAGTAGTGTGCCACAGGGATTCGTACTGGGTCTGTTGTCGTTTACCAGCATTGATACAGATGACAATGTGAGAAACTGGATCAGCAAATTTGCTGATGACACCAAGATTGGGGGTATAGTGGACAGCAAAGGCCGCTATCATGGCTTGCTGCAAGATCTGCACCAGTTAGAAAAATGGCAGATGGAATTTATTTATTTATCATTGCCATACAGTGCAGAGTAAGCCCTTCAGCCCCTTCCTGCCGTGCCACCCAGCAATCTATAATTATCCCTAGCCTAATCATGGGGCAATTTACAATGACCAATTAACCTCCCAACCGGTACTTCTTTGGAAACCGGGAAAAGGTTAAATGGATCATGAGGGGTACGTTCTTCACTCAAAGGGTCAATTTATGCCCTGAACTTTGGATTCCCCCACCATTAGGAGAATCTGTCAACCATCTTTTGCACTCCAATGTGTCCTATGGAGTGAATACTGTGCCAGATAATCTTGTTTGTTCATCTGTGATACAGCATTCAACTTTGTTTCTGTAATTCCAGTTGCCAGATTCACTGTATATATTGCTGGTACTTCTTTTATTTCCTTTATTTCTTCCAATGCTGCTTCTTTTACAATTTTCTGCATGAATGCATTTCCACAGTTTATGCCTGTAGCCAATTTGGAGTGGCTTTTACATTTTAATACAGCAATTTTTCAGTAGTTGTATGACATCCATAATATCTTGTACTAGTAGGCCATTCTTGATTGGGGTCCTGTAGCAATTAGAAACCCTCTTCGTCTCTATAAGATCTTTGATCAGGGTTTCTTAATGCAGATGCAGTACACAATGTCACCCTTAAAGTTTGAAATGCTTTCTGTTGTTCTCCATTAAGATTCACAGAATCATATGAGCACATATTGTCCTTCAACAGGTTGTTGAGTGGTTGAGCAGTAGTTGATAATCTGCCACCAGCTTGTCAATAAGTGGAATCAGAATCAGGTTTATCACAGGCATGTGTTGTGAAATTTGCTCACATAGCAGCAGCAGTTCAATGCAATACACAATATAGAAAAAAAAATTCACAACATATGCCAATGATATTAAACCTGATTCCAAAGGAATTCCAAAGAAACCAGTTCTTATTTTCTCAGAAAATTTGGAAGATAAAAGAATGTTCTTAAACTTTTGTTCCACGCTAAATATTCTTTATTTGTCTTGGATCGTTCCGAGTTCTCAATCCTGCCAACTATGCCAATTGACAGACATTGGTGTTTAAATCAAGATTCTTTTAAAATCAGTAATGAAGCATAAAACTTGTTGCTTTGGGATAGTTTTATTAAAGGTTGATAGAACAGGAAAGGAGCAGTGACAAGGTCTACTACTTGAAGAGAGAAATAAAAGATATTGCACCTAGCATAAAACAGCTACTTTTATACTCAAAGAGAAGAAAAATTCCATTCCAATCTATAGATAATAATCCACGATTTTTAATGTATTCAATATATACTGTAATTTATTTATTTCATCTTCTATGTTATGTATGTATTGAACAGCTGCTGTTAACACATTTCACTACATGCCGGTGATAATAAACCTGATTCTGATGAGCAGCAGCAATAAATCACTTTTGAACTTGCCTCTGGAGTCACCAACTGTGATGATTAAATATCCAACACGTAGATTATGTAAACATTTTCCCCAGTGTGAACACAGTAATATGCCACAATTATGGACGACTGAGTGAATCCCTTCCCATAATCAGAGGATGAGAACTGCCTAACCCAGTAGAAACTTGCTGGTGTGTCTCCAAGTGCAAAGATTGAATGAATCCCTTCCTACCTTCAGGGCAGTTGAAGAGCCTCTCCCTAGTGTGTACTTACTGGTGTGTCTGCAGTTGGGATAACTGAGTAAACCTCTTCTCAAATTCAGAGCAAGTGAATGGTTTCTCCCCAGTATGAACTGACTGGTGTCCTTCTCGGTTGCATTAACTGAGTAAATCCATTCTCACACAGAACAGGTGAATGGCTTCTCCCAATTTGAACTGACTGGTGTCCCTCTAGGTTGCATTAAATGAGCGAATCCGTTCTCACACAGAACAGGTAAATGGCTTCTCCCCAGTGTGAACTCGCTGATGTTCCTTCAGTTGACATGACTGAGAGAATCCAAACCCACATTCAGAGCAGGTGAATGGCCTCCCCCCAGTGTGAACTCGGCGATGTGACACAAGGTTGGATAACTGAGTGAATCCCTTCCCACATTCAGAGCAGATGAATGGTTTCTCCCCAGTGTGAACTCGCTGGTGTGTCTGCAGGTGGGATTTCCGAGTGAATCCCTTCCCACAGTCTGAGCAGGTGAACGGTCTCTCCCCAGTGTGAACTCGCTGATGTACTTTCAGCTCTGATGACCGAGTGAATTCCTTCCCACAATCTGAACAGGCGAACGGTTTCTCTCCAGTGTGAACTCGCTGATGTTCCTTCAGTTGCCGTGACTGAGAGAATCCAATCCCACATTCAGAGCAGGTGTATGGCCTCTCCCCAGAGTGAACTCGGTAATGTGACACAAGGTTCGATGACTGAGTGAATCCCTTCCCACACTCGGAGCAGGTGAATGGCTTCTCCCCAGTGTGTACTCGCTGGTGTATCTGCAGGTTGGATTTCTCAGTGAATCTCTTCCCACAGTCTGAGCAGGAGAATGGTTTCTCCCCAGTGTGAACCCGCTGGTGTCTCTGTAGCCTGCATGAGTCTGTGAATGCCTTTCCACAGTCTGAGCAGGTGAATGGTTTCTCCCCAGTATGATCTTGCTGGTGTCTCTGTAACGTGGATGAGTCTCTGAATGCCGTCCCACAATCAGAGCAGGTGAACGGCCTCTCCCCAGTGTGAACTCGGTAATGTGACAAAAGGGTGGATGACTGAGTGAATCCCTTCCCACATTCAGAGCAGGTGAATGGTTTCTCCCCAGTGTGAACCCGCTGGTGTCTCTGTAACGTCGATGAGTTTGTGAATGCCTTCCCACATTCAGAGCAGGTGAACGGCCTCTCCCCAGTGTGAACTCGGTAATGTGACAAAAGGGTAGATGACTGAGTGAATCCCTTCCCACATTCGGAGCAGGTGAATGGTTTCTCCCCGGTGTGAACTCGCTGGTGTATCTGTAGCGTGGATGAGTGTGTGAAAGCTTTCCCACAGTCTGAGCAGGTCAATGGCATCTCCCCAGTGTGAACTGACTGGGAGCCAGTAGTAAAGATGACTACACACAGAAAGAGGCGAATGGCCTCTCTCACGTATAAACCCACTGGTGTACCAGTAGCTGAAATGACTGAGTGTATCCCTTCTCACAGTCTGAGCAGGTGAATGGCCTGTCATCAGTGGGTCAACAGGTGAGATGACTGAGTGAAAGTTTTCCCACCAATCAGATGTAAAGCTTCTAATGAGTATGAACTCAGTCATGTGTCAGCTATTCAGAGGACCGAGTGAAGCTCTTCCCACATACAGAACAGTTGAGCAATCTCTCTCCCCGGTGAACTCAGTGGTGTGTCCACGATGGAATGAGTGACTGAATCTCTTCCCACGGTCTGAGCAGGTCAATGTTCTCTCACTGGTGAATTTTCTGAAATATCTTTAGCATTGATTGCAGAGTGATTTGTTCCCATGGTCAGAACATATGGAGCATTTCACTACGGTGTGAATTTCTGATGTATCTTCAGGCTGGATGACTGAGTAGATCCCCTCCCACATACAGAGCAGGTGAATGGTCTTTTTCCCACTGTGAATTCACTGTGTGGCTGCAGGTAAGCTGTGAGTAAATCCCTTCCCACACTAAAAGAAGGAGAATGATATCTCACTGCAATCAATTCTCTGGCAATTCAGAAAGTCAGGTGTCAGGCGTTTTGAATCCCTTGCATAATCAATGCATCAATGCATTTGAAAACTGATCTCCATGAATAAATGCTGGTACACCCCGGTTCCAGTGGGTTACACTGAATTACAACAGAGAAGATCATTTCAGACACAAGGTACGTTTCCAGCTGGGATGAGACACATCTTCATCTTGGTGTTACCAGGAAAATATCTGTTCACTCCTTAAACATCTGGACAGAGACAGCGAAACTGACGTGGTGTTGTGTTTGATGTTCCCGTACACAAATATCCTGCCAATTCTAACCTGTAAAAATATTTGCAAAAGATGTCAATGGCTGAAGGAGAACATTTCAGGTGAGATTTTAGTCTGTGGTGAGCTCTGACAACACATTACTACGAAGTTCAATTCAAGTTGGAGGACTTCCCCATCTTCTAACTGGTCATGGCTCAGGTATCCTGAATGACCATCTGATTGTATCCCTGTCCGTACTAGGATGGGCCATTTCTGCCCTTCATCAATCTGTGACGTGGAAACCACATGTCAGTTGGTACCAAGGACATGGGGGTATAATGTCATTTATGTACCCAAAGAGAATGGTAGAAAACAAGTTCTCCCATATAGAAAGGTCCAGAACAATTGGAGGTAGAAAAAAAAGTGATTTCCTCAAGAACCAGATCATTCAGGACACTGAGGGAGTGATAGAGAGGACATATAATTAGGTAGTTACACCCAAAGTGAAGACACAGGAAACTGGTTGACAGTCAGGAAGGAGAAAGGGGTTAAACAGCCAGTGCAGATTACCCCTGTGGCCATAACCCTAACACAGGTATATCTCTTTGGAGGGGATGACCAAGCAGAGGAAAGTCACAGCAAATACGAGGAACTCTGCAGATGCTGCAAATTCAAGGAACGTACATCAAAGTTGCTGGTGAACGCAGCAGGCCAGGCAGCATCTCTAGGAAGAGGTACAGTCAACGTTTCAGGCCGAGACCCTTCGTCAGGACTAACTGAAGAAAGAGCTTGTAAGAGATTTACAAGTGGGAGGGGGAGGGGAGTATCCAAAATGATAGGAGAAGACAGGAGGGGGAGGGGTGGAGCCAAGAGCTGGACAGGTAATTGGCAAAAGGGATATGAGAGGATCATGGGACAGGAGGCCCAGGGAGAAAAACAAGGGGAGGGGGGACCCAGAGGATGGGCAAGGGGTATATTCAGAGGGACAGAGGAAGAAAAAGGAGAGTGAGAGAAAGAATGTGTGTATAAAAATAAATAACAGATGGGGTACGAGGGGGAGGTGGGGCATTAGCACAAGTTAGAGAAGTCAATGTTCATGCCACCAGGTTGGAGGCTACCCAGACGGAATATAAGGTGTTGTTCCTCCAACCTGAGTGTGGCTTCATCTTTACAGTAGAGGAGGCCGTGGATAGACATGTCAGAATGGAAGTGGGATGTGGAATTAAAATGTGTGGCCACTGGGAGATCCTGCTTTCTCTGGTGGACAGAGCATAGGTATTCAGCAAAACGATCTCCCTGTCTGCATTGGGTCTCGCCAATATATAGAAGGCCACACCGGGAGCACTGGACGCAGTATATTACCCCAGCCGACTCACAGGTGAAGTGTCGCCTCACCTGGAAGGACTGTCTGGGGCCCTGAATGGTGGTAAGGGAGGAAGTGTAAGGGCATGTGTAGCACTTGTTCCGCTTACAAGGATAAGTGCCAGGAGGGAGATCAGTGGGGAGGGATGGGGGGGACGAATGGACAAGGGAGTCATGTAGGGAGCGATCCCTGTGGAAAGCAGAGAGACAGGGGGAGGGAAAGATGTGCTTAGTGGTGGGATCCCGTTGGAGGTGGCAGAAGTTACGGAGAATTATTTGTTGGACCCGGAGGCTGGTGGGGTGGTAGGTGAGGACCAGGGGAACCCTATTCCTAGTGGGGTGGTGGGAGGATGGGGTGAGAGCAGATGGGTGTGAAATGGGGGAGATGTGTTTGAGAGCCGAGTTGATGGTAGAGAAAAGGAAGCCCCTTTCTTTAAAAAAGGAGGACATCTCCCTCGTCCTGGAATGAAAAGCCTCATCCTGAGAGCAGATGCGGCGGAGACGGAGGAATTGCGAGAAGGGGATGGCATTTTTGCAAGAGACGGTGAGAAGAGGAATAGTCCAGATAGCTGTGAGAGTCAGTAGGCTTATAGTAGACATCAGTAGATAAGCTGTCTCCAGAGCAGTCAGGTCTCTGCGACTCAGAAGGGAAGTGGGATAAGAGGCGAGCTGTGGTGATAGATTCGTTAGTTAGGGGAACAGAAAGAGGCTCTGTGGTCGAGAATGCGATTCTTGGATGGTATGTTGCCTCCCATGTGCCACAGTCCAGGACACCTTGCACTGAGTCCACAGCATTCTGAAGTGAACGGGTGAATACCCAGAGGCGGTGGTCCACGTAGGTACCAATGACAGAGGTAGGAAGAGTGATGAGGTTCTGCAAAGTGAATTCAGAGAGTTAATAGCAAGTTAAAGATCAAGAATCCAGGATTGTGATCTCAGGATTGCTGGCCATGCCACATGCTAGTGAGGCCAGAACTAGGAAAATTATACAGTTTAATATGTGGCTAAGGAGTTGGTGTAGGAGGGAGGGCATAAGATTTTTGAATCATTGGGCTCTCTTTCAGAGAAGGTGGGACCTGTACAAAAGAGATGGTATGCACTAGAACTGAAAGGGGAGTAATCTCCTAGTGGGAAGGTTTGCTAATGCAGCACAGCGGGGTTTAAACTAGCATTGCAGGGGGATGGGAACCAGAGTGTCAGAACAGTTAGAGGAGAGGTTGTGGAGACAGATGTTGTTAACACCTCACGCAAAGTCAGGAAATAAAAGGTTGAGCATGTTGTGACTAATATCCTGAGTGGTGTAAGAAGGTTATTAGGAAAAGTAGATGAGCTCAGGAATGGTTCAACACCTAGAATTATGATGTTGGTGCCATTAGTGAGACTTGATTGCAGGAGGGGCAGGACTGGCAGCTCAATATCCCAGAGTTCTGTTGTTTTCGATGTGATAAGAGCCTGGAGAACTCAACACTGAGGCATTAAGGGTGGAACTGAGAAAGAAGGAAGTTTGACCATGGGGCTATATTACAGACCACCCAACAATCCAAGGGATTTAGAAAAACAAATTTGCAGAGAGATTGTAGACTGTTGCAGGAATACAAGTTGTTATCGTATGTTAATTCAAAAATTCACAGAGAGATTACAGTCAGTTTCAAGGAACATAAGATTGCTCTATTTGGTGATTTCAACTTTCCACGTTTACTGGGACTCCCATAATGTAAATGGACTAGAGCAGATAGAGTTTGTCAAATGCGTCCAGGTAAGTTTTATTCATCGGTACATCCAGTCCCAATGAGAGAGAGTGTGAGATACAGGTCCTGCTATTCAGGAATCAGACAGGGCAGGTGGCAGAAGTTTGTCTAAGTGGACACTTCTCATCCTAATTATCATAATGCCTTTAGTTTCATAGTAAATATGCAAAAAGATAGGTCTGGTCAGCAGGTTGAGATTCTAAATTGGACAGAGGCCAATTTGGATAGCATGAGAATGAAGATGGCAGGTGTGGATTGGGACAGGTTCTCTCTGGCAACAAAAAGGAGGTTCATTGCTAGTAAGCACAAATGAGGTGCTTATGGAGGATAACAAATGCAAGAGAACACTTAAGAAAGAAATCAGGAGGGCTTAAAGACATAAGGCTGCTCTGGAAGACAAGATGAAAGAGAATCCTAAGCGATTCCACAGATATGTTAAGAGCAAAACATTGGGAGGGATGAAATTGGTCCTCTGGAAGATCAGAATGGTAATTCAGTTGTGGGACCAAAAGAAATGGGGGAGATGTTAAAACTTTTTTTTTGCATGTGTACTTACTCAGGTGATGGGCAGAGTCTTTATCAATCTTTGAGAGAAGTTTGGATAAGTACATGGTTAGTAAGTGGATGGAGAACTTTGGTCCCGGTGCAGGTCGATGGGAGAAAGCCGTTTAAATCATTCTCTCGGACCAGAAGGGTCGAAGAGCCTGGTGGTGTGCTGTACTCTCTCTGACTCTGAAGGAAGGAAGGGTTTTGTTTCTTTTTCCCCCCAGACGTCATTAATTGATATTTTCATTCACTGGAAGGTAGACACTTAGTTTAAGATTAACGAACTCTATTTTAGTTCAGATTTCCTCAGCCTTGAATTTAAATAGCTGAGTATTGACGGTATCTGGCGGAGAGAGTCCGCGTCGTGTTACCCATGGCTGCCTTTTTACCCAGAATCCCTCACGAACGAGATCTCGGTCTAGCCGACACGCTCCCAGCAATACGCATCCGCCATAGAAATGGCGCCATCACTTTGGTTAATCGGCTGAAAGCTGCCGGAGTCCCGGATACGGATCGTGCGGCTGAGAGAGAGGAAAAGGATCGGGACTATCTCGGGGTGCAGGGCCACAGTGTGTCCGAAGTTCACAACAATTCTCCCTCAGTCGCGGTGCGGACGCCGATGCCGACGAAATCCCCGCCCGGAACCCTGATCATACCTGCTGCTGATCCTCCTGAGGGTCTTGTTCACTGCGCATGTGCGATTTCCAGAAAGATCTGCGACCCTCACGCCTGCGCATTGGATCGTCTGATCAGCGGCGGCGAATTCTGAAGCGCCGAGGTGTCTGGGTAACTGAGGTGTCTATACATGTCTGCAAACTGCGGTTACCCTATGTCACATGGCTCAAAAACAGTCAATGTTTTTATGTAGAACACTCTGAGGGGACTTTAACTCAATATCACCAGGTATTCAGTGTGGCAAATGTCAAAGTCGAACCCACTTACAGATACAAATAGAAAACACACGAGATTCTGCAGATACTGAAAATTAGAGCCATACTCAAAGATCAGGCAGCATCTAAGCAGAGGAATTATCTGTCGAGGCTTGGTGAGGGGTCTCAGCTCCAATTGTCAGCTGCTTATTCCTCTCCATAGATGCTGCTTGACCCACTGAGTTCCTCCAGCATTTTGCAGAAATAAACATTTTTCAATCAATCAGTTTCCAAATGTCGCTGATCTTTCATTGATAGCGACATACTCCTGCTCTGATTCCCTTTCTCTCTCTCCCTTGCCTTTCCAGAGCACCAAAGCCTTGGCTTTTGCTGGGTCTCCCTCTGGTTTCTGACCCCGATCCATTGAAGATTTACCCACCATTCTGTTGTCAGACAATAGTAGACTTTAGAGTGTGTATTGCAACAACTGAGCTGCATAAGGCACAACCCCTTGAAATCAGTGAAAATGGACCAAAATGTTGAAAATACACAGACGTTTAACCACCTGTGACATTCTTTGTTGGCCCAGAGCCCTGAAAAATGAGGAATGTCAGGGACAAAACCACAGTGAGCCCATCGTCTACTTCAGTCTGCAGAAAATCATGCAGGAAATTCCAGGGAAACCTCTTCACCCACAGTGGTGACCAGCTGCAACCTGTCATGAGATAAGAACATAAGAAATAGGAGCAGGAGTAGGCCATCAGGCCCATCGAGCCTGCCCCGCCATTCAATAAGATCATGGCTGATCTGTCCTTAAACTCAGCTCCATCTACCTGCCTTTTCCCCATAACCCTTAATTCTCCTACTATGTAAAAATCTATCCAACTGTATCACAAGACAAAGGAGCAGAAGTAGGCCATTCGGCCCATCGAGTCTGCTCCACAGCTCCCCCATGAGCTAAACTATTCACCCATCTAGTTCCAATTTCCAGCTTTTTCCCCATATCCCTTGATACCCTGACTAATTAGATACCTGTCAATCTTCTCCTTAAACACCCTCAATGATCGGGCCTCCACAGCTGTATGTGGCAACGAATTCCACAAATCCACGACCCTCTGGCTAAAAAAATTTCTCCTTATCTCTGTTTTAACTGGGTACCCTCTAATTCTAAGACTATGGCCTCTTGTCCTAGACTCACCCACCAAGGGAAACATCCTTTCCACATCTACTCTGTCTAACCCTTTCAACATTCGAAATGTTTCTATGAGATCCCCTCTCATTCTTCTATACTCTAATGAATACAATCCAAGAGCCGACAATTGCTCCTCATATGTTAGCCCCTGCATTCCAGGAATCATCCTCATAAATCTTCTCTGAACTCTCTCCAACATCAATCAGTACATCCTTTCTAAGATAGGGGGCCCAAAACTGCACACAGTATTCCAAATGAGGTCTCACTAATGCCCCATAGAGCCTCATCAACACCTCCTTACTCTTGTACACTATTCCTCTTGAAATGAATGCCAACATAGCATTCGCTTTCCTTACTGCTGACCCAACTTGGTGGTTAACTTTTAGGGTATCCTGCACGAGGACCCCCAAGTCCCTTTGCACTTCCGATTTTTGAATTTTCTCCCCATCTAAGTAATAATCTGCCCGATTATTTCTTCTTCCGAAATGTACATCCGTACATTTGTCAACATTGTATCTCCTCTGCCATTTCTTTGCCCACTCTCCTAAACTGACTAAGTCTCTCTGCAACCTTTCCGTTTCTTCAACATTTCCTGCTCCTCCACCTAGCTTGGTGTCATCCGCAAACTTAGCCACAAAACCATTTAATCCATAATCCAAATCATCGATATACATCGTAAAAAGAAGCGGCCCCAACACCAACCCCTGCGGAACACCATTAGTAACCGGCAACCAATCAGAATAGGATCCCTTTATTCCCACCCTTTGCTTTCTGCCTATCAGCCAATGCTCCACCCATTTCAATATCTTTCCTATAATTCCATGGGCTCTCATCTTATTAAGCAGCCTCATATGCGGCACCTTTTCGAAGGCCTTTTGAAAATCCAAATACACAACATCCACAGCCTCTCCCTTGTCAATCTTATTCGAGATTACCTCAAAAAATTCCAATAGGTTGGTGAGGCAGGATCTTCCCTTCATGAAACCATGCTGGCTTCGGCCTATCTTGTCATGCACCTCGAGGTATTTCATAACCTCGTCCTTGAGGATTGACTCCAATATCTTTCCAACTACCGATGTCAGACTAATAGGTCGCTAATTTTTTTTTTGCTGCCTCCTTCCTTTCTTAAGTAGCGGAACTACATTTGCGACCTTCCAGTCCTCCGGAATCATGCCAGGGTCTATTGATTCCTGAAAGATCATTTCCAATGCTTCCACAATCTCCAAAGTCACCTCCTTCAGAATCCTTGGGTGCACCTCAACCAGACCGGGAGACTTATCTATTCTTAGTCCACTTAGCTTCCCAAGCACTTTCTCTATAGTAATCTTGACTGTACCTAATTCTATTCCCTGATACCTCTGGCTATCAGGCATATTGCTCATGTCTTCCACTGTGAAGACTGATGCAAAATACTCATTCAGTTCCTCCGCCATCTCTTTGTTATCCATTATAATTTCTCCAGCATCATTTTCAATTGGTCCCATATCTACTCTTGTCACTCTTTTACTCTTCATATATTTAAAAAAACTCTTAGTATCCTTTTTTATGTGTATCTTAAATATATTCAGTGAAGAAGCCTCAACTGCTTCCCTGGGCAGAGAATTCCACAGATTCTCCACTCTCAAGGAAAAACAGTTTCTCCTCATCTCTGCCCTAAATCTTCTCCCCTGAATCTTGAGGCAATGTCCCCTAGTTCTAGTCTCATCTACCGAAGGAAACAACTTTTCTACTTCTATCTTATCTATCCCTTTCAAAATTTTGTACGTTTCTATAAGATCCCCTCTCATTCTTCTGAATTCCAGAGAATACAGTCCCAGGCGACTCAATCTCTCCTCATAGATTAACCCCTTCATCTCTGGAATCAACCTGGTGAACCTCCTCTGCACTGCCTCCAAAGCCATTATATCCTTCCTCAAGTATGGAGACCAGAACTGCACACAGTACTCCAGGTGATGAACAACAGAGGTGGATTTAAAGGAACTGATATAGAACAGAAAGTCAAGCAGGGTCCAGCTGGACTGAGTGGCCTCTCTACTGTACAATGGGCATGTGACAGGCAGTAAGCACCTGAGACACAGGATTTCAAATAGAACTGATTTATTTCTCACAGATCTACAATATTAAACATTAGTCTAATATCAAAGCAAAATGTATTATCAGAGTACATACGTGTCACCAGATATAACCCTCAGATTCCTTTTCTTCGAGCATACTTTGCAAATCTATAGAACAGTAACTGTAAACAGGATCAATGAACAACAAACAGTGCAAACACAAATATAAATAAATAGCAATAAATAATCAGCATGAAATAACAAGATAAAGAGTACTTAAAATGAGACAATTGGTTATGGAAACACCAGAAAAAGAAATAGTGTAGTTATCCCATTTTGCTCAGGAGCATGATGGCTGAGGGATAGTGACTGTTCCTGAAACTGGTGGTGCAAGTACCATTTGTAGCTTCTTACCGATGGCAACAGCGAGAAAAGAGCCTGTGATGATCTTGATGATGATGGATGCTGCTTTTCTATGGCAACATTTCATGTAGATGTACTCAATGGTTGGGAGGGCTTTACCCATGATCTACTGGGCCAGATCCATTACCTTTTGTAGGATTTTCCACTCAAAGGCATTGGTGTTCCCATACCAGACTGTAATACAGCCAGTCAGCATACTTTCCACCACACATCTATAGAAATTTGTCAAAGGTTTTGAAGTCATGCCAAATCTCTGCAGAATCCAAGGAAGTAGAGGTGTCATCCTGCTTTATTTGCAATTATGTTTATATGATGGGTTCAGGACATGTCCTCTGGGATAGTGACAGCTCAGAATTTAAAGGTACTGACCCTTTCCACCTCTGATCCTCTGATGTGTACTGGCTGATGAACCTCTGGTTTCCCTCTCCTGATGTCTACAACCAGTTCTTTGGTCTGATTGACATTGAGTGAGAGGTTATTGCTACGACACCCCTTAGCCAAATTTTCAATCTCCCTCCTGTGTGCTGATTCAACACCATCTCTGATGCAGCCCACAACAGTGGGGTCATCAGTAAACTTGAATATGGTGTTGGGCTGTACTTAACCACTCAGTTATAGGTGTAAAGCGGGGGCTAAGCTTACATCCCCTTGGTGATGCTGTGCTGATGGAGATCACGGAGGAGATGTTGTCAATCCAAATGCACTGGGGTCTGCAAGTGACGAAATTCGGGATCCAGTCGCACAAAGGAGCATTGAGGCCCAGGTCTTGGAGTTTACTGATTAGTTTTGAGGGGTTGATGGTGTTAAATGCTGAGCTGTAATTGATAAAGAGCATCCTGATGTATGCACCTTTACTATCCAGATGTTCCAGGGTGTGTGGAAAGTCAATGAGATGAAATCCACTGTAGACCTGTTGTTTTGGTGGGAAAATTAGAGTGGATCCAAGTCGCCAGTCAAACAGGAGCTGATAAGCTTCAACATCAGTCTCTCAAAACACTTCATCACTGTGGTTGTAAGTGCCAGTGGGAGATAGTCATTGAGGCAGGTTGCCACACTCTTCTTGGGCACCGGTATTACTGAAGCCTGCTTGAAGCCGATGGGAACCACACAATTAAAGGGTAGCATCAGCAGAACAAACCCTCCAATCCTCAGTGACCAGGCTTCAGTCCTGAGTGTGATAAGCAGCCACAATATCTGCAGAATCCAACATTAATAATCAGTTGGGAACTTGCAACTGTCATAACAGGCTGGCTGGGAACGGACCCAAGTGCAAGACACAGACACTGAAGTACTAGGGACGGGACTAGGATACAGGGTGAGGGCTAGGACCTGGACAAGAAAACTGGGAACCCGGAACAGGACTGGATAAGAGAGCTAGGAGCCAGGGCTTGGACTCCGAGCCAGAGACTGGACAAGGACCCAGAACCTGGGTCTTGCCTGTGGCTCGGACCCCAGAACTAGGCAAGGACGTGACTTGGCTGGCAGACAGGATGAGGCTGGAGTCTTCAGACTTGAGGCCCAGCTCGGCTAGAGACTTGAGGCCGTGCTCAGCTGGAGACTTGAGGCGAGGCTGGGCTCGAGGCTTGGGGTCTTGAAGCTCCTCCTGGACAGGGCGCGGATCTCCACCCTTCGAAGGCAAGGGACAGGAAGGGACAGAACCCACCACAGGGTAACGGCAATCTGGCCTGGCTTACCTGACGGAGGCAAGGGACAGGAAGGGACAGAACCAACCACAGGGTAACAGCAATCTGGCCTGACTTACCCGGTGGAGGCAAGGGACAGGAAGGGACAGATCCCACTGCAGCGTAACGGCAATCTGGCCTGGCTTACCCAGCAGAGGCAAGGGACAGAACCAACCGCAGGGTAACCGCAAGACGACCTGACTTACCCGGCAGAGGCAAAGGACAAGAAGGGACCTAGATACAGGATGGCTCCATGACAAGACTTCAGGTGAGGGTGAGGCGAGAGTTACCGGCAAGACAAGGCAAGGCTTCAGGCAATGCAAGGCAAGACAAGAACTTCAGGAGAGGTGAGGTGAGAGTTACCGGCAAGACAAGGCAAGGCTTCAGGCAATGCAAGGCAAGACATGAACTTCAGGTGAGGTGAGGCGAGAGTTACCTGCAAGACAAGGCAAGGAAACAGAAGGCAGGGGAAGGGATACAAGGAGTAAGGACAAGAACAATCCAGCAGCCACGCCCTGGTCTCTGGAGGTATTTATGCAGCCAGCCCCAACGAGAATCAGCTGCCTCGATTAGTGCTCAACAGGAACAGAAACAGGGTAGACAGGAAAACCTGGAGCAGGGGTCAATGGACTGGACCGTGAACCGGAATGCGGTCTTCACGGACTGGACCATGACAGCAACTGGATTCAGTCACCATGATGGTAAACATTTTAACATGCAGCTCACTTAAACTTCGTCCCTGATGTGACGTTGCGGGTGTTTCAGCAGATGGGATGACAGAGTAAATCTCTTTGCTCACTCTGGACAGAAGTGTGGCTTCTACTTGCTGTGAATTTGCTGGAGCCTCACAAGGTGGGTTAACTGAATGAAACCCTTCCCACACTCAGAACAGGTGTATGTCTACTTCCCTGCATGAACTGGCTGGTGCTTCAGTAGCTCTCAGGATACGAATAACACCTTTCCCACACTTGGAATAGATGAATGGTTTCTCCCCTGTGTGACCTTGCCGGTGTGTCCGCTGGTGCAGTGCGCAGTGAATCCCTTCCAAAATGAGAGGCAATGAATGGCACCTCACTGCTATCAGCTGTCTGGCCATTCATCAGGTCAGATCACAGACGTGTTCATGGATTCGGGTTCTCTTTGCTTTAACTGGTGTGTTGTCTTTCAATCATCTCCATATCTGAGTGGGAATAAAAGGATTCTTTTCTATTTGGCAGCCAGTGAGCAGAGGTGTTCCGCAGGGGTCTGTGTTGGGACCACTTGTTTTTATACTGTATATCAATGATTTAGATGACGTAGCTTCAGCTTCTCAATCATCTCCTCCTCCACATGCAAGGATCAGTGTCATTCAAATGCTGAGTAACTGACAGACACAGCAGAACGGACGTGTTGTTGTGTTTGAGATGCCCATACACAAATCCCTAACTGTTTCTATCCTGTAAAATTTTACAAAGTACGTCACTGGGAGACAGACTATTTCAGCTAAGATCATGTTAGTCTTTTCCGTGACCTCTTATACCCCATTGTTACAGTGAGGCTCAACACAGTTTTGAGGAACAACACTTCATCTTCTAACTGGACACACTTCAGGCATCTGGACACAGAATCAAATTCATTGTATACCTGTCTGTATCAAAATGGGTCATTTCTGCCCTTCATCAATCTGACTTGGCTCAGTTAGACCTCCATACGCCTCCCAGCCATGTACCAATCCAATTCAATCTCTTTAATATTGAAATCAACTACACATCCATCATTTGTGCTGGCAATTCATTCCACACTCTCACCAGCCTCTGAGCAAAGCTATCCTCTTAAACATTTCTCCTTTCACTCTTAACCTGTGACCTCTAATTGTAGTCTCACCCACCCTCAGTGGAAAAAGCCTGCTTGCATTTATCCTCTCTGAATCTCTCATAATTGTGTATAGCTCTATCAAATCTCCTCTCAGTCGATTATGTTCTAGGAAATTAAGTCAGAACATTGTCAACCTTTCCAGGTAACTCAGGTCCTCAAGCCCCAGCATTAATCTTGTAAATTTCCTCTGCATTCTTTCAAACTTATTTACATCTTCCCCGCAGGTAGATGACCAAAACCTGGACACAACATTAAATACAATTCCAATATATCCCATCTCCTGTACTCAATAGATTGATTGATGGATGCCAACGGGCTAAAAGCATACTTTATTCCATACTTCATACTACTTTTAAGGAATTATGGATCTGTATTCCCAGATATTTCTGCTCTGCCCTACTGCTTATCTGGTGTGTTCCATCCTCCAAACTGTAGCATCTCACAATAAAATCCCTCATCTAATTGTTCCAGCTGGTCCACATCCTGCTGCAAGCTTTGATAGACCTCTCACTGTCCACTATACTCCCAATCCAGTTGCCATCTGCAAATTTGCAGATTCAGTTTAACACGTTACCATCTAGACTGTTGATATAGATGACAATAAAAAGGACCCAGCACTAATCCCTGCAGCTCAACACCAGTCAGAGAGGCAACCATCCACAACCAACTGCTGGCTTCTTCCGTGACACCAATGTCTAATCCAATTTACTACATTATCCTTAATACCAAGTGACTGAAGCTGCTTGGTCAGCCTCCCATGCGGGACCTTGTCAAAGGTCTTGCTAACATCCACATAGACAACATGCGATGCCTTGTCTTCATCAATTTTCCTGCTAACTTCCTGAAAAAAATTCTATAAGATTGGTTAGGCATGACTTACCATGCACAAAGCCATGTTGACTCTCCCTAATCAGTCCCTGTCCATCCAAATGCTCATATATCCAGTCACTTAGAATACTTTCCAGTAACTTTCCCATACTGCTGTCAGGCTCATCGGCCTTTAATTTCCTGGTTTATTTTTAGAGCCTTTTTAAAACAACAGAACAACAGTAGCTATCCATTAATCCTCCAGTACCTCACCCGTGACTAAAGACGTTTTAAATATTGCTGCTAGGACAGTTGCAATTTCTCCCAAGTCTCTTTACACCCCAGATTTCTGAACTTTCTCCCTATGGCTTAGAAGGGTAGGGAAAGGAAGAGGGTGGCAGTAGTGATAGGGGACACTATAGTTATGTGGTCAGACAGGCGATTCTGTGGACGCAGGATAGAAACGCAGATGGTAGTTTGCCTCCCAGGTGCCAGGGTCCAGCATGTCTCTGATCATGTCCACGATATCTTGAAGTGGTACCAACAACATAGGTAGGAAAAAGGAGGAGGTCCTGAAAGCAGACTACAGGGAGTTAGGAAGGAAGTTGAGAAGCAGGACTTCAAAGGTATTAATCTCGGGATTACTGCCTGTGCCGCGTGACAGTGAGTATAGGAATAGATTGAGGTGGGGGATAAATGTGTGGCTGAGGGATTGGAGCGGGGGCAGGCATTCAGATTTCTGGATCATTAGGACCTCTTCTGGGGCAGGTGTGACCTGTAGAGAAAGGACAGGTTGTACTTGAATCTGAGGGGGACCAATGTCCTGGTGGGGATGTGTGCAAAGGCTATAGGAGAGAGTTTAAACTAGAATTGTCGGGGTGGGAACTGAACTGAAGTGACGGGGGAAAGGGAGGTTGGCTCACAAATAGAGAAAACTTGGAGACAGTGCGAAAGGGAGGATGGGAAAGTGATAGAGAAGGGACACACTCAGACCGATGGTTTGAGATGTGTCTGTTTTAATGCGAGGAGTATTATGAATAAAGCAGATGAGCTTAGAGCATGGATCAGCACTTGGAGCTATGATGTTGTGGCCATTACAGATACTTGGATGGTGCAGGGGCAGGAATGGCTACTTCAAGTGCCAGGCTTTAGATGTTTCAGAAAGGACAGAGGGAGACAAAAGAGGTGGGGCGTGGCACTGTTGATCAGGGATAGTGTCATGGCTGCAGAAAAAGAGGAAGTCATGGGGGGTTGTCTACAGAGTCTCTGTGGGTGGAAGTTAGGAATAGGAAGGGGTCAGTAACTCTCCTGGGTGTTTTTTATAGACCACCCAAGGAGCAGATAGGGAGGCAGATTCTGGAAAGGAGTAATAATAACTTGGTTGTTGCGTTGGGAGATTTTAATTTCCCAAATATTGATTGATATCTCCCAAGAGTGAGGGGTGTAGATGGGGTGGAGTTTGTTAAGTGTGCTCAGAAAGGTTTACTGACACAATATGTACATAAGCCTAAACGATGAGAGGCTGTACTTGATCTGGTATTGGGAAATGAACCTGGTCAGCTGTCAGGTCTCTCAGTGGAAGAGCATTTTGGAGATAGTGATCACAGTTCTATCTCCTTTACCATAGCATAGGAGAGGGATAGGAACAGGGAAGTTAGGGAAATGTTTAATTGGAGTAAGGAGAAATATGAGGCTATCAGGCCGGAACTTGGAAACATAAATTGGGAACAGATGTTCTCAGGGAAATGTATGGAAGAAATGTGGCAAATGTTCAGGGGATATTTGCGTGGGGTTCTGCGCAGATACATTCCAATGAGACAGGGAAAGGATGGTAGGGTACAGGAACTGTCATGTACAAAGGCTGTTGTAAATCTAGTTAAGAAGAAAAGAAGAGCTTATGAAAGCTTCAAAAAACTAGGAGATCTGGAAGATTATAAGGCTTGCAGGAAGGAGCTTAAGAATGAAATTAAGAGAGCCAGAAGGGGACATGAGAAGGCCTTGGTGGACAGGATTAAGGAAAACCCCAAGGCATTCTACACGTATGTGAAGAGCAAGAGGATAAGATGTGAGAGAATAGGACGAATCAAGCGTGACAGTGGAAAAGTGTGTATGGAACTGGAAGAGATGGCACAGGTAATTAATGAATACTTTGCTTCAGTATTCATTACAGAAAAGGATCTTGGTGATTGTAGAGATGACTTGCAGTGGACTGAAAAGCTTGAGGATGTAGATATTAAGGAAGAGGATGTGCTGGAGCTTTTAGAAAGCATTAAGTCTGATAAGTCACTGGGACCAGACGGGATGTACCCCAGGCTACTGTGGGAAGTGACGGAGGAGATTGCTGAGCCTCTGGTAATGATCTTTATATCATCAATGAGGACGGGTGAGGTTCCGGAGGATTGGAGGGTTGCAGATGTTGTTCCCTTATTCAAGAACGGGAGTAGAGATAGCCCAGGAAATTATAGACCAGTGAGTATTACTTAAGTGGTTGGTAAGTTGATGGAGAAGATCCTGACAGGCAGGATTTATGAACATCTGGAGAGGCGTAATATGAATAGGAATAGTCAGCATAGCTTTGTTAAAGACAGGTCGTGCCTTATGAGCCTGATTGAATTTTTTGAGGATGTTACTAAACACATTGATGAAGGTAGAGCAGTAGGTGTAGTGTATATGGATTTCAGCAAGGAATTTGATTAGGTATCCCATGCCAGGCTTATCGAAAAAGAAAGGAGGTATGGGATCCAAGGGGACATTGCTTCATTGATCCAGAATTGGCTTGCCCACAGAAGGCAAAGTGTGGCTGTAGACGGGTCATATTCTGCATGGAGGCCAGTGACCAGCGGTGAGCCTCAGGGATCTGTTCTGGGACCCCCCCCCACCCCCCCGCTACTCTCTGTGATTTTTATAACTCACCTGGATGAGGAGGTGGAGGGATGGGTTAGTAAATTTACTGATGACACAAAGGTTGGAGGTGTTGTGGATAGTGTGGAGGGCTGTCAGCGGTTACAACGGGACTTTGATAGGATGCAAAACTGGGCTGAGAAGTGGGAGACGCAGTTCAACCCAGATAACTGTGAGGCAGTCAATTTTGGTAGGTGAAATATGATGGCAGAACATAGCATTAATGGCAAGACTCTTGGCAAGGTGGAGGATCAGAGGGACGTTGGGGTTCGAGTCCATAGGACACTCAAAGCTGCTACGCAGGTTGACTCTGTGCTTAAAAAGGCATACGGTGCATTAGCCTTCATCAACCGTAGGATTGAGTTTAAGAGCCAAGAGGTAATGTTGCAGCTATATAGGACCCTAGTCAGAGTACAGTACTATGCTCAATTCTGGTCGCTCACTACAGGAAAGACGTGGAAACCATAGAAAGGGTGCAGAGAAGATTTACAAGGATGTTGCCTGGATTGGGGAGCATACCTTATGAGAATAGGTTGAGTGAAATTGGCCTTTTCTCCTCAGAGCGACGAAGGATGACAGGTGACCTGATAGAGGTGTACAAGATATGAGAGGCATTGATCATGTAGATAGTCAGAGGCTTTTTTCCCAGAGCTGAAATGGCTAGCACGAGAGGGCATAGTTTTAAGGTGCTTGGAGGTAGGTACAGAGGAGATGTCAGTGGTAAGTTTTTTACGCAGAGAGTGGTCAGTTTGTGGAATGGGCTGCCGGTGGCGGTGTTGGATGCAGAAAGTCTTTTACGAGTCTCCTGGATGGATACATGGAGCTTAGAAAATGGAGGGCTATGGGTAAGCCTAGCTAGTTCAAAGGTAAGGACATGTTCGGCACAGCGTTGTGGGACAAAGGGCCTGTATTGTGCTGTAGGTTTTCTATTTTTCTGTTTACAAATAGTCCATGTCTTTATTCCTTCTACCAAGGTGCATGATCATACACTTCCCTGCACTGTATTCCATCTGTCACTTGGTTGTCCACTTTCCTAATCTGTCCAAGTCTTTCTGCTGAATCCCTGCTTCTTCAGAATTACCTGCCCCTCCACCTAACTTTGTATTGTTTGCAAACCTGGCCACAACATCATCAATTCTGTCATCCAAATCATTGACATATAATATGAAAAGAAGCGGTCCCAGCACAGACCCCTGTGGAGCACCACTAGTCACCAGCAGCCAACCAGAAAAGGCTCTGTTTATTGCCAGTCTTTGAGATCCTGCTTCACAACTTCTTTCCTAACCCCCTGTAGTCTGTATTCAGGACCTCCTCCCTTTTCCTACCGACGTCGTTGGTACCTATATATACCATGATTCCTGGCTGTTCACCTTCCCATTTCAGGATATCGTGGACATGAACAGAAACATCCCAGACCCTGGCACCTGGAAGATGAACTACCATCCGTGTTTTCTTCCTGCATCCACAGAATTACCTGTCTGACCCCTCTGATTATAGAGTCCCCTATCACTGCTGCCATCCTCTTCCTTTCCCTACCCTTCTGAGCCACAGGGCCAGACTCTGTGCCAGAGGCACAGCCACTGTTCCTTCCTCCAAGCAGGTTGTTCCCACCAAACAGTACTCAAACAGGTTGATAGAACAGGAAAGGAGCAGTGACGAGGTCTACTACTTGAAGAGAGAAATTAAAGATATGGCATCTAGCATGAAACAGCTACTTTTATACTCAAAGAGAAAAAAAATTCCATTCCAATCTATAGATAACAATAATCCATGGTTTTTAATGTATTCAATGTATACTGTAATTTATTTATTTCATCTTCTATATTATGTATGCATTGAACAGCTGCTGAGTTAACACATTTCATGACATGCCGGTGACAATAAACCCAATTCTGATGAGCAGCAGCAATAATTGCAGAGGTCAACGATAAGTCACTTTTGATCTTGCCTCTGGAGTCACCAACTGTGATGATTAAATATCCAGCACGTAGCTTATGTAAACATTTTCCCCAGTGTGAACTCAGTAATGCGCCACAATTATGGACGACTGAATGAATCCCTTCCCACGTTCAGAGGAGGAGAACTGCCTAACCCAGTATAAACTTGCTGGTGTGTCTCCAAGTGTAATGATTGAATGAATCCCTTCCTACCTTCAGGGCAGTTGAAGAGCCTCTCCCAAGTGTGTACTCACTGGTGTGTCCGCATTTGGGATAACTGAGTGAATCCCTTCTCACATTCAGAGCAAGTGAATGGCTTCTCCCCAATTTGAACTGACTGGTGTCCTTCTCGGTTGCATTAAATGAGTAAATCCATTCTCATGCAGAGCAGGTGAATGGCTTCTCCCCAGCATGAACTTGCTGATGTTCCTTCAGTTGCCATGACTGAGAGAATCCATTCCTACTTAAAGGCAAGTGAACGGCCTCTCCCCAGAGTGAACTCAGTGATGTAACACAAGGTTGGATGACTGAGTGAATCCCTTCCCACATTCGGAGCAGGTGAATGGTTTCTCCCCAGTGTGTACTCACTGGTGTGTCTACAGGTTGGATTTCTGAGTGAATCTCTTCCCACAGTCTGAGCAGGAGAATGGTTTCTCCCCCAGTGTAAACCCACTGGTGTCTCCGTAGCCTGCATGAGTCTGTGAATGCCTTCCCACCGTATGAGCAGGTGAATGGTTTCTCCCCAGTGTGATCTTGCTGGTGTCTCTGTAACGTGGAGGAGTCTGTGAATGCCGTCCATTCATCAGAGCAGGTGAATGGCCTCTCCCCAGTGTGAACTCGGTAATGTGACACCAGGTTGGATATCTGAGTGAATCCCTTCCCACATTCGGAGTAGATGAATGGTTTCCCCCCAGTGTGAACTGGTGTCTCTGTAGCATGGATGAGTGTGTGAATGCCTTCCACAGTCTGAGCAGGTTAACGGCATCCTCCTAGTGTGAACTGACTGGGTGCCAGTGGTAAAGATAACCAAATGAATCCCTTTCCACACACAGAAAAAGGTGAATGGTCTCCCTCACATATGAACCTACAGGTGCACCAGTAGCTGAAATGACTTGAGTATATCCCTTCCCACAGTCTAAGCAGGTTAACGGCCTCTCATCAGAGTGAACTAATTGCTGGGTCAATAGTAGAGATGACTGAATGAAATTTTTCCCACATTCAGAGCAGATGTCAAGCTGCTAATGCGTATGAAGTCAGTCATGTATCAGGTATTCAGAGGACCGAGTGAAGCTCTTCCCACATACAGAACAGTTGAGCAATCTCTCTGCCTGGTGAACTCAGTGGTGTGTCCACAATGGGATGAGTGACTGAATCTCTTCCCACGGTCTGAGCAGGTCAATGTTCTCTCACCAGTAAATTTTCTGGAATATCTTCAGCATCATTTGCAGAGTGAATTGCTTCCCACAGTCAGAATACATGGAGCATTTCTTGGTGTGAATTGCTGATGTATCTTCAGGCTGGATGACTGAGTAGATCCCCTCCCACACACAGAGCAGGTGAATAGTCTTTTTCACACTGTGAACTCACTGGTGTGACTGCAGTCAGTTTCAAGGAACCTAAGATTATTCTATTTGGTGATTTCAACTTCCCACATATATACTGGGACTCCCATAATGTAAATGGACTAGATGGGATAGAGTTTGTCAAATGCGTTCAGGTAAGTTTTATTCATCGGTACATTGAGTCCCAATGACAGAGTGTGTGATATGGGATCTGATTTTAGGGAATCAGACAGGCAGGTACCAGAAATTTGTGTGTGAACACTTTTCATCTAATGATCATAATGCCTTTAGTTTCATAGTAAATATGCAAAAAGATATATCTGGTCAGCAGGTTGAGATTCTAAATTGGACAAAGGCCAATTTGGATGGTATTGTTGCAATGGGGCGTAGGGAGCGATGAAAGTGTAGGACACAGACACTGAGGTAGCATTAACAAAAGTGTGTTTATTAATAGTTGCCAGGAAAGCTGGGGAGCGAGGATAGAATGCTTACACGGACGCGGATGTGGGACAACAAACAGGAGGAGCTCGGATATGGAGCCTGAACTTGGACTTGGATTTGAACTTGAGCCTGGAATTGGACAAGGACTTGGACACAGAGACTGGACTTGGACTCAGAGCTTGGACTTGGACTTGGACCTGAAACCTGGAGTTGGACTTGGACTTGGATCCGGAGCCTGGACTTCGACTCGGACTTGGACACACAGCCTGGTCTTGGACCGGGAGTGTGGACTTGTACTTGGACTTGGACACGAAGCATGGACTTCGACTTGGACCCAAAGCCTGGACTTGGACTCAGAGCCTTGGCTTGTACTTGTACTTGGACCCAGAGCCTGGACTTGGACTTGGACTCGAGACTAGACTTGGACATGGACTTGGACCTGGAGCCTGGACTTGAACTTGGACTCGGACGCAGAGAGACAAAATTCCCAACTCGGAGTAGCGGCAAAGGGCCAGACCTACTCAGCTGGAAACGAGGCGACAAAACCAAACAACAACAGACAATCCATATCTTGACGTTCAGTAGCTCATGAAGCGGCAAACAGCTGGCAATCACTCAATTGGACACGAAGAGACAGAATTCTCAACTCCGGAGTAGTGGCAAACAGCCGGACCTACTTAGCTGGAAATGAGATGACTAAACCAACCAATGACAGACAATATGAAACTTGACACAGAGTAGTTCATGAAGCGGCAAACGGCCGGCAATCACCCAGCTGGACACGAAGAGACAGAATTCCCAACTTGGAGTATCGGCAAATGGCCGGACCTACTCAGCTGGAAATGAGACGACTAAACCAACCAACAACAGACAATATGAATCTTGACATGGAGTAGCTCATGAAGTGGCAAATGGCTGGCAATCCCTTAGCAGATCACGAAGAGACAGAATTTCCAACTCGGAGTAGCGGCAAATGGCTGGAACCTACTCAGCTGGAAACGAAACGACAAAAACCAAACAATACCAGTCCATGTGTATCTTGGCTCGGAGTGGCAGCAATCGGCCAGCAAATCTCAGCTGGACATGAAAATGACAGAATTCGAATCTTGACTCGGAGTAGCGGCAAAACAGCTGGCAACTCAGCTGGGCATGAAAACGACTGAATTCACTAAGCAGTCACAGGCACCGAAGCAACTTAAAACCACGATTCTGGGCGGCTCCAGGATAAGCATAGCTGGACTGACTACGGTGATGAACCAGCAGTGAGTAGATGTAAGCCAGAGTTTTTATGCTGCCAGTTTGAATGAGGATCAGGTGCCCTAATCAAGGAGCCCAGTGGAACATGGGAGAAAGGAAATTAACTGAAATGAGGAGTCAACGGACCAGACTGTGACAGCTATGAGAATGGAGATGGCAGGTGTGGATTGAGACAAGTTGTTTCTGGCAACAAAAAGGAGGTTCATTGCTGGTAAGCACAAAGGAGGTGCTTACGAAGGATAATAAATGCAAGAGAACACTTAAGAAAGAAATCAGGAGGGCTAAAAGAAGTCATGGGGTTGCCCTGGAAGACAAGATGAAAGAGAATCCTAAGGGGTTCTACAGATACTGTATGTTAAGAGCAAAACGATTGCAAGGGATGAAATTGGTCCTCTGGAAGATCAGAATGGTGATGAAGTTCTAAGGGTGTTGGGGAAGTAGGAAATTTTTTTAGAACTTTGCACTTTGTCAGCATGACTTGTGTAATACCCACCCCGCCTGACTGCCTGATTAATTTATACCCGCCCCGTGTGACTGCCTGGTTGATTGACAAAGATAGCTGGCTTCTGCATGCCTGTCAAACCACAAAGAAGACTGCTTCCTTCTGTTTGCACATGTTCTATAATGATTAACAGCTCTTTGTATGGAAACAAACCTGGTACGGAAGTTGTCCTGTCCAAGACCGAAAGAAGCTACGGAAGATCATGAACACAGCGCAGCACATCACACAAACCAATCTTCCATCCTAGGACTCACTTTACACCGCATGCTGTCAGGGCAGTGCTGCCAGGATAATCAAGGCCACGACCCACCCAGCCAACACACTTTTCATCCCTCTTCCCTCCGGGAGAAGGCTCAGGAGCTTGAAGACTCATACGGCCAGATTTGGGAACATCTTCTTTCCAACTGTGATAAGACTGCTGAATCGATCCCGACCTGGATCTGGGCTGTACCCTCCAAATATCCGGACCTGCCTCTCGGTTTTTTTGCACTACCTTACTTTCCATTTTTCTATTTTTAGTATTTAATATTTGTAATCCAGGGAGCGGGAAGTGCAGAATCAAATATCGCTGTGATGATTGTACGTTCTAGTATCAATTGTCTGGCTACAATAAAGTATAAAGTATAAAGTATGGTATAAAGGCCGATTCTGTACTAACTAAGTTAGAGGTCCGATACAAGCCCCCAGAAGGAGAGGAACTCTTTCCCTCTGTCATGTGGCTCTGCACCTCTCGCTGGCTGAGCTTGAGAAAATAAATTGAAGTCAAGGATCAACTGATAAATTGTTTACTGTGTGGTTATTGGTCCGGCGAATTAAGTTTACATTTGGTGCCATGACTCGGATCCCAACATAGGGAAAGTCCCTGTGGGCTGAGTAAGTGACAGAGAGTTGCAGGTGAGTATTAACGGGTGGTTGGGCACCCCGAGGTGTTTTACCTCTGAATGTCCCTCCTACTTGTCCGATATGTCTGCCCCTCGCCCAGAGGAACTGGTACCTTGACGGAATCTAATGAATTGCCAGGACCAGGATAGTGAGGTAAGTGTATACTTATGTTAATACTGAAGGTCTGTTGGTGCTGGGTCGACTTGTCTAATTGGACAATGGGCAAGGAAAGGGCCCAGTCTATTTGTATAATTGGACAATAGGTCTTTGGCCTGGTCCATTAAACTGTATAATTGAATAATCAGCACAGGATGGGACAGACTTTGGATACAGAGGGCAAGGGAACTCCCTTGCAGTCTATGTGTGAACAAATACCAGATAAGGAAATGGACCTCCGGATGGTAAGTGCAGCGCTGACTAAGAAATTGGGGAGTGGTGTGTGGCCACTGGGGGGGACCCTGGGATATTACCTCATGTGAACAAGCAGTAAATGTGATATGGAAAAAAAACTGTGGAAAGAAGTGGAACAGTACATTATTAGCAAGTTGGAGGAATAATGCTTGTGACGAAAGGATAGATGTACGTATGGCAGCAGGAACGCCAAAAAGTCGGGAGACGCTAAAAGCGGAATGTGAATGGGTAGATGGGTGTCAAAAATGAGAGCAGGAGAAACAATGTAAGCAAACCAAGTCCGGCCTAGATAGGAGAGAAGGGCGGGAACATCAGTCTAAAGTTCAAACTAATAGGGAAACAAGGAATCCTGAACCTATGTCTGGCATACCGACCCTGTTTGAGGACAGTGACTGTGATGAGGATTGGGCACCCACAGTATCCTCCCCCCAACCTATCAGGGGCCAAGTGCACCCAGTGCTCCCGAACCCCAATCCTCCCAGTATTCAGATACAGTGGCCACTCGGGTAAAACAGCAGCAGCGGGGAAAGGGGAGGCTCTCTATATCCTGAGATCCAGAAAGGAAATACCAAGGATTATTCTGAGACAGGGAGGGAAGAATCTAATAAAACTCCAGAGTTAATGGCTC
This sequence comes from Mobula birostris, assembly GCF_030028105.1. NCBI lineage: Eukaryota > Metazoa > Chordata > Chondrichthyes > Myliobatiformes > Myliobatidae > Mobula > Mobula birostris. The sequence continues at coordinate 79,246,078 of NC_092374.1, read as the reverse complement.
CACAAAGACAATTGCCCACCCGCATGCTGCCCAATCCATGAGCAGCGAAGGAGGGACAGCCCTCAGTGATTCCTGTGTATGCACCCTGGAAGCCTCAAGAAATGATAGTGATCATGAATCAGGCCCCAGATAGAAAAGAAAAACCAGCATAGTTTGCTCAGTATGTCTGCAGTACTATATAAATGTATAATGCAACCCCGCAAGATTTATTTGGTCTCTGCTGCATAATTCTCTCAGCTGATGAGGGGCGGAATGGAAGGCAGAATTAAGATACCAAACCCATCAGGAGTTACAGGTGGGAACCCATAATGAGAATAAACAGACAGAACAGATCATTCAAGCCTTGGAGAGGGCTCTCCAACAACCTGTAAACATCACTACAATACTTGAATGCAAACCTAAGCCTGGGGAATCGGGACCCGACTATTGGGAGTGATTTGTGACCTGCTATGACACTTTCGCAGGAGATCAAGCCTTTAATAATGGGAATCCATTCCCCCAGTTTAATGCCTTACTGCTCCAATGCTTACCAACTAAGTTAGCCAACGTGATTAAAAGAAATAATATGGATTGGCCTGACAATGACCGAGATCGAATGCGACGAGCTTTGACATATTATCTGGACACAGTTTTCGAATCCTGATCAACCCCTAAGGGAACTAATATTAAACGTAAATATGTTCAGCGGGAAGAAGGACACAAGCGGGCTATATCTGGGGATCAGAAATGGGAACAAAAACCTACCGAGGGACAGGTGGGGACAACAACCTGTTTAGAAATTGACAAGCAAGGATGCTCCCTACCATGAGTACCACCCCTCAGGAAGAGCCCAATGTAATATTGCAAGTTGCTGGAATTCCAATTCTGTTTATGATTGATACGGGGGCAACCACATCCACTCTCAATCAGGAAATAGTATCGGAAAAGGGATTCCAGCTATCAGACGCTACAATCTCTCTGTCTGGGTTCGAAGGCACGGAACGTACGTATTCACGTACCCAGTCACTGCAGGTGGAATTACAGGGGAACCAGTGTGAGGTTTCATTTGCAGTCGCCACCAGTCTGAGGTGTAATCTAGCGGGGGTGGGGGGACTTGCTCTGTCCGTTGGAAGTCGAGATTCTATGCACAGACAAGGGTACCACCCTGGGCCTAGTGAACAACCGACAGCTTCCCCAGTTTCCGACCCCCCCCAGTGGTGGGCACTTAATCTGGACTCAACTTCGTTTGAACCCCACTGCCAGTGGTCGACCCCCATGTGACCCTCTGCTATGACCCTATGGGGTGATCAACTGAGGAAAGCCAATATTATGCACCACTTGAGGGACAGAAGTTCCCAGTCACAGTGATTGAAGAGGTTAAAGGAAGAGAGGGCAGTGCATTACTGGCCGAAGTTCCGGATTTCCCTTGGCGACAGATAGGACTGGTGGTTCCCCATACCACCGTTAGGGTTTACCCTGGGTTCAAGCCAAAGAGCCTAGGGTTCCTTCCCTACACCCTGACGAAACAAGCCTCCAACACCAAGGGAGACTGGCAAGATTTACCTGTGGGCCAACTCCGATACTGGAGGGAGTCTGAGTTGAAGACAGGATATCTGGTAAGACACTCTTTTAATAGTGACCGAACCCAAGATGTTGTACCCCATCTCTGGGCAATTTCAGGCCATGAAGTCAGCCACACCAACTGCCCCCCCGATCTGGATCACCATGAAAGAAGGACAGATTCTCCCATCCATTATGTAATACCCTCTCAAGCCCAAGGAAACGTTTTATGAGAATGGAAGCTCTTTTGTGGGTCCAGCAGATAAACAATATTACAGCTATGCGATAATGACGGACAGTGAAGTAATTAAGCAAGCCTCTTTTGAAGCAGCTGTCTACGCCCAGAAAGCTGAGCTGCTTGGTCTGACTCATTCCTGTATTGTAGTAACAGACAAAAGTGTGAACATTTACACAGACTCCCGTTATGGATTTGGAAATGTACATGACTGCGGGGCTCTCTGAGAACATCGAGGATTCCTGACTTCCTCTGGCCACCCCATTAGTAATGCCACCTTGGTAAACAACTTACTCACTGCTCCACAGCTACCTTGAGTTTTGGCTATTATTAAATGTGTGGCCCACACCTGGATGTCTGACCGGGCCACTAAAGGCAATATCTTAGCAGATAAGACAGTGAAAAGTGCGGCACAGTCCTCGGTAGTTGTAGTCCCCTTGGGTTCCCGTCAAGCAACCTTCTGTGACTTAAGCAGAACGGGTTTGCCAGACATGTGGGAGGTACGTATTTTCAGGTGGACACCTCTGAGGAGGAGCGCAAACTGTGGTCCCAGATGCGGTGCCAGAAAGACCCTGACCACTGGGTTTTCGGATCACCCCAGCAGGTCAGCTTTGTGTTCCTACACAGTTTTTACCAATATTGGTCGATTATATACATAATTGTATACACCTGGAAAAGGAGGAAATAGTTGGTAACCTGTACCCTGCACATCGGGTAAGTACATTGCTATAGATACTGCATAGTTATTATAGTAGATGGATTGAAGCTATTCCAACTACCGATAATACTGCTATGACTGTTATGAAGATATTATTATGGGAAATAATTCCCAGGTACGGCCTGCCAGAGATGCTGAGCTCTGACAATGGCCCACACTTTGTGGTGAAAGTAAATGAAGGGGTATGTAACAAACTAGCTATCAAGCAACAATTCTACTTTGTACACAACCCATGGGCCACTGGCATAGTGGAAAGAGCCAACGGTACTCTGAAGAGTAAATTGGCCAAACTAACGGCGGAGACTGGACTCACTTGGTTGAAGGTCCTACCCTTAGCCCTATTCCACATGAGGGTTACACCACAGGGGAAAACAGAGTTGTCACCAGCTGAAATCATTTATGGATGGCCCATGAGGACCCCCTGGGGACCAAGATCTTGTGTAACATTGCTCCTAGAAAGTCTACCAGCAAAATTGGATATGCATACCCTAGGGGAAGAGATGGGGAAATATATATGCCAACTAACCAAAATTCTCCAAGCATTACATTCACAGGTATAACAGGCTACAAGGATACAAGGAAGAGAACTACCCTGCAGAGAAGAGTGACTATTCCACCATAGAACCTGGGGATTTTGTCCTGATCAGAACTGGGATCAAGGGAAACTCGGACCTCGGTGGAGAGGACCTTATCAGGTGTTACTGACCACTCCCTCGGCTGTAAAACTGAAGGGGCAATTTCGGTGGTTACATCCAACAGACTGCAAATGTGCTACTGAAGGAGCTGAGTAGAAGGACTCTTTCGGACTAAAGGAAAATGTATTGGTTGATAGTGGTGTTTGTGCTTATGTCTTTGAGAGGGCTCACCCCAGCATCTGGGGGCCCCCATGTTAACACCTTTTTGTCTCTCTGCCACACTTATGCTAAACAAGTAGAACAGGGGGCACGTTGGGTATGTGCCAAAATCCCCCAGCATGGAAAGGCAATGATCCCCATGTCCGTAGTTCCTTTTAATTCTAGTGAGGTCATGTCCGTGATGCTTTTTAATGGAAGGAGGAATGGAAGTGCCACAAGTTGCACATTGGAATGAGGACTGCTCCCCCGTTGCTTCAATGGGTGGTATTTTCGGTCCCCTCCCAGGATCCTTCTAAATTGTGGCCAGGAATTGGGATTGATTTACCCCTGAAACCATTGAATACTAGTTGTTACTGTAATTTTATCAAAAATGCTCCATATAAGGTAGGAGTAAGCTCGTGTACTCGGAATAAGACATATGTGAGCGGGTATAGTACACCTTGTCCCCTTAATGGTACTTATTGGATCTGTGGGAATAGATCATAACCCTGGCTGCTGGGAGAAAGATTTCATGGGTGCTCCCGGAGCCCCTCGTTTATGACCTCTACCTCCAAAAAGGATAAGGGATGGAGTGGATGTTGTTATCTAGCATATTTAGTACCCCACTTCAGAGTTCTGGCCCAGCCTCAAGATCACGTTTATTGGAATAAACAATGGAGAGGAGTAACTGAAACTGGACGATTTTGGATGATCGCCTTCCCCTCCTACGGGGCAGCCAGAAATTCCAGGGAGATAATTAACTTAGCAGTAACCCTAGAAGAGTTAGCCAATAATACAGCCGGGGCACTAACTGGTACTCAAGCGCAGGTGACTGAAATATCCACCGAAATGATTACAATCCGGCAAACAGTCCTACAGAACCGGATGGCCCTTGATTTTATTCTGGCAGAAAAAGGAGGGACCTGTGCTATTATAGGAAAAGAATGCTGCACCTATATCCCTGACGAATCCTCAAATATTACTGATCTATCTAAACACATAACCCAAGAGATTCAGGAAATCCAAGATGCTGGCAGTAAGCTACACAGTTTTAGGACTAGTAAGGCAGGGGGATGACCCTGGCCCTTTAATATATTCGGGGACTTCTGGGGAGTGTTTCTGCATTTCGGAAGTCTGATTGTATTAATTTTAATTATTGTCTGTATCCTACGGTGTCTTTGGCCATGTTTTGTATCATGTTGTAGAAGCAACAATCGGTTGTGAAAGGTTATCATATAATGATAAAAAGGAGGGAATGATGAAGTTTTAAGAGTGTTGGGGCAGTAGGGAATGATTTTTCGAACTTTGCATTTTGTCAGCATGACTTGTGTAAAACCCGCCCTGCCTGACTGCCTGATCAATTTATACCCGCCCCACGTGACTGCCTGATTGACTTGTGTAATACCCACCCTGTGTGACTGCCTGATTGACAAAGATAGCTGACTTCTGCATACCTGTCAAACCACAAAGAAGACTGCTTCATTCTGTTTGCACATGTTCTGTAATGATTAACAACTCTTTGTATGGTATAAAGGCCAATTCTGTACTAAGTAAGAGGTCCGATACGAGTCCCCAGGAGAGGAACTCTTTCCCTCTGTTGTGCGGCTCCGCGCTTCTCGCTGGCTGAGCTTGAGAAAATAAACTGAGGTCAAGGATAAAGTGATAAATTGTTCACTGTGTGGTTATTGGTCCGGTGATTTTAATTTTACAATGGTAATCCACTTGTGGGACCACAAGAGATGGGGGGAGATCTTAAGTCTTTTTTTTCGCATCCGTATTTACTGAGGAGATGGACAGAGTCTTTATCAATGTTTGAGAGAAGTTTGGATAAGTACATGGTTAGTAAGTGTATGGAGAGCTTTGGTCCCGGTGCAGGTCGAGGCAGAATGCCATTTAAATGATTCTTACAGACGAGAATGGTGGTGTGCTGTACGCTCTCTGACTCTGAAGGAAGGAAGGGGTTTGTTTCTTTTTTCTCCCAGGTGTCATTAATTGATATCTTCATTCACTGGAAGGTGGACACTTCATCTGAGATTAACTTGAACTCTATTTTAGGTCAGATTTCCCCATCCTTGGATTTAAATAGCTGAATATCCACAGTGCCTGGCAGGGAGAGTACACATAGTGTCACCCATCGCTGCTTCTTTACCTAGAAACCCCCACGAACGAGATCTCCGTCTATCGGACACGCTCCCAGCAATACGTATGTGCCATAGAAATAGCGCCGTCACTGTCGCTCATCAGCTGAATGCTGCCGGAGTCCCGGATACGGATTATGTGGCTGAGAGAGAGGAAAAGGATCGGGACTATCTCGGGGTGCAGGGCCACAGTGTGTCCAAAGCTCACAATTGTCCGTCAGTCACGGTGTGGATGCCACTGCCAACGAAATCACCGCCCAGAACCCTGTGCATACCTGCTGCCAGTCCTCCTGAGGGTCTTGTTCACTGCAGGTGTGATTTCCAGAAAGATCTATGACCGTTACGCCTGCGCATTTGATCGTCTGAACACCGGCAGCAAATGGAAGCACCAAGGTGTCTGGGTAACTGAGGTGGCTCTATACATGTCTGCAAGCTCCAGTTACCCTATACTACATGGCTCAATAACAATCACTGTTTTTATGTAGAACGTTCTGAGGGGACTTTAACTCAGAATCACCAGGTATTCAATGTGTCAAATGTCAAAGTCGAACCCACTTACAAATGCAAATAAAAAACACACGAGATTCTGTAGATGCTGAAAATTAGAGCAACACACAAGAAACTTCTGGGGGAACTCAGCAGGACAGGCAGCATCTAAGCAGAGGAATTATCTGTCTAGGCATGGTGAGGGGTCTCAGATCCAAATGTCAACTGTCCATTCCTCTCCGTAGATGCTGCTTGACTCACTGAGTTCCTCCAGCATTTTGCAGAAATAAACATTTTTCAATCAATCAGTTTCCAAATGTTGCTGATCTTCCATACTCCTGCTCTGATTCCCTCTTTCTCCTCCTGAAAAAGTCTATCTCCCACGCCTTTCTGGAGCCCCAAAGCACTGACTTTTGCTGGGTCTCCCATTGCTTTCCGAGCCTGATCCATTGAAGATTTACCCACCATTCTGTTGTCAGACCATAGTAGACTTTAGAGTGTCCATTGCAACAACTGAGCTGCATAAGGCACATCCCTTTGAAATGAGTGAAAATGACCCAAAATGTTGAAAAGAGCACAGAAGTTTAACCACCTATGACATTCTTTGTTGGCCCAGAGCCCTGCAGAATGAGACATGTCAGGGAGAAAACCACAGTGAACCCATCATCTTCTTCAGTCTACAGAAAATCATGCAGGAAATTCCAGAGAAACCTCTTCACCCACAGTGGTGACCAGTTGCAACCTGTCATGAGATGAACAACAGAGGTAGGTTTAAAGGTACTGATATGGAACACAAAGGCAGGCAGGAACCAGCTGGACTGAGTGGCCTCTCAACTGTACAATGGGCCTGTGACAGACAGTAAGCACCTGAGACACAAGATTTCAAATGGAATTGATTTATTTCTCACAGATCTACAATATTAAACACTAGTCTAATATCAAAGCAAAATGTGTTATTGGAGTACATACATGTCACCACATATAACCCTCAGATTGTTTTTCTGCGAGCATACTTTGCAAATCTATAGAACAGTAACTGTAAACGGATCAATGGACAACAAACAGTGCAAACACAAATATAAATAAATAGCAATAAATAATCAGCATGAAATAACAAGATAAAGAGAACTTAAAGTGAGACAATTGGTTAAGGAAACACCAGAAAAAGAAACGGTGTAGTTTTCCCGTTTTCCTCAAAAGCCTGATGGTTGAGGGACAGTAACTGCTCCTGAAACTGGTGGTGCAAGTACCATCTTACCGATGGCAACAGCGAGAAAAGAGCCTGTGATGATCTTGATGATGATGGATGCTGCTTTTCTATGGCAACATTTCATGTAGATGTACTCAATGGTTGGGAGGGCTTTACCCATGATCTACTGGGCCAGATCCATTACCTTTTGTAGGATTTTCCACTCAAAGGCATTGGTGTTCCCATACCAGACTGTAATACAGCCAGTCAGCATACTTTCCACCACACATCTATAGAAATTTGTCAAAGGTTTTGAAGTCATGCCAAATCTCTGCAGAATCCAAGGAAGTAGAGGTGTCATCCTGCTTTATTTGCAATTATGTTTATATGATGGGTTCAGGACATGTCCTCTGGGATAGTGACAGCTCAGAATTTAGAGGTACTGACCCTTTCCACCTCTGATCCTCTGATGTGTACTGGCTGATGAACCTCTGGTTTCCCTCTCCTGATGTCTACAACCAGTTCTTTGGTCTTGTTGACATTGAGACAGACATTGTTGTTCTGACACCCCTCAACCAAATTTTCAATCTCCCTCCTGTGTGCTGATTCATCACCATCTCTGATGCAGCCCACAACAGCGGTGGCATTAGCAAAGTTGAATATGATGTTGGGCTGTACTTAACCACTCAGTTATAGGTGTAAAGCAAGTAGAGCAGGGGGCCAAGCTTACATCCCCTTGGTGATGCTGTGCTGATGGAGATTGTGGAGGGGATTTTGTTGCCAATCCGAACGGACTGGGGTCTGCAAGTGATGAAATTCAGGATCCAGTTGCACAAGGGAGTATTGAGGCCCAGGGCTTAGAGTTTACTGACTAGTTTTGAGGAGTTGATGGTGTTAGATACTGAGGTGTAATCGATAAAGAGCATCCTGATATTTGCAAGTTTACTGTCACAAGACAAAGGAGCAGAAGTAGGCCATTCGGCCCATCAAGTCTGCTCCGCCACTCCACCATGAGCTAAACTATTCTCTCATGTAGTTCCAATATCTGGCTTTTTCCCCATATCCCTTAATACCCTGACTAATTAGATACCTATCAATCTCCTCCTTAAACACCCTCAATGACTGGGCTTCCACAGCTGTATGTGGCAACGAATTCCATAAATCCATGACCCTCTGGCTAAAAAACTTTCTTCTCATCTGTTTTAAATGGGTACTCTGCAATTCTAAGACTGTGGCCTCTTGTTCTGGATGCACCCACCAAGGGAAACAGCCTTTCCACATCTACTCTGTCCAACCCTTTCAACATTCGAAATGTTTCTATGAGATCCCCTCTCACTCTTCTATACTCTAATGAATACAACCCAAGAGCCGACAAACGCTCCTCATATGTTAGCCCCTGCATTCCAGGAATCATCCTCGTAAATCTTCTCTGAACTCTCTCCAACATCAGTACATACCTTCTAAGATAGGGGGCCCAAAACTGCACACAGTATTCCAAATGAGGTCTCACCAGTGCCCCACAGAGCCTCATCAAAACCTCTTTACTCTTATACACTATTCCTCTAGAAATGAATGCCAACATAGCATTTGCTTTCGTACTGCCGATCCAACCTGATGGTTAACCTTTAGGGTATCCTGCACAAGGACCCCCAAGTCCCTTTGCACTTCCGATTTTTGAATTTTCTCCCCATCTAAATAATAATCTGCCTGATTATTTCTTCTTCCAAAATGTACAACTGTACGTTTCTCAACATTGTATTTCATCTGCCATTTCTTTGCCCACTCTCCTAAACTGACCAAGTCTCTCTGCTGACCAGATGTTCCAAGGTGTGTGAAAAGCCAATGAGATGAAATCCACTGCAGACCTGTTGTTTTGGTGGGAAAATTAGAGTGGATCCAAGTCGTCACTCAGACAGGAGCTGATAAGCTTCAACATCAGTATCTCAAAACACTTCATCACTGTGGGTGTAAGTGCCAGTGAGCGATAGTCATTGATGCAGGTTACCACACTCTTCTTGGGCACTGGTATTACTGAAGCCTGTTTGAAGCAAATGAGTACCACACAATGAAACGCTAGCATCAGCAGAACAAACCCTCCAATCCTCAGTGACCAGGCTTCAGTCCTGAGTGTGATAAGCAGCCACAATATATGCAGTATCCAACATTGATCATCAGTTGGGAACTTGCAACTGGATTCAGTCACCATGATGGTTAACATTTTAACATGCAGCTCACTTGAACTTCCTCCCTGATGTGAAGTTGCTGGTGTTTCAGCAGAAGGGATGACAGAGTAAATCTCTTTGCTCACTCTGGACAGAAGCATGGTTTCTACTTGCTGTGAATTTGCTGGAGCCTCAGAGTTGGCTTAACTGAATGAAACCCTTCCCACACTCAGAACAGGTGTACGGCTACTCCCCTGCATGAACTGGCTGGTGTTTCAGTAGCTCTCCGGATACTAATAACACCTTTCCCATACTTGGAAGAAATGAATACCCTCTCCCCAGTGTGAGCTCACTAGTGTTTCTGCAGGTTGGATGCTCAGATGAATCCCTTCCCACACACGGAGCAGGTGAACGGCCTCTCCCCTGTGTGACCTTGCTGGTGTATCTGCTGGTGCAGTGCCCAGTGAATCCCTTCCAAAATGAGAGGCAATGAATAGCATCTCACTGCTATCAGCTATCTGGCCATTCATCAGGTCAGATCACAGACGTGTTCATGGATTCGGGTTCTCCCTGCTTTAACTGGTGTGTTGTCTTCTCAATCATCTCCTCCTCCACATGGTAGTGGGAATAAAAGGATTCTTTTCTATTTGGCAGCCAGTAACTGGTGGTGTTCTGCAGGGGTCTGTGTTGGGACCGCTTCTTTTTATACTGTATATCAATGATTTAGATGATCTAGCTTCAGCTTCTAGATCATCCCTTCCTCCACATGCAAGGATCAGTGGCATTCAAATGCTGAGTAACTGACAGACACAGCAGAACTGACGTGCTCACACGAGGAAATCTGCAGATGCTGGAAATTCAAGCAACACACACAAAATGGGAATGAGACGTGGAATTAAAAGGTGCTTCTGGTGCGGCCTTCTATATATTGGTGAGACCCGACTCAGACTGGGAGACCGTTTCGCTGAACACCTATGCTCTGTCCACCAGAGAAAGCAGGATCTCCCAGTGGCTATACATTTTAATTCCACATCCCATTCCCATTCTGATATGTCTATCCACGGCCTCCTCTACTGTAAAGATGAAGCCACACTCAGGTTGGAGGAACACCTTATATTCCGTCTGGGTAGCCTCTAACCTGATGGCATGAACATTGATTTCTCTAACTTCCATTAATTCCCCTCCTCCCGTTGTTACCCCATCACCTATTTATTTCCTTTTTTTTCTCTCTGTCCCTCTCTCAATTACTCCTTGCCTGCTCTCCATCTTCCTCTGGCGCCCCCCTCCCCCTTTCTCCCTCGGCCTCCCATCCCGTGATCCTCTCCCTTCTCCAGCCTCCTATCCCTTTTGCCAATCAACTTTCCAGCTCTTAGCTTAATCCCTCCCCCTCCTGTCTTCTCCGATCATTTCGGATCTCCCCCTCCCACTTTCAAATCTCTTACTATCTCTTCTTTCAGTTAGAACTGACGTGCTTTTGAGTTTGAGATTCCCGCAAATGAATCCTTAGCCTTTTCTATCCTGTAAAAAGTTTACAAATTACATCAATGGGAGACGGACAATATTTCAGCCAAAATCATGTTGGTCTTTTCTGTGACCTCTGATACCCCAATGTTACAGTGAGGCTCAACAGTTTCGAGGAACAACACTTCAACTGGGCAAACTTCGGCATCTGGACATGGCATCAAATTCATTGTATACCTGTCTGTATCAAAATAGGCCATTTCTGCCCTTCATCAATCTGACCTGGCTCAGTTTCTCTCTCCCATAGAGTCATAGTGAAGTACAGCACAGAAACAGGACATTTGGCCCATCTAGTCTGTGCCAAACCATTAATCTGTCCACTCCTCTGACCTGCACCCAGACCTGAGACCTCCATACGCCTCCCATCCATGTACCAATCCAGTTCAATCTCTTTAATATTGAAATCAACCACACATCCATCATTTGTGCTGGCAATTCATTCCACACTCTCACCAGCCTCTGAGCAAAGATGTTCTCTTAATCATTTCTTTCACACTTAACCCATGACCTCTACTTGTAGTCTCATCCACCCTCAGTGGAAAAAGCCTGTTTGCATTTACCATCTCTGATCCTCTCATAATTGTGTATAGCTCTATCAAATCTCCTCTCAGTTGACTATGTTCTAGGAAATTAAGTCAGAACATCGTCAACCTTTCCAGGTAACTCAGGGCCTCAAGTCCCAGCATTAATCTTGTAAATTTCCTCTGCATTCTTTCAAACTTATTTACATCTTTCCTGCAGGTAGATGACCAAAACCTGGACACAACATTAAATACAATTTCAACATAATATCCCATCTCCTGTACTCAATATATTGATGGATGGGTGTGAACTTGATGTTCCTCCAGTTGAAATGACCGAGTATATCGTTTCCCTTAGTATGAGCAGGTGAATGGCCTCTCCCCAGTGTGAACTTGCTGATGAACTTGTAATTCTGATGACCGAGTGAATTCCTTCCCACATTCAGAGCAGGTGAACTGTTTCTCCCCGGTGTGAACTCGCTGATGTTTGTTCAGGTGCCATGACTGACTGAATCCCTTCCCACATACAGAGCAGGTGAATGGCCTCTCCCCAGTGTGAACTCGGTAATGTGACACAAGTTTGGATGACTGAGTGAATCCCTTCCCACATTCAGAGCAGGTGAATGGTTTCTCTCCAGTGTGAACTCGCTGGTGTCTTTGTAGCGTGGATGAGTCTGTGAATGCCTTCCCACAGTCTGAGCAGGAGAATGGTTTCTCCCCAGTGTGAACTCGCTGGTGTCTCTGTAGTGCGGATGAATCTGTGAATCCCTTTCCACAGTCTGAGCAGGTGAATGGTTTCTCCCCAGTGTGAACTTGCTGGTGTCTCTGTAGCTTGGATGAATCTGTGAATGCCTTCCCACATTCAGAGCAGCAGAATGGCCTCTCCCCAGTGTGAATTTGGTAATGTGACACAAGGTTAGATTTCTGAGTGAACCCCTTCCCACATTCACTGCAGGAGAATGACCTCTCCGCAGTGTGAACTTGCTGGTGTCTCTGTAGTGTGGATGAGTGTGTGAATGTCTTCCCACAGTCTGAGCAGATGTACGGCCTCTCCCCAGTGTGAATTCGGTAATGTGACACAAGGTTGGATTTCTGAGTGAATCTCTTCCCGCAGTCTGAGCAGATGAATGACCTCTCCCCAGTGTGAACCAACTGGTGTTTCTGCAGGTTCGACGAATGAGTGAAGTTCTTCCCACAATCTGAACAAGTGAACGGTTTCTCCCCGGTGTGAACTCGCCAATGTTCATTCAGGTGCCATGACTGAGTGAATGCCTTCCCACATTCAGAGCAGGTGAATGGTTTCTCCCCAGTGTGAACTTGCTGGTGTCTCTGTAGCGTGAAGGAGTGTGTGAATGCCTTCCCACAGACTGAGCATGTCAATGGCCTCTCCCTAGTGTGAACTCGGTAGTGTGACACAAGATTTGATTTCTGTGTGAATCCTTTCCCACATTCAGAGCAGGTGAATGGTTTCTCCCCAGTGTGAATTCGCTGGTGTGCCCGCAGTTTGAATTTCTGAGTGAATGCCTTCCCACAGTCTGAGCAGGTGAACAGCATCACCCTGATGTGAACTCACTAGTGTGCCAATAGTGCAGATGACTAAATGAATCCCTTTCCACACACAGAAAAAGGCGAACAGCCTTTCTCACGTATGAACCCACTAGTGTAACCGTACGTGTAATAACTGAGTGTATTCCTTCTAACGAGTATGAACTCAGTCGTGTATCAGCTATTCAGAGGACTGAGTGAAGCTCTTCCCACATACAGAACAGTTGAGCAATCTCTCTCACCGGTAAACTCAGTGATGTGACCACAATGGGATGAGTGACTGAATCTCTTCCCACAGTCTGAGCAGGTCAACGTTCTCTCACTAGTGAATTTTCTGAAATATCTTCAGCATCGATTGCAGAGTGAATTGCTTCCCGCGGTCAGAACACGTGGAGCATCTCACTACGGTGTGAATTTCTGGTGTAGCTTCAAGCTGAATGACTGAGCAGATCCCCTCCCACACACAAAGCAGGTGAATGATCTTTTTCGCACTGTGAATTCACTCTGGGGCTGCAGGTAAGCTGTGAGTAAATCCCTTCCCACAGTAAGAGAAGGAGAATGATATCTCACTGTGATCAATTCTCTGGCAATTCAGAAAGTCAGATGTTAGGCGTGTTGAATCCCTTGCATAATCAATGCAGTTGAAAACTGATCTCCAGTGAATAAATGCTGGAACACCCTGGTTCCAGTGGGTTACACTGAGTTACAACAAAAAAGTCCATTTCAGACACAAAGCACATTTCCAGCTGGGACGAGACACATCTTCATCTTGGTGTTCCCAAGAAAATAACTGTTCACTCCTTAAATATCTGGACAGAGACAGCGAAAGTGACGTGGTGTTGTGCTTGAGGTTCCCATACACAAATTTTCTGCCGTTTCTAACCTGTAAAAATATTTGCAAAACACATTAATGGATGGAGGAGACTATTTCAGGTGAGATTTCAGTCTGTGGTGAGCTCTGACATCACATTATTACTAAGTTCAACTCAAGTTGGAGGAATTCCCCATCTTCTAACTGGTCACAGATCAGGCATCCTGACTGACCAACTGATTGTATCCCTGTCCGTACCAGAATGGGCCATTTCTGCCCTTCATCAATCTGTGACTTGGCTCAATTTGTCTCTCTCCATTAATAATACCTCAAGTTCTGGTCATGTCCCACAGTACTACAAAGAGCACTGGATATTATATATCTGATCCTACAAATTTTCTAATTAGTCTGATTCCCCCCACCCCCCCAGTTGATTGGCAGTGGTGAACATCACAACGGCAATGGCAATGACAATGAAAATGGTGTGGAGGGCAGTACTCTTTCTCACCAGAGTGTGGCAATTTTGTGATGTGGAAGCTACAGGTCAGTTGTTACCAAGGACAAAGGTGTCTAATATTATTTATGTACACAGAGAGAATGGAACGAAACAAGAGATCATGTACAGAATGGTGCAAAACTATTGGAGATAGAAAAAAAAGCGATTTTCTCAAGAACCAGATCATTCAGGAGGCTGAGGGGGTGATAGAGATGTCATATGGATTCTGTGGACAAGAATGCGATTCTTGGATGGTATGTTGCCCCCCAGGTGCCACAGTCCTGGACACCTTGCACTGAGTCCTCAGCATTCTTAAGTAAAAGGGTGAACACCCAGAGGTCGTGGTGCATGTAGGTACCAATGACATAGGTAGGAAGAATAATGAAGTTTTGCAAAGTGAGTTCAGAGAGTTAATGCTCAGTTATACTTTATACTTCATTGTCGCCAAACTAGAATGTACAATCATCAAGACTCCATGATTCTGATCTCAGGATTGCTGGCCATGCCACATGCTAGTGAGGCCAGAACTAGAGAAAATTATAGCTAAGGAGTTGGTGTAGGAGGAACGGCATAAGATTTTTGGATCATAGGGCTCTCTTTCAGGGAAGGCGGGACCTGTACAAAAGAGATGATTTGCACTTGAACGGAAAGGGGAGTAATATCCTAGTGCGAAGCTTTGCTAATGCTGCACAGTGGGGTCTAAATTAGCATTGCAGGGGGATGGGAACCAGAGTGTCAGAACAGTTAGTGGAGAGCTTGTGGAGACAGATGTTGTTAACACCTCAGACAAGTCAGGAACGAAAAGGTTGAGCATGGTGTGACTAATATCCTGAGAGGTGTAAGAAGTATCATTGGAAAAGTAGATGAGCTCAGGCATGGTCCAACACAGAATTATGATGTTGTAGTCAGTATAACCATATAACAATTACAGCACGGAAACAGGCTATCTCAACCCTTCTAGTCTGTGTCAAACTCTTACTCTCACCTATTCCCACCGACCTGCACTCAGCCCATAATCCTCCATTCCTTTCCTGTCCATATACCTATCCAATTTAACTTGAAATGACAACATCGAACATGCCTCAACCACTTCTGCTGGAAGCTCGTTCCACACAGCTACCACTCTCTGAGCAAAGAAGTTTCCCCTCATGTTACCCCTAAACTTTTGCCCTTTAACTCTCAACTCATGTCCTCTTGTTTGACTCTCCCCCATTCTCAATGGAAAAAGCCTATCTACGTCAACTCTATCTATCCCCTTCATAATTTTAAATACCTCTGTCAAGTCCCCCCTCAACCTTCTATGCTCCAAAGAAAAAAGACCTAACTTGTTCAACCTTTCTCTGTAACTTAGAAGATGAAACCCAGGCAATATTTTAGTAAATCTCCTCTGTACTCTCTCAATTTTATTGACATCTTTCCTATAATTTGGTGACCAGAACTGTACACAAGACTCCAAATTTGGCCTCACCAATGCCTTGCACAATTTCAACATTACATCCCAACTCCTACACTCAATGCTCTGATTTATAAAGGCCAGCATACCAAAAGCTTTCTTCACCACCCTATCCACATGAGATTCCACCTTCAGGGAACTATGCACCATTATTCCTAGATCCCTCTGTCCTACTGCATTCTTCAATGCCCTACCACTTACCATGTATGTCCTATTTTGATTAGTCCTACCAAAACGTATTTTCACATTTACCAGCATTAAACTCCATCTGCCATCTTTCAGCCCACTCTTCTAAGTAGTCTAAATCTCTCTGCCAGCTTTGAAAACCTACTTCATTATCCACAACTCCACCTATCTTAGTATCATCTGCATACTTACTCATCCAATTTACCACCCCATCATCCAGATCATTAATATATATGACGAACAACAATGGACCCAGTACAGATCCCTGAGGCACACCGCTACACACTGTCCTCCAATCTGACACAAAGTTATCCACCACTACTCTCTGGTGTCTCCCATTCCGCCACTGCTGAATCCATTTTACTACTTCAATATTAATACCTAACGATTGAACCTTCCGAACTAACCTTCCATGTGGAACTATGTCAAAGGCCTTACTGAAGTCCACTGCTTTGCCGTCAACTTTCCTAGTAACCTCTTCAAGAAATTCAATAAGATTTGTCAAACATGACCTTCCACGCACAAATCCATGTTGACTGTTCCTAATCAGATCCTGTCTATCCAGATAATTATATATATCATCTCTAAGAATACTTTCCATCAATTTACCCACCACTGACGTCAAACTCACAGGCCGATAATTGCTAAGTTTACTCTTAGAAACCTTTTTAAACAATGGAACAACATGAGCAATATGCCAATCCTCTGGCACCATTCCTGTTTCTAATGACATTTGAAATATTTCTGTCAAGCCCCTGCTATTTCCACACTAACTTCTCTCAAGGCCCTAGGGAATATCCTGTCCGGATCCGGAGACTTACTCAAGCTTATATTCCTTAAAAGCGCCAGAACTTCCTCTTCTTTAATCATTATACTTTACATAACTACCCTTCTTGTTTCCTTTATCTTACACAATTCAATATCCTTCTCCTTAGTGAATACCAAAGAAAAGAAATTGTTCAAAATCTCCCCTATCTCTTTTGGCTCCACACATAGCCGTCCACTCTGATTCTCTTAGGGCCCAATTTTATCCCTCACTATCCTTTTGTTATTAAAATAATAGTGAGACTTGGTTGCAGGAGAGGCAGGACTGGCAGCTTAATGTCCCAGAGTTCTGTTGTTTTAAACCTGATAAGAGTGGGAGGGATGGCCTTGCTAGTCAGGGAAACTGTCATGGTAGTGTTCAGTCAGGACAGATTGGAGAACTCCACTAGTGAGGGATTATGGGTGGAACTGAGAAATAAGAAAGTATGACATGGGGCTATATTACAGATCATACAACAGTCCGAGGGATTTAGAGGAACAAATATGCAGAGAGATTGCAGACTGTAGCAAGGAACATAAGATGGTTATCGTCAGTGATGTCAAATGTGTTCAGGTAAGCTTTATTAATCAGCACATTGAATCTTCAATGACAGAGTGTGTGATACTGGATCTGTTATTAGGGAATGAGACAGGATAAGTGGCAGAAATTTGTGTAGGTGAGTACTTTTCATCTAGTGATCATAATGCCATTAGTTTCATAGTAATTATGCAAAAAGATAGGTCTGGTCGGCAGGTTGAGATTCTAAATTGGAGAAAGGCCATTTTGGATGGTATGAGAACGGAGATGGATAGGACAGGTTGTTAATGGCAACAAAAAGGAGGTTCATTGCTGGGAAGCACAAATGAGGTGCTTACTGAGGATAATAAGTGCAAGAGAATACTTAAGAAAGAAATCAGGAGGGCTAAAAGAAGTCATGGGGTTGCCCTGGAAGACAAGATGAAAGAGGATTCTGCAGATATGTTACTAGCAAAATGATTGCAAAGGACGAAATTGGTTCTCTGGAAATTCAGAATAGCAATCCATGTGTGAAACCGAAAGAGATGGGGGGAAATCTTAAATCATATTTTTTGCATCTGTATTTACTCAGGAGATGGACACAGAGTCTATATCAATATTTGAGAGAAGTTTGGATAACTACATAGGTAGTAAGGGTATGGAGAGCTTTGGTGCCTGTGCAGGTCAATGAGAGTTTAATTGATTCTCACGGACTAGAAGGGCCGAAGAGCCTGGTAGTTTGCTGTACTTTCTCTGACTCTGAAGGAAGGAAGGAAGGATTTTGTTCCCCCCCCCCCCCAAGGTGTCATTGATATTTTCATTCACCGGAAGGTAGACTCTTCATTTGAGATTAACTCGGAACTATATTTTAGTTTACAGTTCCTAATCCTTGGATTTACAGAGCTGGAGCTCGACAGTGCCTGAGAAAACCATCCGCTCCGTCTACACTTCCAAACGGACACGGACTAGTGGGGAAAGAACTGCTCATGTCACCCATGGCTGCTTCTTTACCCAGAAGCCCCCACGAGCAAGATCTGGGTCTATCAGACACGCTCCCAGCAATGCGCATGCGCCGTACAAATGCCATCACTTTCGCTCATCAGCCGAAAGCTGCCCGAGTCTTGGATACAGATCGTGCGGCTGAGAGAAAGGAAAAGGAACGGGACTATCTCGGGGTGCAGGACCACAGTGTGTTCAAAGCTCTCAGGAATTGTCCCTCAGTCGCGGTGTGGACGCCAATGCCGACGAAATCCCCACCCGGAACCCTGATCATACCTGCTGCTGATCCTCCTGAGGGTCTTGTTCACTCAGCGCATGTGCGATTTCCAGAAAGATCTGCGACCCTCACGCCTGCGCATTGGATCGTCTGATCAGCGGCGGCGAATTCTGAAGCGCCGAGGTGTCTGGGTAACTGAGGTGTCTATACATGTCTGCAAACTGCGGTTACCCTATGTCACATGGCTCAAAAACAGTCAATGTTTTTATGTAGAACACTCTGAGGGGACTTTAACTCAATATCACCAGGTATTCAGTGTGTCAAATGTCAAAGTCGAACCCACTTACAGATACAAATAGAAAACACACGAGATTCTGCAGATACTGAAAATTAGAGCCATACTCAAAGATCAGGCAGCATCTAAGCAGAGGAATTATCTGTCGAGGCTTGGTGAGGGGTCTCAGCTCCAATTGTCAGCTGCTTATTCCTCTCCATAGATGCTGCTTGACCCACTGAGTTCCTCCAGCATTTTGCAGAAATAAACATTTCAAATGTTGCTGATCTTTCATTGATAGCTACATATTCCTGCTCTGATTCCCTCTTTCTCCTTCCTTGGCTTTTGCTGGGACTCCCTTTGGTTTCTGACCCTGATCCATTGAAGATTTACCCACCATTCTGCTGTCAGACAATAGTAGACTTTAGTGTCCATTGCAACAATTGAGCTCAGCTGCATAAGGCACAATCCTTTGAAATCAGTAAAAATGAACCAAAATGTTGAAAAGAGCACAGAGGTTTAACCGCCCGTGACATTCTTCGTTGGCCCAGAGCCCTGAAGAATTAGGCACGTCAGGGACAAAACCACAGTGAGCCCAATGTCTTCTTCAGTCTGCAGAAAATCATGCAGGAAATTCCAGGGAAACCTCTTCACCCACAGTGGTGACCAGTTGCAAGCTGTCATGAGATGAACAACAGAGGTGGATTTAAAGGTACTGATATGGAACAGAAAGACAGGCAGGGACCAGCTGGACTGAGTGGCCTCTCAACTGTACAATGGGCATGTGACAGACAGTAAGCACACAGGATTTCAGATGGAACTGATTTACTTCTCACAGATCTACAATATTAAACACTAGCCTAATATCAATGTTTTATCAGAGTACATATGTGTCACCAGATATAACCCTCAGATTCTTTTTCTGCGAGCATACTTTGCAAATCTATAGAACAGTGACTAAACAGGATCAATGAACAACAATCAGTGCAAACACAAATATAAATAAATAGGAATAAATAATCAGCATGAAATTACAAGATAAAGAGTACTTAAAGTGAGACAATTGGTTATGGAAACACCAGTGTAGTTATTCCATTTTGTTCAAGAGCCTGATGGTTGAGGGATAGTAACTGTTCCTGAAGCTGGTGGTGCAAGTCCCATTTGTACCTTCTGCCTGATGGCAACAGTGAGAAAAGAGCCTGGTGATGATCTTGATAATGGATGCTGCTTTCCTACGAGAATATTTTGTGTAAACGTGCTCAGCGGTTGGGAGGGCTTTACCCATGATCTACTGGGCCAGATCCATTACCTTTTGTAGGATTTTCCACTCAAAGGTGTGGTGTTCCCATACCAGACTGTAATGTAGCCAGTCAGCACACCTTCCACCACACATCTATAGAAGTTTTTCAAAGATTTTGATGTCATGCCAAATCTCTGCAGAATCCTAAGGAAGTAGAAGCGCTGTTGTGCTTACTTTGCAACTACATTTATATGATAGGTCCAGGGCAGGTCCTTTGGGAGAGTGACAGCTAGGAATTTCAAGGTACTGACCCTCTCCATCTCTGATCCTCTGATGTGTACTGGCTTATGGACCTCTGGTTTCCCTCTCCTGAAGTCAGTTTCTTGGTCTTATTGACATTGAGTGAGAGGTTGTTGCTATGACATCTCTCAGCAAAATTTTCAATCTCCCTCCTGTGTGCTGATTCATCACCACCTTTAATACAGCCCACAACAGTGGTATCATCAGCAAATTGAATATGGTGTTGAAGCTGTGCTTAACCACTCAGTCATAGGTATAAAGGGAGTAGAGCAGGGGGCTAAGCTCACATCCATTTGGTGATGCTGTGCTGATGGAGATCACGGAGGAGATATTGCCAATCTGAATGGACTGGGGTCCGCAAGTGATGAAATTTAGAATCCAGTTGCACAAGGAAGTATTGAGGCCCAGGTCTTGGAGTTTACTGATTAGTTTTGAGGGGTTGATGGTGTTAAATGCTGAGCTGTAATTGATAAAGAGCATCCTGATGTATGCACCTTTACTATCCAGATGTTCCAGGGTGTGTGAAAAGCCAATGAGATGGAATCCACTGTAGACCTGTTGTTTTGGTGGGCAAATTAGAGTGGATCCAAGTCGCCAGTCAGACAGGAGCTGATAAGCTTCAGCATCAGTCTCTCAAAACACTTCATCACTGTGGATGTAAGTGCCAGTGGGTGATAGTCATTGAGGCAGGTTACCACACTCTTCTTGGGCACCAGTATTACTGAAGCCTGCTTGAAGCCGATGGGAACCACACAATGAAAGACTAGCATCAGCAGAACAAACCCTCCAATCCTCAGTGACCAGGCTTCAGTCCTGAGTGTGATAAGCAGCCACAATATCTGGAGAATCCGACATTGATAGTAAGTTGGGAACTTGCAACTGGATTCAGTCACCATGATGATAAACATTTTAACATGCAGCTCACTTGAACTTCCTCTCTGATGTGACGTTGCTGGTGTTTCAGCAGATGGGATGACAGAGTAAATCTCTTTGCTCACTCTGGACAGAAGTGTGGCTTCTACTAGCTGTGAATTTGCTGGGGCCTCACAAGGTGGGTGAACTGAATGAAACCCTTCCCACACTCAGAAAAGGTGTACGGCTACTCCCCTGCATGAACTGGCTGGTGTTTCAGTAGCTCTCAGGATACTAATAACACCTTTCCCACACTTGGAATAGATGAATGGCCTCTCCCCAGTGTGAACTCACTGGTGTTTCTGCAGGTTTGCAGAATTCCGTTTACCACGTTTACCGTTTATCATCCAGATTGTTGATACAGATGACAAAAATAATGAACCCAGTACCAATCCCTGCAGCTCACCACTAGTCATAGGCATCCAGTCAGAGAGGCAACCACCTACAACAAATTGCTGGTTTCTAATGTGAAGCCAATGTCTAATCCCATTTACTACATCTGTCACAACCACGGATTCGGCAGTGAGGTAGATACGGCAATTGTACTTGTGAATTTGTATGCGTCAGCTAGGTATTTAATTAACTCCATACTTGTTGTCGTAGTGCTTGTTGAGACTTGAGAACAGCAACGCTTTGCTGTCTGTTTTGCTTTCGGCATTTTCCCTGAGAAATTGGACCTTTGAGTCAACTGACCTCGAAAGCTAGCGGTATTCATTTAATGTTTAGATTTTCTTTTCAGCTGCAGTATAGGGTTGGGTTCCTATTTGAGAGTTTTAGTTGACAGCCCTATTTGGCCTAGCGTTTATTGTTTATTTTCCCTTAAACACTGTTCGCAATAAAGTTGGTGAACTATTGACTTGCTTCAGTGTCTCTCACTCCGCATTTGGGCCATATCCGAACCTGGTAACAACATCATCCTGAATGCCAAGTGACTGAAGCTGCTTGACCAACCTCCCATTTGGGACCTTGTCAAAGGCCTTGCCAATGTCCATGTAGTCAACATGCACTGCCTTGTCTTCATCAATTTTCCTGCAAACATTCTCAAAAAATTCTATAAGATTGGTTAGACATGACTTACCATGCCCAAAGCCATGTTGCCTCTCCCTAATCAGTCCCTGTCTATCCAAATACTCATATATCCAATCACTTAGAATACCTTCCAGTAACTTTCCCATACTGCTGTCAGGCTCATCGGCCTTTAATTTCCTGGTTTATTTTTACAGTCTTTCTTAAACAACGGAACAACAGTAGCTATCCATTAATCCTCCAGTACCTCACCCGTGACTAATGATGTTTTAAATATTGCTGCTAGGACAGTTGCAATTTCTCCCAAGTCCCTTTACACTTCAGATTTCTGAATTCTCTCCCCATTTACAAATAGTCAATGCCTTTACTTCTTCTACCAAAGTACATGATCATACACTTCCCTGCACTATATTCCATCTGTCACTTAGTTGTCCATTCTGCCAATCTGTCCAAGTCTTTCTGCTGACTCACTGCTTCCTCAAAATTACCTGCCCCTCCACCTAACTTTGTACTGTCTGCAAATCTGTCCACAACATCATCAATTCTATCATCCAAATCATTGACATATAATATGAAAAGAAGCGGTCCCAGCACAGACCCCTGTGAAACACCACTAGTCATCAGCAGCCAACCAGAAAAGGCTCCCTTTATTTCCAGTCTTTGCCTCCTGCCAGTCAGCCAATCTTCTTTTGATGCTAAAGCTTAATACGAGAAAGTCCACAGATGCTGGAAATCCAAAGCAATACACACAAATTTATCAGAGAACTCAGCAGGTCAGGCAGTATGCATGAAAATGAATACAAAACAGAAACCAAATTCTTAATGTATGTTTAACAATGGGATTAAAATCTTGTCTACTAATCTTAGAAAACAAAAAGGGAAGAGGAGCTCCCAGTAAAGAGGCTAAAGAGAACCCCATCACCAAGTTTTCCTCCAAATCCAACCATGAAGGACATTCATGTATGTCTGAATAATGAATCCAAAAAGTAACGTATCAAATAATAAATGCCCAATAATACATTCCAAAATTTGGCAAAGCCATACCACCATCCTTCTTTAATTTCTGCAATAAGGGTTTACTTAATCTAGGATTTTTATTATTCCAAATATAAGATAAGATTATAGAGTCTATTCTGTCAAAAAACAGTTTAGGAACAAAGGAAGGAACTGCCTGAAATATATATAAGAATTTTGGTAGAACTATCATTTTAATACCATCAATTCGACCTATTAATGATAATGTCATAGGTGACCATTTAGAAAGTATTTGTTGGATGTAATCAATTAATGGGAGAAAATTATATTTATAGAGGTTCTTAAAATTTTTAGTAATTTTAATACCAAGATAAGTAAAGTAATTTTTAGCAATACTAAAAGGTACTTGATGACTTTGATCTGAGTAATTATTAATGGGAAATAACTCACTTTTATGTAAATTTAATTTATATCCAGAAAAACTACTGAATTTAGAAAATATAGATAATATAGAAGGAATAGATTTCCTAGGAACTGAAATATAAACTAACAGGTCATCTGCATATAACGAAACCTTGTGTACTTTGTCCCCTCTCTTAATACCCTGAACAGTATTAGAATCTCTAAAAGCAATAGCAAGGGGTTCTAAAGCCAAGTTAAATAATAAAGGGCTAAGAAGACATCCCTGCCTAGTACCTCTGTATAATCTAAAGTAAGGAGATTTTTGATTATTAGTTATAACTGCAGCCATAGGGGCATGATAGATCAATTTGATCCAGGACCAAAATTAAATCTTTCCAAAACCTCAAATAAGTAAGACAACTCCACTCTATCAAAGGCTTTCTCTGCATCAAGAGAAATAACACATTCAGATTCTTTAGATGGAGAAGAATGTATAATGTTTAATAATCTTTGAATGTTAAAATGTGAATATCTATTTTTAATAAATCCAGTTTGATCATTGGAAATAACTCTAGGTAAAATACTCTCAAGTCTATTAGCCAAGATTTTAGAAAGAATTTTAAAATTCATATTCAGTAGAGAGATTGGTCTATAGGAAGCACATTCAGATAAATCTTTTTCTTTTTTAGGAATTAATGAGATTGATGCTTCATAGAAAGTTTTCAGAAGAATCCCAGAGGATATAGAGCCAGTGAAAATTTGATGTAAATGAGGTGTAAGTATTTCAGTGAAAGTCTTATAAAATTCCACTGTATATCCATCCGGTCCTGGAGCCTTACCTGGTTGGGAAGAGGATATAGCCCTTGCTATTTCCTCTTATTTAATAGGGGCATCTAATGTATTCATATCTTGAATAGAAATTTTAGGTATATTCAATTTTTGCAAAAATCTATTCATAAAAGTAGATTGTCTGAAAATTCAGATTTATAAAGATTAGAGTAGAAATCCATAAATACCTTATTAATTTCATAAGGATCTACTGTTTCAGTTCTATCAGGTCTTCGTATTTTCAGGATCTGTTTTCCAGCCATATTTGCTTTTAACTGACCAGCCAATAATTTGCCTAACCTGTCCCCATGTATATAAAATTGACTTTTAAGTTTAAGAAGTTGCTGCTCAATGGGAAAAGTCAAAAGTAAATCATGCTGTGTTTGGAGTTCCACCCTTTCCTTAAAGAGATCTTCACTAGGCATTACTGAATGAACTTTATCTATTTCTTTAATCCTATTAGTAATCACTAAAAGTTCTGCCTTGGTTTTCCTTCTTAAACCTACTGAGTATGAAATTATCTGTCCCTTAAGAAAAGATTTCATCGTATCCCAAATAACCAAATTTGACATTCCCTCAGTTGTATTTAATTCAAAAAATAGAGAAATTTGCTCTTTAATAAAATTTACAAAGGTTGAATCTTGTAGCAATGAAACACTAAATCTCCTCTGAGGTAACTTCAGAACATTATCATAAAACTTCAAAGTTAGATTCATAGGTGCATGATCCGACAACGCAATCACATCATACGCACAATCAGCAACAGGGGGCACCAATTGCGAGTCCAGCAAAAAATAATCAATTCTTGAGTATTTATGGTATACACGTGAATAAAAGAAAAATCTTTTTCTTTAGGATGTCTAAATCTCCAAATATCCACCAAACCGTATTCTAATAAAAAAGAATTAATACAAGTCGCAGCTTTATTAGGAAGTGACAGATTGGTGGACGATCTGTCAATCGACGGATTGAGACAGCAGTTAAAGTCACCGCCCATAATCAACTTATATTCATTTAAATTCGGCACCACAGAAAATAGCCTCTTAAAAATTTCAGGGCTGTCTATATTAGGTGCATAGACACACACCTTTTGACCACATAACAGACCAGTAACAATTAAGTATCTTCCAATTAAATCAGTAACAGTATAAAATAAACAAAAGGGATTTGAGAATTAATAAAAATAGATACCCCTCTTATTTACTGATAAAGAATGAAATAACGGTCCCTTCCAAAATTTTTAAAAAAACAATTTTCATCCTGCCTACGGATATGAGTTTCCTGCGCAAAAATGATACCCGCATGAAGTGTTTTTAATTTCTTAAAAATCTTTCTGCACTTAATAGGTTGGTTCATACCATTCAAATTCCAAGATATTATATTAAATTTATTAAGATCCATATTTAAAGATTAATTTTTAAATTTTATAAAGTAAGCTAATGCACAGGCGCAAACTAAATCCGAAGAAAGGACAAAGCATGACTTGATCAGAAAGAAAAGCAAGATGATTGACCAAAAAAATCCTCTCAGGACTGCCCAGTTAAATAATTTTGTTCTTTCTAGTAATATCCATCTCAATTATTTTTTTAAACCATCAGTTCTGGATATGGCCTTTTTAATTTGGAAAACCAAGGGAATAACAACTTTTTTAGATTTGTTTTTAGGGGATTGTTTAATGTCTTTTTCTCAGTTAGTGGATAAATATGATTTATCTAATGCAAACACAAGGAATTCTGCAGATGCTGGAAATTCAAGCAACACACATCAAAGTTGCTGGTGAACGCAGCAGGCCGGGCAGCATCTCTAGGGAGAGGTACAGTCGATGCTTCGGGCCAAGACCCTTGTACACTTTTTTAGATATTTACAAATTAGGAATTTCTTACGTGGTTTGCTGCCAAGTTACCCTTCTGCTTATCCACCTAATATGACAGATGCTCTCTTTCAGCTTAAACCATTTCAAAAAGGGTTTATAGCTATAATTTATAAACGGTTATTGAATTTACAAATGATATCTAACGATAAAATTAAACGTGCTTGGGAATTGGAATTTCAAGAGTCATTTTCAGATAATCAATGGAGTAAAATTTTTCATTTGGTTAATAACCCATCAACAGGCCAGGTGGCCGACTCCTGCTCCAATTTATTACATTCTTACGTTCTCTCCAATGACAAAACATCCTTTCTGAGATAAACGGCCCAAAGCTGTTGACAATACTCCAATTGCAGCGCGATGCAGCTCGCAGCGGCCACTCCGGTGGTGATATCTGTTATCTGCCAAGTAAGGTGCCGTGCACAATCCTGATTTGATGGAGACAGATGTGAGAGCACAGAGGAACATCTGGTGAAACTTCTGAAATGCCTGTTTCACTGCTGCTGCTACTGTGTGATGCAGAATCTCCGGAGGGGAAGGCCCTGAGTCCTTGGCTTTGCATGTTGCTTGGCGGCCAGGGCAGGGTCGAAGCACTCGGCAGAGGATGGTGCTCGGTGCTCGGTGTCGGAGGGCTGGTCGGAGGCTCGAAGTTTTCGGACAGACTCAGAGTCTGCTGTGGTCGGGTGCTGCATCGGCAAGCTTGCGGCGCTTGGAGGTTCACGGCAAGGAGGGTTCTACCATCTGCGTGAGATGATGGGGCTATTGGGACTTCAGACTTTTTTTTACCGTGCCCATGGTCTGCTCTTTATCAAATTACAGTATTGCTTTGCACAGTTGTAACTATATGTTATAATTATGTGGTTTTGTCAGTTTTAGTCTTGGTTTGTCCTGTGTTTCTGTGATATCTTTCTGGAGAAACATTGTATCATTTTTTAATGCATGCATTTCTAAGTGACAATAAATGAGGACTGAGTGTCCTCATAATCTAATCTAATAATCTAATCTAATCTAATCTAATCTATTTGTGCCCATCATTCCTTGATACAGTTCAAGGTAGTGCATTGGGCCCGTATGTCAAAGGATAAACTAGCACATATTTTTTCCAACATTAATCCTATTTGTGACAGATGTAATATTGAGGTGGCCACTTTAACTCATATGTTTTGGTCTTGTATAAAGCTAGATAATTTTTGGAGAGATGTTTTTAAAACGCTATCAAAATTCTTGGATCTGGACCTACAACCTAATTTACTTATGGCAATCTTTGGGATTATCCCATCGGAAGCAGGAAATATTTTGTTTCCACTCAACATATGATAGCCTTTTCAACTTTATTGGCTAGAAGAGCCATTTTATTGAAGTGGAAGGATTCTGATCCACCTACTATCTTTTTTTGGCTTTCCTCCATTATGTCCTGTTTAAGTTTAGAGAAAATAAGAAGTCGGACATTTGATACAGCTTTTAAATTTGAGCAAATCTGGCGACCTTTTATTCAATATTTTCATTTGGTTTGATTTATTACTCTTCCAATTACATTTTTTCGAAGTTTTAGATTTGATCAGAAAGTCGTATCCTCAGGAATGGACTGCCTAGACCCCTTTTTTTTCCCCTCTTTTCTTATAGTGTGGTGGGGTTTCTCATTTTAAAAAATTATAGTTTTTTTTCTTTCTATGAATTGATAAGAGGAGAATTAGTTGTCTTTTTTTAAATTATATATTACATATTTGCTTAATACTATGTATGATTTTGATAATGTCTTTCACTTTCTGTTTGTATTGTTATTGATATATATTTGAGATAATTCTCCTCTTGTTTGTATATATGCTCTTTCTAAATCAATAAAAAGAATAATAAAGAAAAGAAAATGAATAAACAGTCGACTTTAATGAGTTCCTCTCTCATTTTTCTGTAGTTCACTTCACTTCATTAATACTGATGTATCGAATTATAGCTTCCCCCTTTCAAACTGCATGGTGAATTCCATCATATCAAGATCACAGCCTCCTGAGGGACAAATACAAGTTGCTCTATAAAGTCATCTCATAGTCATTCTGCAAATTCCCTCACTGGGAATCCAGCACCACCTTGACTTTCACAATCTACCTTCACTTACACTGCTCATGGACTGTTTGTCCCACCCCCTTCAGGAAAGTGACTATGTAGCATCCACGCCAGGACTACCAAATCACAAAACCACAAAACAGCTACTTCCCCTAAGCAGTAGGACTGATCAACACCTCCACCCATTCACCCACCCCTCCACACCCCCAAAACAAACACCACTACTTTACCATTTCCAGTCAGCCACCATATGTGCAGACTCTCCTGAGTATAGGTTGAAGTTATGAATATACAATCAATCTATATATAGTAAGGATGTAATGCCTAAGGCTTTATAAGATGCTGGTGAGTCCTCATTTGGAGTATTGTGAGTAGTTTTCAGCCCGTTATCTAAGAAAGGATGTGCTGGCATTTGAGAGGGTTCAAAGGAGGTTCACAGAAATGACTCTGGGACTGAAAGACTCTATATGGAGAGCATTTGATGGCTCTGGGCCTGTACTCACTGGAATTCAGAAGAATGAGGGGAGATCTTATTAAAACCTGTCGAATGTTGAATTGCTTCAATGGAGTAGATGTGGAGAGGATGTTTCCTATGGTGGGCGAGTCTGAGACCAAAGGACACAGCCTCAGAATAGGGAGGAGGAGGAATTTCTTCAGCCAGACAGTGGTGAATTTGCAGAATTCGCTGCCAGAGGCAGTTGTGGAGGGCAAGTCACTGGGTATATTTAAGGCAGAAGTTGATAGATTCTTGATTAATCAGGGCACGAAGGGACACTGGAAAAAGGCTAATGAAATTTTAGAGCAGACTTGGTGGGCCATCTGGCCTAATTCTGCAACGATATCTTATCGTCTTTGTTCTTGGCATAAACTGGACAACATGCGGTTACACCTGCAATGTCCCACCTCTTGATGTACATGCCTCAGAGTGATGTCTCAGTGATGGAGATCCTTTGCCAGTGTAACAGTATGTTTAGACACTTCAGGCATGACAGCCCTGCTGAGCACTTACTTTTTTAAAAAATTGCATTTAACTTCTTCACCACTGACTCAACCTGCAAGTTAATCTTTAGGGAATCTTGCACAAGGACTCCAAAATCCCTTTGCACCTCAGTACTTTTTTTTGCATTTTTTTTTGTCATTTAGAAAATAGTCAACCCTTTTATTCTTTCTACCAAAGTGAATGACCACACACTTCCCAACACTGTATTGCATCTGTTATTTCTTTGTGCATTTTGCTAATCTATAAAAGTTCTACTGTAGCCTCTCTACTTCCTCAAAACTACCTGCCCCTACATTTATCTTCATATTGTCAGCAAACTTTGCAACAAAGCCATCAATTCAACCATCCAAATCGTTGACATATAATGTAAAAAGAATTGGTCCCAACACAGACTGCTGTGCAACATCACTAGTCACCAGCCTCCAACCAGAAAAGGCTCCCTTTATTCTCACTCAATGCCTTCTTCCAATCAGCTACTACTTTATCCATGTTAGAACCTTGCATGTAATACCATGGGCTCATAGCTTGTTAAGCAGCCTCATGTGTGGCACCTTATCAAAGGCCTTCTGAAAATCCAAGTACATAACATCAATTGATTCTTCTTTGTCTATCCTGCCTGATATTTAACAAAGAACATAGAAATTTACAGCACATTACAGGCTGTTCGGCCCACGATGATGTGCCGACTCTAGAAATTGCCTAGAAGCTCTCTAGTGCATAGCACTCTATTTTCCTAAACTCTAAGAGGCTGTTAAAAGACCCTATTGTATCTACTTCCACTGCCACCTCTGGCAGTGCATTCCATATTTCATCTGGTCCCGGTGACTTATCTAACTTAATGCTTTTCAAAAGCTCCAGCATATCTTCTTTCTTAATGTCCATATGCTCAAGCATCTCAGTCTGCTCTAAGTCATCCCCACAATTGCCAAGGTCTTCTTTCCTAGTGAATATTGAAGCAAAGTATTCATTAAGTACCTCCGCTACCTCCTCCAGCTCCATGCACATCTCCTGATTGGTCCTATTCTCACACGGCTCATCCTCTTGCTCTTTACGTACTTATAGAATGCCTTGGGGATTTCCTTAATCCTACTCACCAAGGCCTTCTCATGGCCCCTTCTGGCTCTCCTAATCCCATTCTTACGCTCCTTGCGAGCAACCTTGTAATTTTCTAGAAATCTAAGAGTACCTAGTTTTTTTGAACTTTTCATAAGCTTTTCTTTTCCTCTCAACTAGATTTTCTACATTCTTTTGTACACCATGATTCTTTAACCCTATCATCCTTTCCGTGCCTCAATGGAACATACTTAGGCTGAACTCCATGCAAATGTTCCTGGATCTCTCATCCGCGCCGGGTCTCTACCATCCCCTCCGCCCTTCCACTCTCTGAGGCAGAGCGCTCTATCCTCAGTAAGGGCCTTACCTTTGTCCCCCCTTGCCCACACCTCAGCGAGTTCCACATTCGCAATGACGCTGAACTCTTCTTCCACTGGCTCCATCTTCGAGCCTACTTCTTCAGCAAGGACTTTCCCACCTCCACCGATGACCCTTTCTCCCGTCTTCAACCCTCTTCCTCTTCATGGACACCCCGCTCTGGTCTTCTGCCTGCTCTGGATCCCTTTATTGCTAACTGCCAACGGGACACCAACCGTCTTGACTTCACCACACCTTGTTCCCATTCCAACCTCACTCCTTCCAAACACTCTGCTCTCCACTCCCTCCGCACTAATCCTAACCTTACTATAAAACCCGCCGATAAGGGGGGGTGCTGTTGTAGTCTGGCGTACTGACCTCTACCTTGCCGAGGCACAGCGACAACTCGCGGATACCTCCTCTTATTTACCCCTCGATCATGACCCCACTAAGGAGCACCAGGCCATTGTCTCACACACCATCACCAACTTTATTCACTCAGGGAATCTCCCATCCACTGCTACCAGCCTTATAGTTCCCACACCCCACACTTCCTGTTACTACCTCCTACCCAAGATCCACAAACCTGCCTGTCTGCGTAGACCCATTGTCTCTGCTTGCTCCTGCCCCACCGAACTCATTTCTGCATACCTCGACACTGTTTTATCCTCCCTTGTTCAATCCTTTACTATGTTTATGACACTTCTCACGTTCTGAATTTTTTTCCATGATTTTAAGTTCCCTGGCCCCCACGGCTTTATTTTCACCATGGATGTCCAGTCCCTATATACCTCCATCCCCCACCAGGAAGGTCTCAAAGCTCTCCGCTTCTTTTTGGATTCCAGACCTAACCAGTTCCCCTCCACCACCACTCTGCTCTGTCTAGCGGAATTAGTCCTTACTCTTAATAATTTCTCCTTTGGCTCTTCCCACTTCCTCCAAACTAAAGGTGTAGCAATGGGCACCCGTATGGGTCCTAGCTATGCCTGCCTTTTTGTTGGCTTTGTGGAACAATCTATGCATCTGTCCCCCACTTTTCCTTCGCTACATCGACGACTGCATTGGCGCTGCTTCCTGCACGCACGCTGAGCTCGTTGACTTCATTAACTTTGCCTCCAACTTTCACCCTGCCCTCAGGTTCACCTGGTCCATTTCCGACACCTCTCTCCCCTTCCTTGATCTCTCTGTCTCTATCTCTGGAGACAGCTTATCTACTGATGTCTACTATAAGCCTACGGACTCTCACAGCTACCTGGACTATTCCTCTTCCCACTGTGTCTCTTGCAAAAATGCCATCCCCTTCTCGCAATTCCTCTGTCTCCGCCGCATCTGCTCTCAGGATGAGGCTTTTCATTCCAGGACGAAGGAGATGTCCTCCTTTTTTAAAGAAAGGGGCTTCCCTTCCTCTACCATCAACTCTGCTCTCAAACGCCTCTCTCCCATTTCACACACATCTGCTCTCACCTCATCCTCCCGCCACCCCACTAGAAATAGGGTTCCCCTTGTCCTCATCTACCACCCCACCAGCATCCGGGTCCAACATATAATTCTCCGTAACTTCTGCCACCACCAATGGAATCCCACCACTAAGCACATCTTTCCCTTCCCCCACCTCTGCTTTCCACAGGGATCGCTCCCTACGCTACTCCCTTGTCCATTTGTCCCCCCCCCATCCCTTCCCACTGATCTCCCTCCCGGCACTTATCCTTGTAAGCAGAACAAGTGCTACACATGCCCTTACACTTCCTCCCTTACTGCCATTCAGGGCCCCAGACAGTCCTTCCAGGTGAGGCGACACTTCACCTGTGAGTCGGCTGGGGTGATATACTGCGTCTGGTGCTCCTGATGCGGCCTTCCATATATTGGTGAGACCCGACGCAGGCTGGGAGACCTTTTCGCTGAACACCTACGCTCTGTCCACTAGAGAAAGCAGGATCTCCCAGTGGCCATACATTTTAATTCCACGTCCCATTTCCATTCTGATATGTCTATCCACGGCCTCCTCTACTGTTAAGGTGAAGCCACACTCAGGTTGGAGGAACACCACCTTATATTCCGTCTGGGTAGCCTTCAACCTGATGGCATGAATATTGACTTCTCTAACTTCCGTTAATGCCCCTCCTCCTGTTCTTACCCCATCACCTATTTATTTCCTTTTTTTTCTCTCTGTCCCTCTCTCAATTACTCCTTGCCTGCTCTCCATCTCCCTCTGGCGCCCCCCCCCCTTTCTTTCTCCCTAGGCCTCCCGTCCCGTGATCCTCTCCCTTCTTCAGCCTCCTATCCCTTTTGCCAATCAACTTTCCAGCTCTTAGCTCCATCCCTCCCCCTCCTGTCTTCTCCTATCATTTTGGATCTCCCCCTCCCCCCCACACTTTCAAATCTCTTACTAGCTCTTCTTTCAGTTAGTCCTGACGAAGGGTCTCGACCCAAAACATTAACTGTACCTCTTCCTATAGATGCTGCCTGGCCTGCTGCGTTCACCAGCAATTTTAATGTGTGTGTTGCTATCATGAAGGAGATAGAGTTGTGGTCACTACCTCCAAAAATGCTCTCCCACTGAGAGATCTAACACCTGACCAGGTACATTTCCAAATACCAGACCAAGTACAGCCTCTCCTCTAGTTGGCTTATCTACATATTGTGTCAGGAAACCTAAAAAAATCTACCTCATCTAAACCCCTTGTGCTAAGGAGATGCCAATCAGTATTAGGAAAGTTAAAAACAGCCATCACAAGAACCGTATTATTATTGCGCCATTCCAGAATCTGCCTCCTTATCTGCTCCTCAATGTCTCTGTTGCTACTGGGGGGGGGGGGTGGTCTTTAAAAACGCCCAGTAGAGTTATTGCCCTCTTCTTGTTTTTGACTTCCACCCACACTGACTTGGTGGACAATCCCTCCATGATTTCCTCCTTTTCTGTAGCTGTAACACTATCCCTGATTAGCAGCGCCACTCTCCCACCTCTTTTGTCTCCCTCCCTGTCCTTTTTGAAACATCTAAAGCCCGGCACACTCAGCAGCCATTCCTGCTCCTGAGACATCCAAGTCTCTGTAACAGCCACAAAATCAGAGTTCCACGTTTTGATCCACACTCTGAGTTCATCCGCCTTGCTTATGATACTCCTTGCTTTAAAATAGACACATCTCAAACTATGTGGCCGAGTGCTTCCTTGCCGTTTCATCTGCCTGTTCATCCTTATAAGCTCCCTCTAAGATGCTCCACTTGTGCGCCAACCACCCCATCCTCTGCCTCTTCACTTCGATTCCCAACTCCCTTCAAATCTAGTTTAAACTCTCCCCAATAGCATCAGTAAACCTCCCTCCCAGGGTGAGGATCAGGCTCAGTCATCAGCCGTCAGGGTTAATCATGATAAGTCACAGATAGAAGCTGAATGGTAATAGAACCATTCAAGGCAATGCATCAATTTGCAACCTGTTATGTGCTGCCTGAAGGGGCATTGTCAGCAATTATCAACAGATTTGTCAGGCAAGATTTTCCCTTGAGGAAACTATGCTGACTATGGCCTATTTTATCATGTGCCTCCAAGTACCCTGAGACCGCATCCTTAATAATCGACTCCAACATCTTTCCAACCACTGAGGTCAGACTAAATGCCCTATAGTTTCCTTTCTTCTGCCTCTCTCCCTTCTTGGAGACAGGAGTGACATTTGCAATTTTTTCAGTCATCTGAAACATTCCAGAATCTAATGATCATTACTAATGAATCCACAATCTCTTCAGCCACCTCTTTCATAACACTGGGGAATACACCATCTTGTCTAGGTAACAGTTTCCCCAAGATCCTTCTCTCCAGTAATGGTAACTTTGCATACTTCATGACTCCTGACACCTGGAACTCCTGAATCACTAGATTCTGGAATGATTCCAGAAGATATTTAAATCATCCTTAATGACAGGTGAGCTACTGGAGGACAGCTAAAATTGTTCTGCTGTTTTAAAAAAGGCTCTTAAAAATAAACCAGGAAATTATAGACTGGTGAGCTTGGCATCAGTAGTGGGAAGGTATTCTAAGGGACCGAATATATGAATATTTGGATAGAAATGGGCTGATTAAGGATATTCCGCATAGTTTTGTGTGTGCAAGGTCATATCTGACCAATCTTACAGAGTTTTTCAAGGAAGTTACCAGTAAAATTGATGAAGGCAAAGCAGTGAATGTTGATTATATGGATGTTAGCAAGGCATTTGATAAGATCCTGCATGGAAGATTAGTCAAGAAGGATCAGTTACTTGGCACTCAAGATGAAGTAGTAAATTGGATTAGACATTAGCTTTGTAGCAGAAGCTAGAGAGTGGTTGTAGATGGTTGCCTATCTGACTGGAGGCCTATGACTTGTGGTGTGACACAGGGATCAGTACTGGGTCCATTGTTGTTTACCATCCAGATCATTGATATAGATGACAATGTGAGTAATTGGATCAGCAAATTTGCTGATGACACCAAGACTGGGGGTATAGTGGACAGTGAGGAAGGCTATCATGGAGCAGCTGGAAAAATGGCAGATGGAATTTATTTATTGTTGCCATACAATGCAGAGTAAGCCCTTCAGCCCCCTCCTGCCATGCCACCCAGCAATCTATAATTTATCACTAGCCTAATCATGGGGCAATTTACAATGACCAATTAACCTCCTAACTGGTACTTCCAGTTTTATCTTTTGCACAGAGATACAAGGAGCTATTTTTCCTGAAGCCAGCACTTCATTTTCAGAAGCAACCATTTGAATTCCTGTTTCAATTGTTGATAAGTCATCCCCGTTTCGATCTTTGATCAGGGTTTCTTAATGCAGATACAATGTCACCTTTAAAGTTTGAAATGCTTTCTGTTGTTCTCCATTAAGAGTCACAGGATTGTCTGAGCACTTATTGTCCTTCAGCAGGTTGCTAAGTGGTTAAGCAATAGTTGATAATCTGCCACTAGCATGTCAATACATGGTATCAGAATCGGTATCATGTTTATTATCAACGGCATGTGATGTGAAATTTGTTAACTTAGCAGCAGCAGTTCAATGCAATACATAATACAGAAAAAAACCAGAATAATAATCAATCAATTACAATATATGTATACTGAATAGATTAAAAATCGTGCAAAAAACAAATAATATATATTAAAAAAGGTGAGGTAGTGTCCAAGGGTTCAATGTCCATTTAGGAATTGGATGGCAGAGGGAAAGAAGCTATTCTAGAATCGGTGAGTGTGTGCCTTCAGGCTTCTGTACCTCCTACCTGATGGTAATAGTGACAAAAGTTCAAGCCCTGGGTGCTGGAGGTCCCTGATAATGGACTCTGCCTTTCTGAGACACCACTCCTTGAAGATGTCCTGGGTACTTTGTAGGCTAATATCCAAGATGGAGCCGACTAAATTTACAACCCTCTGCTGCTTCTTTTGGTCCTGTGCAGTATCTCCCCATACCAGACAGTGATGCAGCCTGTAAGAATGATTAACAATGGTTTCATCTTCAGTCCTGTGTGTCTACACTCCCTTGGTCTTTATTGGAGCAAGCTGTGACATTGCTGTCAATCTTATTGTGTCATCACTGCCATCCTGACTTGAGTTGCTCGGGGCCGGTGTGGGGTCTATGTCATGTCCCTCCTGTAATTGCTCAGAGTTTAAATGGTGTCACTGTCTTGGAGAACTCTTTGATGTAGGCTGTAATCCCTCAGGGTTCAAATGGTGAAATTGTTCAGGGAGACTGTCTGATGATTCCCCAGGAGGAGCATTAGTAGTATCAGCACCAGCAGGACCTTCCCCTTGAAGTGGCAACTACGCATTCAAATTGTCTCTAAAGTTAACATATTTTGATTGAATTAAAAATTTAAGAGATTCTGCAGACGCTGGAGATCTAAAACTACACACACAAACACACGTTCTGACAGCATTTTGTGTGTGTGACTTCAACTGAATTACCATCTTGTTCTTTACATTTTAGAACATAGAACAGTACAGGATCTTTGGCCCACAATGTTGTGCCGACCCTTAAACCCTGCCTCCCATATAACCCCCCACCTTAAATTCCTCCATATACCTGTCTAGTAGCCTCTTAAATTTTACCAGTGTATCTGCGTCCACCACTGACTCAGGCAGTGCATTCCACGCACCAACCACTCCTTCCTCTAATATCCCCCTTGAACTTCCCACCCCTTATTTTAAAGCCATGTCCTCTTGTATTGAGCAGTGGTGCCCTGGGGAAGAGGCGCTGGCTGTCCACTTTATCTATTCCTCTTTTGCTGTCCTATCTTGCTGTTTTTGTAGTTTATCGCAAGTTGGCCGTTTCTTTCTGATAGGGAATATTTTCCTTGTCCCGTTAACTCTTTCACTGGCTCACAGTTGATCAAACCAAACACAATCTTATCTCCAAATCAGTAGAGCCATTTTCCAGACTTAGTGTATGCCTTCTTCTTAATAAACTTAACATTTTAGGTATTTTTTGTCCAGATGGTTTCATTAACTTCATTTGTCTTAAGTGTTTTATCCAGGTAAGAGTTCTCAGAAGGATTCATAACTTTGTTTTGATTCGATCTTAATTCATTCGTACTTTTTATTAGTTTGACCGCGATCTCAAAATTTTAACAGTTCACAGTCGAAATTCTAACATGTTGTTCTGCAACCTGAATTTAATGTATTCCCGCTAACATGTAGAATTTATTTTTTTTAGTCTCTTTTGGTTTGCATATTTAATCAGTGTTTTACCATTTTGCACATGGCTCTATCAGAATTCATTTATTTTTTTAAACAACTCAGCAGTCCTCAATCCCGATTTCCATTTTCTGACTTAAAAGCCAGAACTAGAATGGATGTTCAAGAGGACATACAAGAAACTGAGTGGGAAATGGCATGCTTAAAAGCCCCAAAACAATCAATTAACAGAGGAATGAAGCTATTACAATGCAAATAGTTAATGAGAACTTATATTAATCTGGTCAAACTGAACTGTTAGTCCCCTGACATCCCAGACACTTGTGTTAAATGTTTAGAAGGGTTACTCTGTTCCACTGTGTATGGGACTGTCCAAAATTTAAAAAATACTGGAAAACAGTTGTTCAGACTATATCTGAGGTTGTTGGAGTAAAGGTGCCTCACCAAGCACAAATGTGTGTACTACGTATATATCCAAAGAACTTTACTGTTAGTTCAAAACAGTCAATCTTAATTGACTTTGGACTCCTGCAGGCCAGGAGGATGATAGCTTTATCTTGGAGAAAAATGGATATACCTTCGATACATGTATGGGTGAAGGAGATGGCATTTTGTATTGTATTGGAGAGACTGACTTACATAACCAGAGGAAGGGCA
The DNA here is from genome assembly GCF_030028105.1 of Mobula birostris. NCBI lineage: Eukaryota > Metazoa > Chordata > Chondrichthyes > Myliobatiformes > Myliobatidae > Mobula > Mobula birostris. The sequence goes on along the minus strand of NC_092374.1, from coordinate 79,208,092 downwards.
GAAGAATTTGAAAATGTGTGGAAAATTTTATTGGAGTTCCTTGGATGGTGTGAACTGCATTCTTTTGGTGATTAATATTGCCACCCCCCTGGACCTACTATTAAATCTGGAATGAAATATCTGACTAATCCATGCTTTATGAAGTCTATTATGGTCCTCCACTCTTAAATGTATCTCTTGTAGAAATAGTATATCTGCTTTTAATTGTTTCAGATGAGAGAAAACTTTAGCTCTTTTAACCGGACCATTGAGCCCCTTGACATTCCAAGAAATAAACCTCACAGGGTGGCCTCAATCAGCAGCACTCACGTTAACCATATCAAAAGACACACAGGGCCTACAATCCAAAACAGTGCGAGGGAATAAGTTGCACACAATAATGCACAATGAAAAGAAAGTCTGATCAATCCGTAACACACAAAAGAATAAACTGCCATGATAATCCCCCAAAACACTCCCCCATCCCTTTACACAAACAACAAAAAAACCCAATTAACCCCTGAAACCTAGATCTACCTCCCCAGTTGAAGATGATCACAGGCAATACCCAACAAAAAACTTCCAAGGCATTCTCCATACAGCCCAACTTTCAAGGCTCCCCTCCTTAACATTTATCCTATCACTTATACTACCTTTAATATAACATATAGGCTAAAGATGACACAGGTCAAGCTAAGCATTAAAAACAAAAAAAAGCACTAGGCAACCTAAATGCCCGAGATACAAATCCCAAATATTTACATTTTGCTGGTTGAAAGTTTTTGTTAATCAGTTTCGGCAGCATAGCAGTTCGACCTGATCGCGTTCCACAAATTAAACTGGAAAAAATGAACAAGGAGGTGGATTGTGAAAATCAACAGTTTGCCTCGGCATGAGGCCCCTTCAATGCTGCATGAATAACCTAAAAAAAAAGTCATTGCTCTTATCGTTCTTCTTCCCCCCAGCGCGAATGATAAAACTCTTTGGCCACCTCTGGTGTATCGAAATAATGCTTTTTACCTTCATGCATGACCCGGAGCTGGGCGGGAAACAAGAGGCCGAACCTGACCCCTTACCCGCAAAGCAGGGATTTCACCTCCTTGAAAGTTGCTCGTTTTTTACCCAGCTCCGCACTAAAATCTTCATAAAAAAAACACGCGGTGTCCACGGAAATACTGCTCCTGCTTCCGTCTATTGACAATGCGTTGCTTATCTTGAAAGGAGTGAAAGCAAACCAGGAACATTCTTGGTCTCGTTTGCTCGGCTCCAGAGACACCAGATGGTTTACGTCCCACTCGGTAAGCACACGAAAGTACAAGAGGCCTCGGGAAAAAATTTGTCCCCAGCACTTCGTCAAAAAACTCGGTCATAAACTTAACAGGGTCCGAACCTTCCAAATTTTCAGGAATGCCAACCACTCTCAAATTGGATCTCTGCGACCGATTTTCGAGGTCATCTAGCTTTCCCTTCAGAAATACGTTTTCGCTCTGCAACACTGCAATGGCGGCTTCGGCACTCACCAGTCGGTCACTGTAATCATTCAGGCCGTCTTCAATCTCACGAATGCGTTCGTCGTGTGACTCGTAAAAAGACATAATTTGTTCCATGGTAGCGTTCACTGGTGATAAAGCATCTTCAAGTTCTCTTTTTAGGGCAGAATGCACTGCTTGCATCATGTCAGTAATAAGTACTAAATGAAGCCTCTCCAAGTCATCGGGTAGCGCAGGTCCGGGTCCAGGTCCAGCAGCGTGCAACGGCGCCATTACTATAGCATCAGCCTTCTTGCTCGAGGTTTCGCTATCTTTTTCCGCAGTTTTACTTCAAATGTCCAGCTATGTCCTGCGTTGTTAACAATGGTAAATATTCAGTTATCTCGAGCATACGGCAAAGATAAACAGGTAGATTTTCAATGAAAATCGGGAGCCACACTCACACGCACCGACTCAAGCCATACTTAACCCCGGAAGTCCATGGAGAGCATTCTAACTGGTTGCATAACAGTCTGGAACTGTGTGGAGGCTACTGCACAGGAACAAAGTAAGCTGCAGAGAGTTGTAAAATTAGATAACTCCACCATGGACTTTAGCCTCTGTAGTATCCAAGACATCTTCAAGGTGTGGTGCTTCAAAAAGGAGGCATCTCTCATTAAGGATCCCACCACCCAGGGCATGGCCTCTTCTCAGGAGGTACAGAAGCCTGAAGGCACACACTCAATGATTCAGGAACAGCTCCTTCCCCTCTGCCATCTGATTTTCCAATGGGCATTGAACCCCATGAACACTACCTCACTATTCTTTATTTCTGTTTTGTACTATTTATTTGAATATTAAAATATAGATATACCTTATGTAATTCAGTATTTTATCATATATTGCTTTGTGTGGCTGCTGCAAAGTTAACAAATTTCACAACATATACCAATGATATTAAACCTGATTCTGATGGAATGCCAAAGAAACTATTCTTATTATCCCAGGCAATTTGGAAGATAAAAGAATGTTCTTACCCCTTTTGTTGCACACCAAAACTTCGCTATTTGTCTTGGATTGTTCTGAGTTCTAAATCCTGCCAACCATGCCAATTGACACTTTGGTGTTTAAATCAAGGCTTTTTTAGAAATCAGTAATGAAGCATAAAACTTGTTGCTTCAGGATAGTTTTATTAAAAGTTGATAGAACAGGAAAGGAGCAGTGACAAGATCTACTACTTGAAGAGAGAAATTAAAGATATGGCACCTAGCATAAACAGCTACTTTTATACTCAAAGAAAAGAAAAATTCCATTCTAATGAATAGATTACAATAATCCAATAAGAAAGTACTTTGTGAATATTGCAGTAAAAATCAACCTATCAGAAAACACTTAGTCACTTAATGAAGTACAAAAAAGCTCCAGAATTATACTTTTATATTACACAGTTATGCATATAAACACCACTTTAAAATACAAACAGAAATTAATTGTTAAACTGTGAAGAAAATGAGAATTAAAATTAAACTGTCAGATCCAACAGACTCTCGGCACCTGTGCACTCGATTTACATTGCAGGTACACTGTGCTGCTCAGAGATTTCTGGGTAAGAACAGTGCCAGTGAAAATGTTTACGAGCAATGCCTCCCTTCTGCCAAATGGCAACTATCCAGTCAGCATTTTTATGAGAATTCAGCAAGTGCCCACAAGTAATAAACACATTGTCAACAGGCAGTGTGTCAACAGACAAAAATCAACCTTTTTATTCTGTCAATCAACTGCCAGATGCTGCTATTTGTTATTTGCTGCCACAGCCCGCCTCCCCCCCCACTCGGTTTCCCTGCTCCTGATGTGCTCTTACCCCTACCACTGCCCTGAGCTCCAATGTCTGCCCTGTGCTGACCCATCTCTGGTTTCTGACCTGCTCCATTGAACATCCAACTTGTTGTCCACATTCAGCTTTCAGACTTTGTAGGATAGTGATGTATTTTAACAACCCAGCCTGTGACACGCAACCCTTACCCATAACTTTGAGATTATTAGATTATGAGGACACGCAGTCCTCTTTTATTGTCATTTAGTAATGCATGCATTAAGAAATGATACAATATTCCTCCGGTGCGATATCACAGAAACACAGGACAGACCAAAACTGAAAAACTAACAAAAAACGCATAACTATAATATATAGTTACAACAGTGCAACAATACCATAACTTGATGAAGAACAGGCCATGGGCACAGTAAAAAAGTTCAAAGTCTCTTGAAAGTCCCACATCTCACGCAGACGGGAGAAGGAAGAAAACTCTCCCTGCCATGCTGGACCACAGTCTGACTCTGAGTCATCTGAAAACTTCGAGCCTCCGACCAGCCCTCCGACACCAAGTACCGAGCACCATCTCTGCCGAATGCTTCGACCCCAGCCTCAGTCGCCAGCAGCAGGCAAAGCCGGAGATTTTGGGGCCTTCACTCCGGAGATTCTCGATTGCACAGTAGCAGCGGCAGCGAACCGAGCATTTCAGAAGTTTCTCCAGATGTTCCTCTGTGCTACTCACGTTTGTCTCCATCAAATCAGAATTGTGCACAGCATCCTACTTACAAATACGGTATCATTTCATCGGAGAGCTGCGCGCGCTGCGCCGCGCCTCCATCTTCTCCTCCCACCTCTACCAATGATCATGGAAGAAGGAGGTTAACTTCCAATGTCATTTATCCTTGGCTGAGAGATTTGAGGGACAAAAATCGTGTCAGACATAACTGCAGTCAGCTCGTCTTCTTCAGTCTGCAGAAAGTCATGCAGGAAATGCAAACCTCTTCACCCACAGATTGCAACCATCAACACAGGGAGAGCAAGGGGTGAACGCAGGAATAGATTTAAAAGGACTGTTGTGGAATACAAATGCTGACAGGGACCAGAGGGCTGAGTTGACTCCCTACTGGATGTGTTGTAAATTTAGTTGGTACCTGAGAAAGTTTAAAATAGAACTGATTTTTTTCTCACAGATCCAGAATACTAAAGTCCAGTGCCATAAAAGATGAGCATCAGTTGAAGAAAGTGCTCTCCTGCCCTGTGACTGGGGTGCAGCACTGGGTATGATGAGCAGCAGTAATAATTGCAGAGGTCATCAATAAATCACTTTTGAACTTGCCTCTGGAGTCACTAACTGTGATGATTAAATATCCAGCATGTAGCTTATGTAAACATTTTCCCCAGTGTGAACTCAGTAATATGCCACAATTATGGATGACTAAGTGAATCCCTTCCCACATTTAGAAGCTATCCCAGTGTAAATTCGCTGGTATGTCTTCAGGTGGACTGATTGAGTGAATCCCTTCCTACAATCAGGAGTTGAACGGCCTCTCCCCATTGTGAACTTGCTGATGTTCCTTCAGATGAGATGACTGAGTGAATCCCTTCCCACAGTCTGAGCAAGTGATTGGCCTTCCCCTCAGTGTCAACTGATTGGTGTGCCTGTAATTTGCATCACTGAATACATCCCATACAGAACAGCTGAATGGCTTCTCGCCAATTTGAACTGACTAGTGTGCCTCTTGGTTGCATTAACTGAGTGAATCCCTTTTCACACAGAACAGGTGAACGGTTTCTCCCAGCGTGAATTCGCTGATGTTCCTTCAGTTGAGATGACCGAGTGTATCGCTTCCCACATTCGGAGCAGGTGAATGGTTTCTCCCCAGTGTGAACTCGCTGGTGTCTCTGTAGCGTGGATGAGTCTGTGAATGCCTTCCCACAGTCTGAACAGGTGAATGGCCTTTCCCCAGTGTGAACGAACTGGTGTGCCAGTAGGTTAGATGACCGAGTGAATCCCTTTCCACAGTCTGAGCAGGTAAATGGTTTCTCCCCAGTGTGAACTCGCTGGTGTGTCTGCAGGTGGGATTTCTGATTGAATCCTTTCCCACAGTCTGAGCAGGTGAGTGGCCTCTCCCCAGTGTGAAGTCGTTGATGTACTTTCAACTTTGATGACCGAGTGAATTCCTTTCCACACTCAGAGCAAGTGAACGGCTTTTCTCCAGTGTGAACTCGCTGATGTTCCTTCAGTTGAGATGACCGAATGAATTCCTTCCCACAGTCTGAGCAGGAGAATGGCCTCTCCCCAGTGTGAACTCGCTGATGTACTTTCAAATCTGAAGATCGAGTGAATTCCTTCCCACATTCAGAACAAGTGAACGGCTTTTCTCCAGTGTGAACTCGCTGATGTTCTTTGAGTTGAGATGATCCAGTGTATCGCTTCCCACAGTCTGAGCAGGTGAACGGCCTCTCCCCAGTGTGAACTCGCTGATGTACTTTCAAATCTGAAGATCGAGTGAATTCCTTCCCACATTCAGAACAAGTGAACGGCTTTTCTCCAGTGTGAACTCGCTGATGTTCTTTGAGTTGAGATGATCGAGTGTACCGCTTCCCACAGTCTGAGCAGGTAAACGGCCTCTCCCCAGTGTGAACTAACTGGTGTATCAGTAGGTGAGATGACTGAGGGAATCCTTTTCCACATTCAGAGCAGATGAATGGCCTCTTCCCAGTGTGAACGAACTGGTGTTTCTGCAGGTTTGACGAATGAGTGAAGTTCTTCCCACAGTCTGAGCAAGCGAATGGCCTCTCACCAGTATGAAGTCGTTGATGTACTTTCAAGTCTGATGACCAAGTGAATTCCTTCCCACAATCTGAACAGGTGAATGGTTTCTCTCCAGTGTGAACTCGCTGATGTTCCTTCAGTTGCCGTGACTGAGAGAATCCAATTCCACATTCAGAGCAGGTGAACGGCCTCTCCCCAGTGTGAACACGGTGATGTGACACAAGGGTAGATAACTGAGTGAATTCCTTCCCACATTCAGAGCAGCTGAATGGTTTCTCCCCAGTGTGAACTCGCAGGTGTGTCAGTAGCGTGGATGAGTTTGTGAATGCCTTCCCACAGTCCAAGCAGGTGAATGGCCTCTCCCCAGTGTGAACTCGCTGATGTACTTTCAACTCTGATGACCGAGTGAATTCCTTCCCACAATCTGAACAGGTGAATGGTTTCTCTCCAGTGTGAACTTGCTGATGTTCGCTCAGGTGACATGACTGAGTGAATCCCTTTCCACATTCAGAACAGGTGAACGGCCTCTCCCCAGTGTGAACTCGGTAATGTGACACAAGGTTGGATGACTGAGTGAATCCCTTCCCATATTTAGAGCAGATGAATGGTTTCTCCCCAGTGTGAACTCGCTGGTGTGTCTGCAGGTTGGATTTCTGAGTGAATGCCTTCCCACAGTCTGAGCATGTGAACGGCCTCTCGCCAGTGTGAAGTAGCTGATGTACTTTCAAATCTGATGTCCGAGTGAATTCCTTCCCACAATCTGAACAGGTGAACGGTTTCTCTCCAGTGTGAACTCGCCGATGTTCCTTCAGTTGCCGTGACTGAGAGAATCCAATCCCACATGCAGAGCAGGTGAACGACCTCTCCCCAGTGTGAACTCGGTAATGTGACACAAGGTTAGATGAGTGAGTGAATCCCTTCCCACATTCAGAGCAGGTGAATGGTTTCTCCCCAGTGTGAACTCGCTGGTGTGTCTGCAGGTTGGATTTCCGAGTGAATCCCTTCCCACAGTCTGAGCAGATGAATGGTTTCTCCCCAGTGTGAACTCGCTGGTGTGTCTGCAGGTTGGATTTCCGAGTGAATTCCTTCCCACAGTCTGAGCAGGTAAACTGCATCTCCCCAGTGCGAACTGACTGGTGTGCCAGTTGTACAGATGACTAAATGAATCCGTTTCTACACACAGAAAAGGCGAACAGCCTCTCTCTACACATGAACCCACTGGTATGTCAGTAGAAAAGATGACTACGTGAATCCTTTTCCACACATAAACAAAGGCGAACGGCCTCTCTCACGTATGAACTCACTGGTGTACCAGCAGGTGAAATGACTGAGTGTATCCCTTCCCACAGTCTGAGCAGGTGAATGGCCTCTCATCAGTGTGAACTGATCACTGGGTCAACAGGTGAGATGACTGAGTGAAAGTTTTCCCACATTCAGAGCAGATGTAAAGCTTCTAATGAGTATGAACTCAGTCATGTATCAGCTATTCAGAGGACTGAGTGAAGCTCTTCCCACATACAGAACAGTTGAGCAATCTCTCTCCCTGGTGAACTCAGTGATGTGTCCACGACGGGATGAGTGACTGAATCTCTTCCCATGGTCTGAGCAGGTCAACGTTCTCTCACTGGTGAATTTTCTGAAATGTCTTTAGCATTGATGGCAGAGTGAATTGCTTCCCGTGGCCAGAACATGTGGAGCATTTCACTATGGTGTAAATTGCTGATGTATCTTCAGGCTGGATGACTGAGTAGATCCCCTCCCACACACACAGCAGGTGAATGGTCTTTTTCCCACTGTGAACTCACTGTGTGGCTGCAGGTAAGCTGTGAGTAAATCCCTTCCCACACTGAGAGAAGGAGAATGATATCTCACTGTGATCAATTCTCTGGCAATTCGGAAAGTCAGATGTCAGACGTTTTGAATCCCTTGCATAATCAATGCATCAATGCAGTTGAAAACTGATCTCCAGTGAATAAATACTGGAACACCCCGGTTCCAGTGGGGTACACTGAGTTACAACAAAAAAGTTCATTTCAGACACAAAGTACGTTTCCAGCTGGGATGAGACACATCTTCATCTTGGTGTTACCAAGAAAATATCTGGTCACTCCTTAAATATCTGGACAGAGACAGCGAAACTGGCATGTTGTTGTGTTTGATGTTCCCGTACACAAATATTCTGCCGATTCTAACCTGTAAAAATATTTGCAACAGACATCAATGGGTGAAAGAGAATATTTCAGGTGAGATTTTAGTCTGTGGTGAGCTCTGACATCACATTATTACGAAATTCGAATCAAGTTGGAGGACTTCCCCATCTTCTAACTGGTCACAGATCAGGTATCCTGACTGACCATCTGATTGTATCCCTGTCCGTACCAGAATGGGCCATTTCTGCCCTTCATCAATCTGTGACTTGGCTCAGTTTGCCTCTCTCCATTAGTATTATTTCAAATTCTGGTCATGTCCCACAGTGCTACGAAGAGCACTTGATATTACATATCTGATCCTAGAGATTTTCTAATTAGTCTGATCCCCACCCCCCAATTGATTAGCCATGCTGGACATCACAATGGCAATGCCAATGAATATGGTGTGGAAGGCAGTAGTCTTTCTCACAGGAGGATGACAATTTTGTGATGTGGAACCTACAGGTCAGTTATTGCCTAGGACAAAGGTATACAGTAATATCATTTATGTACCCAGAGAGAATGGTAGAAAACAAGTTCTCACGTGTAAAAAGGTACAGAACAATCAGAGATAGAAAAAAAAGTGATTTTCTAAAGAACCAGATCATTCAGGAGGCTGAGGGGGTGATAGAGAGGACATATGGATTCTGTGGACAAGAATGTGTTGGCTTCCATGTGCTATAGTCCGGGACATCTTGCATTGAGTCCTCAGCATTCTTAAGTGAAAGGGTGAACATCCAGAGGTCGTGGTCCAAGTAGGTACCAATGACATAGGTAGGAAGAGTGGATGAACCAGGAGGTACGTCGTCTGCTGTAGGCTAGATCTGTGGCATTCAAGCCTGGCGACCCAGGCCTGTACCAGAAAACCAGGTATGATTTGCGGTGGGCTATTTCAAAAGGGAAAAGACAATTACGAACGAGGTTGGAAGCGACATCGGATGCACAGCAACTCTGGCAGGGTCTGCAAGACATTATTTCCCACAAAGCAAAACCCAATAGCATGAATGGCAGCAGCAATACTTCACTACCAGATGAACTCAACACCTTCTATGCCAGCTTGGAAAAGGAGAAGACAACTACAGCTGTGAAGATCCCTGCTGTACCTGATGACCCTGTGACATCAGTCTCAGAGGCTGTTGTTAGGCTGCCTTTAAAGAGAGTGAACCCTCGCAAGGCGGAAGGTCCCGATGGAGTATCTGGTAAAGCTCTGAATACCTGTGCCAACCAACTAGTGGGAGTATTCAAGGACATTTTCAACCTCTCACTGCTACGGGCGAAAATTCCCACTTGCTTCAAAACGGCAACAATTATACCAGTGCTTAAGAAGAATAATGTGAGCTGCTATAATGACTATCACCTGGTAGCACTCACATCGACAGTGATGAAATGCTTATGAGAGGTTGGTCATAACTAGATTAAACTCCTGCCTCAGCAAGGACCTGGACCCATTGCAATTTGGCTATCGTCACAATAAGTCAACGGCAGACACAATCTCAATGGCTCTCCACACGGCTTTAGACCACCTGGACAACACAAACACCTACATCAGGATGCTGTTCATCAACCATAGCTCAGCATTTATATGTCATCATTCCCACAATCCTGATTGAGTAGTTGCAGAACCTGGGCCTCTGTAACTCCCTCTGCAATTGGATCCTCGACTTCTTAACCGGAAGACCACAATCTGTGTGGATTGGTGATAACATATCCTCCTCGCTAACAATCAACACTGCGCACATCAGGGGTGTGTGCTTAGCTCACTGCTCTACTCTTTATAGACACATGATGGTGCAGCTGGGCATAGCTCAAATACCACCTATAAATTTGTTGACAATACAACCATTGTTGGTAGAATCTCAGGTGGTGACAAGAGAGCATACAGGAGTGAGATATGCCAACTAATGGAACGGTGCCGCAGCAACAACCTGGCACTCAACGTCAGTAAGATGAAAGAGCTGATTGTGGATTTCAGAAAGGGTAAGATGAAGGAACACATACCAATCCTTATAGAGGGATCAGAAGTGGAGAGAGTGAGCAGCTTCAAGTTTCGGGCGTCAAGATCTCTGAGGATCTAACCTGGTCCCAACATATCGATGCACTTATAAAAGAAGGCAAAACAGCGTCTATACTTTATATCGAGTTTGACGAGATTTGGCATGTCAACAAAAACACTCAAAAACTTCTACAGTTGTACTGTGGACAGCATTCTGACAGGCTGCGTCACTGTCTGATATGGGGGTGGGGGGGTGGGGTTGCTAATGCACAGGACCGAAAGAAGCTGCAGAGGGTTGTAAATCTAGTCAGCTCCATCTTGGGCACTAGCCTACAGAGTACCCAGGACATCTTTAGAGAGTGGTGTCTCAGAAAGGCAGTGTCTATTATTAAGGACCTCCAGCACCCAGGACATCCCCTTTTCTCACTGTTACCATTAGGTAGGAGGTACAGAAGCCTGAAGGCACACACTCAGCGATTCAGGAACAGCTTCTTCCGCTCCGCTATCCAATTCCTAAATGGACATTGAATCTTTGACACTACCTCACATTTTTTAATATACAGTATTTCAGTTTTTTGCACTATTTTTAATCTACTCAGTATATGTATACTGTAATTGATTTGCTTATTTATTACTATAGTTTTTATTTTATTTATTCTTATCATTTTTTTCTCCTCTATGTTGTGTATTGCATTGAACTGCTGCTGTTAAGTTAACAAATTTCATGTCACATGCCATTGATAATAAACGTGATTCTGAAGAGTGACGAGGATCTGCAAAGTGAATTCAGAGAGTTAATGCTAAGTTAAAGGTTAAGAATCCAGGATTGTGACCTCAGGATTGCTGGCCATCCACATGCTAGTGAGGCCAGAACTAGGAAGATTATACAGTTTAATATGTGACTAAGGAGTTGGTGTAGGAGGGAGGGCATAAAATTTTTGGATCATTGGGCTCTCTTTCAGGGAAGGTGGGACCTGTACAACGGAGATGATTTGTACTTGAACTGGAGGGGTGGCTAATATCCTAGTGGGAAGGTTTGCTAATGCTGCACAGTGAGGTTTAAACTAGCACTGCAGGGCAATGGGAACCAGGTGTCATAACAGTTAGTGGAGAGGTTGTGGAGGCCGATGTTGTTAACATCTCAGGCAAAGTCAGGAAGGAAAAGGTCGAGCATGTTGTGACTAATATCCTGAGCGGTGTAAGAAGTATCATAGGAAAAGTAGATGAGCTCAGGCAAGGACTGAAACCTGGAATTATGACATGTAGCCATTAGTGAGACTTGGTTGCAGGAGAGGCAGGACTGGCATCTAATGTCCCAGAGTTCTGTTGTTTTAAACCTGATAAGAGTGGGAGGGAAGGCGTTACTAGTCAGGGAAACTGTCACAACAGTGTTCAGTCAGGACAGCCTGGAGAACTCGACCAGTGAGGCATTATGGACGGAACTGAGAAATAAGAAAGTATGACCATGGGGCTCTTCTACAGACCATCCAACAGTCTGAGGGATTTAGAGGAACAAATTTGCTGAGAGATTGCAAACAGTTGCAAGAAACATAAAATTGTTCTATTAGGTGATGTCAACTTTCCACATATTTACTACGAATTCCATAATGTAAATTGAGTAGATGGGATAGAGTTTGTCAAATGTGTTCAGGTAGGTTTAATTAATCACTACATAGAGACCCAATGAGAGGGTATGTGATACTGGATCTGCTATTAAGAATGAGGCAGGGCAGGTGGCAGAAATGTGTGTAGGTGAGCACTTTGTATCTAATGATCATAATACCATTAGTCTCATAGTAAATATGCAAAAAGATAGGTCTGGTTGGCAGGTTGAGATTCTAAATTGGAGAAAGGCCAATTTGGATGGTATGAGAATGGATCTGGCAGCTGTGGATTGGGACAGGTTGTTTCTGGGAACAACAAGAAAGTTCATAGCTGGTAAGCACAAATGAAGTGCTTATGGAGGATAATACATGCAAGAGAACACTTCAGAAAGAAAGCAGGAGGGCTAAAAAAAGCCTTGGGGTGGCCCTGGAAGACAAGATGAAAGAGAATCCAAAGGGATTCTACAGGTATGTTACGAGCAAAATGATTGCAAAGGACAAAATTGGTTCTCTGGAAAATCAGAATGCTAATCCATGTGTAGAACCAAAAGAGATGGGGGAGATCTTAGATCATGTTTTTGCATCTGTATTTACTCAGGAGATGGACACATAGTCAGTATCAATGATTGAGAGAAATTTGTATAAGTACATGGATAGTAAGTGCATGGAGAGCTTTGGTCCCGGTGCAGGTCGATGGGCGTGAGCAGGTTAAATGTTTTCGTGGACCAGAATGGCCGAAGAGCCTAGTAGTGTGCTCTGCTTTCTCTGACTCTTAAGGAAGGAATGATTTCGCTCCTTTCATTCACTGGAAGGTAGTCTCTTTCTGAGATTAACTCGGAACTTAATATTCATATAGTAACTAATCGTTTGATTTAGATAGCTGGAGCTCGACAGTGTGTGGGAGAACCATCCGCTCCCATTTGCTCCGTCCACACTTCCAAACGGACACGGACAGCCTGGGATAGTACTATTCGGTTCACCTACGGCTGCCTCTTCACCCAGAAACCCCCACGAATGAGATCTCGGTCTATACGTCACGGTGCCAGCAATACGCATGCGCCATACAAATGGCATCATCACTTTCGCTTCCCAGCCGAAAGCTGCTGGTTGTCCCGGATACGGACCGTGCGGCTGAAAAGAAAAGTATCAGGACTGTCCCAGGGTGCAGGGCCACAGTGTGTCCGAATCTCACAACAGTTGTCCCTCAGTCACGATGTGGATGCCGATGCCAACTAATTCCCCGCCCGGAACCCTGTTCATACCTGCTGTCGAAATTCCTCGGGGTCTTGTTCACTCAGCGCACGTGCAATTTCGAGAAAGATCTGCGACCCTCACGCCTGCGCATTGTCTGATCACCGGCTGCAAATTCTGAAGCGCCGAGGCGTGTCAAATGTCAAAGTCGAACCCACATACAAATACAGATGGAAAACACACGAGATTCTGCAGATGCAGAAAATTAGAGCCACACAGAAAGTTCTGGGGGAACTCAGCAGGACAGGCAGCATTTAAGCAGAGGAATTATCTGTCGAGGCATGGTGAAGGGTCTCAGCTCCAATTGTCAACTGCTTATTCCTCTCCATAGATGCTGCTTGACCTCCAGCATTTTGCAGAAATAAACATTTTTCAATCAATCAGTTTCCAAATGTTGCTGATCTTTCATTGATAGCTACATACTCTTGCTCTGATTCCCTCTTTTCTCCTCCCGATAAAGTCTCTCTCCCACGCCTTTCCAGAGCACCAAAGACTTGGCTTTTGCTGGGTCTCCCTTTGGTTTCCGAGCCTGATCCATTGAAGATTTACCCACCATTCTGTTGACAGACAATAGAAGACTTCAGAGTGTGTATTGCAACAACCGAGCTGCATAAGCCACAACTCTTTGAAATCAGTGAAAATGGACCAAAATGTTGAAAAGAGCACTGAAGAGGTTTAACCATCTGTGATATTCTTCATTGGCCCAGAGTCCTGAAGAATGAGGAATGTCAGGGACAAAACCACAGTGAGCCCATCGTCTTCTTCAGTCTGCGGAAAATCACGCAGGAAATTCCAGGGAAACCTCTTCACCCACAGTGGTGACCAGTTGCATCCTGTCATGAGATGAACAACAGAGGTGGATTTAAAGGTACTGATATGGAACAGAAAGACAGGCAGGGACCAGCTGGACTGAGTGTCCTCTCTACTGTACGATGGGCCTGTGACAGGCAGTAAGCACCTGAGACACAGGGTTTCAAATAGAACTGATTTATTTCTCACAGATCTACAATATTAAACTCTAGCCTAATATCAAAGCAAAATGTATTATCGGAGTACATATGTGTCACCACATATAACCCTCAGATAATTTTTTTGTGAGCATACTTTGCAAATCTATAGATTAGTAACTAAACAGGATCAATGAATAACAAACAGTGCAAATGCAAATATAAATAAATAGCAATAAATAATAAGCATGAAATAACAAGATAAAGAGAACTTAAAGTGAGACAATTGGTTATAGAAACAGCAGAAAAAGAAATAGTGTAGTTATCCCATTTTGTTCAGGAGCATGATGGCTGAGGGATAGTAACTGTTCCTGAAGCTGATGGTGCAAGTACCATTTGTACCTTCTGCCTGATGGCAACAGCGAGAAAAGAGCCTGGTAATGATCTTGATGATGCTTGCTGCTTTTCTATGGCAACATTTCATGTAGATGTACTCAGTGGTTGGGAGGGCTTTACCCATGAGCTGCTGGGCCACATCCATTAACTTTTGTAGGATTTTCCACTCAAAGGTGTGGTGTTCCCATACCAGCCTATAATGCTGCCAGTCAGCATACTTTCCACTACACATCGATAGAAGTTTTTCAAAGATTTTCATGTCGTGCCAAATCTCCACAGAATCCTAAGGAAGTAGAGGTGCTGTTGTGCTTACTTTGCAACTATATTTATATGATGGGTCCAGGGCAGGTCCTCTGGGATAGCGACAACTAGAATTTAAAGGTACTGACCCTCTCTACCTCTGATCCTCTGATGTGTACAGGCTTATGGTACTCTGGTTTCCCTCCCCTGAGGTCTACAATCAGTTCCTTGGTCTGATTGACATTGAGTGAGAAGTTGCTGTTATGACACCCCTCAGCTAAATTTTCAATCTCCCTCCTGTGGGCTGATTCATCACCAACTTTGATACAGCCCACAACAGTGGTGTCATCAGCAAACTTGAATATGGTGTTGAAGCTGTGCTTAACCACTCAGTCATAGGTGTGAAGTGAGTAGAGCAGGGGGCTAAGCTCACATCCCCTTGGTGATGCTGTGCTGATGGAGATCGTGGAGGAGACGTTCTTACCAATCCAAACAGTCTTAGGTCTGCAAGTGAGAAAATTCAGGATCCAATTGCACAAGGGAGTATTGAGGCCCAGGTCTTGGAGTTTACCAGCTAGTTTTGAGGGGTTGATAGTGTTAAATGCTGAGCTGTAATTGATAAAGAGTATCCTGATGTATGCATCTTTACTGTCCAGATGTTCCAGGATGTGTGAAAAGCCAATGAGATGGAATCCACCGTAGACCTGTTATTTTGGTGGGCAAATTAGAGTGGATCCAAGTCGCCATCAGTCTCTCAAAACACTTCATCACTGTGGATGTAAGTGCCAGTGGGTGATAGTCATTGAGGCAGGTTACCACACTCTTCTTGGGCACCGGTATTACTGAAGCCTGCTTGAAGCCGATGGGTACCACACAATTAAAGGCTAGCATCAGCAGAACAAACCCTCCAATCCTCAGTGACCAGGCTTCAGTCCTGAGTGTGATAAGCAACCACAATATCTGCAGAATCCGACATTGATAATCAGTTGGGAACTTGCCCCTAGATTCAGACACTATAATGGTTAACATTCATTTTAATATACATCTTACTTGAGCTTCCTCCCTGATGTGACATTGCGGGTGTTTCAGCAGATGGGATGACAGAGTAAATCTCTTTGCTCACTCTGGACAGAAGTGTGGCTTCTACTTGCTGTGAATTTGCTGGAGCCTCGCAAGGTGGGTAGGTGGGTTAACTGAATTAAATCCTTCCCACATTCAGAACTGGTGTATGGCTACTCCCCTGCAGGAATTGGCTGGTATTTCAGTAGCTCTCTGGATACTAATAAATCCTTTCCCACACTTGGAATAGATGAATAGCCTCTCCCCAGTGTGAACTCACTGGCATTTCTGCAGGATGGATGCTCAGATGAATCCTTTCCCACACACGGAGCAGGTGAACGACCTCTCCCCTGTGTGACCTTGCTGGTGTATCCGCTGGTGGTGTGGCCCAGTGAATCCCTTCCAAAATGAGAGGCAATGAATAGCATCTCACTGCTATCAGCTTTCTAGCCATTCATCAGGTCAGATCACAGACGTGTTCACGGATTCCGGTTCTCCTTGCTTCAACTGGTGTGTTGTCTTTCAATCATCTCCATATCCGAGTGGGAATAAAAGGACTCTTTTCTACTTGGCAGCCAGTGACCAGAGGTGTTCCGCAGGGGTCTGTGTTGGGACCGCTTCTTTTTATACTGTATATCAATGATTTAGATGATGTAGCTTCAGCTTCTCAATCATCTCCTCCTCCACATGCAAGGATCAGTGTTATTCAAATGCTGAGTAACTGACAGACACAGCAGAACTAACGTGTTGTTGTGCCTGAGATTTCCATACACATATCCTTAGCCTTTTCTATCCTGTAAAAAGTTTACAAAGTACATCAATGGGAGACAGACAATATTTCAGCTAAGGTCATGTTAGTCTTTTCCGTGACCTCTGATACCCCATTGTTACAGTGAGGCTCAACACAGTTTGGAGGAACAACACTTCATCTTCTAACTGGGCACAGCTCAGGCATCTGGACACAGCATCAAATTCATCGTATACCTGTCTGTATCAAAATGGGTCATTTCTGCCCTTCATCAATTATTATCCAGATTGTTGATACAGATGACAAAAAAAATAGACCCAGCACCAATTCCTGCAGCACACCACTAGTCACAGCCATTCATGCAGAGAGCTAATCATCTATAACCAGTTTCTGGCTTCTCCCACAAAACCAATGTCTAATCCTTCTGTTAAGGATCCAGCCTGAACACTGGGTCGAAGGGCCTCTGCTGGTAGCTCTGGATCACGACAGTCTTTAATTTCTGTTTTCTTTCATCTGGCCATGTGGGTTCTGGCCCAGCCCCTTTCCTTTATTGGACTTCCTCCAATTACCTGCTTGTCTCCTCATTTGCACCCACCTGTATCTAATTTTCACTCATTACCCTGTTCATTTAAACCTTGCCTTAACTAGCATTCTCTGCCAGTTTGTCCCAGATTCTGACCTGTGTTGTTCTAGCCTGTCATTGTGACGTCTGCCAACCGATTTTGCTTGATTCTGTGTTTTGGATTTTGCCTGTTCCTAGACCTGATTTTTGCCTGTGCGCTTTGGATTGTCTGCCCTTGCCTGACTGCCTTTCCTGGTAAAACCTCGGTCTGCCATTTTGGATTCGTGCCTGCCTTCTGTTCTTGAAAGACTGTTGCCTTTGTGCTCTCTCATAAACCCTGGTGAAAAATTATTTGTTGGTCTGCACTTGAGTCCTGCCAAAACCCGACAGAACCCGACACCGATTTACAATATCATCCTGAATGCCAGGTGTCTGAAGCCGCTTGGCCATCCTCCCATGAGAGACCTTGTCAAAGGCCTTGCTAAAGTCCATATAGAAAACATGTACTGCCTTGACTTCATCAGTTTTCCTGCTAACATCCTCAAAAGATTCTATAAGAGTGGTTAAACATGACTTACCACACACACAGAGCCATGCTGACTGTCCCTAATCAGTCCCTGTCTATCCAAATGCTCATATATCTTCCAATAACTTTCCCACTACTGATGTCAGGCTCACTGACCTATAAATGCTATACTTGCTCCTACATCTTCTCCCTCACTACCATTCAGGACCCCAAACAATCCTTCCAGGTGAGGCGACACCTCACCCGTGAGTCTGTTGGGTTTATATACTGTGTCCGGTGCTCCCGGTGGCCTCCTGTATATTGGTGACACCCAACGCGGATCTGGAGACCGCTTCTCTGAGCACCTACGCTCCATTTGCCGGAAGAAGTGGGATCTCCCAGTGACCATCCATTTTAATTCCACTTCGCATTCCCATTCTGACATGTCAGTCCATGGCCTCCTCCACTGTTATGATGAAGCCACACTCAGGTTGAAGGAACGTCATGTGTGACGCCAAGCAGAGCTACCAGACAGATGATGCTAATGAGGGAGATAAAGGAAGACAATGGAGAAACATTCAAAATGCTAATGAGAGAGAAGGGAGAGACTAACGAGAAAGAAACACAATTCAGATATTGACAGACCGGTTGCTTTGAACCTGAACTGTTTGAAGTTTGATGGACAGGTGATACCCCAGCGGGGGGATAAAAAGAGCAGGTTTGCTAAGGCACGACACGCCACGAGACCCTGGAAAGAGCAGTGTGCCCCCACAAGTTGGTGGGAGTTTGAAGGACCGGTTCACGGGAACCAATCAGAGGCTCACAGGGTGTAAAGGTACAATCAGTGGGAACCTGGGGTGTGTGTCCGCCCTTGCCTGGGTGTCAGGTTCACCGCGGAAGAACGATCGTATCCGGAACGGAGGGATCACAGTTGGTGACCACAGCGGGATTAGAAGACATCAAAAGGTCTGTCCGAAACCAACTGCGAAGACATCAAAAGGTCTGCCTGAAACCAACTGTATCTCTCTCTCTCTCTCTCTTTCTCCCCCCCCCCCCCACCAACGGTACAACAACAGCGACTACTTCGAACTGTTGTAAACTGAACTGAACTCTGCTTCACTTAAGACTGATCATTTTACCACTAGACTGCGATAGAGCTTGGTTGATTCCTATTACCCTAGTTTTGTATATGTGTGTATTATCATTGATAACCTGTTACATTTATATCCTTACGATTATTGTACTGTATTACTTATTTCTTTAATAAAACTTTATTAGTTCCTAGTAATCACAGACTCCAACGAGCGTTCCATTTCTGCTGATTTGGCATCCCAGTTACAGGGTACGTAACAGGAACAACACCTTGTATTCTGTCTAGGTAGCCTACAACCTGATGGCATGAACATTGATTTCTCAAACTTCTGGTAATGACCCCTACCCCCACCTTCACCATTTCCCATCCCCTTTTCAGTCTCTCACATTATTTCCTTGCCCTCCCATCACCTCCCTCTGGTGCTCCTCCCCCCTTTTCTTTCTTCCAGAGCCTTCTGTCCTCTTCTATTAGACTCATCCTTCTGTATCTGTTTTACCATCAGCTTCCCAGCTCTTTACTTCATCCCTACCCTTCAGGTTTCACCTCACATTGTGTTTCTCTCTCCCCTCCCCACATCTTTTAAGCCTTCTCCTTTGCTTTTTTTCTCCAGTCCTGCCAAAGGGTCTCCATCTGAAACATGGTCTGTACTCTTTTCCATAGCTGCTCCAGGCCTGCTGAGTTCCTCCAGCATTTTGTGTGTGTTGCTTGGATTTGCAGCATCTGCAGATTTTCTCGTCTATAATTTCCTGGTTTATTTTTAGCATCTTTTTAAACAACAGAACAACAGTAGCTATCTATTAATCCTCCTATACCTCACCCATGGCTAAGATTATTTTAAAAACCTCTTCCAGAGTACTTGCAGGTTCTGCTTCAGAAAATCTTGCAGCAGGACTCCTAAGTCCCTTTACACATCAGATTCCTGAATTTTCTCCCTGTTTACAAATAGTCAATGTCTTTATTCCTTCTGCCAAAGTGCATGATCATACATTTCACTGCACTGTATTCCATCTGCCACTTCGTTGTCCATTTTCCTAATCTGTCCAAGCCCTTCTGCTGACTCCCTGCTTGTTCAAAATTACCTGCCCCTCCACCTAACTTTGTATTGTCTGCAAACCCGGCCACAACATCATCAATTCTGTCATCCAAATCTTTGACCTATAAAGAAGTGGTCCCAACACAGAACCCTGTGGAACAGAACTCACCAGCAGCCAACCAGAAAAGGATCCCTTTATTCCCACTCTTCGCCTCCTGCCAGTCAGCCAATATTCTATTGATGCTAATGATAAATATGAGAAAGTCCACAGATGCTGGAAATCCAAAGTAATACAGACAAATTGATCAGAGAGCTCAGAAGGTCAGGCAGTATCCACAAAAACAAACAGACAGTCAACTTTAATGAGTTCCTCTCTCAGTTCACTCCATTAATTGGGGGACCATAAATACAAGAGATTCTGCTGATGTTGGAAATGCAGAGTAATAAACAGAAAATGGTGGAGGAATTCAGAAAGGTCATGAAGCATCTTGGAGTGAATGGGAAGGAAGAATAAGATGTTGGGTGGATGGGATGGATTACAAGCTGGCAGGTGATAGATGAAGCCAAGTGAGGGGGAAGATGGGTGGGTGAGAGATGAAATGAGAAGCAGAGAAGTGATAGTTGGGAAAGGCAAAAGGCTGGAAAGAAGGAATATGATAAAGGAGGAGATTGATCCACAGCTCATTCTGGGCCGCCAAGAATGAGTTGAGCCGAGAGCCTGCCGTCTGCTGTTACTGGATCGAGCAAGAACCTGCCGTCCAGCTGAGTTTTGCCAGCTGTTTGCCACTTCATGTGCTACCCAGAGTCGAGATACGAATGGACTGTTGTTGTTTGTTTTTGTCATCTTGTGTCCGGCTGCGTATTGCAGGCCATTTGCTGCTGCTCCAAGCTGAGATATTAATTGTCTGTCATCGTTTGTTTTTGTCGTCTTGTGTCTGGCTGAATATTGCAGGCTGTTGGCCACTGCTCTGAACCACAATACGAATTCTCTGTCGTTTGGTTTTGTTGCTCGGTGTCCAAGTCAAATCCAAGTCCAGGCTCGGTATCCAAGTCAAGTCCAAGTCCAGGTTCAGTGTTCAAGTCAAGTCCAAATCCAAGCTCGGTGTCCAAGTTAAGTCCAAGTCCAGGCTCCGAGTCCAAGTCACCGTTCAAGTCCGCATAAGAATCCTATCTGCTCTGTGTGCCTGTGTCCTGCACTCCGCTCCCAACACCCGACTGCAACAGAACGGACCAGCCAAACACGGACCCAGCGGACAAGACACGGTCTTACAAACTCTTGCTAACCAGAGTCTCTTCCTGCCAAACCTCCCTCCCCCCCACCCGCCCGGGTCATCGATAATCCGGGCAAGCCTGTTTGGCGGGGGGTGGGGGGATACTGTCACGGTCTGGTCCGTTGACTCCTCATTTCAGTTAATTTCCTTTTCCGCGTGTTGCACTGGGCTCCTTGATTAGGACACCTGATCCTCATTTGAACCGGCAGCGTAAAAACTCAGACATAGATCGACTCACAGCTGGTTTGTCACCTCAGCAGAGTGGCTATGTTTGTTCCAGGCCGCCGAGAATGAGTCGAGTTGAGAGCCTGCTGTTTGCAGTTTCTGGGTCGAGTTGAGAGCCTGCCGTCCAGCTGAGTTTTGCCGGCAGTTTGCCTCTTCATGTGCTACCCAGAGTTGAAATACGAAGGGACTATCGTTGCTTGTTTTGTTGTCATGTGTCCGGCTGAGTATTGCAGGCCGTTTGCCGCTGCTCCGAGCCACAATACAAATTGTCTGTCGTTGTTTGTTTTTGTCGTCTTGTGTCTGGCTGAGGATTGCAGGCCATTTGCCGCTGCTCCGAGCCGTGTTACGAATTGTCTATCATTGTTCGGTTCTGTCGTTTGGTGTCCAAGTCAAGTCCAAGTCCTGGCTCGGTGTCCAAGTCAAGTCCAAGTCCAGGCTCGGTGTCCAAGTCAAGTCCAAGTCTAGGCTTGGTGTCCAAGTCAAGTCCAAGTCCTGGCTCGGTGTCCAAGTCAAACCCAAGTCTAGGCTCGGTGTCCAAGTCAAGTCCAAGTCCTGGCTCGGTGTCCAAGTCAAGTCCAAGTCCTGGCTCGGTGTTCAAGTCAAGTCCAAGTCCTGGCTCAGTGTCCAAGTCAAGTCCAAGTCCTGGCTCGGTGTCCAAGTCAATGTTCAAGTCCAGGCTCGGTGTCCAAGTCAAGTCCAAGTCCTGGCTCGGTGTCCAAGTCAAGTCCAAGTCCTGGCTCGGTGTCCAAGTCAATGTTCAAGTCCGCATAAGAATCTCCATGCCTGTGTCCCTGCACTTGGGCCTGCTCCCAATGCCTGATTGCAACACTTTGGTGCCATGTCCAACCAAGAATCTATCAACCTCTGCCTTCAGTACACCCAACAACCAGGCCTCCACAGCTGCCTGTGGCAATAAATTCCACAAATTCACCACCCTTTGGCTAAAGAAATTTCTCCACATCTCTCTTTTAAGTGGATTCCCCTCTATCTTGATGCTGTGCCATCTTGTCTTAGACTCCCCCACAATGGGAAACATCCTTTCCACATCTACTATCTAGGCCTTTCAACATTCGAAACGTTTCAATGAGATCCCCCCCCCCATCCTTCTAAATTCCAACATGTTCAGACCCAGAGCTATCAAGCTTTCCTCCTATGATAACCCTTTCATCTCTGGAGTCATCCTTGTGAACCTCCTCTGAACCCTCTCCAATGCCAGCACATCTTTTCTGAGATGAGAAGCACAAAACTGTTCACAATAGTCAAGGTGAGGCTTCACATCCTTGCTCTTGAAACGTGTAAGAGTTTCTTCTTTTATGTTACTGCTAAGGTGAATAAAATGACTTCTCTGTACTGTTAACTGCTGAGACAGGTTCGCTATAGCAGTATGTTTGGATTATAATTAGTGATAACGGGACTTGTATTCATTTGTTAACCAATTGGGATAGAC
Source organism: Mobula birostris (assembly GCF_030028105.1). Taxonomy (NCBI): domain Eukaryota; kingdom Metazoa; phylum Chordata; class Chondrichthyes; order Myliobatiformes; family Myliobatidae; genus Mobula; species Mobula birostris. Next base: position 79,185,492 of record NC_092374.1, on the reverse strand, counting down.
GTTATTCTTTCTGTCTGTATGAAAGCTGTTGTGCGGGCTTTGGGGAGAAGGCGCGAGGAGGATGAAGATAGAAGACATGGCTTGAGGAGACGGTTGCCAGACCCACTGGGCCTGGGCTTGGGGTGGGAGCCTGGGGGTTGACAACGAGCGAAGGACGATCAGCAACAGGGAATCCGTGAGCTCCAACGTTTGTGCACTGGACATGTTTATGAGATTATTGGCACCTTTTATTTGTTTTCCTTTTCTTTAGTTCTCTACTAACCCCATACTTAAATAAAAAATCTTAATCGTTTAACCGCACATTGTGGACTGAATGTTATTTCGGGATACCGATGTTACACAGGGGACACAACACACAGCATCCACCCAAACTTGATTACCCAGTTTGGCAGGGCCAAAGGCTGCTCACCCCAGACGGAAGCGAGCTGAGCGAGCTTGAGGCTTACCAGGGGGCTACAAATGAATACTAACATTGCAGTTACCTTCCTCACCACCATCTCTGCCTGCAAGTTAACCTTTATGGTGTTCTGCACAAGGACTCCCAAGTCCCTTTGCATCTCAGATTTTTGGATTTTCTCTTCATTTAGAAAATAGTCTGCACATTTATTTCTACTATCAAAGTGCATGACCATGGATTTTCCAGCATTGTATTTCATTTGCCACTTTCTTACCCATTCTCCTAATCTGTTTAAATCCTTCTGCAGCCTATCTGTTTCCTCAACACTACCATCCCCTGCTCCAATCTTCGTATCATCATCTGCAAACTTGGCAAAAAAGCCATCGATTCCATCATCTAAAACATTGATCTATGGCATGAAAACAAGTGGTCCCAACACTGAACCCTGCAGAACATTGCTAGTCACTGGCTGCCTAAGGGAAAAAGATCCTTTTATTCCCCCTCGCTGCCTCCTACCTATCAGTCACTGCTCTAACCATTCCAGTAACTATCCTGTAATACATGGGCTCTTAACTTTGCAAGCAGACTCATACGTGGCATCCTGTCAAAGGCCTTCTGAAAATCCAAACATACACATCCACTGCATCCCCTTTATCTATCCTACATGTAATCTCCTCAAAGAATTCCAACAGGTTTGTCAGGCAAGATTTTCCTTCAATCTGAATCCCATGTGTCCTGTGTCACCAAGTACTCCATAACCTCATCCTTAAAATTTGACTCTAACATCTTCCCAAGCACTGAGGTCAGGCCGACTGGTCTATAATATCCTCTCTGCTGCCTTCCTTCTTTTTTAAAGAGTAGAGTGACATTTGTAATTTTCCAGTCTTCTGGCACCATGCCAGAGTCCAATGATCTTTGAAAGATAATGAATAATACCTCCACAATCTCCACCGCTATCACTTTCAGAACTCTGGGGTTAAGTTCATCTGGTCTGGATAACTTACGTCCCATTAGGTCTTTCAGCTTTTTGAGCACTGTCTCCCTTGTAATCATATCTGCACTCACTTCTCTTTCCTCACACCCTTCAACATCTGGCACACAACTAGTGTCTTCCACAGTGATAGCTGATGCAAAGTACTCATTTAGTTCATCTGCCATCTCCTTGTGCCCCATTATTATTTCTCTGGCCTCATTTTTTAGCGGTCCTATATCCACTCTCATCTCTTTTTTATTTTTTACATACTTGGAAAAACTTTTACTACGAACTTTAATATTGTTTTCCAGCTTGCTTTCATGTTTCATCTTTTCTCTCCTAATAATTCTTTTAGTTGCTCTCTGTAGGTTTTTAAAAGCTTCCAAACCTCTCTCTCAGCTACTTTTTGCTTTGCTGTATGCCCTCTCTTTTGCTTTTACATTAGCTTTGACTTCCCTTGTCAGCCATGATTATATTATTTTGCCATTTTATTTTTTTCTTTGTTTTTGAAATACATCAATTCTGCACCTTCCTTATTTTTCCCAGAAACTCACACCATTGCTGCTCTGCTGTCATCCCTGCCAGTATCTCCTACCAATTTACTTTGGTCAACTCCTCTCTGTGGTCCACACCCCTGCCACTGTTGGGAGGCCTGTATATAACTGCCGTCATGGTCCTGTTACCCTTGCAGTTTCTCAACACAACCCACAAGGATGCAACATCTTCCGATGGTATGTCACATCTTTCTACTGATTTGATGTCATTATTTACCAGTAGAGCCACGCCACCCCCTCTGCCGACCTTCCTATCCCTCCAATACAACGTGTAACCTTGGACATTCAGCTCCCAACTACAACCATCCTTCAGCCACGATTCAGTGATGGCCACAACATCATACCTGACAATCTGTAACAGTGCAACAAGATCATCCACCTTATTTCTTATACTCTGTGCATCGAGGTATAACACTTTGAATGCTATGTTTGCTACCCTTTTTGATTCCACATCCCTATTGCGCTGATCGTCACCCCGCTGGCTGCAATTATGTCCTATTATCTGCCAGCCCTTCCTGACAGTCTTTGCTTTTTTTTTTACCATAGTGAAGTAGCATAGGAAGTAGCTGTTTATAAGTCTGGGTGTTCTGGCATGAATACTATGCAGCCTCCTTCCTGAAGAGAGTGGGACAAATAGTCCATGAGCAGGGTGAGTGGGATCGTTCATAATGTGGCTGACCTTTTTACAGCTCCTTTCTGTATATATGTTCTTGTTAGTGGTACCAGTGATGCGCTGGGCAGTAGAACCTTCCTGTCTGCCACAGTGCAGTTTCCATGCCAGGCAATCGTTCTTGATTACATTGATGCCACAAGTTAACGTCAGAAGTAAGTGAGTCCGATCATAGTAAATATCTATTATCCCACCCTTACAGTTAAAATCCTGAGGGATTGTGACAGGCTGAATGTGGAGATGAGGTTTGGTCTCTTGTGGGAAATTACAGAATGGTCTATGCACCCAAGAACATTAAATCATTATTAATGTTTTCACTATTTATTGATTTGTGCAATTTATAGAAATGGGTGTTTTGCACTGTATGGCTGCCACAAAACAGCAAATGTTAGAATCAGAATCAGGTTTACTATCACTGGCATGTGACGTGAAATTTTTTTAACTTAGCAGCAGCAGTTCAATGCAATACACAGTATCAAAGGAAAGAAAAACAATTTTAAAAAAATTAAATGCAATTGTAACAATAGCCAGTTCAGAAACACTGAGCAAGTCAACTAGTTCCCAAAGAGAACTGTGATAGGCCAATCAGATGGTTCACTGCTGCTCAGCGATAGAACACAAAAAAAATCATATGTACAATTAAGAAACAGTAAAAAATAGTAGAGCTACTGGAGTCATGATGATCATGATGAAGTCTGCTGGAGAGAGACACTTATACACATGCTGTCCTGCATAATTCAAAGAGATTGAAGGATAAGGTTTCAGGGTGACAAAACGTAGCGGGGCCACTTGGAACTAAAAGCTAATCCCTACTGGGAGAAAGCAGCACCTGTTCTTTCCACACTGTTCTCCAGCAGTTTAAGGACTAAGTCCAGCAAGAACATAACTCACAAGTGCTCTTGAAAGTCAGGTATTAACCCTACCTGCCAACAATGAAGCATTAAAAATAATAATAATAATAAATAAATAAGAAAATCAATTATAGCATACATATATTGAATAGATTAAAAATTGTGCAAAAAACAGAAATACTGTATATTTAAAAAGTGAGGTAGTGTCTAAGGGTTCAATGTCCATTTAGGAATCGGATGGCAGAGGGGAAGAAGCTGTTCAGGCTTCTGTAACTCCTACCTGATGGTAGCAGTGAGAGATGGGCACGCCCTGGGAGCTGGAGATCCTTAGTAATGGACACCACTCCTGGAAGATGTCCTGGGTACTTTGTAGGCTAGTACCCAAGATGGAGCTGACTAAATTTACCGCCCTCTGCAGCTTCTTTTGGTCCTGTGTTGTAGCACCCCCATATCAGACAGTGATGCAGCCTGTCAGAATGCTCTCCATGGTACATCTATAGAGGTTTTTGAGTGTATCTGTTGACATGCCAATCTCTTCAAACTCCTAATAAGGTATAGCCGCTGTCTTGCCTTCTTTATAACTACATCGATATGTTGGGACCAGGTTAGATCCTCAGAGATCTTGACACCCAGGGACTTGAAACTGCTCACTCTCTCCATTTCTGATCCCTCTGTGAAGATTGGTATGTGTTCCTTCATCTTACCCTTCCTGAAGTCCACAATCAGCTCTTTCGTTTTACTGACGTTGAGTGCCAGGTTGTTGCTGCGACACCATTCCACTAGTTGGCATATCTCACTCCTGTATGACTTCTCATTACTACCTGAGATTCTACCAACAATGGTTGTATCGTCAGCAAATTTATAAATGGTGTTTGAGCTGTGCCTAGCCACACAGTCATGTGTACCTAGAGAGTAGAGCAGTGGGCTAAGCACACACCCCTGAGGTGTGCCAGTGTTTATGGTCAGCAAGGAGGATACGTTATCACCAACCTGCACAGATTGTGGTCTTCTGGTTAGGAAGTCGAGGATCCAATTGCAGAGGGAGGTACAGAGGCCCAGGTTCTGCAACTTCTCAATCAGGATTGTGGGAATGATGGCATTAAATGCTGAGCTATAATCGATGAACAGCATCCTGACATAGGTGTATGTGTTGTCCAGGTGGTCTAAAGCCATATGGACAGCAATTCAGATTGCATCTGCCATTGACCTATTGTGGCAATAGGCAAATTGCAATGGGTCCAGGTCCTTGCTGAGGCAGGAGTTCAGTCTAGTCACGACTAACATCTCAAAGCATTTCATCACCGTCGATGTGAGTGCTACTGGGTGATAATCATTAAGGCAGCTCACATTATTCTTCTTAGGCACTGTTATAATTGTTGCCTTTTTGAAACAAGTGAGAATATCTGCCTGTAGCAGTGAAAGGTTGAAAACGTCCTTGAATACTCCCGTTAGTTGGTTGGTACAGGTTTTCAGAGCCTTACCAGATACTCCATGTCATATAAGTCAATGGTAAAAAAAATCAGATTCTGATCCAGAACTGGAGGTGGGATGGGGTAACTTGCTTCTTCAAAGAGCATTAGAATGAAGTATTTGCGTTGTTTTATGAATGGAGAGATTATTGATAGGAAAAAAGAAGAAAGATTGCAGTGGGGGACTAGAATACACAGTTAACGCTAACATCATTCGTGAACAGGTTTGAAAGATTGAGTGGCAACTTCTTACAATTCCAGTAAAGTATGTTCTCTCCTGTGTTCCAAAGTCAGAATCAGAATCACTGGCAATCGTTTGTCCAGTGAGAAGAGGAAGTGTTCTTGGTGACGGGATGTTGCCTTTTTGAGGCATTGCTGCTTGACAGTGCCCTCGGTGCTAGGGAGGCTGGAGCCTGTGATGGAGCTGACTGACTTTGCAATTTTCTGCGGCTTATTTTGCTTCTGTGCAGTGCCCCCCCACCCCCCATTCCAGACAGTAATGTATCCAGTTAGAATGCCCTCCACGGTACATCTGTAGAAATTTGCGAGTGGTTTTGGTGACATACCAAATCTCTGCAAACTCCTAATAAAATATAGCTCCTATCACGCCTCCTCTGTAACTGCATCGACATGTTGGACACAGGATAGATCCTCAGAGATGTTGACACACATGAACTTGAAATTGATCACTCTCGCACTTGATTCCTTGATGAGGACTGGTGTGTGTTCCTTTCTTCATTTAGTGTCATAGAAATTAGAACACAGAACAGGCCCTTTAGCCCAACTGATGTTCACCAGTTTTGATTATAAGACCATAAGATATAGGAGCAAAATTAGGCCATTTGGTCCATTGAATCTGCACCGCCATTTCATCATGGCTGATCCACTTCCTTCTCAACCCAAACTCCTGCCTTTTCACTGTATCCCTTCATACCCTGACTAATCAACAAGCTATCAACTCTGCCTTAATTAGACCCAATGACTTGGCCTTCACAGCTGCCTGTAGCAATTAACTCCACAGATTCGCTACTCTATGGCAAAAAAATTCCTCATCATCTCTGTTCTAAGGTTGTATTTGGAGGTTGTGTTCCCGGGTCCTCGACTGTAGGAAATACCTTCTCCACATCCACTTTTTTGATGCCTATCAATATTCAATAGGTTTCAATAAGGTCACCCCGCATTCTTCTGAATTTCAGTGAGTACAGACCCAGAACGATCAAACGCTCCTCATATGAAAAGCCTTACAAACCTGGAATCATTTTTGTGAACCTCCTTTGAACCCTCTCCAATGCCACCACATACTTTCTTTGATAAGGGGCCCAAAACTGCTCATAATACTTCCAGTGAGGCCTCATCAGTGCTTTACAAAGCCTCAGCATTACATGTTTTTGCATTCTAGTCCTCTTGAAATAAATGCTAACATCACATTTGCCTTCCTCACCACAGACTCAACCTGCAAATTAACCTTTAGGAAATCCTGCGCGATGACTCCCAAGCCCCTTTGCACCTCACATTATTGAATTGCCTCTTTAGAAAATAATCTACCCTTTTATTTCTTCTACCATAGTGCATGACCATGCATTTCCAGACATTGTATTCCATCTACCATTTCTATTGCCCGTTCTCCTAATTGGTTCAAATCTTTCTGTAGCCTATCCATTTCCTCAAAACCACCTGCTCTTCCACCTATCTTGGTATTGTCTGCAAACTTGGCCACAAAGTCATCAATTCTGTCAAAAAAATCATTGACATATAACATAAAAAGTATTGGTCCCAACACAGAACCCTATTCTTTGCCTCCTGCCAATCAGCCATAGGTTTATCCTTGCTAGTATCTTTCTTGTAATGCCATGGGTTCATAACTTTTTAAGCAGCCTCATGTGTAGCACCTTGTCAAAAACCTTCTGAAAATCCAAGTACACATATTCCACTGCTTCTCCTTTTGTCAGGCAAAATTTTCCCTTGAGGAAACCATGCAGACTATGGCCTATTTTATTCCGTGTTTCCAAGTACCCCAAAACTATTTACATAAGAGTTGACTCCAATATCTTCCCCACCACTGAGATCAGACTAACTGGCCTATAGTTTCCTTTCTTCTGTCTCTCCCATTTTGAAAAGTGGACTGACATTTGCAATTTTCCATTGCTCCAGAACCATGTCAGGATCTATTTATTCTTGTAAGATCATTACTAATGCCTTCACAATCTCTTCGACCACCTCTTTCAGAACCCTGGGGTGTACACCATCTGTTCCAGGTGACTTATCTACCTTCAGATTTTTCAGTTTCCCAGGTACCTTCTCCCTATTAATGGCAACTTCACACACTTCTACCCCCTGACACTCTTGAACTTCCGGCATACTGCTTGTGTCTTCCTGTGGAGAAAATATTGTGAGTTAATGATTTTGCTAGACAAAGGGTTCATTTTGGCTTTTTGAGTATGGAAACCAGTTAGCAGCATAGTTTATTAATATGGCCTTGGCTTTCCGCAGAGACAACTCATAGAATAAATATTTGCGGTTGCTTATCTTGTAAGAATTAGCCTCAAGGATATGAGATAAATTTTCTGTTAATACAAAGATGTACACAGGCAATGAATCTTATCACAACAGAATTCCATGTGGCCTTCTGTAATTCTCATGGTTAATTGAACAGACATTGCTTTTCAAAACCCACTGTTAGCTGTTCCACTCCCCAAATTATGAATAAAGCTCTCTTTACTTCAAAGTCTGTGTCTAATTTACTTGCAATCAACGTTAACCTAATTTCCTCAGCAAGTTAATTTCCCTAACACTTCGACAGTGAAGACTGATGCAAAATACTTCTTCAGTTCATCTGCCATTTCCTTGTTCCCTACTACCTCAATTTTTCCCCTATTATCAGCCAGTCTCACTACATACTGCCTCTGCGTGCAAACCAACTACCTCATCCTCAGCATGATCACTCTAGTTCCCAACTTTCTGGCTAATTCTCCTCCCCCTTAAGAATGCCGTGGACTTGATCTGTGACATCATGAACCCTGACACCAGAGAAGCAACATACCATCTGGGTGTCTCTATCGTGTCACAGAATTTCATCTCTGTTCCTCTGACTCTGGAGTTTCCTATCACCACTGCAGTCCTCTTCCCCTCTCTTCTCATCTGAGCCAAAGCAGCAGACTCAGTGCCAGAGACCCTGTCACTGCGGCACCCCCTGCTAGATTGTCCCCCTCAACAGTGTCCAAAGTGGTACTATCGAGGGGGATGGCTACAGGGGTACTCTGCACCGGCTGCCAACTTCCCTTCATCCTCCTGGAAGTCACACAGTTACCTGCCTCCTGCAGCCTAGGGCTGACTACCTCCCTGTAGCTCCTGTCTATCATCTCTTTATTCTTCCAGATGTGCTGACGTTCAGAGCTTCAACTCCAGTTTTTTAACTGCAGCTCGGTGTACCTGGTGCAAATGTGGTTATCTGGGAAACTGGAGGTCTCCCAAGATTCCCACATCCCAAACACAGAACAAACATTCTCACTGCACTAACTTGCCCTAACAGACGAGGACTGAAGAATAGAGAGGAAACTTACCAGATACTTATCTTACACAAGCCTGATCTCACCTACGCCTGATGAGCCAAAGCCACTCCAACACTGACCCACTCACAACAATGGCACCTCTGCTTGTGCCTGCCTCATTTTTATTGGCCCTTTCTGATGAATCCAGCTCAGTGATTGGCCACAGTCCAACTCTACCGTGAAGCAATGCCGTTTTAATCTTGAGTGTGTACCTGAGTGACCAGGTAGCTCTCTTCTCATGCTCCCACTCAGTAATTGGTCACAGTCGTGAGGGTATTGAGCAAGATCGAGAGACTGCGTGGCGTCTTCATGTAATTCTGATGCCTCATGATCACTCCTGCGTTCCAAAGTCAGAATCCGGTTAAAATCATTGGCGTATGTTGTGGAATTTGCTGTAATGTGGCAGCAGTACATATCGAGACATAATAATAACAATTGCAAATTGCAGTAAGAAGTGTATACATTTAAATTAAACAGTTAGTGTGTAAAGAGATAAAAAAATTAGTGAGGTCGTGTTTATGGGTTCGATGTCCAAACAGAAATCTGATGGCAGAGGGGAAGAAACTGTTTCTGAATCATTGAGTGTGTGCCATCAGGCATCTGTCTCTCCTCACTGATGGTGGTAATGAGAAGAGGGTATGTCCTGGGTGATAGGATGCCACCTTTTTGAGGCATCACTCCTTGAAGGTATCCTGGATGCCTGGGAGGCTAGTGCCCATGAAGAAGCTGGCTGAGTTTACAACTTTCTGTAGCTTCTTTCGATCATGTGCAGTGCCCCTCCATACTAGATGGGTGTTGCAGCCAGTTAGAATACTCTCCATGGTATGTCTGTAGAGATTTGTGAATGTCTTTGGTGACATATCAGTCTCCACAGATAACCAATGAAATATAGCTGCTGCTGTGCCTTCATTGTACTTCAACGATATGTTGGGCTAAGGATAGTTCCTCAGAGATGTTGACACCCAGGAATTTTAAATTGATCATCCTTTCCACTTCCGATCCCTTGAAGAGGACTGGTGTGTGTTCCAACATCCTTCCCTTTCTGAAGTCCACAATTCATCTTTCTGACATTGAGTGCATGATTTTTGCTGCGACACCACTCAACCAGCTGATCTACCTCGTCTTCTCAACACCATCTGAAATTTTGTCAACAATAGTTGTGTCATCAGCAGATTTATAGATGGCATTTGATCTGTGCCTAGGCACACAGTCATAGATGTAGAGAGAGTAGAGCAGTGGGTTAAGCACACATTCTTGAGGTGTGCCACTGTTGATTGTCAGCGAGGTGGAGATGTTATTTCCGATCCACACAGATTGTGGTCTTCTGGTGAGGAAGTTAAGGAACCAGTTGCAGAGGGTGGTACAGAAGCTCAAGTTTCAGAGCTTTATGATGAGAACTGAAGGAATGATTGTGTTAAACACTGAGCTGTAGTCAATAAACAGCAGCCTGACATGGGTATTAGTATTGTCCAGGTGATCCAAGGCCACAAGAAGAGCTAATGAGATCACATCCACTGTAGATCTATTGTGGTGATTCGCAAACTGCAGAGGGTCCTGGTCCTTGCTGAGACCGGAGTTGATTCCAGTCATCACCAGCCTCTCAAAGCACTTCATCACCGTAGATGTGAGTGCTACTGGATGACGGTCATTAAGTCACATCATCCTGCTCTTCGAGGGCACTGGTATAATTGTTGCCCTTCTGAAGCAGGTGGGAATTTCTGACTGTAGCAATGAGAGATTGAAAATGTCTGAACATTCTCACCAATTGGTTGAACAGGTTTTCAGAGCCCTAACAGGTACTCCATCAAGGACTGTCTTGAAAGACAGTCTGAATTTGGCCTCCAAGACAGAGGTCACAGGCTCGTCAGATGCTGCAGGGATCCTCATAGCTGTAGTTTTAGTCTCACTTTCAAAGCGAGCATAAAAAATCATTGAGCTCATCTGGGAGAGAAGCTTCACAGCCATCCATGATGTTAATTTTCACCTTGTAGGAAGCAATGGCCTGCAAACCCTGCCAGAGTCAACGTGTATCCGATTCTGCCTCCAACCTCATTTTGATTTGTTCTTTTGCTATTGAGATAGCCCTCCATAAGTCGTACCTGGCCTTCTTGTATAGTTTTGGATCACCACACTTGAATGTCACAGACTACAACTGTCTTAGTGGACTATGAATCTCAATCAAATGACAAACATCATTCACCAAAATCTTGCTTTAGAATATAAACTCATAAGACACCATATCTTATTATAAATCCAAGCCTGGTCCAGTTTTAGAGACAGAGTCCGCCAAATTATATTGTAACCAATCCATTCTTACAGATAGAGTTGGGTGTAATGTACAGATAGGAGAATACAGATAGGATAGGATACAAATAGGACAGATAATCGTCCGGATTTAATAATACAGGACAAATAAGCAAGAACAACTTTATAGATGTAGCCATTCCAAACACACACAACATACAGAAATCAGTAAGAGATAAACACCAGAAATATGCTGAATTAAAAGAAGAAATTAAAAACTATGGAACATTAACAGGCTATACATTGTCCCGATAGTAATATCTACAACTGGTATCATCCCAAAGTCACTACACAATAGCATTAAACAATTTAGCTACACAGTTATATGTATGTGAATTGTCAGAAAGCTACAATATTAACCATCAGAGGAATAGTCCAAAAGTTACTAGCAATTGAGAAATGAGTGTGCTTGGCTATGCCCACACCTCAGGTCTTACCAGCCTGAGCTGAGAAAAAAAACAATAAATATTGCAAGCATAGGATGAAGAGTTCTCGAAAGTGAGTCCATAGGTTGCTGGGACAATTCAGTGATGGGATGAGAGAAGTTGAATGAAGTTATTCCTCTAGTTCAAGAGCCTGATTGTTGATGGGCAGTAACTGTTCCTGAACCTGTTGGTGTGTTTCCTGAGGCTCCTGTACCTCTTTCCTGATGGCAGCAGTGAGAAGAAAGCATGCCCTAGATGTTGAGGTTCCTTGAAGTTGGAGGCTGCTTTCCTGCGACAGCACTCCATACAGATGGGCTCAATGGTGGGGAGAGCATAACCCATGATGGACTGAGCCATATCCAATACATTTTGTAGGATATTCTGTTCAAGAGCATTGGTGTTTCCATACCAGATTATGATGCAGCCAGTCAATATACTCTCCACCACCCAATCTTCTAAGAGAGTCAAAAAGCTACAGTGCTTTATTTGTAACGACACTTAAGTGTGGGACCCAGGACAGACCCTCTGAATGATTACTCCGAGGAATTGAAAGTTTCTGATCCTCTCCATCCCTGATCCCCCAGTGAGGACCTCCAGTTTCCTCCTCCTGTAGTCAATAATTAGCTCCTTCATAATATTGGCCTAATTCTGCTTCTATGTCTGACAGTGTTATGGTTTTCATCCATACCAGCTCTAAGGCAATCCCAATGCACACCTATTTCCCTGTAACCTATTTCCTTTCACATTCTCTTTAACTTATTTGCCTGACAACAACCCACAACAGGGGTAATTCACAGTGGATAATTAACCCACCAAATCATTGTTGGAGACACGACAGTGCAGGGTGGAGGGGGAATAGAGGGCGAAGGTTGACATTACTAGTCAGGGAAAATATCATGGCAGTGTTCAGCCAGGACAAATTGGAGAGCTCGTTTAAAGAGGCTTTATGGGTAGACCTGAGGAATAAGAAAGATGTGACCATGTCAATGGGATTATGTTGTATATCACCTAACAGCCCGTGGGATTTAGAAGAGCAAATTTGTAGAGAGATCGAGACTGTTGGCAGAAACTATAAGGTTGTTAAAGATGGTGATTTTAACCTTCCACATATTGACTGGGAAATACTGTAAAAGGGCTAGATGGGAAACATCTAGGAAAGGTTCCTTCAAAAGTACATAGTCGCCCCAACCAAAGAGAATGTGATACCAGATCTTCTATTAGGAAATCAGACAGGGTAGGTTTTCAAAGTTTGAGTAGGGGAATACTTTACACCTAATGATCATAATGTCATTAGTTTCAAGGTAATTATGGAAAAGGATGGATCTGGTCTATGAGTAGACATTCTAATTAGAATTCTCAAATTCTAAATTTCAGAAAGTCCATTTTTGATGGGATTTGAAAGGATCTGGTAAATGTGGATTGGGATAGGTTGTTTTCTCGTAAAGGTATACTTGATAAGTGGGAGGTCTTCAAAAGTAAAATTTGAGAGTAGAAATTTTGTATGTTCCTGTTAGAATAAAAGACAAGGATAACAAGTTTAGGGAACCTTGAGTTTTGAGAGATATCGAGGACCTGTTTAAGAACAAGAAGGAAGTATCTAGGGGGTATAGGCAGGGAGGAACAAATAAGGTACTTGAGGAGTATAAAAAATGTAAGAGCATATTTAAGAAGGAAATCAGAAGGGCTTAAGGAAGACATGATGTTGCTCTAATGGACAAGGTGAAAGAGAATCCTAAGAGCAAAACAATAGCAAGAGACAAAATTGAAGATCAGAATGGTAATCTATGCATAGAGCCCAAAGAAATGGGAGAGAAGTTAAATGGGATTTTTGCAACTGTATGTATCCAGGAGACAGCCACAGAGGCTATAGCTATGATGCAATGCAGCAGTGAGGTCATGGACCCTATATGTCTTTTACGTTTGTTTTTCATCATGAATGTGGTTCTGGAACTGTTGGAGCATGCGATTTGCAATTTGGAGATTGTTCGGCTGTTTCAGCACTCTGCTGTCTCCGAGAGGTGGAGGCAGGGTTAGCAAACCTCACGGCGAGAAGGCTGCGGGAAGGGGCGCGAGCTGATGTTCAACTCCACTTTGCTGATTAAAGCTTACATTGTTCACTGATTAAAATGATGATGGAGATTGAAACCAAGGCAAATGCAGAAGGTGAGCACCAGCTGCTTGACTTTTTATCACTGGGGGATTGCTCTGCTGCCGGAGAGGAGAGTCTACCTTTTTATCGCTATGGAAATCACTCTGCTACCGGACAGGGGAACCTGCCTTTTAATCTCTGGTGGGATCGCACGCTGTGTGCCTAACGCATAGTACCAGAACCTCTATTTCCCTGACACACAATCTTGTTACCTCTATTCCACTGACACACAACACCGGTGCCCTGCATTCATGGTCCTTCTGTTCCCCAGAGACACAGCCCTGGTGCTCTATTACCCTGATGCACTGTCCCACTGTCTCTATAACCCCAATGCACAGTCCTGGTCCCTCTGTTCCACTTACACACAATCCCGGTGTCTCCATTCCCCTGACACAGAGCCTGATGCCCTGGATTTTCCTGTCACACTATCTCAGTGCCCTGCATTTCCCTGACACATATTTGCAGTGCCTCTATTGCCCTGACACACAATCTCATTCCCCCTATTCCCCTGACACACAGTTCCTGTGCCCTGCATTTGCCTGACAGTCCTAGTGTATCTATTCCCCTGACTCACAGTCCTAATGTCCCACATTCCTCTGACACACATTTGCAGTCCTTCTATTCCTCTGACACACAGTCCCAGTGCCTCTGTTCCCCTGACTCACAGTCCCAGTGGCCCTGCATTTCCCTTCCACACAGTCCCATTCCATCCACCCCCCTGACACACAGTCCCTGTGATCTGCATTCCCTTCACACTCTGTCCCGGTGCCCTTTATTCACCCAACACACAGTCCTAGTCCCTCTGTTCCCCAGAGACACAGTCCTGGTGCCTCTATTCCTGTTTTACACAGTCCTGGTGCCCTGCATTCTGCTAACACACAGTTCCAATGCTTTATATGCCCCTGATACACAGTCCAACTGTCTCTATTTTCTGACACATAGTCCCAGTACCCTGCATTCCCCTGGCACACAGTCCCGATGTCCTGTATTCCCTTGACACACTGTGCCTGTGCTTCTATTCCCCTGACACACTGTCCGGATGCCTATATTCAACTGACACACAGTCCCAGTGCCCTGAATTCCCCTTTCACCAGTCTTGGTGGCTCGTATTCCTCTGAAACACAGTACAGTACTAGTCCTTCTGTTCTGCAGAGACACAGTCCCGGTGCCTCTATCCCCCTGACACACAGTCCTGATGCCCTGTATTCCACGGACACACAATCCCACTGTCTCTATTACCCCAATGCACTGTCCCACTGTCTCTGTTACCCTGACACACTGTCTCAGTGCCTCTATTCCCCTGACACATAGTCCCAGTGGCTCTGCATTTCCCATTAACACAGTCCTGGTGCCTCTATTCCCCTGACACACATACCCAGTGCCTCTGTTTTCCTGACAAACAGTCTTGTTGCCTCTATTCCCCTGACACACATACCCTGTTTCTCTATTCCCCTGACACACAGTCCCAGTCCGTCTGTTCCCCTGACACACAGACCTCATCCATCTTTTCCACTGACACACAGTTCTGGTCCCTCTGTTCCACTGACACACAATCCCTGTGTCTCCATTCCCCTGACATAGAACCCGATGCAGTGCATTTTCCTGTCACACAGTCCTGGTGTCCTGCATTTCCCTGATACACAGTCCTGGTGCCCTACATTTCCCTGATACACAGTCCCAGTGCCCTGTATCCTCCTGACACACAGTCCTTGTGGTCTGCATTCCCTTCACACTCTGTCTCAGTGCCCTTTATTCCCGACACACAGTCCCGATGCCCTGCATTCTGTTGACACACTGTCCCAGTACATCTATTCCCCGACACACACTCCAGTGCCTCCATTCCCCTGACACACAGTCCCGATGCCCTGCATTCCCCTGACACAGTCCACCTGTCTCTGTTTCCCTGACACATAGTCCACCTGTCCCTGTTTCCCTGACACACAGTCCCAATGCCTTGCATTCCCCTGTCACACAGACCTGGTGCCCTGAATTCCCTTTCACACAGTCTTGGTGACTCACATTCCTTGAAATACAGTTCTGGTCCTTCTGTTCCCAAGAGACACAGTCCTGGTGCCTCTGTTCCCCGACACACAGTTCCGATGCCCTGTATTCTCCCAACACATAGCCCCGATGTCTCTACTGCCATGACACACTGTCCCAGTCCCTCTGTTCTCCTGACACACAGTCCTGTTGCCCTGCATTCTCCTTTCACACAGTCCTGGTGACTTGCATTTCCCTCACGCACAATCTCGGTACTGCTCTTCCCCTGGCACACAGTCCCGTTGCCCTGTATTCCCCTTTCATGCTGTCTTGGTGCCTTGCATTTCCCTGACTCACAATGCCGTTGCTTCTATTCTGTTCTCACACAGTCCCTGTACCCCTATTCCCTGTCTTAGGAGGCTGCAAGGTGTAAGCCACCAGATTTACTTTCCCCAGGCTTTGATGGGACCAATGAACTTGGGTGCCAATTTTCTAGAGGCAGATCATGAGTGGATAGCCATACCTGTTGCCCGGGCTGTAAAGCAGGTCCCTGTCTTCTCCTTCAGTTCACCTTGTCTCCATCCTCTGGGTAGAGGCTGGCAAAATCTCTTGCCCTATTCTATTTTTCAGGCAGCATTGGATGAGATCTTCAGCTGCAGTGACCCCAACCTTGGCCTCCTGTTCCAGAAAGAGGCAGAGGATAACCAAACTGGCACTCGAATAGTGACATTCTGACGCCAACTGCTGTAAGGTGTTCTGGGCAACCTCTGGCCACAAGTGCTCACACCACTCATCAGGTCTTTGAGGCCAGGCATCTTAGGGTACATTTAAAATCTTAGTTGGTCCACTTATCTGGCCATTGGACTGTGGGTTGAACCCAGAGGAAAGGCTTGATGTTGTCCTTATCAGCTTACAGAACATGCTTCCGAAATGTGACGCAAATTGTAGAACATGATCTGAAACGGTCCACTGGGAAACCACAGATTCTGAAAACCTGGTCCCGGACAAATTCTGCCGCAAACTCTGCTGTAGTTGGTAACTTGTTGAAGGCAATGGATCTGCAGCTATCATGATGATGGTCCTCCCCCAGAAAGTGGAAGACCTGTGAAATGGAGGTTTATGCCCATGGTCTGTCTAGAACAGGTGGAGGATGGAGGAGCCCTTGAGTTTGGTACGGGGCTCCTTGTTCCACATGCACACCTCAGATGCCAGCACGTACTTCCAAATGTCATTTGCTATTCTGGGCCACCAGTACCCTCGAGGAACTTGGGTCAAAGTCCACCTAGAGGACCATCCTCAGAAGACTCCCCTTGTGTCTCAGCCTTGTTAACCAGCTCATCAATCCCACAAAGGATTGGTGCTATCACCTTTGCTTGGGGCAAAATGGTGGCAAGTTGGTGTTAGAAATGATGAGACAAGGAGTCTGGTTTTTGAATCTTTGGCCCCAGTCAATAGGTCAGTATAAAGTTAAAATGGTTGAAGAAAAGAGACCTCCTCACCTGCCTGGAATTCAGTCTCTTGGTCTCCTGAATATAAGCCAGGTTCTTGTGGTATGTCTAGACAATAAAATAGTTCTTGGCACCTCTTCCTCAGCAGCCCCCCCCCCCCCAAAGCCAGTGAGACCATTCTTTCAATCTCCCGATTCCCAATGTCGTAGTTTCTCTCTGCCAGGGCTAGCTGTCTGGAGAAGAATGTACATGGATGGAGTTTACTGTCTGAAGGTGATCGTTGAGACAGCACTGCACCCATTTGGATGTCAGAGACGTCCACCTCCATGATGAAGGGAAGGTCCAGGTTAGATGAAACCAGGAGGGGAGCTGAAGTAAGCTGCTGTTTAAATTCTGTAAAAGCAGCCTCCGCTTCAGTAGTCCAGACGAAGGAGCCAAAAATGAAAAGGTTGTCATGTGAAATTCTGACTACTCCAACTTTACAAAGTCCGTTGTCCATGATGTGAATGATGTGCAACTCAATGGACTTTGAGAAGATTAGGATGTCATCCAAATAGACAAAGGCATACTTATGGAAAGTATCCCAGAGCACATCATTTATAAAGGCCTGAAAAACTGCTGGGGTGTTCTCAAGGCCAAAGGGCATAACCAGGTACTCATAGTGCCCTGTTGTATTGAATGCAGTCATCCGCTCATTGCCTTCCCTTATACAGACCAGATTGTATGCACTCCATAGGTCTATTTCTGAATACTCTTGCCCCTTGCAGGATTGCAAAGGCAGTGTTCATGAGTGGAAGGGGTGGGGGGGTAACAGCTAATGACTTATGAGATTTAATCCTCTAATCAATACATGGCTGCATGCTCCCATCCTTCTTTTGCACAAAAAAGTCTGTGCTGGCTGATGAGGAGGAATGCTGAATGAATCCCATAGCAAAAGCTTCCTTTATATATTCTTCCATTGCCCTTCTCTCTGGACCTGAGAACGCGTATGATCGAACATGCAGAGGACAAGTACCAGGCAGCAGATCTACAGTAGTCGTAGGATCTGTGTGGTGGTAGAAGAGTTGAGGCCTTTTCCTTGCTGAAGACCTCTTCCAAGTCCTTGTACATGGAAGATACGTTGACCTGCCTGTGTGTTGCAAGTTCTTCTGAACCCCACTTCAAGGATGACTCCTGAGGCTTCCTGGTGGCAGGGATGGTTTGACAAACCTCCGCACTTCTCCCTCAGCTCACTAGACTCCATCATATCTTCAGGCAATGGCAACGAGGTGTTACAGATTCTCCTTACACCCCCAGGAACAGGTTCCAAAGATCTCCATTTGGAAATCTTCACTTCAGACGGGACCTGGTGGCTGGATCCAGAATCTATGGGATTGGGAGTAGTAGCTGCTACTGTCATAATCCTCCTTATACTGGATGGTCTCAGTGGTTCTCCAGACAGCTACAGCTTTGGATGTTTGGCCTGTAGGTGACCTGCTTCCCTGCAGTAATAACAGCAGCCTTGATTCTGAAGTCAGGGCTTCTCATCGATGGTGAGCCTCGTGTAACTGATCTGCATGGGTTCGACAGAGTCCCAAGCAGGTGAAGGGCTTGTGCTGGTCTGAAGTTGAAGCAGGAGATGGGTGGAACTGCAATAGCTTCAGGCCGGGCTCAGGCTAGCCCTCTTCGACCTCGAAATGTGGTCCCTCTTATGCTGCCAGACCATGATCAAAATGAATGGGCTGGTCGATGAGGACCTCTAAGTCCTCTGTTGGCTCTCCCAAAGCGAAGACATCCTTTAGATCATCCTGGAGTCCATGGTAGTAGAGTGGCCAAGGCTTCCTCATTCCAACCACTCTCTTGTGTCTAAGTTTGGAACTCAATAGCACAGTTGGCCACTGACTAACTTTCCTGATGCAGCTTTGCACCAGAGGGAGGTTAAAAGACCTTTCTCATGGTGGTCATGAATTCCTCCAAATCTGCGCAAATCTCCAATCTTCATTCCCTTTGCAGAGTGGCCCAGGTGAGGGCTCTCCATGTCAGGAGAAGATCATGAAGGCCACTTTTCAGTGCTCTGAAGGAAACCGAGATGTTGGAGTGAGCATTGGATGACGAAGACATGGCAAGAACCCAGGCCTCTGTCAAGTCTCTCCAGGGTCAGAAGATGCACTGGCTCCAAAGAGGCACCAACAGCCTCACCGGAGTGATTTTGACATCCTCCTTGCGAAAGTTTATGTGGCGCTCGTGTATCTCAAAGCTCTGTCTAGAAATCTTGCTGTGGCTGGTCAGGGTGGCTGAGAGATTTTGAAACCCCATTAGATCCATGTTGGCTCCATCATACTGTGACAAGGGATCTTGATGAGGATGGTTTGGACCCAAATGCTGGAGTATCTGAGGTTGGAATTGAGACACAGTATCAAGCTGGAATGAGAGCTGAACACAAACAAAACACTAGATGATATCCCCCCCCCCCCTCCTGTCTTCTCCTATCATTTCGGATGTCCCCCCTCCCCTTACTATCTCTTCTTTCAGTTAGTCTTGACGAAGGGTCTCGGCCTGAAACATCGACTGCACCTCTTCCTACTGATGCTGCCTGGCCTGCTGCGTTCACCAGCAACTTTGATGTGTGTTGCTTGAATTTCCAGCATCTGCAGAATTCCTGTTGTTTGAGATGATATCTCCAGTTTGGTTTACAATTGAGCACCAAATCTCAGTTCAAGTGCTCCTTAAATACTCAATACTTGGCACCAAAAACATGATTGCCAATTGGAAGAATGGTCCTGAACCATTAAAGGGGCCAAGCCTGCTATCCCTACTCTGGAGAGTTAGAGCGTCTCAACTCCGGACGCCGGTGTGGTTGGGAGCAACTTGCAACACTTTAGTATTACTGATGTTAAGTGCAAGGTTGTTGGTGCACATCACTCAACTAGCTGGTACAGCTCTCTCCTGTACACATTCTCGTCACCACCTGAGATTCTGCCAACAATGGTTGTATCATCAGCAATTTTATAGGTGGCATGTCCAGAGCATACTTTTGTATACTATCTTTACCTTCGTAATGACTTTTTAGTTGCCTTCTGTTGGTTTTTAAAAGTTTCTCAATCCTCCAATATCCCACCATTTTTTGCTTTATTATACACCCTCTCTTGGGCTTTTATGTTGGCGTTGGCTTCTCTTGTTAACCACAGTTGTGTCATCTTTCTGTTAGAACACTTGTTCTTCTTTGGAATCTACATACCTTGTGCCCTCCAAATTGCTTCCAGAAATTCCAGCCATTGCTGCTCTACCATCAACCCTGCCAGTGTTCTTTCCGATCAGTTCTGGCCAACTCTGCTCTCGTGCTTCTGTAATTGTGTTCACACCACTGTAATACTGATAGATCTAACTTTAGCTCCTCCTTTTCAAATAGCTCTCTAATCTATTCTGGTTCATTGCACAACATCCAATCCAGAATAGCTGGATCACTAACTCCTAGTGATTTCATCTCGAGGGCACTCTAGAAATTCCCCCTCCTAGAAATCAGCACCAACCTTATTTTCCCAATATCTCTCCATATTGAAGTCCTCCATGACTATTATAACATTGGCCTTTTGACATGCATTTTCTGTCTCCCATTGTAATTTGTAGGCCACATCCTTACTATTGTTTGGAGGTCGGTATATAACTCCCAGCAGAATCTTGTTACCCTTACAGGTCCTTAGCTCTATCTACAATGATTCAACACCTTCTGTCCCTATGTTACCTCTTTCTAATGATTTGATTTCATTTTTTACCTACAGAGCAATGCCACCCACTCAGCCTTCCTGCCTGTCCTTTACATACAATGTGTACACTCCCAGCTATCATCTTCTTTCAGCCATGATTCTGTGATGCCTGCAACATCATACAACAATCTGTAACTGTGCTGCAAGTTCACTTATCTTATTCCATACACTGTGCACATTCAAATATTCTCCTTCAGTCTTGTATTCACTCTTTTTGATTTTTTTTCCATCTTTTCCATTGCAGCTTATCCTGGTGACTGTAATTTTACCCTATCATCAGGCTGTCCTCACTACAAATTGTCTTTCTTTGTAAGCCAGCTACCTCATCTTCAGCTTTATTATCTATCTTTCCTATGATACTTCTTGCATTGAAACATAGACAGCTCAGGACACACTTCTGCTCCAGATGTTTTACCCCACTCTCCTCGACGCTGAGGCTGTGTCATGTCCCGACTGCTCCGGGCTTAGTGTCTGTGAGTTTCACAGTGATTCGCCTCTGTGTGATGAACTGAGACCGTGATTATGGGCCCACTCCAGCTGACCCCAGCTTTCTGGTTTATGGACTCAATTTTGTTCCGAATGCTGATGCTTGCTTCATTGTTTGCATGATTTTTTTCTCTATCTGTGCATTGGGTGTTGGTCTCTTTTTAAATTGGCCTCTTCAGTTTCTTGTTTTGTGACTGTCTGTTAAGCAGATGAATCTCAGGGTTGTACGATTTATGCAAACTTTGATAATAAAATGTATTTTGTGCTTTGAACTACTTCGAACTTTTTGAGATTCAGTTTCTTGTGGGCATACTCAATAAATCCATAATACAATAATAGCCATAATAGAATCAATGAAAGATTGTACCAACCCTAACCAATGTGCAAAAGACAAGAAACTGGGAAAATAAAAAAGAAAACAGTAATAATTAATAAATAGATAAATAAATAAATAGGTGGACAGATAGATTGATTAATAGGCGATAAACATCGAGAAGATGAGATGAACAGTCCTTGAAAGTGACTCCATAAGTTGTGGGAACACTTCAATGATGGGACAAGTGAAGATGAGTGAAATTATTCCCTTTGATTCAAGGGTCTGATGGTTGAGGGGTAATAACTGTTCCTCAACCTGGTGGTGTGAGTCCTGAGGTTCCTTTACCTTCTTCTTGATGGCAACAGTGAGAAGAGACTTGTTCTGGGTGGAGAGTGTCCCTGATGATGGATGCTGCTGTCTGATGACAGCGTATCATGTCAATAAGCTCAATGGTGGGGAGTGCTTTACCCATGAGGGACTGACCAAAAGACATATAGGGTCCATGACCTCGCTGTTGTATTCTTTCATAGCTACAGACTTTGTGTCTGTCTCCCGGATACATACAGTTGCAAAAATCCCATTTAACTTCTCTCCCATTTCTTTGGGCTCTGTGCATAGATTACCATTCTGATCTTCAATTTTGTCTCTTGCTATTCTTTTGCTCTTAGGATTCTCTTTCACCTTGTCCATTAGAGCAACATCATGTCTTCCTTAAGCCCTTCTGATTTCCTTCTTAAATACGCTCTTACATTTTTTATACAGTACTCCTCAAGTACCTCATTTGTTCCTCCCTGCCTATACCCTTTACATACTTCCTTCTTTTTCATAAACAGGTCCTCGATATCTCTCAAAACTCAAGGTTCCCTAAACTTGTTATCCTTGTCTTTTATTCTAACAGGAACATACAAACTTTCTACTCTCAAATTTTACTTTTGAAGATCTCCCACTTATCAAGTATACCTTTACGAGAAAACAATCTGTCCCAATCCACATTTACCAGATCCTTTCAAATCCCATCAAAAATGGCCTTTCTGAAATTTAGAATTTGAGAATTCTAATTAGAATGTTTACTCATAGACCAGATCCATCCTTTTCCATAATTACTTTGAAACTAATGACATTATGATCATTAGATGTAATGTACTCCCCTACTTAAACTTTGAAAACCTACCCTGTCTCATTTCCTAACAGAAGACCTAGTATCACATTCTCTTTGGTCGGGACGTCTATGTAATTTTTAAGGAATCCTTCCTGCACACGTTTGACAAACTCTTTCCCATCTAGCCCTTTTACAATATCTCCCAGTCAATATGTGGAAGGTTAAAATCACCAACTTTAACAACCTTATAGTTTCTGCAAACAGTCTGCGATCTCTCTCTTCTAAATCCCACGGGCTGTTGGGTGGTCTATAATCCCATTGACATGGTCACACCTTTCTTATTCCTCAGGTCTACCCATAAAGCCTCTTTAGATGAGCTCTCCAATTTGTCCTGGCTGAACACTGCCATGATATTTTCCCTGACTAGTAATGTCAGCCCTCGCCCTTTAATCCTCCCTCCACCCTACACTGTCGTGTCTCCAACAATGATTTGGTGGGTTAATTATCCACTGTGAATTACCCCTGTTGTGGGTTGTTGTCAGGCAAATAAGTTAAAGAGAATGTGAAAGGAAATAGGTTACAGGGAAATAGGTGTGGAATGGGATTGCCTTAGAGCTGGTATAGATGAAGACCATAACACTATCAGACATAGGAGCAGAATTAGGCCAATATTATGAAGGAGCTAATTATTGACTACAGGAGGAAGAAACTGGAGGTCCTCACTGGGGGATCAGGGGTGGAGAGGATCAGAAACTTTCAATTCCTCGGAGTAATCATTCAGAGGTCTGTCCTGGGACCCATAATTAAGTGTTGTTACAAATAAAGCACTGTAGCTTTTTGACTCTCTTAGAAGATTGGGTGGTGGAGAGTATATTGACTGGCTGCATCATAATCTGGTATGGAAACACCAATGCTCTGGAACAGAATATCCTACAAAAAGTATTGGATATGGCTCAGTCCATCATGGGTTATGCTCTCCCCACCATTGAGCCCATCTGTATGGAGTGCTGTCGCAGGAAAGCAGCCTCCATCTTCAAGGAACCTCAACATCTAGGGCATGCTCTCTTCTCACTGCTGCCATCAGGAAAGAGGTACAGGAGCCTCAGGAAACACACCAACAGGTTCAGGAACAGTTACTGCCCATCAACAATCAGGCTCTTGAACTAGAGGAATAACTTCATTCAACTTCTCTCATCCCATCACTGAATTGTCCCAGCAACCTATGGACTCACTTTCGAGAACTCTTCATCCTATGCTTGCAATATTTATTGTTTTTTTTCTCAGCTCAGGCTGGTAAGACCTGAGGTGTGGGCATAGCCAAGCACACTCATTTCTCAATTGCTAGTAACTTTTGGACTATTCCTCTGATGTTTAATATTGTAGCTTTCTGACAATTCATATAAATCTCACCGTGTAGCTAAATTGTTTAACGCTATTGAGTAGTGACTTTGGGATGATACCAGTTGTAGATATTATTATCGGGACAATGTATACCCTGTTCATGTTCCATAGTTTTTCAATTTCCTCTTTTAATTCAGCATATTCTGGTGTTTATCTCTTACTGATTTCTGTATGTTGTGTGTGTTTGGAATGGCTACATCTATAAAGTTGTTCTTGCTTATTTGTCCTGTATTATTAAATCCGGACAATTATCTGTCCTATTTGTATCCTATCCTATCTGTATTCTCCTATCTGTACATTACACCCAACTCTATCTGTAAGAATGGATTGGTTACAATATAATTTGGCGGACTCTGTCTCTAAAACTGGACCAGGCTTGGATTTATAATAAGATATGGTGTCTTATGAGTTTATATTTTAAAGCAAGATTTTGGTGAATGATGTTTGTCATTTGATTGAGATTCATAGTCCACTAAGACAGTTGTAGTCTGTGACATTCAAGTGTGGTGATCCAAAACTATACAAGAAGGCCAGGTACGACTTATGGAGGGCTATCTCAATAGCAAAAGAACAAATCAAAATGAGGTTGGAGGCAGAATCGGATACATGTTGACTCTGGCAGGGTTTGCAGGCCATTGCTTCCTACAAGGTGAAAATTAACATCATGGATGGCTGTGAAGCTTCTCTCCCAGATGAGCTCAATGATTTTTTATGCTCGCTTTGAAAGTGAGACTAAAACTACAGCTATGAGGATCCCTGCAGCATCTGACGAGCCTGTGACCTCTGTCTTGGAGGCCAAATTCAGACTGTCTTTCAAGACAGTCCTTGATGGAGTACCTGTTAGGGCTCTGAAAACCTGTTCAACCAATTGGTGAGAATGTTCAGACATTTTCAATCTCTCATTGCTACAGTCAGAAATTCCCACCTGCTTCAGAAGGGCAACAATTATACCAGTGCCCTCGAAGAGCAGGATGATGTGACTTAATGACCGTCATCCAGTAGCACTCACATCTACGGTGATGAAGTGCTTTGAGAGGCTGGTGATGACTGGAATCAACTCCGGTCTCAGCAAGGACCAGGACCCTCTGCAGTTTGCGAATCACTACAATAGATCTACAGTGGATGTGATCTCATTAGCTCTTCTTGTGGCCTTGGATCACCTGGACAATACTAATACCCATGTCAGGCTGCTGTTTATTGACTACAGCTCAGTGTTTAACACAATCATTCCTTCAGTTCTCATCATAAAGCTCTGAAACTTGAGCTTCTGTACCACCCTCTGCAACTGGTTCCTTAACTTCCTCACCAGAAGACCACAATCTGTGTGGATCGGAAATAACATCTCCACCTCGCTGACAATCAACAGTGGCACACCTCAAGAATGTGTGCTTAACCCACTGCTCTACTCTCTCTACATCTATGACTGTGTGCCTAGGCACAGATCAAATGCCATCTATAAATCTGCTGATGACACAACTATTGTTGACAAAACTTCAGATGGTGATGAGAAGACGAGGTAGATCAGCTGGTTGAGTGGTGTCGCAGCAAAAATCATGCACTCAATGTCAGAAAGATGAATTGTGGACTTCAGAAAGGGAAGGATGTTGGAACACACACCAGTCCTCTTCAAGGGATCGGAAGTGGAAAGGATGATCAATTTAAAATTCCTGGGTGTCAACATCTCTGAGGAACTATCCTTAGCCCAACATATCGTTGAAGTACAATGAAGGCACAGCAGCAGCTATATTTCATTGGTTATCTGTGGAGACTGATATGTCACCAAAGACATTCACAAATCTCTACAGACATACCATGGAGAGTATTCTAACTGGCTGCAACACCCATCTAGTATGGAGGGGCACTGCACATGATCGAAAGAAGCTACAGAAAGTTGTAAACTCAGCCAGCTTCTTCATGGGCACTAGCCTCTCAGGCATCCAGGATACCTTCAAGGAATGATGCCTCAAAAAGGTGGCATTCTATCACCCAGGCCATGCCCTCTTCTCATTATCACCATCAGTGAGGAGGGACAGAAGCCTGAAGACACACACTCAATGATTCAGGAACAGCTTATTCCCCTCTGCCATCAGATTTCTGTATGGACATCGAACCCATAAACACGACCACACTAATTTTTTTCTCTCTTTACGCACTAACTATTTAATTTAAATGTATACATTTTTTTACTGCAATTTACAATTGTTATTATTATGTCTCGATATGTACTGCTGCCACATTACAGCAAATTCAACAACATACGCCGATTATTTTAACCGGATTCTGAGTTTGGAATGCAGGAGCGAACATGAGGCATCAGAATTATATGAAGATGCCACTCAGTCTCTCGATCTTGCTCAATACCCTCACGACTGTGACCAATTACTGAGTGGGAGCATGAGAAGAGAGCTACCTGGTCACTCAGGTACACACTCAAGATTAAAAAGGCATTGCTTCACGGTAGAGTTGGACTGTGGCCAATCACTGAGCGGGATTCATTAGAAAAGGCCAATAAAAATGAGGCAGGCACAAGCAGAGGTGCCATTGTTGTGAGTGGGTCAGTGTTGGAGTGGCTTTGGCTCATCAGGCGTAGGTGAGATCAGGCTTGTGCGAGATAAGTATCTGGTAAGTTTCTCCTTTATTCTTCAGTCCTTGTCTGTTAGGGCAAGATAGTGCAGTGAGAATGTTTGATCTGTGTTTGGGATGTGAGAATCTCGGGAGACCTCCAGTTTCCCAGATAACCACATTTGCACCAAGTACACCGCGCTGTAGTTAAAAAACTGGAGTTGCAGCTCTGAACGTCGGTTCATCTGGAAGAAAAGAGGGATGATAGACAGGAGCTACAGGAGGTAGTCATTGGGGTAATGGGGGGTGCTGCAGTGACAGGGTCTCTGGCACTGAGTCTGCTGCTGTGGCTCAGATGAGAAGAGAGGTGAAGAGGACTGCAGTGGTGATAGGAAACTCCAGAGTCAGAGGAGCAGAGATGAAATTCTGTGGCACAATAGAGATACCCAGATGGTATGTTGCCTCCTTGGTGTCAGGGGTTGCGATGTCACGGATCAAGTCCACGGCATTCTTAAGGGGGAGGATACATAGCCAGAAAGCTGGGAACTAGAGTGATCCTGCTGAGGATGAGGTAGTTGGTTTACAAACAGAGGCAGTGTGTAGTGAGACTGCTTGGAAGGACAGGCTGATGATAGGGCAAAATTGAGGTAGCAATAGAGGACAAGGTGAACAAGGTAATAGATGAACTGAATAAGTATTTTGCATCAGTCTTCACTGTAGAAGTGTTAGGGAAATTAATTTGCTAAAGAAATTTAATTAAAGTTGATCACAAATAAATTAGACAGACGTAGAAGTAAAGAAAGCTATATTCATGATATTGTGGGGAGTGGAACTGCTAACAGAGTGTTTTGAACTCCTAGTAACACAGAGAGCACAGCTCCTTTTATACATGTAAAATCAATTGCAAAAGCAAAAAAATTCTTACAAGATAAGCAACTGTAAATATCTATTCTATGAGTTCTCTCTACAGAAAGCCAAGGCCATATCTATAATAAACTATGCTGCTAACTGGTTTCCATACTCAAAAAGCCAAAATGAACCCTTAGTCTATCAAAATCTTTAACTCACAATATTTTCTCCACAGGAAGACACGAGCAGTATGCCAGAAGTTCAAGAGTGTCAGGGAGTAGAAGTTGCCATTAATAGGGAGAAGGTACTTGGGAAACTGAAAGGTCTGGAGGTAGGTAAGTCACCTGGAACAGATGGTGTACACTCCAGGGTCCTGAAGGTCAGAGAGATTGTGAAGGCATTAGTAATGATCTTACAAGAATCAATAGATCCTGACATGGTTCTGGAGGAATGGAAAACTGCAAATGTCACTCCACTCTTCAAAAAGAGTGAGAGGCAGAAGAAAGGGAACCATAGGCCAGTTAGTCTGACCTCAGTGGTGGGGAAGATATTGGGGTCAACTGTTAAGGAAATAGTTTGGGGGTACTTGGAGGCATGTTATAAAATAGGCCATACTCTGTATGGTTTCCTCAAGGGAAAATCTTGCTTGACAAATCCGTTGGAATTTCTTGAGTAAGTAACAAGCAGGATAGATGAAGGAGAAGCAGTGGAATATGTGGACTTGGATTTTCAGAAGGTTTTTGACAAGATGCTACACGTGAGGCTGCTTAAAAAGTTAAGAGCCCATTGTATTACAAGAAAGATACTAGCAAGGATAGACCTTTAGCTAATTGACAGGAGGCAAAGAATATGGGTCTTTGTTGGGGCCAATTCTTTTTACGTTATATGTTAATGATTTGTTTGAAGGAATTGATGACTTTGTGACCACGTTTGCGGACAATACCAAGATAGGTGGAGGAGCAGGGGGTTTTGAGGAAATGGATAGACTACCGAAAGACTTGGACCGATTAGGAGAATAGGCAATGGAAGTGGTAGATGGTTACAACGTCTGGAAATGCATGGTCATGCACTATGGCAGAAGAAATAAAAGGGTAAATTATTTTCAAAAGAGGCAATTCAATAATGTGAGGTGCAAAGGGGCTTGGGTGTCCTTGTGCAGGATTCCCTAAAAGTTAATTTGCAGGTTGAGTGTGTGGTGAGGAAGGCAAATAAGATGTTAACATTTATTTTGAGAGGACTAGAATATAAAAACATATAATGCTGAGACTCTATAAAACACTGCTGAGACCTCACTGGGAGTATTATGAGCAGTTTTGGGCCCCTTATCAAAGAAAGTATGTGCTGACATTGGAGAGGGTTCAAAGGAGGTTCACAAAAATGATTCCAGGATTGTAAGGCTTTTCATATGAGGAGTGTTTGACTGCTCTGGGGCTATACTCACTGGAATTCAGAAGAATGAGGGGTGACCTTATTGAAACCTATCTAATGTTGGTAGGCATTAATAGAGTGGATGTACAGAGGATATTTCCTATGGTGGGGGACCCGAGAATACAACCTCAGAATAGATTGGTGTTCTTTTAGAAGAGAAATGAGGAGGAATTTCTTTAGCCATAGAGTAGCGAATCTGTGGAATTCATTGCCACAAGTGGCTGTGGAGGGCAAGTGATTTGGTCTATTTAAGGCAGAGTTTATAGTTTCTTGATTAGTCAGGACATGAAGGGATACAGTGAAAAAGCAGGAGTCTGGGGTTGAGAAGGAAATGGATCAGCCATGATGAAATGGTGGTGCAGCCTCAATGGACCAAATGGCCTAATTTTGCTCCTATATCTTATGGTCTTATAACCAACACTGGTACACATCAAGATGGGCTGAAGGGCCTGTTCTGTGCTGTACTTTTCTATGACACTAAAAGAAGAAAGGAACACACAACAGTCCTCATCAAGGAATCAGAAGTGGAAGACTGATCAATTTCAAGTTCATGTGTGTCAACATCTCTGAGGATCTATCCTGGGTCCAGCATATCGATGCAGTTACAGAGGAGGCATGATAGGAGCTATATCTTATTAGGAGTTTGCAGAAATTTGGTATGTCATCAAAAACACTCATAAATTTCTACAGATGTACCGTGGAGGGATTCTGAAAGGATACATCACTGTCTGGTATGGTGGGGGAGTGTGGGGGGGGGGGGAGGCACTGCACAGAATCGAAAAGGCGACATCTATCATTAAGACCCCTGTCACCAAGAACATGTCCTCTTCTCATTGAACAAACATTTGTCAGTGATTCTGATTCTGATTCTGACTTTGGAACACAGGAGGGAACATCATTCACTGGAATTGTAAGTTACCACTCAATCTCTCGAACTTGCTTAGTTTGTTCACAACTGATGCTATTGCAACTTCATCTGTGTATTCTAATCTCCCATAGGAACCTTTCATCATCTGTCCTATCAATAATCTCTCCATCCATAAAACTACCCAAATACTTCATCCTACTGCTCTTTGAAGAAGCAGGTTACCCCACCCCACCTCCATTTCCAGATCAGAATCTGATATTTTTACCGCTGATTTATATGAATTTGCTGTTCTGCGACAGCAGTATGGTGCAAAAACACACATTACAATAAATTACACAAATAAATAAATAGTGAAAAAAATTAATAATGATGTAATGTTCTTGGGTGCATGGACCATTCTGAAATCTCCCATGATCTTGCGAGAATCTCCTACAAAAGACCAAACCTCATTTCCACATTCAGCCTGTCACAATCCCTCAGGATTTTAACTGTAAGGGTGGGATAATAGATATTTACTATGATTGGACTCACTTACTTCTGACATTAACTTGTGGCATCAACATAATCAAGAACGATTGCATGGCATGGAAACTGCACTGTGGCAGACAGGAAGGTTCTACTGCCCAGCGCATCACTGGTACCGCTAACAAGAACATACATACAGAAAGGTGCTGGAAAAAGGTCAGCCACATTATGAACGATCCCACCCACGCTGCTCATGGACTATTTGCCCCACTCTCTTCAGGGAGGAGGCTGCATAGTATTCGTGCCAGAACACCCAGACTTATAAACAGCTACTTCCTACGCTACTTTGCTATGGTAAAAAAAGCAAAGATAGCATGCAGTCAGACTGTCAGGAAGGGCTGGCATTATAGGACATAGCTGCAGCCAGCGGGGTGAGTATCAGTGTATTAGGGATGTGGAATCAAAAAGGGTAGCAAATGCAGCATTCAAAGTGTTATATCTTGATGCACGGAGTATAAGAAATAAGGTGGATGATCTTGTTGCACTTTTATAGATTGTCAGGTATTAGATTAGATTCAACTTTATTGTCATTGTGCCGAGTACAGATACAAAGCCAATGAAATGCAATTAGCATCTAACCAGAAATTCAAAGAATAGTGTTATTTACAAAATCACTGTGAATAAAAAGTAAGTGCTACAGCACACAAATATAAAAGAACTGAGACAGGACAATATGGGTGCAATACTGCTTAGCGCTGTGATGTGAGGTTTAGCAGGGTCACAGCCTCAGGGAAGAAGCTCTTCCTGCGCCTGCTGGTGCGGGAGCGGAGGCTCCTGTAGCGCCTACCGGATGGGAGGAGAGTAAAAAGTCCATGGTTAGGGTGCGATGCATCCTTGATAATGCTTTTCGCCCTGCCCATGCAGCGTTTATGGTAGATGTTCTCAATGGTGGGCAATTTGGTGCCAATAATCCGCTGGGCAGTTTTCACCACACGCTGGAGTGCTTTGCGGTCCAATATGGGATAATTGCCATACCACACTAAGATGCAGTTGGTGAGTATACTCTCAATGGTACAGCGGTAGAAGTCCGTCAGTACCCTGGGACAGAGGTGAGCTTTCTTGATGCTCTGCAGGAAATAAAGGCGCTGTTGTGCCTTTTTGATCAGGATGGAGCAGTTCAGGGACCAGGTGAGATCCTCGGAAATGTGGATACCAAGGAATTTGAGGCTTGATACATGCTCCACTACAGCTCCGTTGATGTAGATGGGGACGTGAGTGTGGCTCCTAGGATGCCTGAAGTCCACAATGATCTCCTTGGTTTTCTGGGTGTGAAGGGCCAGGTTGTTGTCGGCACACCACACGGCCAGGTGCTGAACCTCATCCCTGTAGGCCTTCTCATCATCCCCTCTGACCAGGCCAACCACCATGGTGTCGTCTGCGAACTTGATTATGGAGTTAGAACCATGTAGAGGAACACAGTTATAGGGGAAAAGGGAGTACAGAAGAGGGCTCAGCACACAGCCTTGAGGCATGATGTTGTGGCTATCACTGAATCATGGCTGAAAGAAGTTACACGTTGTATCGGAGGGATAGGAAGGTCGGCAGAGGGGGTGACGTGGCTCTACTGGTAAGTAATGACATCAAATCAGTAGAAAGATGTGACATACGAACAGAAAATGTTGAATCCTTGTGGGTTGTGTTGAGAAACTGCAAGGGTAACAGGACCCTGATGGCAGTTATATACAGGCCTCTCAACAGTGGCAGGGGTGTGGACCACAGAGAGGAGTTGACCAAAGTAAATTGGAAGGAGATGCTGGCAGGGATGACAGCAGAGCAGCAACAGTGTGAGTTTCTGGGAAAATTGAGGAAGGTGCAGGATAGATATATTCCAAAAACAAAGAAAAACTCAATTGGCAAAATAAGACAATCATGGCTGACAAGGGAAGTCAAAGCTAATGTAAAAGCAAAAGAGAGGGCATACAACACAGCAAAAATTAGCTGAGAGACAGAGGGTTGGAAGCTTTTAAAAACCTATAGAGAGCAAATAAAAGAATCATTGGTTGGGAAAAGATGAAATATGAAAGCAAGCTAGCACACAATAAAAGAGAGATGACAGTGGATATAGGACCGCAAAAAAATGAGGCCAGAGAGATAGTAGCTGGGGACAAGGAGATGGCAGATGAACTAAATGAGTATTTTGCATCAGCCATCACTGTGGAAGACACTAGCTGTGTGCCAGATGTTGAAGGGTGTGAGGGAAGAGAAGTGAGTGCAGTTACTATTACAAGGGAGACGGTGCTCAAAAAGCTGAAATGCCTAGGGGTATGTAAGTCACCCAGACCAAATGAACTTCACCTTAGAGTTCTGAAAGAGATAGTGGTGGAGATTGTGGAGGTAATAGTAATTATTTTTCAAAGATCATTGGACTTTGTCCCACATCGAACTGCAAAGCACTCCAGCGTATGGTGCCAGAAGACTGGAAAATTGCAAATGTCACTCCATTCTTTAAAAAAGAAGGAAGGCAGCATAAAGGAAACGATAGGCCAGTTAGACTGACCTCAGTGCTTGGGAAGATGTTGGAGTCAAATTTTAAGGATGAGGTTATGGAGTACTTGGTGACACAGGACACATGGGATTCAGATTGAAGGAAAATCTTGCCTGACGAACCTGTTGGAATGCTTTGAGGAGATTACATGTAGTATAGATAAAGGGGTTGCAGTGGATGTTGTGTGTTTCGATTTTCAGAAGGCCTTTGACAGGATGTCATCCATGAGTCTGCTTGCCAAGTTAAGAGCCCAGGGTTTTACAGGATAGTTACTGGCAAGGTTAGAGCAGTGACTGATTGGTGGAGGTAGCGAGGGGGAATAAAAGGATCTTTTTCCCTTAGGCAGTCAGTGACTAGCGATGTTCTGCAGGGGTCATTGTAGGAACTGTTTGTTTTCATGCTGTATATCAATGATTTAGATGATGGAATAGATGGCTTTGTTGCCAAGTTTGCAGATGATGATACGAAGATTGGTGCAGGGGGTGGTAGTGTTGAGGAAACAGATAGGCTGCAGAAGGATTTAGACATATTAGGAGAATGGGTAAGAAAGTGAAAAATGAAATACAATGTTGGAAAATCCATGGTCATGCATTTTGATAGTAGAAATAGATGTGCAGACTATTTTCTAAATGGGGAGAAAATCCAAAAATCCGAGATGCAAAGGGACTTGGGAGTCCTTGTGCAGAACACCATAAAGGTTAACTTGCAGGTAGAGATGGTAGTGAAGAAGGCAAATGCAATATTAGATGTGATGTTGAGGCTTTATAAGCACTGGTGAAGCCTCACCTTGAGTATTGTGAACAGTTTTGTGTTCCTCACCTCAAAAAAGATGTGTTGGCATTGGAGGGGTTTCAGAGGAGGTTCACAAGGATGACTCCAGGAATGAATGCGTTATCGTATGAGGAATGTTTGATAGCTCTGGGTCTGAACATGTTGGAATTTAGAAGGATGGGGGGGGGGGGGGGATCTCATTGAAAGCTTTCAAATGTTGAAAGGCCTAGAGAGAGTAGATGTGGAAAGGATGTTTCCTGTAGTGGGGGAGTTTAGAACAAGAGGGTACAGCCTCAGGATAGAGGGGAATCCATTTAAAACAGAGATGTGGAGAAATTTCTTTAGCCAGAGGATGGTGAATTTGTGGAATTTATTAACACAGGCAGCTGTGGGGGCCAGGTCATTGGGTGGTGGTAAGGCAGAGGATGATAAGTCCTTGATTGGACTTGGCATCAAAGGTTATGGGCTAAGGCTGGGGAGGGGGGCTGAGGAGGGGAAAAATATGATCAGCCATGATTGAATGGTGGAGCAAACTCGATGAGCCAAATGGCCTAAATCTGCTCCTTTGTCTTACAGCCTTCCCCAA
The DNA here is from genome assembly GCF_030028105.1 of Mobula birostris. Classification (NCBI taxonomy): domain Eukaryota; kingdom Metazoa; phylum Chordata; class Chondrichthyes; order Myliobatiformes; family Myliobatidae; genus Mobula; species Mobula birostris. The sequence goes on along the minus strand of NC_092374.1, from coordinate 79,151,605 downwards.
TGCAGTAAGACTGATCAAAATCTCCATCCAGTAACCCACACCTCCACATCCCTAATGGCCACTACTCTAGCATTACTTGTCAGAGCCACCATATGTACAGACACTCCACTGCCTATTATCACTTCATGGATATACAATTAATCTATCCATGTATATAAACTATCTTACATCTTTACATTAATCGTGTTCTTTATTTATTGTGCTTTTCATGCATTGGATCCAGAGTAACAATTATTTTGTTTTCCTTTACTCTTGTGCACTGATAATGACATTAAAGAATCTTGAATCTTGAATTTTAATCTGCAGCAGTTCATTCCACCTACACCACTGTGCAAAACTTTTAGGCACATGCGAGGAATTCTGTAAAGTGAAGGTGCTTTCAAAAATAATGAATTAAGAAGTTTGAAACGATCAAAAAAACTGTTAATAGTAGTAACAGTAAAAAACTAAATCTAATCAATATTTGATGTGACCACACTTTGCCTTTAAAACTGCATCAGTTCTCTTAAGTACGCTCCTCCACAACTCTGTAAGCCTCTCCAACCCCGATACCCCTCCCCACTTTTGTTACCCCCATCAGCTCAAAAACTCCTCCCATCTCTGTGACACCTCCCCGCCTGACTCTACATACCTCGCACTCCCAATGACCACCCTTTGACACCTATACTTCCCCATCTCTGTCACTGTCCACCTCGATATCCTCTGAGCCCCTACACCTTCTCTGTCACTCTCAATGGACCTAACCAGGTCACCTCCACCACCACCTTCCTCTGTCTGGGGAATCTAGTCCTCATCCTCCGCCATTTCTCTTTCATCTCCTCCCAATTTCTCTAAACACATGGTGTAGGCATGGGTATCCTCATGGGCTCTAGCTATGCCTGCCTTTTTATTTTTGGCTGTGTGGAACAGTTCATATTTAGAGACAAGCTCTCTACCGACACCTTTTATAAACCTACTGATTTCCACGGTTATCATGACTATACCACTTCCTACCCTGTCTCCAGTAAAAATGCTATTCCCTTTTCTCAGTTCCTTCATCTTGCCAAAGATGTTCCCAGGATGAGGCTTTCCTTTCCAGGACATCAGAGATGTTCCCCTTCATCAAAGAATGGGGTTTCCCTTCCTCCACCATTGCTTTTTGCCTTTTTTTTGCCCGATGCCAGCCCCCTAGGCCTGAGTTAAAGTCGTATTACCATTGCTGCTCCACCAACTGCTCTATTTCCTGTAAAAATGCCTTCAACCCATCTTCCCACCACCTTATCAGGAACAGAGTTCCTCTTACCCTTTGGGCAACCCTGTGAGCCTACGCATCTAACACACCCTCCACAACTTGCACCATCTCCAAAGGGATCCCACCAGAAAACACATCTTTACCTCCAACATCCCCACCCAACTCCCTGCTTTCTACAAGGATCACTCCCTCCGTGTTTTGTCCATTCATTCTCCCCACAAATCTCCCTCCTGGAATATATCACTGCAAGTGAGAGAAATGCTACACTTGCCCATTTACCTCCTCCCTCACCTCCCTTCATGGTCACAAACAGTCCTTCCAGGTGAGGGAAGACTTCATCTGTGAGTCTGTCAGGGTCACCTACTATATCCAAAGCTCCCATTGTGGCCTGCTCAATATCGGAGAGACCCGACGTAGATTGGGAGTTCGTTTTGTGAAGTACATTCACTCGGTCAGCAGCATACAGACTTTCTGGGCGATCAACTATTTCAAATCCAATCTCCATTCCCATTCCGACAAGTTGATCCATGGCCATCTTTACCACTCTCAGGATGGAGGAGCAACACCTCATATTCCTTCTGGGGAGCCTCCAACCTGACAACATGAACATCAATTTCTCTATCTCCCAACTCAACCTTCCCTTTCATTCCACTCCCCATTCTGGCTGCCGTCTTACCTCCTTTTTTCCTCCTCACCTGCCTATCATCTCCCTCCGGGGCCGCTTTTCCTTCCTTTACTCCCATGGTCCAGTCTCCTCCCTTATCATATTCCTTCTTTCCAGCCTTTTGATTTTTCCACCTACCACTTCTCTGCTTCTCACTTCATCTCCCACCCACCCACCTTCCCCCTCACTTGGCTTCACCTATCACTTGCCAGCTTGTACTCCATCCTGTCCACCCAACATCTTCCTTCCCATTCCCTCTATAGATGCTGCATGACCTTGCTGAATTTCTCCAACATTTTCTGTTTGTTACTCTACATTTCCAACATCAGCAGAGTCTCTTGTATTTATGGTGTCCCAATCTACATTGGGTCTCACTAATGTAGAGGAGGCCACACCGGGAGCACCTGATACAGTAGTTGACCTCAACAGACACAAAGTTGAAGTGTTGCCTCATCCAGAAAGACTCTCTGTGGCCCTGAATGTTGGTGAGGGAGGAGATTTAGGGGCAGGTGTAGCAACTCAGACACTTGCAGAGCTGGCCTCTGGCCTCTTACTGTACACCCGTACTTAGCGCTGTAACCCCCTGCCATTTATGGACAATACTCCCACTTGCTGGTGAATTCCCACAACAACAAGCCCTCCTGATTTGTGGACACCACTGCCACCAGGTGGTCCTCTGCTGCAATGACAGTGAGAAGCAGAAATGGGACACATCAGCCTGCTGAAATGTTTATTTGAGATTCAAGATTGTTTTGTCATTTCCAGTACATAACTGCAAATGAAAGCAAAGTAATTGTTACTCCAGCTCCGATGTAGTACCAAAAACAGAATAAGATAAAGAACACAATGACAAATATATATATACAGTACATGGATTGTATATTCATAGAATGACATTAGGCACAGGAGAGTTTGCACATATATAAGGTGACTGACAGGTAGTGTTTTTTGGGGGCGTGGGTTAATGGTTAAAGGTGCTGATCAGCCTTATTGCTTGGAGGAAGTAGCTGTTTTAGAGGCTGGTAGTCCTAGCATGGAATCTACATAGTCTCCTCCCCAATGGGAGTGTGACAAACAATCCATGAGCAGGGTGTATGGAAGTAGATGGTAAAAATCAGGTTGCTGCTGGATCCCAAATGAGGAAATCTGCAGAATGGCTATGAGATGACCTTTTTGGAGTGCTTTGTGGTTGGGCCCACAAGGGAAAAGGCAATTCTGGATTGAGGTTGTGTAATGAAGCAGATTTGATTCGGAAGCTTAAGGTAAAGGAGCCATAAGGTGCCAGTGATCATCATAAGATAGAATTCACTGTGTAGTTTGAAAGGGGGAAGGTACAATCAGATGCGTCAGTATTGATGGAGTGAAGTGAAGTACAGGGGAATGAGAGAGGAACTCTTCAAAGTCAACCGTTTATTCAACAGCTTATATTCCGTCTGGGTAGACTCCAAACTGACGGCATGAACATCGATTTCTCGAACTTCCAGTAATGTCCCCCCTTCACCATTCCCCATCCCCTTTTCCCTCTCTCACCTTATCTCCTCACCCACCCAACACCTCCCTCTGGTGCTCCTCCCCCCTTTTCTTTCTTCCAGAGCCTTCTGTCCTCTTCTCTCAGACTCACCCTTCTCCGGCCTTGTATCTCTTTTACCATTAACTTCCCAGCTCTTTACTTCATCCCTACTCTTCAGGTTTCACCCATCACATTGTGTTTCTCTCTGCCCTCCCCACACCTTTTAGATCTACTCCCCAGCTTTTTATTCTCCAGTCCTGCCGAAGGGTCTCCATCTGAAACGTCGACTGTATTTTTTTCCATAGATGCTCCTGGCCTGCTGAGTTCTTCCAGCATTTTGTGTGTGTTGCTTGGCCAGCATCTGCAAATTTTCTCTTGTCTATAATTTCCTGGTTTATTTTTTTGAAACTTTTTTAAACAACAGAACAACAGTATCTATCCAATAATCTTCCTGTACTTCACCCCTGGCTAAAGATATTTTAAATATCTCTTCCAGGGTACCTGCAATTTCTGCTTTAGGAAACCCTTGAAGCAGGACTATAACTCAGGTCCTCAAATCCTGGCAATAACTTTGTAAATTTCCTCTGCATTCTTTGAAACTTATTTACATCTTCCTGTTGCAAGGACGTGGCTGGGGACAAACCCAAGTGCAGGACACAGATGTTGAGGCAGAGTCATTAGGCGTAGCCCCTTCGCGAATGGGGAGTCAATACCCAGGAGACAATGTGAAGCTTAGAACTAACAGTTCTCAGGAATAGGAAACAGGGTTTGCTCTCATGAGAGTCGACCAACGAACTGGCGGCTTCTTACTGTGGTCGCAGGGTTTTTATCCTGCCGTTTGATGGGAAGCAGGTGCGTGTAGTTAGTGGTACTTGGGACTGATTGGAATCTAAATGAGGTGATCGAGGCCCAAATCTTGAGGCAAATGGCAAGGTGGGGAATTGCCAGGCGGGACCATGACACTTCCCTGCATACAGGAAACCAAAACCTGAACATAATACTTTATACACCAACATTTTATCCAATTTCAACATTCACTCCAACTCGTTTATGGAGGCCAATGTGCCAAAAGCTTTCTTTATGACCCTATTTACCTGTGATGCTGCTTTTAAGGAATTACGGATCTGTATTCCCAGATACTTATGTTCTGCTCTACTGCTTATCTGGTGTGTTTGGTCCTCCAAACTGTAATATCTCACATTAATATCCTTCTGCCATTTGTCATCTCATTTTCCCAGCTGGTCCAAATCCTGCTGCAAGCTTTGATAGTCCTCTCACTGTCCACTATACTCCCAATCTAGATTCAGTTTACCACGTTATTGTCCAGATGGTTGATATAGATGACAAAAAAATGGGCCCAGTACCAATCCCTGCAGCTCACCACAAGTCACAGGCATCAGTCAGAGAGGCAACCATCTGTAACCAATTGCTGGCTTCTTCTGTGAAGCCAATGTCTAATCCAATTTAGTACATCATCCTGAATGCCAAGTGACTGCAGCCGCTTGATCAACCTCCCATGTGGGACCTTGTCAAAGGCCTTGCTAATGTCCATGTAGACAACATGCAGTGCCTTGCCTTCATCAATATTCCTAACATCCTCAAAAAATTCCATAAGATTGGTTAGACATGACTTACCATGCACAAAGCCATGTTGATTGTCCTGAATCAGACCCCGTCTATCCAAATACTCATATTTCCAGTTGCCTAGAATACCTTCCAGTAACTTTCCCATACTGCTGTCAGGCTCACCGGCATTTAATTTCTTGGTTTATTTTTATAGCCTTTTTTAAACAACAGAACAACAGTAACTATTCATTAATCCTCCTGTACCTCACCCGTGACTAACAATGTTTTAAATATTGTTGCTAGGGCAGATGTAATTTCTCCCAAGTTCCTTTACACGTCAGATTTCTGAACAACAAGGTTGTTCCTTCAACCTGAGTGTGGCTTCATCACAACAGTGGAGGAGGCCTTGGACAATCACCTGAGCATCAACTCTGCAGAAACACCAGTGAGCTCACACTGAGGACAGGCCATTCACCTATTCCAAGTGTGGGAAAGGTGTCATTAGTATCCTGAGAGCTACTGAAACACCAGCCTTTGACGGGATCGGACAACCCGTTTGGATACAGGATTTTACGTAAGCGGTTGTCTCTTTTACATTTCTGCAGGTGACAGGATATGACCGGTCGAAATTTGATGATTCGGAAAAGGGGTTGCGCATGTTTCACGAGATGGGCGGTGAAATAATACGAGACTGGCAGCCCGGTAAAATTCTCACCTTGGCAGCAGAAATATGGCTGGTTGATATTTAATGAGATGAGTTCAGGATAAAGGAGGAAGGGCCTCCAGAGTACGTGAGAGTTGGTTTTTTTTGCGAGTATTAACGGAAAACAGGCTAGCAGTTTTTGTGAGAATTAAAGGCTGCGGGTGACATTGGGTATTCTGTATTGTTCCTAAGGAAAGAATCGGGACTGGGGACCCCGGTCAGGAGAGGCACCCACCACTACCTGACAGATTTGACCATATCAGCTGCCTCCTGATAATATAGCCAGTTGAAATTGATTAAGGGGAAGGCAGGCTGGCTAAATTTCTCACCCAGTGGCTTGTGCCTAGGCCCTTGTGTTGTCTATTTTGTGTCTACACGCTGTTTGTCTCGTTGGTTTGTCTGTGTTTCATGTACTTGTGATTTTGGTTACTTGCTTTACTTTGCACAGCACTTTGGTCAATGTGGTTGTTTTTAAATGTGCTATATACTTGACTTGACTTGATAATTAACAACAACTGATAAGGGCAATAATGGGACAGGCCCTTGATACAGCTATGTGTGAATGAATACCGGATAAGAAAAGGACCTCCGGATGTTAAGCGTAGCGCTAACAAAGAAACTAGGGAAACAGTATGGCCACCAGCGGAAACGAGCAGTAAATTTAATTTGGAAAAAGAATTGCAGTAAAAAGTGGAAATTATTGATTAAAAAATGGAAAGGTAGAGCCTATGCTAAATGGAATGGTACCTTACTGGCCAGCTGGAGGAATAATGCATGTGATAAAGGGATAGAGGTATGTACGGCAGAAGGGACTCCCAAGAGTTGGGAGAAACTGCAGGAGAAGTGCTAATGGGTAGAAGGGTGAAGAAGGAGAGAACGAGAAACAAAGAACACAGGCAAAAGCAGATACGGACAGACAGGAAGGTTTAAAATTGGCAGTGCCGCACATGAAGATCTAGGGCCAATATGGGATCCCAAACCCATATCTGGCATACCGACCCTGTTTAAGGACAGTGACCGCAATGAGGATTGGGCACCCACCTTATCCCCACCTTACCAGAAGCCGAGTGTACCCAGTGCTTCCGAACCCCAATCCTCCCAGTATTCAGATACGGTGGCCGCTCGGGTAAAACAGCAGCGGCAAGGAAGGGAAGGCTCCCAATACCTTGAGATCCAGAAAGGGAATACCAGGGATTATTCCAAGACAGGGAGGAAAGAATCCAATAAAACCCCAGAGTTAAGGGCTCCACAGAGACAATTGCCTACCCAAATGCTGCCCAGTCCACGAGCAGCCGAGGAGGGACATGTAATATTGATGTGACTCGGACACCGCTGTAGATTGAACAACCACGTTTATTCACCAGGCTTCCATTCTTACTTCTCTACGTCCTGACGTCATATGCAATCTTACGCTACTAATACTCACACAATACGCATCCTCCTTCTCAAGATTTTTTTTTCTTTTTACAACACTGTGAATTACCAAAACAATGTCTCTAGGTATGCTCTTCTTAAAGCCTGATTTATACTTCTGCGTCAACGCAATGCCGTAAGTACTGCGTTGCTGCAAACCCTACGCAAAGCTGTCACAGATTCCTACGCCAGAGCCTGCATTGCTGCGACGCGCACCTCTCCCAAAATGTAACCGCGTGTCGCGGCAACCCAGAACGCAACAGCTGTGATTGGTCCGCTTGGTAGCATCGCATTTCATCCTAGGCTGCAATAGCTTCCCATTGGGCAACTGAAGGGCAGGGAAGGAACTCTGACTGCAATGCTTTCCATAAAGCTTTACAGACCTCCAAAATTATGGAGGACACATTCGCTTTTACGAAAAAAGACGCTCGCTTCTTGTTTACCCCGAGAAAGACTACCATGACCATGAAGCCTTGCGCAGGCAGGTGTGTGCGCATGTGTGACGTGCCCGAATTGCAGAGCGACGCAGACACACCAACACACAAGTATAAATGCTCACAATGCACGTAGGCCACTTGCATAGGTTATGGCGTCCATTTGACACACAACAAGACTACCATGACCATGAAGCCTTGCACGGGCAGGTGTGTGCACATGCGTGGTGTGCGCGTATTGCAGTGATGCAGATGCACCAACGCACAAGTATAAATGCTCACAACGCGAGTAGGTCACTTGCATAGGTTACCTCGTCGAGCTAACGCAAAGTATAAATCAGGCTTTACAGTGTAACAACCATGACATAAACTAAAAAAAATCTTACCTTCTTATACTGTATTCTGCATTGTATCTTACAATACTAACAGCAGTGTATTTTCTTTTACTAACATAGACTAATAAACCTTTTATTTCACACCTTGGAACTTATAACGTGTGTGACTTTGCCTCAAACTGTGTGAGACTGTATGTATGTTTAGTCTCTGTATCTAGCTGGAAGTTTGATTTGTCTCCCAGACCGTGTGTGATACAACTGTGACTGTGCTTGTCCTTCATATGTGTCAGTCTCTCGAGTGGCCTCTGTGTCTTTGCGGTCTGCATCACTCTTGGTGTCATTTGCTTCCATGTCTGTATATGTGAAAATGTCCTGTGCATCTGTACGTGGAAACTCCCTCTTGCCTGTCTTCAGCAGATGCTTCCTGTTCCTCCTGTAGACTCTTCCATCTGGCGTGCGAACTATGAAGGATCTTGGTTGCTGATGTCTGTTCACTATCACAGCTGGTTGCCAAGTGTCTCCTCTCTGTACTCTGACATTTCCACCTGTATGCAGATCTGGCAACTGTATTGTATGTCTGTCATAGTAGCTCTTTTGCTTTATTTGCTTGTACTTTTGCTTGTCATGTACTTGAGTATTACCTTCAGGAGTCAGTAGAGTTGTGGATGTTGGCAGTTTGGACTTCAGACAACGTCCCATCAACAGCTGCGCAGGAGAGAACCCCACACCCTCAATCAGTGTGTGCGGTATTCAAGCAGAGCAATGTAAGGGTCACCGTTGCTGCTATGTGCCTTCTTGAGTATGTTCTTGATAGTTTGTACAGTTCCCTCTGCTTGTCCATTAGACTGAGTGTGCCCTGGACTGGAAGTAACATGTTGAAATTCCCAGCTTTCTGAGAACCCTCTGAACTCGCCACTGGCATATTGTGGACCATTGTCACTAACGGCAATATCTGGAATACCATGTCTTGTGAATGTCGACTTCATTGCGGTAATGACACCTCGACTGGATGTGTCACTTAACTTGGTGATCTCCAGATATTTTGAATAGTAGTCCACACAAAGCAGATATTCTGCACCATTGTAGTGAAAGAGATCTGTGCCAATCTTCTCCCATGGTCTTCCTGGTAGTGGGTGGGAAAGCAGAGGCTCTCTTGGATTGCTGTTTTCGTTTTCATTACAGACAGCACACTGAGACACAATGTCCTCTATCTGAGTTGACATGCCTGGCCAATAGAGAATGTCCCTCGCTCTTTCTTTTCATTTCACTATCCCCAGGTGTGACTCATGAATTCTGTTGAGCATTTCCTGGCTCATTTGGTTTGGTACGATGAGTTTTGCCGTTTTGAACATTAGTCCTGATGCATAGCTGATTTCCTCTTTAAATGTCCAGTATTTCTGCATTTCCTTTGGAACATCTTTTCTTTCTGTTGGCCATCCATTACTTGTAATGTCTCTTAGCATTTGCATTTCAGGATCATCTGCAGTCACTTTCCTGAACATGTTCAACTTCTCCTCAGAGATGGGTAGCTGAGGTACTACCCAGTTGACCTCCAGCTCTCTTCCTAGCAACTCTTCCTTTTGCTCTTTGAGGTAAGCACGGCTCAAAGCATCAGCCATGTACAGTTCTTTTCCTGGCTTATAGGTGACTGTGAGAGCGTACCTCTGTAGCCTGAGAAGCATCCTTTGCAGCATCATAAGAGCTTGGTGGAGTGGCTTTTTGAAGATGCTCTCAAGTGGTTTGTGATCACTCTCAACCTGGATTTCTTTGCCATATACGTATTGGTGGAACTTCTCACACCCATAAACTATGGCGAGTAATTCCTTCTCGATTTGAGCATATTGGCGTTGACAGTCCATAAGTGCTCGTGATCCATACACCACAGGCCCCCCATCCTGCAGTATAACAGCTCCTATTCCCTCTGAACTGGCATCCACAGACATCGTCACTGGTTTATTGACATCATAGAACTTGAGTGCTGGGTGCATTGGTAACCAACTGCTTCAATGTGTCAAAACTTTTCTTTTGTTCATCTTCCCAATGCCATTCAGTGTTGCTCTCTAGTAGCTTTCGGAGTGCAGCGCTGACCTCTGATAAGTTGGGAATGAATTTGGCAAGATACTGTATCATGCCCATGAACCTCAATAGTTCTTGCTTGTCTTTGGGTGGTGGTAGCTGTACCACAGCTCTGACCTTTTCATCATCTGGTTTTAGCCCATCAGCACTGAGTACATGACCTATGTATTTGATCTCTGTAGTTCTAATCTTACATTTGCTTTTGTTCAGTTTTAGCTTGTACTCATGTGCTCTCTCCAGGAGCTTCCTCAGTCTCTGATCACCTTCCTCAATTGTGTCACCTCATATCAGCAAATCAACAATGATTTTGACCACCCCATCCAGGCCTTCAATCATTTGTGCCACGGATCTCTGGAATCCCTCTGATGCAGAAGGAATCCCAAAGGGTAGATGCAGGAAACGATATCTCCCTATTGACGTGTTGAAAGTGCATGATTTGGAACTTTCTTCATCCAGCTTGATCAGCCAGAAACCTTGATTCGCATCTAATACTGAAAAGTATTTTGCATTAGGTATGCGGGAGACAACCTCTTCAACCGTGAGCAGTGGATAGGGCTCTCTTTTGATGGCTTGGCTGAGATCTTGTGGATTCATGCAAATCTTTGTCTTTCTTTCTGTAACCACTGTCACCATACTCTTCACCCAGTCGGTCGGTTCTATTTGTCCTGTTATGACTCCCATCTGTTCCATTCTGTGTAGCTCCTCCACTACTTGATCCCTGAGAGCTACTGGAATCTTTCTCGGGGCATGCACGACTGGTAATAGTTGGGTCAATCTGGATATGGTGTTTCCCTGGTAAACATCCTAATCCATTAAACAAGTCATCAAAGTCTTTGAGAATGTCATTTTCTTTTTCAACACCGTAGATTCGCTTCACCAGGCCTAGCTTTGTGCATGTTGCTTTGTTCAGTATTGCTGGAACATGTTGCTGTACTATTTCAAACTCGATCTTGTATTGTTGACCTTTGTATACACAGGTGAGTGCTTTTTTGCCCAGTGGCACCATCTTGTGGCCGAAATATGCAACAAGCTTGCAGGTGGATTTTTTCAGTCTTCCTCTGATGTCCAGTGAGTTGAATGTTTCTGCTGACATTACATAGCACTTTGCCCCAGCATCAAGCTTAAATGTCACATTCCTCCCGTTTATTATCAGATCTTGAGTCCAATCATCTTCATCCTCCATCTCTGCATTGTCAATATTCTTGATGCGTACCTCCTGTTCCACTTCAACTGTGCCAATGAACATGTCACTGTTGCCCTCACTCTGTTCCACAGCATGCATTTTCCTTGCGTGCTCCTTCGATTTGCACATCTTTGCAAAGTGATTTCTTTTCTGGCATAACTTGCATGTCTGACCAAAGCTGGACGTTTTCTGTATCCATGTTTATAACCACACCTGTTGCAGATAACTTCCTTTTGATCATCCTGTGGAGCTGGCTTTGTTCTACTCTTGTCAGTTTTCACAGTTTTTATTTTGTGCACTTCAATCTCTTCATTGAGCACTTTAACCTGACTTGATGTGATCTCGCTGGCACGGCAAACATCAATTGCCTTTTCTAATGTAAGATCCGCCGCTCTCAATAGCCTGCCTCTCACTTGATCATCTCGTATGCTGCATACAATCCTGTCACGTATTAACGAGTCATGCAGTTGTCTCAACTCACAATCTTTTGCCTTGTTCCTCAAATCTGTTACATAGGCGTTTATGGTCTCTATTGGTCCTTGAGCCCTCGTGAAAAACTTGTGTCGGATGTATGGTAGGTTTTTTCTCGGTTCGCAGTAATCTTGAAAGTTTTTCTTCAACACTTCAATTTTACCTTGCTCATCATCTTGGAAGACAAATGTGTTGCAAACTTTTATTGCCTCTTCTCCCGCCACATGCAGAAACGTAGCACATTGCACTTTCTCCGTCTTTTCAGCTACGCCGTTAGCACTGCAAAACAGCTCAAACTTCTGGATCCACATTTTCCAGTTCTCAGCAAGATTACCTTGTAGGTTTAAACTTGACGGTGGCTGTAACTGTAACATCTTTTACGTGTCTTCTCTTCCTTTTTTTTTTGCGATTTCTTCTTACACCATATAATATTGATGTGACTTGGGCACCGCTGTAGATTGAACAACCATGTTTATTCACCAGGCTTCTATTCTTACTTCTCTATGTCCTGATGTCATACGCACTCTGACACTAATAATACTCACACAATACATTACAGGACAGCCCTCAGTAACTCTTGTATGTACACTGGAAGCCTCAAGAGATGGTAACGACCATGAATCAGGCCCTGAATAGAAGAGAAAAACCAGCACAGTTTGCTTGGTATGTCCGCAGTACTATACAAATGTATAACGCAACCCCGCAAGATTTATTTGGTCTTTGCTGCATGATTCTCTCATCTGATGAGTGGTGGAAATGGAAGGCAGAATTAAGATACCAAACTTATCAGGAGCTACTGGCGGGAATCCATAATGAGAATGAACAGACAGACCAGATTATTCAAGCCTGGAGAAGGCTCCCCAACAACCTGTAAATATCACTAAAGTACTTGAATGCAAACCTAAGCCTGGGAAATCCGGACCAGACTATTGGGAGTGATTTATGGCCTGCTACGCCACTTTCACAGGAGACCAAGCCTTTAATAACGGGAATCCGTTCCCCCAGTTTAATGCCCTATTGCTCAAGTGCTTACCAAATAAATTAGCCAACAGGATTAAAACTAATAATATGGATTGGCCTGACAATGACCGAAATTGAATGCGACGAGCTTTAACATATTACTGGGGCCCAGCTTTCAAATCCCAATCAACCCCAAAGGGAACTAACATGAAAGGTGAATATGTTCAGCAGGAAGAAGGATGCTTCCTACCGTGAATTCCACCCCTCAGGAAGAGCCCAATATAATATTGCAAGATGCTGCAATTCTAATTCTGTTCATGATGGTACAGGAAAAGGGATACCAGCTATCAGACGCTACAATCACTCTGGGTTCGAAGGCATGGAACATACGTATTCAAGTACCCAACCACTGCAGGTGAAATTCCAGGGAACCCAGTGTGAGTTTCATTTACAGTCACCACCAGTCTGTACTCCGATAATAAATTTTACTTTGAAAATAGACTGGTATTTAACACTGTGGATTTGTGAGAAATACAGTGGCATGCAAAAGTTTGGGCACCCCGGTCAAAATTTCTGTTACTGTGAATAGTTAAGTGAGTAGAAGATGAACTGGTCTCTAAAAGTCATAAAGTTAAAGATGAAACATTCTTCTCAACATTTTTAGCAAGATTAGTGTATTATTTTTGTTTTGTACAATTTTAGAGTGAAAAAAAGGAAAGGAGCACCATGCAAAAGTTTGGGCACCCCAAGAGATTTGAGCTCTCAGATAACTTTTACCAAGGTTTCAGACCTTAATTAGCTTGTTAGGGCTACGGCTTGTTCACAGTCATCGTTAAGAAAGGCCAGGTGATGCAAATTTCAAAGCTTTAAAAATACTCTGAATCCTCAAACCTTGTCCCAACAATCAGCAGCCATGGGCTCCTCTAAGCAGCTGCCTAGCACTCTGAAAATTAAAATAAATGATGCCCACAAAGCAGGAGAAGGCTATAAGAAGACAGCAAAGTGTTTTCAGGTAGCCATTTCCTCATTTCATAATGTAATTAAGAAATGGCAGTTAACAGGAACGGAAGAGGTCAAGTTGAGGTCTGGAAGACCAAGAAAACTTTCTGAGAGAACTGCTCGTAGGATTAGTAGAAATGCAAATCAAAACTCCCGTTCGACTGCAAAACACCTTCAGGAAGATTTAGCAGACTCTGGAGTGGTGGTGCATTGTTCTACTGTGCAGCGACACCTGCACAAATATGACCTTCATGGAAGAGTCATCAGAAGAAAACCTTTCCTGCATCCTCACCACAAAATTCAGCAACAGAAGTTTGCAATAGAACATCTAAACAAGCCTGATGCATTTTGGAAACAAATCCTGTGGACTGATTAAGTTAAAATAGAACCTTTTGGCCGTAACGAGCAAAGTATATTTGGTGAAAAAAGGGTGCAGAATTTCATGAAAAGAACACCTCTCCAACTGTTAAGCACGGGGGTGAATCGATCATGCTTTGGGCTTGTGTTGCAGCCAGTGACTTGGGGAATATTTCACTGGTAGAGGGAAGAATAAATTCAATTAAATACCAGCAAATTCTGGAAGCAAACATCACACCATCTGTAAAAAAGCTGAAGATGAAAAGATGATGGTTTCTACAGCAGGATAATGATCCCAAACACATCAAAATCCACAATGGACTACCTCAAGAGGCGCAAGCTGAAGGTTTTGCCATGGCCCTCACAGTCCCCCGACCTAAACATCATCGAGAATCTGTGGATAGACCTCAAAAGAGCAGTGCTTACAAGACGGCCCAAGAATCTCACAGAACTAGAAGCCTTTTGCAAGGAAGAATGTGCAAAAATCCCGCAAACAAGAATTGAAAGACCCTTAGCTGGCTACAGAAAGCGTTTACAAGCTACGATACTTGCCAAAGGAGGTGTTACCTAGTACTGACCATGCAGAGTGCCCAAACTTTTGCTTTGGGCCCTTTTCTTTTTTTGTTATTTTGGAACTGTAAAAGATGGAAATAAAAAAAGTAATCTTACTTAAAATATTAAAGAAATGTGTCATCTTTAACTTTATGTCTTTTGGAAATTAGGTCATCTTTTACTCCCTTAGCTATTCACAGTAACAGAAAATTGACCAGGGTTGCCCAAACTTTTGCATGCTACTGTAAATCAGTTCTATTTCAAATCCTGTGTCTAAGGTGCTTACTGCCTGCCACAGGCCCATTGTACAGTAGAGAGGCCACTCAGTCCAGCTGGTCCCTGCCTGTCTTTCTGTTCCATATCAGTACCTTTAAATCCACCTCTGTTGTTCATCTCATGACAGGATGCAACTGGTCACCACCGTGGGTGAAGAGGTTTCCCTGGAATTTCCTGCATGATTTTCCATAGACTGAAGAAGACGATGGGCTCACTGTGGTTTTGTCCCTGACATTCCTCATTCTTCAGGGCTCTGGGCCAACGAAGAATGTTACAGGTGGTTAAACCTCTTCAGTGCTCTTTTCAACATTTTGGGTCATTTTCACTGATTGCAAAAGATTGTGGCTTATGCAGCTCAGTTGTTGCAATGGACACTCTAAAGTCTACTATTGTCTGACAGCTGAATGGTGGGTAAATCTTCAATGGATCAGGCTCGGAAACCAAGGGGGGACCCAGCAAAAGCCAAGGCTTTGGTGCTCTGGAAAGACAAGGGAGATAGACTTTATTGGGAGGAGAAAGAGGGAATCAGAGCAGGAGTATGTAGCTATCAATGAAGAATCAGCAATATTTGGAAACTGATTGATTGAAAAAATGTTTATTTCTGCAAAATGCTGGAGGAACTCAGTGGGTCAAGCAGCATCTATGGAGAGGAATAAGCAGCTGACAATTGGAGCTGAGACCCCTCACCATGCCTCCACAGATAATTCCTCTGCTTCAATGCTGCCTGTCCTGCTGAGTTCCCCCAGAACTTTCTGAGTGTGGCTCTAATTTTCAGTATCTGCAGAATCTCATGTGTTTTCTATTTGTATTTGTAATTCGACTTTGACATTTGACACACTGACTACCTGTTGTTTTTTAGTTAAAGTAGCCTCTGAGTGGTCTACATAAAAACACTGAATCAGAATCAGGTTTATTGTCACCAGCATGTGACATGAAATTTGTTAATTTAGCAGCAGCAGTCCAATGCAATACATAATATAGAAGAGAAAAAAAAACAAAATAAAAATTAGAATAAATTACTGTACTGTATAGTATATAGAATAGATAAAAAATCGTGCAAAAACAGAAATACTGTATATTAAAAAAGTGAGGTAGTGTCCAAAGCTCCAATGGCCATTTAGGAATTAGATGGCAGAAGGGAAGAAACTGCTCCTGAATCACTGAGTTTGTGCCTTAATGATTCTATACCTCCTACCTGATGGTAACAATGAGAAAAGGGCATGCTCTGGGTGCTGGAGATCCTTAATAATGGATGTCTGAGACACTGAAATGTCTTTCTGAGACACCGCTCCTTGAAGATGTCCTGGGTACTTTGTAGGCTGGTACCCAAGATGGAGGCGACTAAATTTATAACCTTCTGCAGCTTATTTTGGTCCTGTGTAGTAGTTCCCCATACCAGACAGTGCTGCACCCTGTCACAATGCTCTCCACGGTACATTTAGAAGATTCTGTGTGTCTTGGTTGACATACCAAATCTGTTCAAACTCCCAATGAAGTATAGCCGCTGTCTTGCCTTCTTTTATAACTGCATCGATATGTTGGGACCAGGTTAGGTCCTCAGAGATCTTGACACCCAGGAACTTGAAAATGTCCACTCTCTCCACTTCTGATCCCTCTGTGAGGATTGGTAAGTGTTTTCGTTTTACCCCTCTTGAAGCCCACAATCAGCTCTTTCGTCTTACTGACGTTGAGTGCCAGGTTGTTGCTGTGGCACCATTCCATTAGTTGGCATATCTCACTCCTGTACGCCTTCTCGTCACCACCTGAGATTCTACCAACAATGGTTGTATCGTCTGCAAATTTATAGATGGTATTTGAGCTATGCCTAGCCACACAGTCATGGGTATAGAGGGAGTAGAGCAGTAAGCTAACCAAACACCCCTGAGGTGCACATGACTGTTTTTGAGCCATGTGACATAGGGTAACCGCAGTTTGCAGACATGTATAGACACCTCAGTTACCCAGACACCTCGGCGCTTCAGAATTCGCCGCCGCTGATCAGACGATCAAATGCGCAGGCGTGAGGGTCGCAGATCTTTCTGGAAATCGCACATGCGCTGAGTGAACAAGACCCTCAGGAGGATCGGCAGCAGGTATGATCAGGGTTCCGGGCGGGGATTTCGTCGGCATCGGCGTCCACACCGCGACTGAGGGAGAATTCCTGAGAGCTTTAGACACAATGTGGTCCTATACCCCGAGATTGTACGGATCCTTTTCCTTTCTCTCAGCCGCACGATCCATATCTGGGCCTCTGGCAGCTTTCAGCTGATGAGCGAAAGTGATGGCGCTATTTCTATAGCACATGCGCATTCCTGGGACCGTGACGGATAGACCGAGATCTCGTTCCTGGGGGTTTCTGGGTAAAGAAGCAGCCATGGGTGACCCTACCAGTATATTGCTAGCTAGTCCGTGTCTGTTTGGAAGCAATGTGGAGCAAGTGGAAGTGAATGGTTCTCCCAGATACTGTCGAGCTCCAGTCATGTAAATCCAAGGATTAGGAACTCTGAACTAAAATATAGTTCAGAGTTAATCTCAGGTGAAGAGTCTACCTTCCAGTGAATTAAAATATCAATTAGTGATGTGGGGGGGGGGGAGAACAAAATCCATCCTTCCTTCCTTCCTTCAGAGTCAGAGAAGGTACAGCACACTACCAGGTTGTCCAGTCCTTCTAGTCCGCGAGAATCATTTAAACTGCTCACTCCCATTGACCTGCACTGGGACCATAGCTTGCCTAACACATACTATCCATGTACTTATCCAAACTTATCTCAAACATTGAGATAGACTCTGTGTCCATCTCCTGAGTAAATACAGATGCAAAAAAAAATGATTTACGATCCCCCTCCATCTCTTTTGGCTCCACACATGGATGACCATTCTCATCTTCCAGAGGACCGATTCTGTCCTTTGCAATCGTTTTGCTCGTAACATATCTGTAGAACCCCTTAGTATTCTCTTTCGTCTTGTCTTCCAGGGCAACTCATGACTTCTTTTAGCCCTCCTGATCTCCTTCTTAAGTGTTCTCTTACATTTATTATCCTCCGAGAAGGGAAACTTGGAAGTGTCAGTATTACAGTTGAACAAAGGGAACTATGGTGCTATGAGGGAGGAGCTGGCCAAAGTTCAATGGAACGATACCCTAGCAGGGATGACAGTGGAACAGCAATGGCAAGTGTTTCTGGGAATAATGCAGAAGGTGCTGGATCAGTTTGTTCCAAAGAGGAAGAAAGATCCTAAGGGGAGTAAGGGGAGGCTGTGGCTGACAAGGGAAGTAATGGACAGTATAAAAATAAAAAAGAGAAGTGTAACATAGCAAAGATGAGTGGGAAGCCGGAGGATTGGGAAACTTTTAAAGAGCAACAGAAAGTAACTGAAAAGGCAATACGTGGAGAAAAAATGAGGTACGAGGGTAAACTAGCCAAGAATATAAAGGAGGATAGTAAAAGCTTCTTTAGGTATGTGAAAAGGAAAAAAATAGTTAAGACCAAAATTGGGCCCTTGAAGACAGAAACGGGTGAATTTATTATGGGGAACAAGGAAATGGCAGACGAGTTGAACAGGTACTTTGGGTCTGTCTTCACTAGGGAAGACACAAACAATCTCCCAGATATAATAGTGGCCAAAGGACCTAGGGTAATGGATGAACTGAAGGAAATTTATATTAAGCAAGAAATAGTGTTGGATAGACTGTTGGGTCTGAAGGCTGATAAGTCCTGGAGACGTGATGGTCTGCATCCCAGGGTACTTAAGGAGGTGGCTTTAGAAATCGTGGATGCATTGGTAATCATTTTCCAATGTTCTATAGATTCAGGATCAGTTCCTGTGGATTGGAGGGTAGCTAATGTTGTCCCTCTCTTCAAGACGGGGGGAAGAGAGAAAACAGAGAATTATAGACCGGTTAGCCTGACGTCGGTGGTGGGAAAGATACTGGAATCAATTATAAAAGATGAAATTACAATACATCTGGATAGCAGTAACAGGATCGGTCCGAGTCAGCATGGATTTACGAAGGGGAAATCGTGCTTGACTAACCTTCTGGAATTTTTTGAGGATGTAACTATGAAAATGGACAAGGGAGAGCCAGTGGATGTAGTGTACCTGGACTTCCAGAAAGCCTTTGATAAAGTCCCAAATAGGAGATCAGTGGGCAAAATTAGGGCACATGGTATTGGTGGCAGAGTACTGACATGGATTGAAAATTGGCTGGCTGACAGAAAACAAAGAGTAGTGATTAATGGGTCCCTTTCGGAATGACAGGCGGTGACCAGTGGGGTACCGCAGGGTTCAGTGCTGGGACCGCAGCTGTTTACAATATATATTAATGATTTAGATGAGGGAATTAAAAGTAACATTAGCAAATTTGCCGATGACACAAAGCTGGGTGGCAGTGTGAAATGTGAGGAGGATGTTATGAGAACACAGGGTGACTTGGACAGGCTGGGTGAGTGGGCAGATGCATGGCAGATGCAGTTTAATGTAGATAAATGTGAGGTTATCCACTTTGGTGGTAAGAACAGGAAGGCAGATTATTATCTAAATAGAGTCAAGTTAGGAAAAGGGGAAGTACAATGAGATCTAGGTGTTCTTGTACATCAGTCACTGAAAGCAAGCATGCAAGTACAGCAGGCTGTGAAGAAAGCTAATGGCATGCTGCCCTTCATAACAAGGGGAATTGAGTTTAAGAACAAAGAGGTCCTTCTGCAGCTGTACAGGGCCCTGGTGAGACCACACCTGGAGTACTGTGTGCAGTTTTGGTCTCCAAATTTGAGGAAGGACATTCTTGCTATTGAGGGAGTGCAGCGTAGGTTCACAAGGTTAATTTCCGGGATGGCGGGACTGTCATATGTCGAAAGATTGGAGCGACTGGGCTTGTATACTCTGGAATTTAGAAGGCTGAGAGGGGATCTTATTGAAACATATAAGATTATTAAGGGTTTGGACATGCTGGAGGCAGGAAGCATGTTCCCGCTGATGGGTGAGTCCAGAACCAGAGGCTACAGTTTAAAAATAAGGGGTAGGCCATTTAGAACAGAGTTGAGAAAAAACTTTTTCACCCAGAGAGTGGTGGATGTATGGAATGCCCTGCCCCAGAAGGCTGTGGAGGCCGCGTCTCTGGATGCTTTCAAGAAAGAGATGGATAGAGCTCTTAAAGGTAGCGGAATCAAAGGTTATTCGGATAAGGCAGGAACTGGATACTGATTGTGGATGATCAGCCATGATCACAGTGAATGGTGGTGCTGGCTCGAAGGGCCGAATGACCTACTCCTGCACCTATTGTCTGTAAGCAGTTCATTTATGCCTACCAGCAATTAACTTCCTTTTTGTTGCCAGAAACAACCTGTCCCAATCCACACCTGCCAGATCCGTTCTCATACCATCCAAATGAGCCTTTCTTCAATTTAAAATCTCAGCCTTCCGACCAGGCCTATCTTTTTGCATATCTACTGTGAAACTAATGGCATTTGACAAACTCTATCCCATCTACTCCATTTACATTATGGAAGTCCCAGTAAATATGTGGAAAGTTGAAGTCACCTAATAGAACAATCCTTGCAACTGTCTGCAATCTCTCTGCAAATTTGTTCCTTTAAATCCTTTGGACTGTTGGATGATCTATAATATAGCCCATTAATGTGGTCATATTTTCTTATTTCTCAGTTCCACCCATAATACCTCATTGGTCAAGATCTCCAGGCTGTCCTGACTGAACACTGCCATAACAGTTTCCCTGACTAGTAACGCCATCCCTCCCACTCTTATCACGTCTAAAACAACAGAATTTTAGGACATTGAGCTGCCAGTCCTGCCCCTCCTGCGACCAAGTGTCACTAATGGTTACAATGTCGTAATTCAAGGTGTCGATCCTTGCCTGAGCTTATCTACCTTTTCAACGATACTTCTTACACCGTTCAGGATATTAGTCACACCCTAAATTAGAAAAAAAAAACAAAAACTAAACTAATTTGTTTTTTTTTCTTGACATTTTTTTCATTTTTCTCTTTATCATGTTTAATTACATTAAGAGTTTGGGAGGCTTAGTATGCTTGTGTTATCTGTAGTTTATATTCACATATGCTAATGAGTAATCCCAATCTCTTTGTACTAGTATTGTTGTTATATTTATGCATTTGAAAATTAATAAAAAGATTGAAAAAGAAAGGATATTAGTCACACCATGCTTAACCTTTTGGTTCCTGACTTTGCCTGAGGTGTTAACAACATCTGTTTCCATAACCTCTCCACTAACTCTTCTGACACTCTGGTTCTCATCCCCTGCAATGCTAGTTTAAACCCCACTGTGCAGCATTAGCAAACCTTCCCACTGGGAGATTAATCCCCTTTCAGTTCAAGTGAAAACTGTCTCTTTTGTACAGGTCCCACCTTCTCTGAAAGAGAACCCAGTGATCCAAAAATCTTATGCCCTCTCTCCTACACCAACTCCTTAGCCACATATTAAACTGTATTATTTTCCTCATTCTGGCCTCACTAGCATGTGGATGGCCAGCAATGCTGAGTTGGCAATCCCGGAGTCTTGACCTTTAATTAGCATTAACTCTCTGAATTCACTTTGCAGAACCTCGTCACTCTTTCTACCTATGTCATTGGTACCTACATGGACCACGACCTCTGGGTGTTCACCCTTTCACTTCAGAATGCTGAGGGCTCAATGCAAGATGTCTTGGACTATGGCTCATGGGAGGCAACATACCATCCAAGAATCGCATTCTTGTCCACAGAATCCATATGACCCCCCTATCACCCCCTCAGCCTCCTGAATAATCTGGTTCTTGAGAAAATTGCTTTTTTTTCTATCTCCTATTGTTCAGGCCCATTCTATATGTGAGAACTTGTTTTGTACCATTCTCTCTGGGTACATAAATGACATTACACACCTTTGTCCTAGATAACAACTGACCTGTAGCTTCCACATCACAAAATTGCCACACTCCAGTGAGAAAGACTACTGCCCTCCACACCATATTCATTGTCATTGCTATTGTGATGTTCAACACTGCCAATCAACTTGGGGATGGGGATCAGACTAATTAGAAAATCTCTAGGATCAGATAGATAATATCAAGTGCTCTTTGTAGCACTGAGGGACATAACCAGAATTTGAGATATTACTAATGGAGAGAGACAAACTGACTCGTCACAGATTGGTGAAAGGCAGAAATGGCCCATTCTGGTACGGACAGGGATACAATCAGATGGTCAGTCAGGGTGCCTGATCTGTGACCAGTTAGGAGATGGGAAATTCCTCCAACTTGAGTTGAACTTCATAATAATGTGCTGTCAGAGCTCACCACAGACTAAAATCTCACCTGAAATATTCTCCTTCACCCATTGATGCCTTTTGCAAATATTTTTACAGGTTAGAATCGGCAGAAAATTTGTGTATGGGCACCTCAAACACAAGACCACTTCTGTTTTGCTGTCTCTGTCCAGATATTTAAAGATTGACCAGATATTTTCTTGGCAACATCATCCCAGCTGGAAACGCACTTTGTGTCTGAAATGAACTTTTCTTTTGTAACTCTGTGTAACCCAGTGGAACCAGGATGTTCCAGCATTTATTCACTGGAGATCAGTTTTCAACTGCATTGATTATGCAAGGGATTCAAAACACCTGACACCTGACTTTCTGAATTGCCAGAGAATTGATTGCAGTGAGATATCATTCTCCTTCTCTCAGCGTGGGAAGGGATTTACTCACAGCTTACCTGCAGCCACACCAGCAAGTTCACAGTGGGAAAAAGATCATTCACCTGCTCTGTGTGTGGGAGGGGATCTACTCAGTCATCCAGCCTGAAGATACATCAGCAATTTACACCGTAGTGAGATGCTGCACGTGTTCTGACTACGGGAAGCAATTCACTCTGCAATCAATGCTAAAGGTATATTAGAAAGTTCACCAGTGAGAGAACGTTGACCTGCTCAGACTGTGGGAAGAGATTCAGTCACTCATCCCATCGTGGACACATCACTGAGTTCACCGGGGAGAGAGATTGCTCAACTGTTCTGTATGTGGGAAGAGCTTCACTCGGTCCTCTGAATACCTGACACACGACTGAGTTCATACTCATTAGAAGCTTTACATCTGCTCTGAGTGTGGGAAAACTTTCGCTCAGTCATCTAACCTATTGACCCAGCAATCAGTTCACACTGAGGAAAAACCATTCACCTGCTCAGACTTTGGGAAGGGATACACTCAGTCATTTCACCTGCTGGTACACCAGTGGGTTCATATGTGAGAGAAGCTCTTCCCCTTTTTTTGTGTGTGGAAAAGGATTCACTTAGTCATCTTTTCTACTGGCACACCAGTCAGTTCACACTGGGGAGATGCCGTTGACCTGCTCAGACTGTGGGAAGGCATTCACACACTCATCCACACTACAGAGACACCAGCGGGTTCACACCGGGGAGAAACCATTCACCTGCTCTGAATGTGGGAAGGGGTTCACTCAGTCATCTACCCTTGTGTCACATTACCGAGTTCACACTGGGGAGAGGCCGTTCACCTGCTCTGAATGTGGGAAAGGATTCACTCAGTCATGTCAACTGAATGAACATCGGCGGATTCACACTGGAGAGAAACCATTCGCCTGCTCAGACTGTGGGAAGGAATTTACTCGGTCATATCATTTGAAAGTGCATCAGCGACTTCACACTGGGGAGAGGCCATTCACCTGCTCAGACTGTGGAAAAGGATACACTCGGTCATCTCACCTACTGATACACCAGTTAGTTCACACTGGGGAGAGGCCGTTCACCTGCTCAGACTGTGGGAAGACATTCACACACTTATCCACACTACAGAGACACCAGCGAGTTCACACTGGAGAGAAACCATTCACCTGCTCAGACTGTGGGAAGAACTTCACTCATTCGTCAAACCTGCAGAAACACCAGTTGGTTCACACTGAGGAGAAACCATTCACCTGCTCAGACTGTGGGAAGGGATTCACTCAGAAATCCAACCTGCAGACACACCAGCGAGTTCACACTGGGGAGAGGCCATTCATCTGCTCTGAATGTGGAAAGGGATTCACTCGGTCATCTAACCTACTAGCACACCAGTTAGTTCACACTGGGGAGATGCCGTTTATCTGCTCAGAGTGTGGGAAGGCATTCACACACTCATCCACACTGCAGAGACACCAGCGAGTTCACACTGGGGAAAAGCCATTCATCTGCTCAGACTGTGGGAAGGGATTCACTCAGTCATATCAACTGAATGAACATCAGCGAGTTCACACTGGGGAGAGGCCGTTCACTTGTTCAGACTGTGGGAAGGAATTCAGTCGGTCTTCAGACTTGAAAGTACATCAGCGAGTTCACACTGGGGAGAGGCCGTTCACATGCTCAGACTGTGGGAAGGGATACACTCGGTCATCTCAACTGAAGGAACATCAGCGAGTTCACACTGGGGAGAGGCCATTCACCTGCTCAGACTGTGGAAAGGGATTCACTCGATCATCTCACCTACTGATACACCAGACATTTCACACTGGAGAGAGGCCGTTCACCTGCTCAGACTGTGGGAAGGGATTCACTCAGTCATCTCAACTGAAGGAACATCAGCGAGTTCACACTGGGGAGAAACCATTCAACTGTTCAGACTGTGGGAAGGGATTCGCACGGTCATCTCAACTGAAGTTACATCAGCGGATTCACACTGGGGAGAGACCATTCTCCTGCTCAGACTGTGGAAAGGGATTCACTCAGTCATCTCAACTGAAGGAGCATCAGCGAATTCACACTGGGGAGAGGCCGTTCACCTGCTCAGATTGTGGGAAAGAATTCACTCGGTCATCAGACTTGAAAGTACATCAGCGACTTCACACTGGGGAGAGGCCATTCACCTGCTCAGACTGTGGGAAGGGATTCACTCGGTCATCTCAACTGAAGGAGCATCAACGAGTCCACACTGGAGAGAAACCGTTCACCTGCTCTGAATGTCGGAAGGGATTCACTCAGTCGTCCCACCTGCGGACACACCAGCAAGTTCACACTGGAGAGAAACAATTCACTTGTTCTGTGTGAGATGGGATTCACTCAGTTATGCATCTTACAGACACACCAATCAGTTCACACTGGGGAGAGGACATCAGCGAGTTCACAATGGGGAGAGGCTGTTCGACTCCTGATTGTAGGAAGGGATTCATTCACTCAATCAGTCCACTTGAAGGCACACCAGCAAGTTTACACTGGGATAGGTTCTGAACATGGGAAGGGATTCACTCAGTCATCCACAATTATGGCACATTACTGAGTTCACACTGGGGAAAATGTTTACATAAGCTACGTGCTGGATATCTAATCATCACAGTTGGTGACTCCAGAGGCAAGTTCAAAAGTGACTTATCGTTGACTTCTGCAATTATTGCTGCTCCTCATCAGAATCAGGTTTATTATCACCGGCATGTCGTGAAATGTGTTAACTTAGCAGCTGTTCAATGCATACATAATATAGAAGAAAAAGAAAAAAAACAATAAATCAATTACAGTATATTTATATTGAATAGATTAAAAATTATGCAAGAAGAGAAATAATATACATTTAAAAGGTAAGTTAGTGTTCATGGATTCAATGTCCATTTAGGAATCGGATGGCAGAGGGGAAGAAGCTGTTCCTGAATTGCTGAGTGTGTGCCTTCAGGCTTCTATACCTCCTACATGATATTAACTGAGAAAAAGGCATGTCCTGGGTGCTGGGGGTCTTAATAATGGACTCTGCCATTCTGAGACATCGCTCCTTAAAGATGCCCTGGGTACTTTGTAGGCTAGTACCCAAGATGGAGCCAACTAAATTTACGACTGTCTACAGCTTCTGTCGGTCCTGTGCGGTAGCACCCCCCCCCCCCCAATCTCCATACCAGACAGTGTTGCAGACTGTCAGAATGTTCTCCACGATACATCTATAGAAGTTTTTGAGTGTTTTTGTTGGCATAGCAAATCTTTTCAAACTCCTTTTCTTTCTTTTTCAATCTTTTATATTGAGTTTCAAATTGATAACATAACAATGATAATGATACAGAGAGATCGGGATTACATTAATAACGGTTAACGTATACTGACACAGACTCCGAGTAACATATTTAATTTAAACCTCCCAATCTCTTAATAACTGAACATGAAAAAGATTCAAAAAAAGAGTTTTTACCCCCTACACTAAAAAAAACAAAACAAAACAAAGACTGGGCTGCCATATTTCATCGGTTATGATCATTATTTGTCATTAACTCCACTCCTCTGTACACAAACAAGAAGTTACTAAAAAGGATTCAGAAAAGGTCAGCTTACATCATATGAAAATGTTGAATAAATGGCCTCCAATTTTCTTCAAATTTAAGGATCAGTGGTACCTCACCTAATTTTTTTCCAAGTTTAAACATGTGATAGTTTGGGAAAACCATTGGAATGTAGTAGGGGGATTCGGATCTTTCCATTTAAATAAGATGGATCTTCTGGCTATTAATGTAACAAATGCAATCAAATAACAAGCTGAAGGGGATAAATGACTAAACTCTATCATTGGTAGTCCAAAAATTGCAGTAATAGGGTGAGGTTGTAAATCAATACGCAAAACTACTGAAATAATATCAAAAATGTCTTTCCAATATTTTTCCAAAAGAGGGTAAGACCAGAACATATGTGTCAAGGAACCTACCTCAGAATTACATCTGCCACAGACAGGATTTATATGACCATGAAAACGAGCTAACTTATCCTTAGATATATGGGCCCTATGAACCACCTTAAATTGTATCAAAGCGTGTCTAGCACACATTGAAGAAGTGTTAACTAGTCGCAGAATTTTCTCCCATTTCTCTGTGGGTAAAGATACCTGAAGTTCTCTTTCCCATTCATTCTTAATTTTATCAGACATACCTAAACGTACTTTCTGTAATTTCAGTTTGATGTGATATCGGAAAAGTAGGCAAAATAACCTTCAAAAAGTTTCTAATCTGTAAATATCTGAAAATATGTGATCTAGGCAGAGAGGGGAAGAGGAGAGTACCACCGATGTGGCAGAGAGGGCCTCAAGGTGGCTGTGGCTCAAAAGAGGGGAACCATGGAGTCATAAGTAGCTAGCCATCTGGACACAAGTTAGGGTCTGATCAGCCCCGGCTGGGTCACCTCGAGGAGGTTGTATGATGTTGAAAGACCCGAAACACCCGATGATTCCAGGAACATCACTGAAGATGTGTCCAGAAGCATCAATAGATGTACGTACACAGTTTATTAGACAACTGTTCAAAGGAGATGAGACAATTCTCCATGAATAAATCACGAAAACATATTATTTCCTTTGTTTTCCATAAAATAAAAGCTTGACCAGTTCTGGATGGTTGGAAGAAAAAATTGGATATAATAGGACTTGATAGGCTAAATTTATTCAATCCAAAAAATTTACGAAACTTAAACCATATTTGTATTGTATGTTTAATTATTGGATTAATCGTTTGTTTATTCAGTTTAGTAAGTACAAAGGAAAGCAAAGCCCCTAAAATAGAAGCCAATGAGAACCACTGTACAGACTCACACTTGAGGTTCACCCATCGTGGACATTGAATTTCATCCAAAGTTGTGTCCAGAACGTTAGATATTGAATATTAATTGCTCAGTAATAGAATCTAAAGTTGGGCAATGCCAAACCGCCATCCTTGTTTGATTTCTGTAAATATTTCTTACTTAATCTGGGATTTTTAATCTGCCATATATATGAAGAAATTTTAGAATCAATAATATCAAAAAAGGATTTAGAGATGAAGATTGGTACTGCCTGAAATAGATACAGAAATTTAGGTAAAGTAATCATCTTAATAGCATTGATTCGACCAATCAATGATAGGGACAATGGGGACCATTTAGTAAGCAGTTGTTTAACATGATCAATTAAGGGTAAAAAGTTAACTTTAAATAGATCCTTACGCTTCTTAGTAATTTTAACACCCAAATAAGTAAAATAATCAGTAACTAGTCTAAATGGTAATTGTCTATAGATTGGAACTTGCATATTTAATAGCAAAAGCTCACTCTTATTAAGATTCAATTTATAACCAGAGAAACTACTAAACTGAGCAATTAGTGGAGTAATATTACTGCAGGGATGGATTTCTCTGGATTAGAGATATATAGTAACAGGTCATCTGCATATAATGATACCTCATGTGTCTCATTCCCACGAATAATGCCAAATATATTGGGTGAATCACGAAGAGCGATTTCCAAGGGCTCCAAGGCAATATCAAATAGTAAAGGGCTTAAAGGACAGCCCTGTCTAGTACCTGGAAAAAGCCTAAAAAAGGGGATCTCTGATTATTAGTAAGTACAGAAGCCAAAGGTGTATGATATCCCGTTTACTTCAAACTCCTAGTGAAGTATACCCAGTGCTGTACCCTGGTCAGGAGAGCAGTTTCTTTGGGTTAAAATTAAATTTCTCAAGGATGTTAAATAAATATTCCCATTCAACTCTATCAAACGCCTTCTCGGCATCAAGCAGAATAACACATTCTGGAGTTTTAGATGAAGAAGTATATACAGTGTTCATCAACCTAACATTAAAATACGAATAACGATTTTTAATAAATCCTGTCTGGTCATCAGAGACAATTTGTGGCAATACATTTTACAATCTAATGGCTAACATTTTGGAAAATATTTTGGAGTCCACATTTAACAAGGATATAGGTCTATATGATGCACATGCAGTGGGGTCTTTATCTTTTTTAGGAATTAAAGATATTGATGCTTCATAAAAAGATTGTGGTAACTTACCTACAAATAAGGCACCCTTAAAAATTCTATATAACCAAGGAGAAAGTAGACTTGAAAAAGATTTTAAAAATTCTACTGTATACCCATCCAGGCCGGGTGCTTTACCAGAATTCATCAAGGAAGTTGCTTTCTTTATTTCTTCTTCCATAATGGGTGCACCTAATGTTAAACATTCATTAAGTGGTAATTTCGGAACATTCAATTTTCTTAAAAATTCATGCATTATGGTAGAATCGTCAGGAAATTCTGATTGGTATAAAGAGGTATAGAATTCTTGAAAAGGTTTATTAATTTTGTCATGGTCAACAGTCAAAGTACCATCCCGTTTACTTCAAACACCTAGTGAAGTATACCCAGTGCTGTACCCTGGTCAGGAGAGCAGTTTCTTCTACTGATGCTCACCTTTTATGGGACTGGAGTTTAGTATTCTAGATCTGTGAGAAATAAATTTTAAACTCTTTTAAACTACTTTAAACTCTGTCTCAGGTACCTACTGAATTTACAACACATCCAGTACACAGTAGGGAGTCAACTCAGCCCTCTGGTCCCTGTCAGTGTTTCTATTCCACAACAGTCCTTTTAAATCTATTCCTGCATTCACCCCTCGCTCTGCCTGTAGTGATGGGTTGCAAACAGTCACCACTCTGTGGGTGAAGAAGTATTCCCTTGAATTTCCTATGTGACTTTCTGCAGACTGAAGAAGACGAGCTGTCTGCAGTTACGTCTGACATGACTTTTGTTCCTCAAACATCCCAGCCAAGGATAAATGACATTGGAAGTTAACCTCCTTATTCCCTGTTCATGTCAAAGTTATGGGTCATTTTCACTGCTTCTGAAGGGCTGCCTGTCACAAGCTGGGTTGTTAAAATACATCACCGTCCAACAAAGTCTGAAAGCTGAAAGTGGACAACAAGTTGGATGTTCAATAGAACAGGTCAGAAACCAGGGATGGGTCAGCACAGGGTAGACATTGGGGCTCAGAGGCGGGCTGTGGCAACAAATGACAAATAGCAGCATCTGGCAGTTGATTGACAGAATAAAAAGGTTGATTTTTGTTTGTTGACGCACTGCCTGTTGACAATGAGCTTATTACTTGTGGGCACTTGCTGAATTCTCATAAAAGTGTTGACTGGATTGTTACCATTTGGCAGAAGGGAGGCAATGCTTGTAAACACTTTCACTGGCACTGTTCTTACCCAGAAATCTCTGAGCATCACAGTGTACTTTCAATGTGAATCAAGTGCACGGGTGCTGAGAGTCTGTTCGATCTGTCTGTTTAATTCTTATTTTCTTTACAGTTTAACTATTAATAATCTGCTTTCATTTTAAGTAGTGTTTATATGCAGAACTGTGTAATATAAAAGTGTAATTCTGGAGCTTTTTTTGTACTTCATTAAGTGACTAAGTGTTTTCTGATAGGTTGATTTTTACTGCAGTATTCACTAAGTACTTTCTAATTGGGTTATTGTTATCTATAGATTTGAGTGGAATTTTACTTCTCTTTGAGTATAAAAGTAGTTGTTTTATGCCAGGTGCCATATCTTTAATTTCTCTCTTCAAATAGTAGACATTGTCACTGCTCCTTCCCTGTTCTATCAACTTTTAATAAAACTATCCTGAAGGAACAAGTTTTATGCTTCATTACTGATTTCTAAAAAAGCCTTGATTTAAACACGGAAGTTGTGTTAATTGGTGTGGTTGGCAGGATTTAGAACTCGGAACAATCCCAGACAAATAGAGAATTTTTACTGTGCAACAAAAGGGGTAAGAACATTCTTTTATCTTCCAAATTGTCTGAGAAAGTAAGAACTAGTTTCTTCGGCATTCTGTCGGAATCGGGTTTAATATCATTGACATATGTTGTGAAATTTGTTAACTTTGCAGCAGTAGCACAATGCAATACTTGATAAATCTAGAAAAACACTGAATTACAGTCAATATATATATTTTAATAGTTAAGTAAGTAGTACAAAAGCAGAAATAAAAGAATAGTGAGGTAGTGTTCATGGGTTCAATGCCCATTGGGAAATCAGGTGGCAAAGGGGAAGAAGCTGTTCCTGAATAATTGAGTGTGTGCCTTCAGGCTTCTGTACCTCCTTCCTCATGGTAATAATGAGAAGAGGCAATGCCCTGGGTGGTGGGATCATTAATGAGAGATGCTTCCTTTTTGAGGCACCACTCTTTGAAGATGGCTTGGATACTACAGAGGCTAGTGTCCATGGTGGAGCTGTCTAATTTTACAACTCTCTGCAGCTTACTTTCTTCCTGTGCAGTAGCCCCCATGCCATAACAGACTGCAATGCAACCAGTTAGAATGCTCTCCACGGTATATCTAGAAATTTGTGAGTGTTTTAGTGACATACCAAATCTCCTCGGGCTCATAATGAAATACAATCACTGTTTTGTCTTCTTTATAGCCGCATCGATTGCCACAGGAGGTTGTGGGGCCAAGTGTCTGGGTACACTGGTATCTAAGGCAGAGGTTGATAGGATTCTTGATCAGTCAGGGCATGAAGGGTTACAAAGAGATCAGCTATAATGAAATGGCGGAGCAGACACCATGGGTCAAATGGCCTAATTCTGCTCCTATATGGTCTTATGGTTCCAGTTCTGGTTTTTACATCATAAAATGGAAACCGGGATTGAGGACTGTTGCATTGTTTACAAAAGCATCTGTAAAAAAAATGAAATGAATTCTGGTAGAGCCATGGGCAAACTGGTAAAACATTAATTAAAGACGCAAGCCAATAGAAAGTAAAGAAAATTCTACATGCTACTGGAGCATGGGAATTCATTAAATTCAGGTTGCAGAACAAGGTTAGAATTTGGACTGCAAACTTAAAATATTGAGGTCACAGTCAATAAAAAGTAGAAATGAATTAAGATCAAATCAAAACAAAGTTGTGAAACCTTCTGAAAACTCTTACCAATAAGACATTTAAGCTGGATAAAGTTAATGAAAAAGTCTGGACGAAGAATACCTAAAATGGTAAGTTTATGAAGAGGAAGACATGGAAAATGGCTCTACTGATTTAGAGATAAGACTGTGTTTGGTTTGATCAACTGTGAGCAAGTGAAAGCGTTAACGGGACGAGTAAAGTATTTGCTAATGGAAAGAAACGGCCAACTTGTGATAAACCACAAAAACAGCAAGATAGGACAGCAAAATGTAAAGAACAAAGGGTAATTCAATTTAAGACAAACACATAAAATGCTGGCAGAACCTGTGTTTGTGTGTGTAGCTTTGGATCTCCAGCACCTGCAGAACCTCTTATGTTTTTAATTCAATCGAAATGTGTTAATCTTAGAAACAATTTGAAAGCGCAGTTACCACTTCAAGGGGAAGGTCCTGCTAGTAATAATACTGCTAGCGCTCCGCCCGGGGAATTATCAAACAGTTTCACCATCTGAACTCCGAGGCATTCCAGCCTACATCAAAGAGTCTGCCAAGACAGCAACAACATATAAACTCTGAGGAATTACAGCAAAGACATGACATGGGCCCTACACTAGCCCCGAGCAGCTCAAATCAGAATGGCAGTGATGACACAATAAGATTGACAGCAATACTTACTTCCAATGGCTTTCTTTTGGATCGGGACAACAGAGCGGCGTGGGAGCTGAATTCTGAAGGAAGGCAATTTTTTTTAAAAAACTTCTTTGAATGCAAGAAGGACGAGACTGCGCAGGCGCGTGATGTAACAGGACAACGTGGAGAGTTTAAAAAGGAGACCACCCTATACAGCGAGCAGCGGAGTGAGTGGCAGCAGAGTGTAGGGCTTTGGCTTCAACGGGCTTCGGCGGTAAACGGGAAGAGGCAAGAACGAAGCACCAACTCTCTTTTCTCCCCCACTTGGCGAATAGGCCTGGACAGACAAGAACAGCAGGGCTCACACAGCTAACAGTACGAGCTAACGGTTTAAAAAGTTCATCTGTTTGGCGAGGTAAGTGGGTGAGTAGACTTATTTTTCCTGTTTCATTCCTGTAGAATTAGATAGCATGCCTGCAGGGTTAGTGCCTTGTTCAGGGTGTCAGATGTGGGAATCCTGGGAGACCTCCAGCCTCCCTGATGGCCACATCTGCGCCGGGTGCACCGAGATGCAACTCCTCAGAGACTGTGTTAGGGATCTGGAGCTGCAGCTCGATGACCTACTGCTTATCAGGGAAAGTGAAGAGGTGATAGACAGGAGCTACAGGGAAGTAGTCATCCCTAGGCAACAGGGGTCAGAAAATTGGGTGACTGCCAGGAGAGGGAAAGAAAATGCCCAGATAGTGGAGAGCACACCTGTGGCTGTCCCCCTCAGCAACAAATATCTTGTTCTAGATGCTGTTGAGGGGGATGACCTGACACGGGACACCCACGGTGACCGAGTTTCTGGCACTGTTGTGCAGGAGGGAAGGAGGGGGAAGAGGAATGCGGTAGTCATAGGGGATTCCATAGTCAGGGGAACGGACAGGAGATTCTGTGAGCCTGATAGAGATACTCGCATGGTGTGTTGCCTCCCAGGTGCCAGGGTACGGGATGTCTCGGATCGGGTCCAGAATATTCTGAAGGGGGACGGCGAACAGCCAGTTGTCTTGGTACATGTTGGTACCAATGACATAGATAGGACAAGGGAAGAGGTCCTGAAGAGAGTTTTCTGGGAGTTAGGAAGAAAGCTGAGAAGCAGGACCTCCAGGGTAGTAATCTCAGGATTGCTACCTGTGCCACGTGCTAGCGAGGGCAAGAATGGTAGGATCAGACAGATGAATGCGTGGCTGAGAGACTGGTGCAGGGGGCAGGGCTTCAGATTCTTGGATAATTGGGATCTCTTCTGGGGGAAGTACCACCTCTTCAAAATGGACAGGTTACACCAGAACCCGAAGGGGACCAATATCCTGGTGGGAAGGTTTAATAGAACTGTTAGGGAGAGTTTAAACTAATTTGGCAGGGGGATGGGAACCAGAATGATAGAGCGGAGGAAGGGGAAAACAGAAATAAATCTAAGATAGTGAGCAGTAAAGATGTCAGGAAAGCCAGGCAGGTGATGGGGCAAATTTGTAGCCATTGGGATGAGTTGCAGTGCAATAAAGTTGCAGTGAAATCAAAGCGAAAAGTACCAAATACTGGTTTTAAGGTGTTATACTTAAATGCACGCAGCATAAGGAATAAGGTGAATGATCTTGTTGTACAGCTACAGATTGGCAGGTATGATATTGTGGCCATCACTGAGACGCGGCTAAAGGATGCATGTCTCTGGGAGCTGAACATCCAAGGATACACGGTGTATTGGAAGGATAGGAAGGTAGGCAGAGGGAGAGGCGTGGCTTTATTGGTAAGAAATGATATTAAACCATTAGAAAGAAGTGATATAGGATCAGAAGGTGCAGAATCTTTATGGGTTGAGCGAAGGAATCGCAGGGGTAAAAGGACCCTGATGGCAGTTATTTATAGGCCTCCAAACAGCTGCAGTGATGTGGACTACTAATTACAACAGGAAATAGAAAAGGCTTGTCAGAAGGGCAGTGTTATGATAATTGTGGGGGATTTTAACATGCGAGTGGATTGGGAAAGTCAGGTCGGCACTGGATCTCAAGAGAGAGAATTTGTAGAATGTCTGAGAGATGGCTTTTTAGAACAGCTTGTTGTTGAGCCCACTAGGGCAGTGGTCCCCAACCACCGGGCCGTGGACCAGTACTGGGCCGCAAAGCATACGCTACCGGACCGCGAGGAAACGTTATGATTTGGCGATATGAATCAGCTGCACCTTTCCTTATTCCCTGTCACGGCCACTGTTGAGCCATTACGCATGTGAGGTCATTACCTGCGCGTCATCCATTTCAGCGCGGGAAGGAGATCAACTCCTCGAGCTTGCAAATGACGGCGGGCTGAAAAGCATATTTGATATCACATCTCTGCTGGCATTCTGGATCAAAGTCAAGGCTAAAAATCCTGAGATAGCCACGAAAGCACTGAAAACGTTGCTTCCATTTCCAACATATCTCTGCAATGAATACGACGAAAACTAAATTGCGGAATAGACTGGACATAAGGGACCCCGTTCGACTATCGCTGTCTCCCATCACCCCTCGATAGGACCGTCTTGTTGAGGGGAAACAAGCCCAGGGCTCCCACTGATTCAGCAAAATTGATGTGTTGCAATGATTTTATATGTTCATACGGGGAAAATATGTGCTGCGTGTTTAATATCCAAACGTTACTTAAAATGTTACGATGCTATTGACTTATAGGTGACTTATATAACCATATAGCAATTACAGCACGGAAATAGGCCATCTCTCCCCTTCTAGTCCGTGCCGAACACTACTCTCACCTAGTCCCACCGACCTGCACTCAGCCCATAACCCTGCATTTCTTTCCTGTCCTTATACCTATCCAATTTTTCTTTAAATGATAATATCGAACCTGCCTCTACCACTTCTACTATAAGTTCGTTCAACACTTACTTCAAGCTCCCCTGCCCTCCCCTGACAATTGACTTATCACTATATTCATGCAAGGAAAATATGCGCTGTGTGTTTAATATTAAATTCGTTAGATAAACCCTTTTAGAAAGGAAATTGAGTGCATTAGCCACTTACCACCGATATTCCGGTAGTGATTAACACACCCCAGCCCCCCTCCTCCGAAGAGAATCACCAAAAACGATTTGTGGGGGGGGGGGGGAGAATCGTACACGCATGCGCACTGGTGCCCGCTTATGGCTTCATGGTAATTGTAGACTTTCTCGGGGTAAACCCAGCGTATTTGCCTGCACTGCTACTGTTGTCCGTTGGCAACCCTACCACCTCCGCTCCCCCCGCAACCGGTCGGCCGGTCCGCAAGAATATTGTCAAAACGAAACCGGTCCGCAGTGCGATAAAGGTTGGGGACCCCTGCACTAGGGGATCGGCTGTACTGGATTGTGTAATGAATCGGAGGTGATTAGAGAGATTGAGGTGAAGGAACCCTTAGGAGGCAGTGATCATAACGTGATTGAGTTCACTGTGAAATTTAAAAAAGAGAAGCCGAAATCTGATGTGTCGGTATTTCAGTGGAGTAAAGGAAATTATCGTGGCATGAGAGAGGAACTGGCCAAAGTTGACTGGAAAGGGACACTGCCGGGAAGGACGGCAGAGCAGCAGTGGCTGGAGTTTATGCGAGAAGTGAGGAAGGTGCAAGAGAGGTATATTCCAAAAAAGAAACTTTCGAATGGAAAAAGGATGCAACCGTGGTTGACAAGAGAAGTCAAAGCCAAAGTTAAAGCAAAGGAGAGGGCATACAAGGAAGCAAAAATTAGTGGGAAGACAGAGGATTGGGAGGTTTTTAAAAGCTTACAAAAGGAGATTAAGAAGGTCATTAAGAGGGAAAAGTTTAACTATGAAAGGAAGCTAGCAAATAATATCAAAGAGGATACTAAAAGCTTTTCAAGTGTATAAAGAGTAAAAGACAGGTGAGAGTAGATATAGGACCGATAGAAAATGATTCTGGAGAAATTGTAATGGGAGATAAGGAGACGGCGGAGGAACTGAACGAGTACTTTGTATCAGTCTTCACTGAGGAAGACATCAGCAGTATACCGGGCACTCAAGGGTGGCAGGGAAGAGAAGTGTGCGCAGTCACAATTATGACAGAGAAAGTACTCAGGAAGCTGAATAGTCTAAAGGTAGATAAATCTACCAGACCAGATGGAATGCACTCTCGTGTTCTAAAGAAAGTAGCTGTGGAGATTGCAGAGGCATTAGCGATGATCTTTCAAAAGTCGATAGATTCTGGCATGGTTCCGGAGGACTGGAAGATTGCAAATGTCACTCCGCTATTTAAGAAGGGGGCAAGGAAGCAAAAAGGAAATTATAGACCTGTTAGCTTGACATCGGTGGTTGGGAAGTTGTTGGAGTCGATTGTTAAGGATGAGGTTACAGAGTACCTGGAGGCATATGACAAGATAGGCAGAACTCAGCATGGATTCCTTAAAGGAAAATCCTGCCTGACAAACCAATTACAATTTTTTGAGGAAATTGCAAGTAGGCTAGACAAGGGAGATGCAGCGGATGTTGTATATTTGGATTTTCAGAGGGTCTTTGCCAAGGTGCCACACATGAGGCTACTTAACAAGATAAGAGCCCATGGAATTACGGGAAAGTTACATACGTGGATAGAGCATTGGCTGATTGGCAGGAAACAGAGAGTGGGAACAAAGGAATCCTATTCTGGTTGGCTGCCGGTTACCAGTGGTGTTCTACAGGGGTCCGTGTTGGGGCCACTTCTTTTTACATTGTACATCAATGATTTGGATTATGGAATAGATGGCTTTGTGGCTAAGTTTGCTGACGATACGAAGGTAGGTGGAGGGGCCGGTAGTGCTGAGGAAACAGAGAGTCTGCAGAGAGACTTGGATAGATTGGAAGAATGGGCAAAGAAGTGGCAAATGAAATACAACATTGGAAAGTGTATGGTTATGCACTTTGGCAGAAGAAATAAACGGGCAGACTATTATTTAAACGGGGAGAGAATTCAAAGTTCGGAGATGCAACGGGACTTGGGAGTCCTCGTACAGGATATCCTTAAGGTTAACCTCCAGGTTGAGTCGGTGGTGAAGAAGGCGAATGCAATGTTCGCATTCATTTCTAGAGGAATAGAGTATAGGAGCAGGGATGTGATGTTGAGGCTCTATAAGGTGCTGGTCAGACCTCACTTGGAGTACTGTGGGCAGTTTTGGTCTCCTTATTTAAGAAAGGATGTGCTGACGTTGGAGAGGGTACAGAGAAGATTCACTAGAATGATTCTGGGAATGAGAGGGTTAACATATGAGGAATGTTTGTCCACTCTTGGACTGTATTCCTTGGAGCTTAGAAGAATGAGGGGAGACCTCATAGAAACATTTCGAATGTTGAAAGGCATGGGCAGAGTGGATGTGGCAAAGTTGTTTCCCATGATGGAGGAGTCTAGTAGGAGAGGGCATGACTTAAGGATTGAAGGGCGCCCATTCAGAACAGAGATGCGAAGAAATTTTTTTTAGCCAGAGCGTGGTGAATCTATGGAATTTGTTGCCACGGGCGGCAGTGGAGGCCAAGTCATTAGGTGTATTTAAGGCAGAGATTGATAGGTATCTGAGTAGCCAGGGCATCAAAGGTTATGGTGAGAAGGCGGGGGAGTGAAACTAAATGGGAGAATGCATCAGCTCATGATAAAATGGCGGAGCAGACTCGATGGGCCGAATGGCTGATTTCTGCTCCATTGTCTTATGGTCTTATGGTCTTAATATCACAGCTTTCTCCAATAAAGACCAAGAGTATGTATTCACATATGACTGAAGATGAAACCATTGTTAATCAATATATTGACAAGCTCATGGCAGATTATCAACTATTGCTCAACCACTCAACAACCTGCTGAAGATGATCCAGTGACTTTTAATGAAGAACAACAGAAAGAATTTTGAACTTTAAAGGTGACATTGTGTACTGCATCTGCATTAAGAAACCCTGATCAAAGATCTGATTCTATACAGTGATGACTCATCAACCATTGAAACAGGAATTCGAATGGTTGCTTCTGAACGGAAGTGCTGGCTTCAGGAAACATGGCTCCTCGTATCTCTGTGCAAAAGACAAAACTAAAAGCTTTGAAGCCTGTAAATTGGAAGAAGGATGATCAGCTGATACAGTATCTATACTGATTTTTGATATGGTTTTGAAGTTGTTCATGATTTTAGAATATAGAGACAAAGAGGGTTTCTAACTGCTGCAGGAACCCCAATCAAGAATGGCCAACTGGTACAAGATCTTATGGATGCGATACAACTTCTGAAAGAATTTGCTTTGTTAAAAATGTAAAAGCCATTCCAAAATGGTACTGGCGTAAGCTCTGGAAATGCATTCACAGATAAAATTGCAAAAGAGGTAGCATGGGAAGAAATAAAGGAAATAAAAGATGTACCAGCAATATATATAGTGAATCTGGCAACTGGAATTATGGAAACAAAGTTGAACTCTGTATCATAGATAAACAAACAAGATTATCTGGCACAACATACACTCCATAGGACAGAATGGAGTGCAAAAGGTGGTCGACAGATTCTCCCAATGGTGGGGGAAATCCAAAGTTCAGGGCATAAATGGAGCCTCTGAGTGAAGAATAGTCCCCTCGTGATCCCTTTAACCTTTTCACAGTTTCCAAAGATGTACCAGTTGGGAGGTTAATTGGTCATTGTAAATTGTCCCATGACAAGGCTAGGGATAAATCATAGGTTGTTTATTCCTCTCCATAGGTGCTGTCTGAAGTGCTGAATTCCTCTGACATTTTGCATGGTTACTCAGTATGGCCGTGTATTTGTGGAGCCATGGGAGATACACAATGGCTCAGGCAGCATCTGTGGAGGGAAGTCCAGATCCTGATGAAGAATCACCACCCTAAATATCAACAGCCTATTTCTCTTTATACATGATCTACTTAGTTCCTCCGGTATGTTGTTTCAATTTCCAACAACTGTGGTCTCTTGTGTCAAAATTGTCTTTGTGTTCACAGAAAACCCATCAAATACAACAGACCAAGAATCTGGCGAGAATGAAATGCTAAAGAAATTAATGATGAGTCAAAACACGACACCAGAGAAAGTGAGAGATTTGAAAGTGGGAGGGGGAGGGGGAGATCCAAAATGACAGGAGAAGACAGGAGGAGGAGGGATGGAGCCAAGAGTTGGACAGGTGATTGGCAAAAGGGATATGTGAGGATCATGGGACAGGAGGCCCAGGGAGAAGGAAAAAGGGGAGGGGGCAAAAAAACCCAGAGGATGGGCAAGGGGTATAGTCAGAGGGACAGAGGGAGAAAAAGGAGAGAGAGAGAAAAAGAATGTGTGTACATAAATAACGGATGGGGTACGAGGGGGAGGTGGGGCATTAGCGGAAGTTAAAGAAGTCGATGTTCATGCCATCAGGTTGGAGGCTACCCAGACGGAATATAAGGTGTTGTTCCTCCAACCTGAGTGTGGCTTCATCTTTACAGTAGAGGAGGCCGTGGACAGACATATCAGAATGGGAATGGGATGTGGAATTAAAATGTGTGGCCACTAGGAGATTCTGCTTTCTCTGGCGGACAGAGCGTAGATGTTCAGTAAAACGATCTCCCAGTTTGCATCAGGTCTCGCCAATATATAGAAGGCCACATCAGGAGCACCGGACGCAGTATATCACCCCAGCGGACTCACAGGTGAAGTGTTGCCTCACCTGGAAGGACTGTCTGGGGCCCTGAATGGTGGTAAGAGAGGAAGTGTAAGGGCACGTGTAGCACTTGTTCCGCTTACAAGGATAAGTGCCAGGAGGGAGATCAGTGGGGAGGGAAGGGGGGGATGAATGAACAAGGGAAACGCGTAGGGAGCGATCCCTGCGGAAAGCGGGGGGTGGGGTGGGGAAGATATGCTTAGTGGTGGGATCCCTTTGGAGGTGGCAGAAGTTACGGAGGATAATATGTTGGACCCGGAGGCTGGTGGAGTGGTAGGTGAGGATCAGGGGATCCCTATTCCTAGTGGGGTGACGGGAGGATGGAGTGAGAGCAGATGTGCGTGAAATGGGGGAGATGCGTTTGAGAGCAGAGCTGATGCTGGAGGAAGGGAAGCCCTTTCTTTAAAAAAGGAGGACATCTCCCTCGTCCTGGAATGAAAAGCCTCATCCTGAGAGCAGATGCGGCGGAGATGGAGGAATTGTGAGAAGGGGATGGCATTTTTGCAAGAGACAGGGTGAGAAGAGGAATAGTCCAGATAGCTGTGAGAGTCAGTAGGACGACGGAGATGTCCTCCTTTTTTAAAGAAAGGGGCTTCCCTTCCTCCACCATCAGCTCTGCTCTCAAACGCATCTCCCCTATTTCACGCACATCTGCTCCCACTCTGTCCTCCTGTCACCCCACTAGGAATAGGGTTCCCCTGGTCCTCACCTACCACCCCACCAGCCTCTGGGTCCAACATATTATTCTCCGTAACTTCCGCCACCTCCAACAGGATCCCACCACTAAGCACATCTCTCCCCCACCCCCGCTTTCCGCAGGGATTGCTCCCTATGCGACTCCCTTGCTCATTGGTTTCCCCCATCCCTCCCCACTGACCTCTCTCCTGGCACTTATCCTTGTAAGTGGAACAAGTGCTACACATGCCCTTATACTTCCTCCCTTACCACCATTCAGGGCCCCAGACAGTCCTTCCAGGTGAGGCGATACTTCACCTATGAGTCAGCTGAGGTCATATACTGCGTCCGGTGCTCCTGATGTGGCCTTCTATAGGTGAGACCTGACGCAGACTGGGAGATCATTTTACTGAACACCTACACTTTGTCCGCCAGAGAAAGCAGGATCTCCCAGTGGCCACACATTTTAATTCCACATCCCATTCCCATTCTGACATGTCTATCCACGGCCTCTACTGTAAAGATGAAGCCACTCTCAGGTTGGAGGAACAGCACTTATATTCCATCTGGGTAGCCTCCAACCTGATGGCATGAACATTGACTTCTCTAACTTCCGCTAATGCCCCACCTCCCCCTCGTACCCCATCCGTTATTTATTTATATACGCACACTCTTTCTCTCTCTCTCCTTTTTCTCCCCCTGTCCCTCTGACTATACCTCTTGCCCATCCTCTGGGTTTTTCCCCCCTCCCCCTTTCCCTTCTCCCTGGGCCTCCTGTCCTATGATCCTCTCATATCCCTTTTGCCAATCACCTGTCCAGCTCTTGACTCCATCCCTCCCCCTCCTGTCTTCTCCTATCATTTTGGATCTCCCCTCCCCCTCCCACTTTCAAATCTCTCACTAGCTCTTCCTTCAGTTAGTCCTGACGAAGGGTCTCGGCCCGAAACATCGACTGTACCTCTTCCTAGAGATGCTGCCTGGCCTGCTGTGTTCACCAGCAACCTTGATGTGTGTTGCTTGAATTTCCAGCATCTGCAGAATTCCTGGTGTTTACCAGAGAAAGTGAAGGGTCTGAAAGCTGGTCACTCCTCAAGAAGCACTGAAATACAATTTTGATTTTGAAAGAGGTGGCTGCCGAGATTATCAACTTCCAAGAGAATTGTAGTTCGGCAGGGATTCCCATAGCGATGAGTGAGTGTCTCTGTGTGTTCAGCAGTGATTCCCATACTGATGAGTGTTTGTGTGTGTCTGTCTTCAACAGATCCAAATACCAGTGAGTGAGTGTGTGTGTGTGAGCGCGCGCAAGTGCGTAATCTGCATTGACTCCCATACCGGTAAGTGAGTGCGATTGTGTGTGGGTGTGTATAATCTGCATTGGTTCCCATACTGGTGGAGTGAATGTGATTGTGTGTGTGTGCGTGTGTGTAATCTGCATTGATTCCCATACTGCTGAGTGAGTGTGAGTGTGTGTGTGTGAGTAATCTGCATTGATTCCCATACTGAGGGAGTGAGTGTGAGTTTGTGTGTGAGTAATCTGCATTGATTCCCATACCAAGTGAGTGTCAACATTCTCCAGGGACGCTTTGCTGAATTTACCTTCCTGCTAGTCAGCAACAGCCAGTGAAGTGGCAAGAGCAGCCATCATTGCGAAGAGGAACATCTTCCTGTTCAGAGCCGATCTGCACGGAAGGAAATTACTTTATGGAATCTTGGCAGTCATGTATCCCAAATCCTGTGTTCACGCATACACAGTACTGGAATTCTGCACTGGCCTCCACACTGTCTCGGAGTCCTGTATTCCCCGAAACACAGTCCCGGTGACATGCATTCCCCTGACACACAGTCCCGATGCCCTTTATACTCCTGTCACACAATCCCAGTTCCTTTGTTCCCCTGACACACTGTCCCAGTGCCCTGCGTAACCCTGAGACACAGTCCCAGACCCTCTGTTCCCCTGACACACAGTTCCAATGCCCTACATTCCCCTTAGACACAGTCCTGAAGACTTTCATTCCCCATTTACACAGTCCTGGTATCCTCCACTTCCCTGATAACACAGTTCCAGTACCCTGTATTCTTCTGACACACAATCCTGATACCCTGAATACCCCTGGCACATAGATCCAGTGCTCTGTATTCCCCTGACGCACAGTCCCAGTGCCCTGCATTCCCCTTTCACATAAACCTGGTGTCTTTCATTTCCCTGACAGACCCGGTGCCCCTATTCCCCTGACACACAGTCCCGGACCGTCTGTTCCTCTGACACACAGTCCCAGAGCCTCTGTTCCCCTGACACACAGTCCCGATGCCTCTGTTCCCCTGACACCCTGTCCTGGTGCCTGTATTCCCCTGACACAGAGTCCCAATACCTTGTAATCCCCTGACACAAATTCGCACTGCTTATATTCCTCTGACACACAGTCCCAGTGCCCTGAATTCCCCTTCCACACAGTCCCGGTGCCTTGCATTTCCCTGCAACACTGTTACAGTGCCTCTGTTCCACTGGTACACAGTCCCAGTACCCTGCATATCCCTTTCAAACAACCATACTGTCTTGCATTTCCCCAACACACAATCCAAGTGCTTCTATTCCCCAACATACAGTACGTTTGCTCTGTTGCCCAAACACACAATCCCGATGCCCTGCGATCCCCAGACACATAGTCTTAGTGCCTCTGTTCCCCTGACGCGCGAACCCAGTGTCTCTGTTCCCTTGACATGCCGACCCAGTGCCTCTGTTCCACTGACCTCGAGTGCCAGTGCCTACATTCTCATTTCTCACAGTCCTGTTGTCTTTCATTTCCCTGACACACAGACCTGATGCCCTCTATTCCCCTGACACACAGTCCCTGTGCCTCTATTCCCCTGACACACCGTCCCAGGCCCTGCGCTTCCCTGAGACTCAGTCCCAATGCCCTGCATTTCTTTCACACACAGTCCCAGTGCCTCTATTCCCCTGACACACATTCACAGTCTCTCTATTCCCCTGACGCACAGTCCCGGTCCCTCTGTTCTCCTGACACACAGGTTCTGTGCCTCTATTTCCTAGTCACACAGAGTTGCAGTGCCTCTG
Organism: Mobula birostris; assembly: GCF_030028105.1. Lineage (NCBI taxonomy): Eukaryota > Metazoa > Chordata > Chondrichthyes > Myliobatiformes > Myliobatidae > Mobula > Mobula birostris. The sequence goes on along the minus strand of NC_092374.1, from coordinate 79,108,143 downwards.
TTCCCCTAACACACAGTCCTGGTACCTCTTTCCCCTGACATACAGTTCCAGTGCCTTATTCCGACAACACACAGTCCCGGTGCCTCTATTCCCCTGATACACAGTCCGTTCCCGCTGTTGCGCACAATCCTGGAACCCTGCGGTCCCCAGACAAATTGTCCTGGTACCTCTGTTCCCATGACACACAGTCCTGGTGCCTCTGTTCCACTGACCCTGAGTGCCAGTGCCCTGCATTCCCATTTCACACAGTCCTGGTGTTTTTCATTTCCCTGACAGAAAGTCACTGACACAAGTCCTGATGCCCTGCATTCCCCTGATGCACTGTCCCAGTGCTTCCATACCCCTGACACACTATCCTGATGCCCTGTATTCCCCTTATACACAGTCTCAGAGCCTCTATTCACGTGAAACACAGTCCCGGTCCCTCTATTTTTCTGACTCTCAGTCCCAGCGTCTCTGTTCCCCTGACACACAGTCGCAGTCTCTTTTCCGCTGAATCCCTGTCCCAGTACCCTGTATTCCCAAGATACACAGTCCTGGTGCCTCTATTCCCCTGACATGCAGTCCTGATGCCTTGCATTTCCCTTGCACACAGTCCTAGTGTCCTGCATTTTCCTTATCCACAGTCCCTATGTCCTGCATTCCTCTGTCATATGGTCCCAATGCCCTACATTTCTTTCCTATGATACTTCTTGCATTGAAATATAGACAACTCAGGACACTAGTCACACCATGCTCAATCTTTTGATTCCTAACTTTGAGGTTTTACCAACATCTGCCTTCAGTCTGCAACAGTCTGAAATCTCTCTGCAAATTTGTTCCTCTAAATCCCTCGGACTGCTGGGTGATCCGTAATATAGCCTCATGGTCATTCTTTCTTATTTCTCAGTTCCACCCATAATGCCTCACTGGTTGAGTTCCCCAGGCTGTCCTGACTGTACACTGCCATGACAGTTTCCCTGACTACTAACGCCATCCCTCTCACTCTTAACAGAACTCTGGGACATTGAGCTGCCAGTCCTGCCCCCCCTGCAACCAAGTCTCACTAATGGCTACAATGTCATAATTCCAGGTGCCAATCCTTGCCTGAGCTCATTACTTTTCCTACGATACTTCTTACACCGCTCAGGGTATTAGTCACACCATGCTCAACCTTTTCATTCCTGGCTTTGCCTGAGGTGTTAACAACATCTGTCTCCACAACCTCTCCACTAACTGTTCTGACACTCTGGTTCCCATCGCCCTACAACGCTAGTTTAAACCCCACTGTGCAGCATTAGCAAACCTTCCCACTAGGAGATTAGTCCCCCTCCAGTTCAAGTGCAAATTGCCTCTTCTGTATAGGTCCCACCTTCCCCGAAAGAGAGCCCAATGATCCAAAAACCTTATGCCCTTCCTCCTACACCAACTACTTAGCCATGTATTAAACTGTATAATCTTCCTAGTTCCCACCTCACTAGTACATCGTATGGGTTATCAATTCTGAGATCACAGCTCTGGAGGTCCTGCCCTTTAACTTAGCACCTAACTCACTGAACTCCCTATGCAGAACCTCGTCACTCGTCCTATCCATGCCATTGGTACCTACATGGACCATGACCTCTGGCTGTTCATCCTCCCACTTAAGAGTGCTGAGTACTTAATCCAAGATATCTGAGATCCTGGCATCCGGGAGGCAACATACCATATCGAAATTTTGTTCTCATCCACAGAACCTCCTGTCCATTCCCCTAACTAATGAATCCCCTATCACCAAGCGTGCCTCTTTTCCCCCCTTCCCTTCTGAGTCACAGAGCCAGACTCAGTGCCAGAGACCCGGCCACTGTGACATTCCTCTGTTCTAATTCTGCTCTAGCTTCTTCTACAAGTTTGTAGATGATACCACTCTAGTGAATTGGATCTCAGGTAAAGAAGAGATAGAGTACAAGAATGAGATAGACAGCTCACTGGCATAGTGTTAGCCACTTGTTGAGAACCCTGGGGTGTACGTCATCTGGTCCAGATGACTTCCCTACCTTCAGACCTTTCAGTTTCCCAAGAACCTTCTCTCTAGTAATGGTAACTTCATACACTTCGTGACCCCTGACACCTGAAACTTCCATGATACTGCTAGTGTATTCTACAGTGAAGACTGATGCAAATACTTTTTCAGTTCATCCGCCATTTCCACGTCCCCATTACTATCTCTCCAGCATTGTTTTCCAATGGTCTGCTATCTACTCTCACCTCTTTTACACTTTATGTATCTGAAGAAACTTTTGGTGTGTCCTCTTTAATATGGTTGACTAGCTTACTTTTGTATTTCATCTTTACCTTCTTAATGACCTTTTAAGTTGCCTTCTGTTTATATATGAAAGCTTCCCACTCCTCTAACTTCCCACTTAAATTTTTGCTCCATTATATGCTCTCTCTTTGGTTTTTATGTTAGCTTTGACTTCTCTTGTTAGCCACAGTTGTGTCATCTTGCTTTCAGGATTATTCCCCTTTGGGATTATATATCCTATGCCTTCCAAATTGCTTCCAGAAATTCCAGCCATTGCTGCTCTGCTACCATCCCTGCCAGTGTTCTTTTCCAATCAATTCTGGCCAAGTCCGCTTTCATGCCTCTGTAATTGCCTTTACAATATAATACTGACACATCTGACTTTGGCTTCTCCTTTTCAAATTTCGGGGTGAAATTGATCATATTATGATCACTGTCCCCTAAGTGTTCTTTTACCTTAAGGTCTCTAATCAGTTCTGGTTCATTGCACAACACCCAGTCCAGAATAACCATGAGCTGCTCCAAAAAGCCATCTCGTAGGTATTCTAGAAATTACTCCACTTGGAATCCAGCACCAACCTGATTTTCCCAAGCTACCTGCATATTGAAATCCCCCGAGTCTGTTGTAACATTGCCCTTTTGGAATGCATTTCCTATCTCCTGCTGTATATAAATCTAATCAGGGTCTTTTTACCCTTGCAGTTCCTTAGCTCTGTCCACAATGATTCAACACCTTTCACCCTGTCACCACTTTCTAATGATTTGAATTAATTTTTTACCAACAGAGCAACACCACCCCTTCTGCCTTTCTGCCCATCCTTTCAATACAATGTACGTCCTTGGACATTAAGCTCCCTGCTGTAATCTTTTTTTCAGCCATGATTCAACATCATACATGCCAATCTGAAAGTTTGCTACAAGTTCACCTACCTTATTCCATGTACTGCGTACTTTCAAAGATAACACCTACAGTCCTGCATTCACCCTTTGCAATTTTGTCCACATTTAATGTTACAACTCATCCTGTTGACTTCAATATTGTTCTAACATCAGCTTCTCCTCGCTAGGGGTCTCACTACACATTGCCTCTTTTTGTCAACCAACTACCTCATCTTCAGCACTTTCACTCTGGTTCCCATTGCCCTGCAAAATTAGTTTAAACCCACCCAAACAATTCTAGCCAACCTACCCACAAGGATATTGGACCCCCTTGGATTCAAGTGTAACTTGTTCCCTTTGTACAGGTCATACCTTCCCCAGAAGAGATCCCAATGATTCATAAATCTGAACCTCTGCCCCCTGCACCAACTCCTCAGCCACACATTCAACCTACCAAATCATCCTATTCTTACCCTCACTGGCACGTGGCACAGGCAGCAATCCAGAGATTACTACCCTGGAGGTCCTGTTTCTCAGCTTTCTGCCTAGCTGCCTAAAATCTCTAATCAGGACCTCCTCACTTTATCTATCTATATCATTGATGCCAATTTGCTCCAAGATTTCCAGCTGCTCACCCTTACCCTTGAGAATGCCATGGACATGATCCAAGACATCCCTGATCTTGGCAAGAGGGAGGTAACATACCAATTGGTGTCTCTATATGCCCACAGAACCTCTTCTTTGTTCCTCTGACTGAGGAATCTCCTTATCAACACTGCAGTCCTCTTCACCTCTCTGCCCATCTGAGCCACAGCACTAGAATCAGTGCCAGAAACATGGTCACTGTGTCTCCACCCTGGTAGGTCATTCCCTCAATAATATTTAAAGTTGTATTCTTGTTATTGAGGGGAATGGCCACAGATGTACTCTGCACTGGCTGTGAGTTTCCCCTCCTCCTCCTGACAGTCACTCAGTTACATGTCTCCTGCAACCTTGGGGTGGCTACCTCCTTGTAGCTCCTGTCTATCACCTCCTTATTTTCCCATATGAGTTGAAGGTCATTGAGCTGCAGCTCCATTTCCATAATACATTCTTGCAGGAGCTGCAACCTGTACCCTTGTGCAGATGTGTTTATCTGTTAGACTTCTCACATCCCACACACAGTACAAAACAGTGCCCCTGGAGCCATTTGCTCTAATCTACTATGCTCTAACAGATGAGGAATGAACAAATAAGGACAGAGAGAGAGAGAGGAACATAAAAGACAATGTGGCTCACCCAACCTGATCTCACCTAAGCCCGATGAGCTGAAGCCACTCTAAAGACTGGCACAGTCCAAAAGAATGGCTGCTTTACTTGCACTTGAATTATTCTTATTGGTCCTTTCAAATGAATCCTTCTTGCTTATTGGTTAGTCCTCAACTCAGAGAAACTGCGCCAAAAGTCCAATTTTGAAATCTCAATCACCCTCCAATTAAAAGGCAGCTTGTTTTATACACAGCCCTGATGTGGATTGTCCAACGCAGACATTTTGCCCATCCACACTAATCCCATTGGTTCGTATCCTTCCATACCTTGCCAAGATTCTGATGGTGTGGACCTCCCTTAGCTTCACATTATGCTGGGCAACATGGGCTGTGACCTGCTGAAGGGTTTCAGCCCGAAACGTCAACTGTGCTTTTTTCCATAAATGCTGCCTGGCTGGCTGAGTTCCTCCAACATTTTGCATGTGTTGCTCAGATTTCCAGCATCTGCAGATTTTCTCTTGTCTGTGCGTTTAGATCCCTGGATACGTAGGGAGACCACCATTTATTGATTCAGCCTCTGATTCTCATGTAATCCAGGAAGTTTCCCATTAAGTTAAAATGGACAAACACTTTTTCTGTGTGTGTGGGTGTGCATGTGAGTCTGAATGTGCAATGGGAGGTAGAGGAAGAGGAAACAAAAAGAGAGATGAAAGACAGGAAAACAAAAGAGTAGGGTAGGGACCGGGTAGGGTGAGATCAGGGGCAAGAGGCAAGCAGGACCATGGTAGGGTGACAAGGGGTGTTGAAGGGGCAAGTTTGAAGCATTGTGTTTCAACATGCAGATAATTCACGGCCACGTGCAATTTGAGTTAACTGGACAGGATGTTAAAGCAGTTACTGAACTATGACTGAAAAATACCGGAGATTGGAATGGAACATTCCAGATCTACTCAATACTCGTAGACAAGAGGTGTAAAAACAAGTGAAGGTGAGGCAGCATTATTAACAAGAGAGGGAATGAGGAAGGACATGAGCTACTTTACCAAGGATTGCCAACTTTTTTTATGCCAGTGGACCCCGACCATTAACTGAGAGGTCCATGGACCCCAGGTTGGGAATCATACCAAACCCTGATATGGAATCAGAGGAATACCAAGGGTGAGAAAATGTTAGTGAGTGGTATAGATACACCACACAAATAGCCATAGTGATGTAAAGGATGGTATTGTCCTTGTCAATCCTGTAACGTAACATTTCCAAATATACCACAGCCAAGTCATTCCTCAAATCATCAGAATTTCCTTTATTTATATTCAGTATTCCACAACTGCCCCAATTTCCATTTTAGTTAAGAATTCTGTCACATTAAGATCACTCTTCCCTGAGGGACCCAGCACAACATCGTTTATTAATCTTTTCTCGTGACACAGGAGGATAACCCACACTCCCATTGGTTCCTCCAAAAAGACATCTTCAATGGACCCCAGAGATTCCATCTCTAAAGGATGGTATGAAATGAAAAATTAGAGACACATACAATAAGGGTGACTCAAGTCTTTATGCAGACTGGACAAACCAGATCAACAGTAATTCTCTAGAGAAGGAATCTCTGGTGTCCATTAAAGATGTCTTTTTTGGAGAAACCAATGGGAGAGTGGGTTATCTTTGTGTGTAATGAGAAAAGATTGATAAACAAAGTTGTGCCAGGTCCCTTGGGGAAGAGTGATCTTAATGTGACAGGATTTTTATTTAAAATGGAAAGAGGGGGAGTTGTCAAAAGCCAAATCAAAATAAAGGAGATAAGACCATGAGATCCTTAAGATAAAAAAAATTTAGGGGCAGAATTAGGCCTCTTCATCAATTGAGTCTGTTCCGCCATTTCATCAGAGCTGATCCAGTTTTCCTCTCAGCTCCAATCTCCTGCCTTCTCCTCGTATCCCTTCATGTCCTGACTAATCAAGAATCTATCAACCACTGCTTTAACTATACATAAAAACTTGGCCTCCACAGCTGCTTGTGGCAAAGAATTCCACAGATTCATTCTTTGGCTAAAGAAATTCCTCCTCATCTCTGTTCTAAAAGGACGCCCTCTTTAATCTGAGGCTGTGTCCCTGGTCTTAGGCTCTCCCACCATAGGAAACATCCTCTCCACATTCACTCTTTTATCATTCAATAGGTTTCAATGAGGTCGCCTCTCATTCTTCTGAATTCTAGTGAATACAGGACCAGAGCCATCAAACGCTTTTCATATGTCAAGCCATTCAATCCAGGAATCATTTTTGTGAACCTCCTTTGAACCCTCTCCAGTTTCAGCACATCCTTTCTAAGATAAGGGGCCCTCAACTGTTCACAATATTCCAATTGAGGCCTCACCAGTATTTTATAAAGTCTCAACATTACATCCTGCTTTTTATATTCTGGTCCTATTGAAATGAATTCTAACATTGTATTTGCCTTCCTCACCACAGGCTCAACCTGCAAATTAACCTTTACGGAATTCTGCTCAAGGACTCCCAAGTCCCTTTGCGTACAGTTTATTTTTGTATTTTCTCTCCATTTAGAAAATAGTCTACTCTTTCATTTCTTCTACCAAAGTGCATGACCATACACTTCCCGACACTGTATTCCATCTCCATTTCTTTGCCCATTCTATTAATCTGTATAAGTCCTTCTGTCGCTTCTGCAATTCACAAAACTACTGCCCTTCCACCTATCTGTAAACTTTGCAATAAAGCCATCAATTCCTTCATCGACATATAACATAAAAAGGACTGGTCGCAACATAGACCCCTGTGGAACACCACTAGTCACCAGCAGCCAAACAGAAAAGGCTCCCTTTATTTCCAATCTTTTCCTCCTTTCTATCAGCCACTGCTTTATTCATGTTAGAATCTTTCCTGTAATACTATGGGCTCGTAGCTTGTTAAGCAGCCTCATGTGTGGCACTGTGTCAAAACCTTTCTAAAAATCCAAGTACACAACATCACTCAATTCTCCTTTGACTATCTGGCTAGTTATTTCTTCAAAGAATTCCAACAGATTTGTCAGGTAAGATTTTCCCTTGAGGAAACCATGCTGACTACAGCCTATTTTATCATGTGCCTCTGAATACCCTGAGACCTCGTCCTTAATAATCCAACATCATCCCATTCACTGAGGTCAGACTAAATGGCCTATAGTTTCCTTTCTTCTTCCTCCCCCCTCCCTTCTTGAAGAGTGGAGTGACAATTGCAGTTTTCCAGTCTTCCGGAACCAGTCCTGAATCTAGTGCTTCTCGAAAGATCATTACCAATGTCTCCACAATCTCTTCAGCCACCTCTTTCACCTCATTAAAAATGTTGATGGTTTGAGGAGTGATTTGGTTGTGGTAGATTGGGAAACATTACATTACAGGGTTGACAAGGACATTCACTTGAAGAACATGTGCACGAACTGGCATTGTTGATTCATGTCTGGCACAAAACTAAAACAGGAAAGTTAACTCTCTGATGGACTGTAAAATAAGGTAGAGATAGAATTCAATCCTAGGAAAGGAATTATGATGTAAATGCTGGAAAACAAAGCAAAACTAAGGGTTGGGACATTTAGAATTCAGCAAATGAGGGTAATGGATTGATTAGGAAAGGGAAAGTAAAAATTACAAGTAAGCTTGCAGAGAACAAAAGAAAAACTGACTGTAAATGTTTCTATAGATACACATAGAGAGCAAGATTGATGAAGATAGATCTGGGTTCTTTACAGTCAGAGTTGTGTAAACAGAACAAAGAAGGGTTGGATCAAATGAAATATGTATTTCAGTTCTGGGTTCACAAAGGAGGAAATGGATACCTCCACCCAGACACATTGGGAACACAGGCACCGGTGAAAGAGGAACTGAGTGAAATCTATGTTAATAAGGAAACTGGAGGAATTAACAACTGACAAATTCACAGAGCCCAATAGTCTCCATCGCAGAATACTAAAGGAAGTTGCCTCAGATACATTGGCGGGTATGCTTCAGACGCAATTGCAACAGATTGGAATGTCATTAATGTAGCATCAATAGTTCAAAACCAGAGAGGGAGTAGAAACAGAGAATTATTGATCAGCTTTGCCAGGCCATTGGTAGCGACATAGAGCCCATTGTAAAGGGTGCAACAGCAAACCATGGCAGTGGAGTGAGAGGATTAGACAGAATCCAGCTTATTGTTATTTATTGGTACACTTAAATGTATTTAAATGTGTGTAGCATTCAGAACAAGGAGGACGAACTCGTGGCACAATTAGAGATTGGTCATTATGAAGTTGTGGGCATCATTAAGTTGTGGCTGAAAAATGGCCATTAGTTGGGGGGTTAATATCAAAGGCTATGCTTTGTATCAAAAGGACAGGCAGTAAGGCATAGACGGTGGAGTGGCTCTGTGGTACGAGATGGAATTACATATTTATAAAGAGGGGACATCTGGTCAGAGAATGTCGCATCTTTGAGGGTGGAGTTAAGAAACTGCAAGAGTGAGAAAACATTATGTGAATTGTATTTAGGCCTCCTAATAGCAGCCAAGATGTGGGGTTAAGATTGCAAAGAGAGCTGGAAAAGACATGTAATAAGGGTAATGACACAATTATAATGGCGGACTTCAATATGCAAGGGGATTGGGAAAATCAGGTTGGTGTCAGATCGCAAGAGGGGGACTTTGTTGAGTGCCTATGAGGTGGCTTTTTAGAGCAGCTTGTGCTTGAGCCTGCTCAGGGAAAGGCTATCTTAGAGTGGGTGCTGTGTAATAATCCAGATCTTATTAGGGAGCTTAATGTAAAGGAATCCTTAGGAGGCAGTGATCATAATATAATTGAACTCATACTGCAATTTGAGAGGGAGAAACATAAGTCACGTGTATCAGTAGCACAATGGAATAAAGGGAATTACAGAGGCATGAGAGGGGAGCTTGCCTAGGTGGATTGGAGGAGGATAGTGGCAGGGAGATGGCTGAGTTTCTGGGAATAGCTCACAAGGTGCAGGGTAAGATATGTCCCACAGAAGTTCTCAAATGGCAGGGGTAATCAGCTATAGGAAAGGGAAGGAAAGCTAAAGGGAAGTTACGGACTGCATAAAAGCTAAGGAAAGGGAAAATAAGGTAGCAAAAGTGAATGGGAAGTTGGATGATTGGGGAGCTTTTAAAATCCAACAAAAGACAGCTAAAGAACCTATAAGGGAAAAGATGAAATATGAGGGCAAGCTAGCCAATAATATAAAGCAGGATACTAAAAGTTTTTCTTCAGGTATATAAAATGAAAAATGGAGGTGAGAGTTGATATTGGACCACTGGAAATGATGTTGGTGAGGTATTTAAAAACGCAAACAACAGGAATTCTGCAGATGCTGGAAATTCAAGCAACACACATAAAAGTTGCTGGTGAATGCAGCAGGCCAGGTAGCATCTCTCGGAAGAGGTGCAGTCGACGTTTCAGGCCGAGACCCTTCCTCTAGGAAGAGGTTAGTCCTGACGAAGGGTCTTGGCCTGAAACGTCGACTGCACCTCTTCCTAGAGATGCTGCCTGGCCTGCTGCGTTCACCAGCAACTTTTATGTGTGTTGGTGAGGTATTGATGGGGGACATAGAAATAGTGGATGAACGTAATGGATATTTTGCATCAGTCCTCATTGTGGAAGACATTAGCAGTGTGCCCGACATCCATGAATGTCAGGGATCAGGAGTGGGTGCTATTGCTGTTACAAAGGAAAAATTGCTAGGCAAACTCAAAGGTCTTAAGGTGGATAAGTCACCTGGACCAGATGGACTACATCCCAGAGTCCTGAGAGAGGTTGCTGAACAGATAATGGATACATTGGTCATGATCTTTCAAGAATTATTTGATTCTGGCATGGTCCCAGAGGACTGGAAAATTGCAAATGTCACTCCACTCTTTAGGAAGGGAGGAAGGCAAAAGAAAGGAAATTATAGACTAGTTAGCCTAACTTCAGTGGCCGGGGAAGTGTTGGAGTCTACAAACCCCATTTCCAGAAAGGTTGGGATATTTTCCAAAATGCAATAAAAACAAAAATCTGTGATATGTTAATTCACGTGAACCTTTATTTAACTGACAGAAGTACAAAGAAAAGATTTTCAATAGTTTTACTGACCAACTTAATTGTATTTTGTAAACATACACAAATTTAGAATTTGATGGTATCCAGATCTAGAGGGCACTGCCTCAAAATTGAGGGGTGACCTTTTAGAGCAGAAGTAAGGAGCAATTTTTTTTTAGCCATAGAGTAGTGAATATATGGAATGCTCTGCCATAGACTGTGGTGGAGGCCAAGACAATGGGTATATTTAAGGCAGAAGTTAATAGTTTCCTGATCAGTCAGGTATGGCGAGAAGGCAGGTGTAAGAGATTGAGTGGGATCTGGGATCAGCCATGATGGAATGGTGGAGCAGACTCAATGGGCTGAATAGCCTAATTCTGCTCCTACGTCTTATGATCTTTTCCCTAGTAGGCTCAACTATGAGCTGTGCCAAAATGCCATCTCATAGGCATTCTAGAAATTTCCTGTCTTGGGATCCAGAAGCAACCTGATTTTGACTGTCTACCTGCATATTGAAATCCCCCAGGTCTATTGTATCATTGCCCTTTTGAATTGCATTTTCTATGTCCTGTTGACCACATATTTACTACTGTTTAGAGGTCTATATATAACTCCCATCAGGGTCTTGTTAGTTCTTTAGCTCTACCCACAACACTTCAATGTCTTCCGATCCCATTTGGAATAATTTGATTTCATTTTTACCAATAGAGCCACTCCACACCCTCTGCCTATCTGCAGTCCACTTCACCTCTCTTCTCTTATGAATCATGACGCCAGACTCAGTGCCAGAGACCCGGTCACTGTGGCTACCCCACCCCACCTCCCCCGCCCCGCGGCTAGGTCATCCCTCTCAATAGTGCCCTAAGTGGAATACTTATTATTGAGGGGAATGGCCCCAGGGGTACTCTGCACTGACTGCCAGTTTCCCTTGCATTACCGGGCACATACAGCACAGAAATATGTCAATATTTCCTTTGTGCCATGTCACCCAACAATCCCCTGATTTAATCCTAGCCTAATCATGGGACAATTTACAATGGCTAATTGACCTCCTGTGGGAGGAAACTGGAGCAGGTGGAGGAAACCCACATGGTCACGGAGACAACATACAAACTCCTTGCAGGGACAGCCTGGTGGCATAGTGGGTAGCACCATGCTTTACAGTGCAGGTGACCGGGGTTCAATTAATTCATCATTGTAAATTGTAAATTCGCAATGATTAGACTAGGATTAAATTGGAGGAACGCTGGGCGATGTGGCTCAAAGAGTTGAAAGGGCCTGCTGTTTATCAGGTTGTTGAAGTGCCAGCTGGTCAATGTGCTCTGTATTTAAACTTGCTGGAGCAAGAGATGAAGAGCCTCGCCATCCTCCTTGCCATCTGTGCCATCAGCTCTGCTGGTATCTCAGGAGGTAAACTCTGGCAGGCAACCTTCTTGTCCTTCACCCACCTCCCACTCTCACTGCTCTCTGTGCAGCAGCTTGTACTGAATGTAGTCGTCACTTTCACAGGGGACGTCTGTTCAGACAGAGATGTCTCCACAGGGTTCATAGATACCCTGTGCCTGGTTCTGTGACGGTGCAAGGGTGAGCAAGTTGTGGAGAGGACAAAGGGGTATTCCTATTAAATAGAGTGGGATGGGTAAGGGTGGAAAAGATAAAGATTTATTTGAAACACGTACTGTACATCGAAACAAACAGTAAAGTGTGTTATTTTGTGTCAGTGACAATACAGTTTGATGACTGTGCTGGGTACAGCCTGCAAGTGTCGTTATGCTTCTGGCACCATCATGGCATGCCCATAACTCACTTTCTTTAACACAGACTTCTTTCGTTTTGGAATCTGGGAGGAAAGTGGAGTACCCGGAGGAAACACACATGGTCAAGGAGAGAACGTACGAACTCCTTACAGACTGTGGTGTTCATTAAACATGAGAAGTTAGTCTGCCGACACAAGTAATAAAGAAGACAGTGTAACAAGATTCAAAGCACGTTCATTATCTAAGTGTGCGTGCAGTGCACGACGCTGGGAGTTGTCTTCCCCACAGACAGCCACAAGACAGTGAAGAACCTTGGAACCCGTTCAAACAAAAACTTTAAACCCCCTTCCCCCCACACGCAAAAAAACCCAAATCATGCAAAAAGCAACAAATAAAAGAGCGAGAAACACAGAATATAAAACATAAAATCAAAAGGCATATTTCAGTTCAGCTCAGTGTTCATTATCTGCAAGCCGCCCTGATTCAAAATCGCCTGAAATAGTAACAAAAAAAGGAGCCATATCCCTTTTCCCCATACCCCTTCATGTCCAGTTCTTTGCTCAATCAAATAATCTGTCTGTCTTTCTATAGCCTCTCTACTTCCGCAAAACAACCTGCCCACCTATCGTCATATCATCTGCAAAATGCCCTGCAATTCTCCTTTGTACTTACCCATCTCACCTTAATGTATGCCATCTCGTATTAGACATTTTGACCCTGAGGTCAATTCTTAATCTTATAAGCTTCCATCAGACCTTTCCTTAGTCTTCAAAGTTCAAAGTAGATTGAGTATCGAAGTATCTATACAATATGCAACCCTGAGATACGTCCTCCCACAGATAGCCACGAAACAAAGAAACACCATGGAATCCATTCAAAGAAAAGATCGAACACCCAAGCCACAAAAAAAAGAACAAATCATACTAACGGCAAAAAACAAGTGAATAACCCACAGAATATTAAACATCAAGCTGCAGAGTCCTTGAAACAGTCCAGGGATGTTCAGTTCAATTTAGACCATAAGATGGTAAGAAATAGGAGCAGAATTAGACCATTTGGATCAAGCATTTTATCATTTTCTCAGCCCCAAAGTCTCCTGCCTTTTCTCCATATCCCTTCATGTCCATTTCTTTGCCCATTCTCCTGATCTGTCTAAATCCTTCTATAGCCTCTCTACTTCCTCAAAACTACTTGCCCTCCACTTATCTTCATATCATCTGCAAACTTCACAACAAAGCCATCAATTCCATCATCCAAATCATTAACATGTAACGTAAAAAGAATCAGTCCCAACTCAGACCCCTGTGGAACACCACTAGTCACTGACAGCCAACTAGAAAAGGCTCCCTTTATTCCCACTCTTTGCCTTCTGCCCATCAGCCACTGCTTTATTCATGCTAGAATCAGCAAGTTCAGTGAGTAATGGAGCCAATCGTTGGTTCACACACTACCATTAGGCTTCATACTCAACGTCACTCTAAACCACGTCGAATTCCCTCAGAGACAGCAAAAGCACTAGATTGCTCAGTCAGCCCAAGAACACATTATCAAGATATAAATTACAGCTCCAGTTTCACACAGATTAGCAGTAGAAGTATATTTAAAAGAAGAAATAGTAGTTTTGTGAACTGTATGCAGGACATCGCCGTTAGCCACGTTGCTCACTGGTGCCATCTTGCTAAATTTAGATCTTCGCCACTCCAGAGGAAACAAAGCAAGTTTGTTCAACCTCTTCTTACAGCTGTTGTTCTCTAATCCAGGCAGCATCCAACTGAAACTCTTCTGCATCCTCTCCAAAGCCTGCACATCTTTCCTATAATAGGGCAGCCAGACTTGAACCCAATACTCCAGGTGCACCTTAATTAGATTTTCATAAAGCTGTAGCAGAACTTCCCGACTCTTGGAGTCAGTGCCCAAACCAATAAAGGCAAACATGCCATAGGCCTTCTTTACACCTTTATCTATCTGTGTAGCCGTGTTCACCTATGGACTTGGGCCCAAAGATCCCTTTACTCATCAACGCTGTTAACAATCCTGCCATTAACTGTCCTTTACATTTGATTTTCCAAACTGCAACATCTCACTCTTGGCCGGATTTAGCACCAACTGCCACTTCCATTCTGCTTGGACTATTTTTACAACTTCTGTCCATTTTAAGGATCTGTCTCCTTCTCAGGACAACTGCATTTAATACTTCTGACCAAAAGTTGTTATGGAGCTCAGAAATTCTATTCAACATTATCTTAGCAAACACGAGGAAATCTGCAGATGCTGGAATTTCAAGCAACACACAAAAAAGTTGCTGGTGAATGCAGCAGGCCAGGCAGCATCTCTAGGAAGAGGTACAGTCGACGTTTCGGGCCGAGACCCTTCGTCAGGACTAACTGAAAGAAGAGCTAGTAAGAGATTTGAAAGTGGGAGTGGGAGATCCGAAATGATAGGAGAAGACAGGAGGGGGAGGGATGGAGCCAAGAGCAGGACAGTTGATTGGCAAAAGGGATATGAGAGGATCATGGGACAGGAGGCCTAGGGAGAAAGAAAAGGGGGAGGGGGGGAAAAAGTCCAGAGGATGGGCAAGGGGTATAGTGAGAGAGACAGAGGGAGGAAAAAGGAAAGAGAGAGAAAAAAAATGTGTGTATATAAATAAATAACGGATGGGGTACAAGGGGGAGGTGGGGCATTAGCGGAAGTTAGAGAAGTCAATGTTCATGCCATCAGGTTGGAGGCTACCCAGACGGAATATAAGGTGTTGTTCCTGCAAACTGAGTGTGGGTTCATCTTTACAGTAGAGGAGGCCATGGATAGACATGTCAGAATGGGAATGGGATGTGGAATTAAAATGTGTGGCCACTGGGAGATCCAGCTTTCTCTGGCGGATAGAGCATAGGTGTTCAGCAAAGCGGTCTCCCAGTCTGCATCGGGCTCGGCAATATATAGAAGGCCACATCGGGAGCACCAGACGCAGTATATCACCCCAGCCGACTCACAGGTGAAGTGTCGCCTCACCTGGAAGGACTGTCTGAGGCCCTGAATGGTGGTGAGGGATTATCTTAGTATTGTTCAAATATGCTCAGCCTGCCTGATCTGATAAAGTTCATTAAGGGGCAGAGCAAAATGATGATGGTGCTAAATGGCAACTCCTTTGCTTGCATCTTTGGAAACAGCTCTATTTGATCTTTAATATCTCTATTTTTCCCTTTCAGGGTTCTTTTGAAGACCCTAACCTGGAGTTACATTCTGACTATGCTTCTTTGCGGGAATGGGACATGCTCTCGGGGTTTCACAACTGGCAGTTGTTCAGCATGCCAAGGGCTTGGCCTAGGAGTTCAGCTCACCTTTGGAGGCCTAGGATTTCGGGCTCTGGAGACTGGTGGATCAAAGGTCGGTGTCCAGTGTGTCGTGGGAGCTGGAACATCTTTGGCTGTGTGTGCAGAGACCTGAGATCTTTGGGCACAGAGCTTGAAAAAAGCAATGCAACAGACTTTTATCATCGTAAACCAGCAAGTTGTTTGTTATGTCTCCCCTCTTGTTGTGAAACGGAGACATCTCTTTCTCCATTATTAGCGGGAGAGAGAGAGCCTGTGGTATGTCGAATGCCGGGTGAACAATGTGGACCTTGGAGTACTGTAGGTCTGTGTCTTTACTGTTGCTTTGCTCACGCTTGAGTGCTTGGTGGCCGGTGCCGATGCTTTTTTTTTGCCTGTGGGGGGAGGGGGGATTGTTGCTTGCCGCCGCATATGCGTGGAAGGGAGAGGGGCTGTAGAGGGACTTCGGTGTTCTAACATTAACTGTCATTCATTCTTTGGGGCGTTCCTCTGCTTTCGTGGATTGATGCAAAAAAAAAGCATTTCAGGATGTATGTATATTGTATACATTTCTCTGACATTAAATGTACCTTTGAAACCTTTTAAAAGTTAGTTCTGTTTCTTGCTCTGCGGATGCAATCGGGCAATTTCTAACATTATCTGCTTTGGTTTGCAGTGTACCCATAACTCATTTCATGCTTGATCTCGCTATTCCCCCCTTCTATATTAAATCTCATAATCATAGTCAGAGTCCTACAGCATGAAAGTGACCCTTCACCCCGACTTGTCCCGCCAACCAAGATGCCTGTTGAAGTTAGCCCCATTTGCCTGCATTTCAAAGTTCATCTATTATCAAAGTATGTATACTATATAATCAGAATCAGATTTATTATCATTGTCATGTAATGTGAAATTTGTTAACTTAGCAGCAGTTCAATGCAACACATGATCTAGCAGAGAAAAAAAAATAAAATAATAATAAACCAGTAAGTAAATCAATTACACATATTGAATAGATTTTTTAAAAAGTACAAAAACTTTGTTTAAAAAAAGTGAGGTTGTGTCCAAAGATTCAATTTCCATTTAGGAATTGGATGGCAGAGGGGAAGAAGCTGTTCCTGAATCACTGAGTGGGTGCCTTCAGGCTTCTGTATCTCCTACCTGATGGTAACAGTGAGAAAAGGGAATTCCCTGGGTGCTGGAGGTCCTTAATAATGGACACTGCCTTTCTGAGACACTGCTCTCTAAAGGTGTCCTGGGTACTTTGTAGGCTAGTACCCGATGTGGAGCTGACTAGATTTACAACCTTCCGCAGCTTCTTTTGGTCCTGTGCAGTAGCCCCCCTTCCCCATACCAGACAGTGATGCAGCCTGTCAGAATGCTCTCCACAGTACAACTGTAGAAGATTTTGAAATTTTGAATTACAACCTTGAAATTCAACTCTTTACAGACAGCCACAAAACAAAGAAACCCCAATAAACCCCATTGAAAAAAGACCATCACAGCTGATCCAGGAGCTTGTTAGTTGCAGACCACAGCCTCAGTTCTGTGCAAAGACAAGTAAACCTCGCAAGCAGCAAGCTGAATATTGGCATTTATCCATATTCCTCTAACCTTTCCTATCTATTTACCTGTCTAAGTATGTGTTAAATGTTATCACTCTACTGCATTTACCACCTCTCCTGGCAGCTTTTCCTAGTTCGCCAGGCCCCTAATGAACGTTTCCCCTCTCATCTTAATTCTAGGCCCTATAATTTTTGATACTACTCCCCTGGGGAAAAAAAAGGATTTTGAGCATTTACCGTATCTACACCCCTCGTGATTTTATCTATGTTGTGAGGAAATAGTCCAAGCCTCCTCAACTTCTCTCTATAACTTAAATCCTTGAGTACTAGCAACACTCTCATAAATCTTTATTTTTTTCACTCTTTCAAAGCTCAAGGTTCAAAGTAAACTTATTACCACATATATGTCACCATATACGACCCTGAGTTTGGGAACAACCCCTGCTTGGACAATTTAAACACCAGGCCAGATGGACTGCAAAGGCAAGGTGTTGTGACCAGAGACAAGGATCAAGCCAGTTCTGCTCCAGATGTTTTACCCCACTCTCCTCGACGCTGAGGCTGTGTCATGTCCCGACTGCTCCGGGCTTAGTGTCTGTGGGTTTTACAGTGATTCGCCTCTGTGTGATGAACTGAGACCGTGATTATGGGCCCACTCCAGCTGACCCCAGCTTTCTGGTTTATGGACTCAATTTTGTCCGAATGCTGATGCTTGCTTCATTGTTTGCATGATTTTTTTCTCTATCTGTGCATTGGGTGTTGGTCTCTTTTTAAATTGGCCTCTTCAGTTTCTTGTTTTGTGACTGTCTGTTAAGCAGATGAATCTCAGGGTTGTACGATTTATGCAAACTTTGATAATAAAATGTATTTTGTGCTTTGAACTACCTTGAACTTTTTGAGATTCATTTTCTTGTGGGCATACTCAATAAATCCATAATACAATAATAGCCATAATAGAATCAATGAAAGACTCTACCAACCCTAACCAATGTGCAAAAGAGAAGAAACTGGGCAAATTCAAAAGAAAACAATAACAATTCATAGATAGATAGATGAATAAATAAATAGGTGACAGATTGATTAATCAGCAATAAACATTGAGAAGATAAGATGAAGAGTCCTTCATCTCATCTTCCTAGGTAGTCACATCTTCCCAGTGTGTCGTGGTAGTCCTGGGTAGTCACCCCTAGGTTGCAGGAGGCAGGTAACTGTGTGACTTCCAGGAGGATGAAGGGAAATTGGCAGCCGGTGCAGAGTACCCCTGTGGCCATCCCCCTCGATAGTACCTCTTTGGACACTGTTGAGGGGGACAATCTAACAGGGGGGTGCCGCAGTGACAGGGTCTCTGGCACTGAGTCTGCTGCTGTGGCTCAGATGAGAAGAGAGGTGAAGAGGACTGCAGTGATGATAGGAAACTCCAGAGTCAGAGGAACAGAGATGAAATTCTGTGGCACAATACAGACACCCGGACAGCATGTTGCCTCCTTGGTGTCAGGGGTTGCGATGTCACGGATCAAGTCCACGGCATTCTTAAGGGGTAGGATAAGTAGCCAGAAAGCTGGGAACGAGAGTGATCATGCTGAGGATGAGGTAGTTGGTTTGCAAGCAGAGGCAGTGTGTAGTGAGACTGCTTGGAAGGACAGGCTGATGATAGGGCAAAATTGAGGTAGTAGTAGGGAACAAGGAAATGGCAGATTAACTGAATAAGTATTTTGCATCAGTCTTCACTGTGGAAGTGTTAGGGGAAATTAATTTGCTAAGGAAATTTGATTAACGTTGATCACAAGTAAATTAGACACAGTCTTTGAAGTAAAGAGAGCTTTATTCATAACGTGGGGAGTGGAACTGCTAACAGTGTGTTTCGAACTACTAGTAACACAGAGAGCACAGCTCCTTTTATGCATGTAAAATTAATTGCAAAAGCAAAGTCTGTTCGATTAACTGTGGGAATTACAGAAGATAAGCTAGGTTCACATGGAACTCTCTTGTGATAAGGTTCATTGCCTGTGTACAACTTTGCATTAACAGACAATTTGTCTCATGTACTTGAAGCTAATTCTTACAAGATAAGCAAATAAAAGTATTTATTCTATGAGTTCTCTCTGCTGAAAGCCAAGCCATATCTATAACAAACTATGCTGCTAACTGATTTACATACTCAAAGAGCCAATATTAACCCTTTGTCTGTCAAAATCCTTAACTCACAATATTTTCTTCCACAGGAAGACACCAGCAGTATGCGGAGGTTCGAGAGTGTCAGGGGGTAGAAGTGTGTGAAGTTGTCATTAATAGGGAGAAAGTACTTGGGAAACTGAAAGGTCTGAAGGTAGGTAAGTCACCTGGAACAGATGGTGTACACCCCAGGGTTCTGATGGTCAGAGAGATTGTGAAGGAATTAGTAACGATCTTACAGGAAATAGATCCTGACATGGTTCTGGAGGAATGGAAAATTGCAAATGTCACTCCACTCTTCAAAAGGGGTGAGAGGCAGAAGAAAGGAAACTATAGACCAGTTAGTCTGACCTCAGTGCTGGGGAAGATATTGGAATCAACCGTTATGGAAATACAAAGTAGTTTTGGGGTACTTGGAGGCACGTGATAAAATAGGCCATACTCTGTATGGTTTCCTCAAGGGAAAATCTTGCTTGACAAATCCGTTGGAATTCCTTGAGGAAGTAACAAGCAGGATAGATGAAGGAGAAGCAGTGGAATATGTGGACTTGGATTTTCAGAAGGTTTTTGACAAGGTGCTACGCATGAGGCTGCTTAAAAAATTAAGAGCCCATTGCATTACAAGAAAGATACTAGCAAGGATAGACCTTTGGCTAATTGACAGGAGGCAAAGAATAAGGGTCTTTGTTGGGACCAATTCCTTTTATGTTATATGTCAATGATTTGTTTGAAGGGATTGATGACTTTGTGGCCAAGTTTGCGGACAATACCAAGATAGGTGGTGGAGCAGGTGGTTTTGAGGAAATGGAGAGACTACTGAAAGACTTGGACCGATTAGGAGAACAGGCAATGGAAGTGGTAGATGGAATACAATATCTGGAAATGCATGGTCATGCACTATGGTAAAAAAAAAAGGGTAGACTATTTTCTAAAGAGGCAATTCAATAATGTGAGGTGCAAAGGGGCTTGGGAGTCATTGTGCAGGATTCCCTAAAGGTTAATTTGCAGGTTGAGTCTGTGGTGAGGAAGGCAAATGCGATGTTAGCATTTATTTCAAGAGGACTAGAATATAAAAACATGTAATGCTGAGACTTTATAAAGCACTTCTGAGACCTCACTGGGAGTATTATGAGCAGTTTTGGGTCCCTTATCAAAGAAAGTATGTGCTGACATTGGAGAGGGTTCAAAGGAGGTTCACAAAAATGATTCCAGTATTGAAAGGCTTTTCGTATGAGGAGTGTTTGACCGCTCTGGGCCTATACTCACAGGAATTCAGAAGAATGAGCGATGACATTGAATCCTGTCGAATGTTGATAGGCATTAATAGAGTGGATGTAGAGAGGATATTTCCTATGGTGGGGGACCCGAGAACACAACCTCAGAATATAGGGGAATTCCTTTAGAACAGAAATGAGGAGGAATTTCTTTAGCCCTAGAGTAGCGAATCTGTGGAATTCATTGCCACAGGTGGCTGTAGGGGGCACGTCATTGGGTCTATTTAAGGCAGAGTTGATAGTTTCTTGATTAGTCAGGACATGAAGGGATACAGTGAAAAAGCAGGAGTCTGGGGTTGAGAAGGAAATGGATCAGCCATGATGAAATGGTGGTGCAGCCTCAATGGACCAAATGGCCTAATTTTGCTCCTATATTTTATGGTCTTATAATCAACACTGGTACACATCAGGATGGGCTGAAAGGCTTGTTCTGTGCTGTAATTTCTATGATACTAAACGAAGAAAGGACCACACACCAGTCCTCATCAAGGAATCAGAAGTGCTAGAGTGATCGGTTTCGAGTTGCGGTGTGTCAACATCTCTGAGGATCTATCCTGTGTCCAACATATCGATGCAGTTACAGAGGAGGCGTGATAGGAGCTATATTTTATTCAGAGTTTTCAGAGATTTGGTATGTCACCAAAAACACTGGCAAATTTCTACAGATGTACCGTGGAGGGCATTCTAACTGGATACATTACTGTCTGGTACGGGAGAGGGGGGCACTGCACAGAATCAAAATAAGCTGCAGAAAATTGTAAAGTCAGTCAGTTCCATCACAGGCTCCAGCCTCCCTAGCACCGAGGGCACTGTCAAGCAGCAATGCCTCAAAAAGGCGACATCTATCATTAAGACCCCCGTCACCAAGAACATGTCCTCTTCTCACTGGACAAATGTTTGCCAGTGATTCTGATTCTGATTCTGACTTTGGAACACAGGAGGGAACATCTTTCACTGGAATTATAAGAAGTTGCCACTCAATGTCTCGAACTTACTTAATTCATTCACAACTGATGCTATTGCAACTTCAGCTGTGTATTCTTGTGTGCCACTGCAATATTTCATCTTCTGTCCTCTCTAGAATCTCTCCATCCATAAAACTACACAAATACTTCATACTACTGCTATTTGAAGAAGCAGGTTACCCCACCCCATCTCCATTTCCAGATCAGAATCTGTTTTTTTTAACCACTGACAAATGATGTTTGCTGTTGTGCAGCAGCAGTATGGTGCAAAAACACACATTACTATAAATTACACAAATCAATAAATAGTGAAAAAATTAATCATGATGTAATGTTCATGGGCGCATGGAACATTCTGAAATCTTCCATGATCTTGTGAGTCTCCCACAAAAGACCAAACCTCATTTCCACATTCAGCCTGTCACAATCCCTCAGGATTTTCACAAGATCACAAGATCACAAGACAAAGGAGCAGAAGTAGGCCACTCGGCCCATCGAGTCTGCTCCACCACTCCACCATGAGCTAAACTATTCTCCTATCTAGTTACAGTTTCCAGCTTTTTCCCCATATCTCTTGATACCCTGACTAATTAGATACTTATCAGTCTCCTCCTGAAACACCCTCAATGATCGGGCCTCCACAGCTGTATGTGGCAATGAATTCCATAAATCCACGACCCTCTGCCTAAAAAAATTTCTCCTCATCTCTTTTTTAAATGGGTACCCTCTAATTCTAAGACTGTGGCCTCTTGTCCTGGATTCACCCACCAGGGGAAACAGCATTCCACATCTACTCTGTCCAACCCTTTCAACATTCGAAATGTTTCTATGAGATCCCCTCTCATTCTTCTATATTCTAATGAATACAATCCAAGAGCCGACAAACGCTCCTCATATGTTAGCCCCTGCATTTTAACTGTAAGGGTGGGATAATAGATATTTACTATGATCGGACTCACTTACTTCTGACATTAACTTGTGGCATCAATGTAATCAAGAGTGATTCCCTGGCATGGAAACTGCACTGTGGCAGACAGGAAGGTTCTACTGCCCAGCGCATCACTGGTACCACTAACAAGAACATATATACAGAAAGGAGCTGTAAAAAGGTCAGCCACATCATGAACGATCCCACCCACCCTGCTCATGGACTATTTGTCCCACTCTCTTCAGGGAGGAGGCTGCATAGTATTCATGCCAGAACACCCAGACTTATAAACAGCTACTTCCTACGCTACTTTGCTATGGTAAAAAAGCAAAGATAGCATGCAGTCGGCCTGTCAGGAAGGGCTGGCATTATAGGACGGAACTGCAGCCAGCAGGGTGAGTATCAGTGCATTAGGGATGTGGAATCAAAAAAGGGTAGCAAATGCAGCATTCAAAGTGTTATATCTTGATGCACGAAGTATAAAAAATAAGATGGATGATCTTGCTCCACTATTACAGATTGTCAGGTATGCTGTTGTGGCCATCACTGAATCGTGGCTGAAGGATGGTTGTAGTTGGGAGCTTAATGTCCAAAGTTACACGTTATATCGGAGGGAGAGGAAGGTCGGCAGAGGGGGTGACGTGGCTCTACTGGTAAATAATGAT
The DNA here is from genome assembly GCF_030028105.1 of Mobula birostris. Classification (NCBI taxonomy): domain Eukaryota; kingdom Metazoa; phylum Chordata; class Chondrichthyes; order Myliobatiformes; family Myliobatidae; genus Mobula; species Mobula birostris. The sequence goes on along the minus strand of NC_092374.1, from coordinate 79,085,060 downwards.
ATCAAATCAGTAGAAAGATGTGACATACCAACAGAAAATGTTGAATCCTTGTGGGTTGTGTTGAGAAACTGCAAGGGTAACAGGACCCTGATGGCAGTTATATACAGGCCTCCCAACAGTGGCAGGGGTGTGGACCACAGAGAGGAGTTGACCAAAGTAAATTGGAAGGAGATGCTGGCAGGGATGACAGCAGAGCAGCAACAGTGTGAGTTTCTGGGAAAATTGAGGAAGGTGCAGGATAGATATATTCCAAAAACAAAGAAAAACTCAGTTGGCAAAATAATACAATCGTGGCTGACAAGGGAAGTCAAAGCTAATGTAAAAGCAAAAGAGAGGGCATACAACACAGCAAAAATTAGCTGAGAAACAGAGGATTTGGAAGCTTTTAAAAACCTACAGAGAGCAACTAAAAGAATCATTGGGAGGGAAAAGATGAAATATGAAAGCAAGCTCGAAAACAATATTAAAGTTGATAGTAAAAGCTTTTTCAAGTATGTAAAAAAAGAGAGAGAAGCGTGGATACAGGACTGCTAGAAAATGAGGGCAGAGAAATAATAAAACAGACAAGGAGATGGCAGAGGAACTAAATGAGTATTTTGCATCAGCCATCACTGCTGAAGACACTAGCTGTGTGCCAGATGTTGAAGGACGTGAGGGAAGAGGAGTGAGTGTAGTTACTATTACAAGGGAGACGTTGCTCAAAAAGCTGAAAGACCTAAAGGTATGTAAGTCACCTGGACCAGATGAACTGCACCCTAGAGTTCTGAAAGAGATAGCTGTGGAGATTGTGGAGGTATTAGCAATAATCTTTCAAAGATCACTGGACTCTGGCATCATGCCAGAGGACTGGAAAATTACAAATGTCACTCCACTCTGTAAGAAAGGAGGAAGGCAGCAGGAAGGATATTATAGACCAGTTAGCCTGACCTCAGTGGTTGGAAAGATGTTGGAGTCAATTGTTAAGGATGAGGTTATGGAGTATTTGGTGACACAGGAATAGATAGGACAAAGTCAGCATGGGATTTAGATTAAGGGAAAATCTTGCCTGACGAACCTGTTGGAATGCTTTGAGGAGATTACATGTAGGATAGATAAAGGGGAAGCAGTGGATGTTATGTTTGGATTTTCAGAAGGCCTTTGACAGGATGCCACATATGAGTCTGCTTGCAAAGTTAAGAGCCCATGTATTACAGGATAGTTACTGGCATGGTTAGAGCAGTGACTGATAGGTAGGAGGCAGCGAGGGGAAATAAAAGGATCTCTATCCCTTTGGCAGCCAGTGATTAGCGATGTTCTGCAGGGGTCAGTGTTGGGACTGCTTGTTTTCATGCCATAGATCAATGATTTAGGTGATGGAATAGATGGCTTTGTTGGCAAGTTTACAAATGATGATGGGAAACTTGGTGCAGGGGGTGGTAGTGTTGAGGAAACAGATAGAAAGCAGAAGGATTTAGACAGATTAGGAGAATGAGTAAGGAAGTGGCAAATGAAACATAATATTGGAAAATTCATGGTCATGCACTTTGATAGTAGAAATAAATGTGCAGACTATTTTCTAAATGAGGAGAAAATCCAAAAATCTGAGATGCAAAGGTAATTGGGAGTCCTTGTGCAGAACACCATAAAGGTTAACTTGCAGGTAGAGTCCCTGGTGAGTAAGGCAAATGCAATGTTAGCATTCATTTCAAGAGCAGGGATGTGATGCTGAGGTTTTATAAGGCACTGGTGAGGCCTCACCTTGAGTATTGTTAACAGTTTTGTGTTCCTCATCTCAAAAAAGATGTGCTAGCATTGGAGAGGGTTCAGAGAAGGTTCACAAAGATGACTCCAGGAATGAAAGGGTTATCATATGAGGAAAGTTTGATAGCTCTGGGTCTGAACACGTTGGAATTTAGAAGGATGCAAGGAGAATCTCATTGAAAGCTTTTGTATGTTGAAAGGCCTAGAGAGAGTAGGTATGGAAAGGATGTTTCCCATGATGGGGGAGTCTAAGAAAAAAGGGGACAGCCAGATAGAGGGAAATCCATTTAAAACAGAGATGTGGAGAAATTTCTTTAGCCAGGGGGTGGTGAATTTGTGGAATTTATTAACACAGGCAGCTGTAGAGACCTGGTCATTGGGTGGTGGTAAGGCAGAGGTTGATAAGTTCTTGATTGGACTTGGCATCAAAGGTTATGGGCTAAGGCTGGGGAGGGGGGCTGAGGAGGGAAGTAAAACGTTCATCCATGATCAAATGCTGGAACAAACTCAATGGGACAAATGGCCTAAATCTGCTCCTTTGTCTTACAGTCTTCCCCAATGCGATAAGACTGATCGACATCTCCATCCAGTAACCCACACCTCCACATCCCTAATGGCCACTACTCTAGCATTTCTTGTCAGAGCCACCATATGTACAGACACTCCACTGCCTATTATCACTTTATGGATACAGTATACAATTAATATATTGTATATAAACTATGTATATAAACATATCTTTACATTATTGTGCTCTTTAATCATGTTTTTCATGCATTGGATCCAGAGTAACAATTATTTTGTTTTCCTTTACTCTTGTGCACTGATAATGACATTAAAGAATCTTGAATCTTGAATTTTAATCTGCAGCAGTTCATTCCACCTACACAACTGTGCAAAACTTTTAGGCACATGCGAGGAATTCTGTAAAGTGAAGGTGCTTTCAAAAATAATGAATTGAGAAGTTTGAAACGATCAAAAAAACTATTAATAGTAGTAACAGTAAAAAGCGAAATCTAATCAATATTTGATGTGACCACACTTTGCCTTTAAAACTGCATCAGTTCTCTTAGGTACGCTCCTCCACAACTCTGTAAGCCTCTCCAACCCCGATACCCCTCCCCACCTTTGTTACCCCCATCAGCTCAAAAACTCTTCCCATCTCTGTGACACCCTTGTTTCTGTGACACCTCCCCGCCTGACTCTACATACCTCGCACTCCCAGTGATCACCCTCTGACACCTATACTTTCCCCAGCTCTGTCACTGTCCACCTTGATATCCTCTGAACCCCTACACCTTCTCTGTCGCTGTCAATGGACCTAACCAGTTCACCTCCACCACCACATTCCTCTGTCTGGGGAATCTAGTCCTCATCCTCGACCATTTCTCTTTCAACTCCTCTCAATTTCTCTAAACACATGGTGTAGGCATGGGTATCCTCATGGGCTCTAGCCCTGCCTGCCTTTTTATTTTTGGCTGTGTGGAACAGTTCATATTTAGAGATGAGCTGTCTACTGACACCTTTTATAAACCCACTGATTTCCACGGTTATCATGATTATACCACTTCCTACCCTGTCTCCAGTAAAAATGCTATTCCCTTTTCTCCGTTCCTTCATCTTGCCACAGATGTTCCCTGGATGAGGCTTTCCTTTCCAGGACATCAGAGATGTTCCTCTTCATCAAAGAATGGGGTTTCCCTTCCTCCAGCATTGCTGCTCCACCAGCTGCTCTATTTCCTGTAAAAATGCCTTCAACCCATCTTCCCACCATCTTAAAAGGGACAGAGTTCCTCTTACCCTTTGGGCAATGCCATGAGCCTAAGCGTCTAACACTCCGCAACTTGCACCATCTCCAAAGGGATCCTACCAGAAAACACATCTTTACCTCCAACATCCCCACCCAACTCTCTGCTTTCCACAAGGATCGCTCCCTCCGTGTTTTGTCCATTCATTCTCCCCACTAATCTCCCTCCTGGAATATATCCCTGCAAGTGAGAGAAATGCTAAACCTGCCCATTTACCTCCTCCTCACCTCCCTTCATGGTCACAAACAGTCCTTCCAGGTGAGGGAAGACTTCATCTGTGAGTCTGTCAGGGTCACCTGCTATATCCAAAGCTCCCATTGCGACCTGCTCAATATCGGAGAGACCCGACGTAGATTGGGAGTTTGTTTTGTGAAGCACATTCACTCGGTCAGCAGCAAACAGAGTTTCCGGGTGATCAACCATTTCAAATCCAATCTCCATTCCCATTCCGACAAGTCGATCCATGGCCATCTTTACCACTCGCAGGTTGGAGGAGCAAAACCTCATATTCCATCTGGGGAGCCTCCAACCTGACGACATGAACATTGACTTCTCTGTCTCCCAACTCAACCTTCTCTTTCATTCCACTCCCCATTCTGGCTGCCGTCTTACCTCCTTTTTTCCTCCTCACCTGCCTATCATCTCCCTCCGGGGCCGCTTTTCCTTCCTTTACTCCCATGGTCCAGTCTCCTCCCTTATCATATTCCTTCTTTCCAGCCTTTTGATTTTTCCACCTACCACTTCTCTGCTTCTCACTTCATCTCCCACCCACCCACCTTCCCCCTCACTTGGCTTCACCTATCACTTGCCAGCTTGTACTCCATCCTGTCCACCCAACATCTTCCTTCCCATTCCCTCTATAGATGCTGCATGACCTTGCTGAATTTCTCCAACATTTTCTGTTTGTTACTCTACATTTCCAACATCAGCAGAGTCTCTTGTATTTATGGTGTCCCAATCTACATTGGGTCTCACTAATGTAGAGGAGGCCACACCGGGAGCACCTGATACAGTAGTTGACCCCAACAGACACAAAGTTGAAGTGTTGCCTCATCCAGAAAGACTCTCTGTGGCCCTGAATGTTGGTGAGGGAGGAGATTTAGGGGCAGGTGTAGCAACTCAGACACTTGCAGAGCTGGCCTCTGGCCTCTTACTGTACACCCGTACTTAGCGCTGTAACCCCCTGCCATTTATGGACAATACTCCCACTTGCTGGTGAATGCCCACAACAACAAGCCCTCCTGATTTGTGGACACCACTGCCACCAGGTGGTCCTCTGCTGCAATGACGGTGAGAAGCAGAAATGGGACACATCAGCCTGCTGAAATGTTTATTTGAGATTCAAGATTGTTTTGTCATTTCCAGTACATAACTGCAAATGAAAGCAAAGTAATTGTTACTCCAGCTCCGATGTAGTACCAAAAACAGAATAAGATAAAGAACACAATGACAAATATATATATACAGTACATGGATTGTATATTCATAGAATGACATTAGGCACAGGAGAGTTTGCACATATATAAGGTGACTGACAGGTAGTGTTTTTTGGGGGCGTGGGTTAATGGTTAAAGGTGCTGATCAGCCTTATTGCTTGGAGGAAGTAGCTGTTTTAGAGGCTGGTAGTCCTAGCATGGAATCTACATAGTCTCCTCCCCAATGGGAGTGTGACAAACAATCCATGAGCAGGGTGTATGGAAGTAGATGGTAAAAATCAGGTTGCTGCTGGATCCCAAATGAGGAAATCTGCAGAATGGCTATGAGATGACCTTTTTGGAGTGCTTTGTGGTTGGGCCCACAAGGGAAAAGGCAATTCTGGATTGGGGTTCTGTAATGAAGCAGTTTAGATTAGGGAGGTTAAGGTAAAGGAACCATAATTATCTGTGATTATAAGAAGATAGAATTCATTGTGTAGTTTGAAAGGGGGAAACTACAATTAGGTGCATCAGTATTAATGTAGTGAAATGAACTACAGAGGAATGAGAGAGGAACTCATTAAAGTTGACTTCATTAATTTTCATGGATACTGCCTGACCTGCTGAGATCTCTGATCAATTAGTGTGTATTGCTTTGTATTTCCAGCATTTGCAGACTTTCTCATATTTATCATTAGCATCATTAGCATTGGCTGACTGGCAGGAGGCAAAGACTGGAAATAAAGGGAGCCTTTTCTGGTTGGCTGCTGATGACTAGTGGTGTTTCACAGGGGTCTGTGTTGGGACTGCTTCTTTTCATATTATATGTCAATGATTTGGATGACAGAATTGATGATGTTGTGGCCAGGTTTGCAGACAATACAAAGTTCGGTGGAGGGGCATGGTATATAATCCCAGACATGGTATATAATCCCAAAAGACTCACAGGTGAGGTGTCGCTTCACCTAGGAGGACTGTTTTGGGACCCTAAATGGTAGTGAGGGAGGAGGTGTAGGGGCTCTGTGTGTGTGGTAAGTAGTGTTTAACTAATCCTACAGAATTCCTTGAGGATGTTAGCAGGAAAATTGATGAAGGGAAGGCAGTACATGTTTTCTAGCAAGGCCTTTGACAAGGTCTCTCATGGGAGGATGGTCAAGCAGCTTCGGACACTTAGCATTCAGGATGATATTGTAAATTTAATTAGACATTGGTTTTGTGGAAGAGGCCAGAAACTGGTTATAGATGATTACCTCTCTGACTGAATGTCTGTGACTAGTGGTGTGCTGCAGGAATTGGTGCTGGGTCTATTTTTTTTGTCATCTATATCAGCAATCTGGATAATAATTGATGAACAGCAGAAATGACCCATTTTGATACAGACAGGTATACAATGAATTTGATGCCATGTCCAGATTCCTGAACCGTGTCCAGTTAGAAGATGAAGTGTTGTTCCTCCAAACTGTGTTGAGCCTCACTGTAACAATGGGGTATCAGAGGTCACGGAAAAGACTAACATAATCTTAGCTGAGATATTTTCTGTCTCCCATTGACGTACTTTGTAAACTTTTTACAAGATAGAAACGGCTAAGGATTCGTGTACAGGAATCTCAAACACAACAGCACGTCAGTTCTGCTGTGTCTGTCAGTTGCTCAGCATTTGAATGCCACTGATCCTTGCATGTGGAGGAGGAGATGATTGAGAAGCTGAAGCTACATCATCTAAATCATTGATATACAGTATGAAAAGAAGCGGTCCCAACACAGACCCCTGCGGAACACCTCTGGTCACTGGCTGCCAAGTAGAAAAGAGTCCTTTTATTCCCCCTCACATGTGGAGGAGGAGATGATTGAGAAGACAACACACCAGTTGAAGCAAGGAGAACCCGAATCCATGAACACGTCTGTGATCTGACTTGATGAATGACCAGACAGCTGATAGCAGTGAGATGCCATTCATTGCCTCTTGTTTTGGAAGGGCACTGCACCAGCGGATTCACCGGCAAGGTCACACAGGGGAGAAACCATTCATCTATTCCAAGTGTGGGAAAGGTGTTATTCGTATCCTGAGAGCTACTGAAACACCAGCCAGTTCATGCAGGGGAGTAGCCGTACACCTGTTCTGAGTGTGGGAAGGGTTTCATTCAGTTAACCCACCTTGTGAGGCTCCAGCAAATTCACAGCTAGTAGAAGCCACACTTCTGTCCAGAGTGAGCAAAGAGATTTACTCTGTCATCCCATCTGCTGAAACACCCGCAACGTCACATCAGGGAGGAAGTTCAAGTGAGATGCATGTTAAAATGTTTACCATCATGGTGACTGAATCTGGTTGCAAGTTCCCAACTGATTATTAATGCCAGATATTGTGGCTGCTTATCATACTCAGGACTGAAGCCTGGTCACTGAGGATTGGAGGGTTTGTTCTGCTGATGCTAGCCTTTAATTGTGTGGTACCCATCGGCTTCAAGCAGGCTTCAGTAATACTGGTGCCCAAGAAGAGTGTGGTAACCTGCCTCAATGACTATCACCCACTGGCACTTACATCCACAGTGATGAAGTGTTATGAGAGACTGATGTTGAAGCTTATCAGCTCCTGTCTGACTGGCGACTTGGATCCACTCTAATTTGCCCACCAAAACAACAGGTCTACAGTGTATTCCATCTCATTGGCTTTTCACACACCCTGGAACATCTGGATAGTAAAGGTGCATACATCAGGATGCTCTTCATCAATTATAGCTCAGCATTTAACACCATCAACCCCTCAAAACTAATCAGTAAACTCCAAGACCAGGTCCTCAATACTCCCTTGTGCAATTGGATCCTGAATTTCCTCACTTGCAGACCCAAGTCTGTTCGAATTGGTAAGAACATCTCCTCCACGATCTCCATCAGCACAGCATCACCAAATGGATGTGAGCTTAGCCCCCTGCTCTACTCCCTTTACACCTATGACTGAGTGGCTAAGCACAGCTTCAACACCATATTCAAGTTTGCTGATGACACTATTGTTGTGGGCCGTATTAAAGGTGGTGATGAATCAGCACACAGGAGGGCTGAGGGATGTCATAGCAACAACCTCTCACTCAATGTCAATCAGACCAAGGAACTGACTGTAGACTTCAGGAGAGGGAAACCCAGAGGCCTATCAGCCAGTACACATCAGAGGGTCAGAACCTTTAAATTCCGAGCTCTCACTATCCCGGAGGACCTGTCCTGGATCCAACATATAAATGTAGTTGCAAAGTAAGCACAACGATGCCTCTACTTCCTTAGGATTCTGTAGAGATTTGGCATGATATCAAAATCTTTGAAAAACTTCTGTAGATGTGTGGTGGAAAGTATGCTGACTGGCTGTATTGCAGTCCGGTATGGGAACACCAATGCCTTTGAGTGGAAAATCCTACACAAGGTAATGGATCTGGCCCAGTAGATCATGGGTAAAGCCCTCCCAACCATTGAGTACATCTACATGAAATGTTGCCATAGAAAAGCAGCATCCATCATCATCAAGATCATCACAGGCTCTTTTCTCGCTGTTGCCATCGGTAAGATGGTACTTGCACCACCAGTTTCAGGAACAGTCACTATCCCTCAGCCATCATGCTCCTGAGCAAAATAGGATAACTACACTATTTCTTTTTCTGCTGTTTCTATAACCAATTGTCTCACTTTAAGGCTCTTTATCTTGTTATTTCATGCTGATTATTGATTGCTATTTATTATATTTGTGCTTGCACTGTTTGTTGTTCATTGATCCTGTTTACGTTTACTGTTCTATAGATTTGCTAAATATGTTCGAAGAAAAAGAATCTGAGGGTTGTACGTGGAGACATAAGACCATAAGGTATCGGAGCAGAAGTAGGCCATTCGGCTTATTGAGCCTGCTCCACGATTCAATCATTGGATAATCCAATCCTTCCAGTCATCCCTACTCCCCTGCTTTCTCCCCATACACTTTGATGCCCTGGGTAATCATTGACATACATTGTAAAAAGCAGTCATCCTAATACCAACCCTTGTGGAACTCCACTGGTAACCAGCAGCCAGCCAGAATAGGATCCCTTTATTCCCACTCTCTGCTGATCAACAAATGCTCCACCCATGCTAGGAACTTCCCTGTAATTCCACAGGCTCTTATCTTGCTAAGCGGCCTCCTGTGCGGCACCTTGTCAAAGGCCTTCTGAAAATGCAAGTACACCACATCCACTGCATCTCCTTTGTCTACCCTGCTTGTAATTTCCTCAAAAAATTGCGGTAGGTTAGTCAGGCAGAATTTTCCTTTCAGGAAACCATTTTGGCTTTGGCCTATCTTGTCATGTGCCTCCAGGTGCTCCATAATCTCATCCCTAACTATCGATTCCAACAACTTTCTAACCACTGATGTCAGGCTAACAGGTCTATAGTTTCCTTTCTGCTGACTCCCATCCTTCTTAAATAGCAGAGTAACATTTGAAGTTTTCCAGTCATCCGGTACAATGCCAGAATCTATCAATTCTTGAAAGATCATCGTTAATGCCTCTGCAATCTCTCCAATTACTTCCTTCAGAACCCAAGGGTGCATTCCATCAGGTCCAGGAGATATAGCCACCCTCAGACCATTAAGCTTCCTGAGCACCTTCTCAGTCATAATTTTCACTGCACATACTTCACTTCCCTGACACTCTTGAATGTCTGGTATACTGCAGTTGTTTTCCATTGTGAAGACTGATGCAAAATACACATTGAGTTCCTCTGCCATCTCTGCATCTCTCATTACAATATCTCCAATGTCATTTTCTGTTGATCCTATATCTATCCTCAACTCTCTTTTACCCTTTATATACTTACAAAAGCTTTTAGTATCTTCTTTGATATTAGTCGCCAGCTTCTTTTCATAATTCATCTTTTCCTTCCAAATGACTTTCTTAGTTTCCTTCTGCAAGTTTTTAAAAGCTTCCCAATCCACTATCTTGCCGTTAGCTTTGGATTCCTTGTATGCCCTCTCTTTTGCTTTTACTTTTATGTCAGCCATGGTAGTGTCTATCTTCCATTTGAAAATTTCTTCTTATTTGGAATATATCTGTCTTGCACTTCCCTCATTTTTCACAAAAACTCCAGCCATTGCTGCTCTGCTGTCCTTCCTGTTAGTGTCCTTTTCCAGTCAACCTTGGCCAGTTCCCCTCTCATGCCATTGTAATTTCCTTTATTCCACTGAAATACCAACACATTGGAATTTAGTTTCTCCTCAAATTTCAAACTTATCTCGATCATATTGTGGTCATTGTTCCCTAAGGGTTCCTTAACCATAAGCTCTCTTATCACCTCTGGATCATTACATAACACCTAATCCAGCACAGCCGATCTAGTTTTAGAACAACAAGCTGTCCTAAACAGCCATCCCTTAGACATTCTACAAAGTCTCTCTCTTGTGGTCCAGTACTGGACTGGTTTTCCTAATCCACTTTCATGTTAAAATCCCCAACAATTATCATGACATTGCCTTTCTGACATGCCTTTTCTATCTCCTGCTGTAATTTGTAATGCACATCCCAGCTGCTGTTTGGAGGCCTGTATACGACTGCCATTAGGGTCCTTTTACTCTTGCCATTTCTTAACTCGACCCATAGAGACTTTACACCTTCGCATCCTGTCATCTCTTTCCAATGATTTAATATTATTTCTTATACACATAGCCACACCACCCTCTCTACCTACTAACCTATTTTTCTGATACACCGTATGTCCTTGGACGTTCAACTCCCAATGGCAGCCGTCCTTTAGCCAAGTTTCAGAGATGACCACAACGTCATATTTGCCAATCCGTAGCTGAATTTCATGATTGTCTATTTTATTTCTTATGCTGCATGCACTCAAATACAACACTTTCAATCCAGTATTTTCTGCTTTCTGCTTTAACTGCTCCACACCTCTATGCCCTGTAGCTCATCCCACTGGCTGTAATTATGCCTCCTCTCCTGCCTGTCCTTTGCATCTCTGTTGCATGCTACCTTTGATTTATTTCTGTTTTCCCCTTCCTCAGCCCAATCACTGCAGTTCCCATCCCCCTGCCAAATTACTTTAAACCCTCCCTAACAGCTCTATTAAACCTGCCTGCTAGGATATTGGACCCCTTTGGGTTCAGGTGTAACCCGTCCTTTTTGTACAGGTTGTACCTCTCCTGGAAGATGCCCCAATGATCCAGGAACCCAAAGCATTTCCCCCTACACCAGTCTCTTAGCCACACATTAATATGCCTCATCGTGCTATTCTTGCGCTCGTTAGCACGTGGCACAGGCAGCAATCCCAAGATTACTACCCGGAGGTCCTGCTTTTCAGCTTCCTACTGAACTCCCTGAATTCTCTCTTTAAGACCTCCTCCTTTTTTCTACCTATATCATTGGTACCAACGTGTACCAAGACTTCTGGCTGCTCACCCTCTCCCTTCAGAATACACCGAGACATCCCATACCCTGGCACCTTGGAGACAACACAGCATGTGGGTATCTCTATCAGGCAGACAGAACCTCCTGACTGTTCCCTTCACGATGGAATCCCCTATGACTACTGCATTCCTCATCTTCTCCTCTCCCTTCTGCACCACAGAACCATGCCCAGTGCCAGAGACCCGATCACCGCGGTCGTTCTCTTTCAGGTCACTCCCCTCAACAGCACCCAAAACAATATAAAAATTACTGAGGGGGATGGCCACAGGGGTGCTCTCTACTATCTGAGCTCTTCCCATCCCTTCCCTGACAATCACCCACTTATCTAACTCCTGCAACCTCAGGGTACCTAACTCCTTGTAGCTCCTATCTATCTCCTGCTCACTTTCCCTAATAAGCTGTAGGTCATCAAGATCCCTAACACATATGTACTCCGATAATAAATTTTACTTTGAAATTAGACAGTTTAATACTGTGGATCTGTGAGAAATAAATCAGTTCCATTTGAAATCCTGTGTCTCAGGTGCTTACTGCCTGTCACAGGGCCATTGTACAGTAGAGAGGACACTCAGTCCAGCTGGTCCCTGCCTGTCTTTCTGTTCCATATCAGTACCTTCAAACCCACCTCTGTTGTTCATCTCATGACAGGATGCAACTGGTCACCACCGTGGGTGAAGAGGTTTCCCTGGAATTTCCTGCATGATTTTCCATAGACTGAAGTAGACGATGGGCTCACCGTGGTTTTGTCCCTGACATTCCTCATTTTTCAGGGCTCTGGGCCAACAAAGAATGTCACAGGTGGTTAAACGTCTGTGTATTTTCAACATTTTGGTCCATTTTCACTGATTTCAAGGGGTTGTGCCTTATGCAGCTCAGTTGTTGCAATACACACTCTAAAGTCTACTATTGTCTGACAGCTGAATGGTGGGTAAATCTTCAATGGATCAGGGTCAGAAACCAAAGGGAGACCCAGCAAAAGCCAAGGCTTTGGTGCTCTGGAAAGGCAAGGGAGAGAGAGAAAGGGAATCAGAGCAGGAGTATGTCGCTATCAATGAAAGATCAGCGACATTTGGAAACTGATTGATTGAAAAATGTTTATTTCTGCAAAATGCTGGAGGAACTCAGTGGGTCAAGCAGCATCTATGGAGAGGAATAAGCAGCTGACAATTGGAGCTGAGACCCCTCACCAAGCCTCGACAGATAATTCCTCTGCTTAGATGCTGCCTGAACTTTGAGTATGGCTCTAATTTTCAGTATCTGCAGAATCTCGTGTGTTTTCTATTTGTATCTGTAAGTGGGTTCGACTTTGACATTTGACACACTGAATACCTGGTGATATTGAGTTAAAGTCCCCTCAGAGTGTTCTACATAAAAACATTGACTGTTTTTGAGCCATGTGACATAGGGTAACCGCAGTTTGCAGACATGTATAGACACCTCAGTTACCCAGACACCTCGGCGCTTCAGAATTCGCCGCCGCTGATCAGACGATCCAATGCGCAGGCGTGAGGGTCACAGATCTTTCTGGAAATCGCACATGCGCAGTGAACAAGACCCTCAGGAGGACCGGCAGCAGGTATGAATAGGGTTCCGGGCGGGGATTTCGTCGGCATTGGTGTCCACACCGCGACTGAGGGGCAATTCCTGAGAGCTTTGGACACACTGTGGCCCTGTACCCCAAGATAGTCCCGATCCTTTTCTTCTCTCTCAGCCGCACGATCCGTATCCAGGACTACGGCAGCTTTCGGCTGATGAGCCAAAGTGATGGCGCCATTTTCCCGGCGCATGCGCATTGATGGGACCGTGACCGACCGAGATCTCCTTCGTGGTGGTTTCTGGGTAAAGAAGCAGCCATGGGTGACACGAACGGTTCTTTTTTCCCCCACTAGTCCGTGTCCGTTTGGAATCGCAGACAGAGCAAATAGGAACAGATGGTTCTCCCAGTCACTGTCGGGCTCGAGCTGTCAACTATATTTTAGTTCCGGGTAAATCTCAGATGAATAAACTACCTTCCAGTGAATTAAATATCAATTAGTGACGTCTGAGAAATAAAAGAACAAAGTCCTTCATTCCTTCAGAGTCAGAGAAAGTACAGCACACCACCAAGCTCTTCAGGCATTCTAGTCCGTGAGAATCATTTAAACTGCTTATTCCCATCGAACTGCACCGGGACCAAAGCTCCCCATACCCTTACTATGCATGTACTTATCCAAACTTCTCTCAAACATTGATATAGATCGTGTCCATCTACTGAGTAAATACAGATGCAAAAAAAAAAAGAAATCTTAAGATCTACCCCCCCCCATCTCTTTTGGCTCCACACATGGATTACTATTCTGATCTCCCAGAGAACCAGTTTTGTTCCTTGCCATCATTTTGCTCTTAACATATCCAGTGTCACACACACTGTCATTGGGTCTCTGTGTAGTGATTATTAAAACTTACCTGAACACATTTGACAAACTCTATCCCATCTACTCCATTTACATTATGGAATTTTGCAGTAAATATGTGGCAAGTTGAAATCACCAACAATAACAATCTTATGTTCCTTGTAACAGTCTACAATCTCTGCAAATTTGTTCCTCTAAGTCCCTCGGACTGTTGGATGGTCTGTAATATAGCCCCATGGTCATACTTCCTTATTTCTCAGTTCCGCCCATAATGCCTCACTGGTTGAGAGCTCCAGGCTGCCCTGACTGAACACTGCCATGACAGTTCCCCTGACTAGTAACGCCATCGCTCCCACTCATGTCCAAAACAACAGAACTCTGGGACATTGAGCTGCCAGTCCTGCCCCTCCTGCAATCAAGTCTCACTACTGACTATAACATCAAAATTCTAGGTGTTCAACATTGCCTGAGCTCATCTATTTTTCCTCTGATACTTCTTACACCTTTCAGGATATTAGTCACACCATGCTCAACCTTTTTGTTCCTGACTTTGCCTGAGGTGTTAACCACATCTCCACAACCTCTCCACTAACTGTTCTGACACTCTGGTTCCCATCCCCCTGCAACGCAAGTTTAAACTCCACTGTGCAACTTTAGCAAACTTTCCCACTAGGGAGATTAGTTCCCCTCCAGTTCAAGTGCAAATTGTCTCTTCTGTACAGGTCCCACCTTCCCTGAAATACAGCCCTGTGATCCAAAAATCTTATGCCCTCCCTCCTACAGCAACTTCTTAGCCACGTATTAAACTGTATAATTTTCCTAGTTCTAGCCTCACTAGCATTTGGCATGGCCAGCAATCCTGAGTTGGCAATCCCGAGTTGGCAATCCCAGAGTCTTGACCTTTAATTTAGCATTAACTCTCTGAATTCACTTTGCAGAACCTCGTCACTCTTCCAACCTATGTCATTGGTACCTGCTTGGACCACGACCTCAGGATATTCAGCCTTTCACTTAAGAAAGCTGAGGACTCAATGTCAAGGTGTCCCGAACTGTGGCACCTGGGAGGCAACATGCCATCGAAGAATCACATTCTTGTCCACGGAACCTCTTTCCTGTTCCCCTAACTAACTAAACTCCTATCACCATAGCTCGCCTCTTATCCCACTTCCCTTCTGAGCTGCAGAGACCTGACTGCTGTGACTTTTCTCTGCTTGGTCATCCCCTCCAAAGTGGTATACCTGTGTCGCAGGCTGTTTATCCCCTTTTCCCTTCCTGTCACCCAGTTTCTGGTGTCCTGCACCTTGGGTGTAACTACCTCTTTATATGTCCTCTCTGTCACTTCCTCAGCCTCCTGAATGATCTGGATCTTGAGAAAATCACTTTTTTTCCCCTATCTCTGTACCTTTTTATACGTGAGAACTTGTTTTCTACCATTCTCTCTGGGTACATAAATGATATTATACACCTTTGTTCTAGATAACAACTGACCTGTAGGTTCCACATCACAAAATTGCCACACTCCAGTGAGAAAGGATATTGCCCTCCACACCGTATTCATTGGCATTGCCATTGTGATGTTCAACACTGCCAATCAACTGGGGGGTGGGGATCAGACTAATTAGAAAATCTCTAGGATCAGATGTATAATATCAAGTGCTCTTTGTAGCACTGTGGGACATGACCAGAATTTGAGATAATACGAATGGAGAAAGACAAACTGAGTCAAGTCACAGATTGATGAAGGGCAGAAATGGCCCATTCTGGTACGGACAGGGATACATCAGATGGTCAGTCAGAATGCATGATCTGTGGCCAGTTAGAAAATGGGGAATATCCTCCAACATGAGTTGAACTTTGTAATAATGTGATGTCAGAGCTCACCACAGACTAAAATCTCACCTGAAATATTCTCCTTCAACCATTGATGTCCTTTGCAAATATTTTTGCAGGTTAAAAATGGCAGAAAATTTGTGTATGGGACCCTCAAACGCAACACTACTTCTGTTATGCTGTCTCTGTCCAGATACTTAAGGAGTGACCAGATATCTTCTTGGCAACACCGGGATGAATGTGCGTCTCATCCCAGCTGGAAATGTACTTTGTGTCTGAAATGAACTTTTCTGTTGTAACTCAGTGTACCCCACTGGAATCGGGGTGTTCCAGCATTTATTCACTGGAGATCAGTTTTCAACTGCATTGATTATGCAAGGGATTCAAAACGTCTGACACCTGACTTTCTGAATTGCCAAAGAATTGATTGTAGTGAGATATCAGTCTCCTTCTCTCAGTGTGGGAAGGGATTTACTAACAGCTTACCTGCAGCCACACAGTGAGTTCACAGTGGGAAACAGACCATTCAGCTGCTCTGTATGTGGGAGGGGATCTACTCAGTCATCCAGCCTGAACAGACATCGGCAGTTCACACAGTGGTGAGATATTCCACATGTTCTGACTGCAGGAAGCAATTCATTCTGCAAATGATGCTAAAGATATATCAGAAAATTTACCAGTGAGAGACGTTGACCTGCTCAGACCGTGGTAAGAGATTCAGTCACTCATCCCATTGTGGACACACCACTGAGTTCACCAGGGAGAGAGATTGCTCAACTATTCTGTATGTGGGAAGAACTTCACTCGGTCCTCTGAATAGCTGACACATGACTGAGTTCATACTCATTAGAAGCTTTACATCTGCTGTGAACGTGGGAAAACTTTCACTCAGTCATCTAACCTATTGACTCAGCGATCAGTTCACACTGAGGAAAGACCATTCGCCTGCTCAAACTGTGAGAAGGGATACACTCAGTCTTTTCAGCTTTTGGTACACCAGTGGGTTCATACGTGAGAGTGGCCATTTGCCTTTTTCTGTGTGTGCAAAAGGATACATTTCATAGTCTTTACTACTGGCACACCAGTTAGTTCACACTAGGAAGATGCCGTTAACCTGCTCAGACTGTGGGAAGGCTTTCACACACTTATCCACACTACAGAGACACCAGCGAGTTCACAATGGGGAGAAACCATTCACCTGCTCTGAATGTGGGAAGGGATTCACTCAGAAATCCAACCTTGTGTCACATTACCGAGTTCACACTGGGGAGAGGCCGTTCACCTGCTCTGAATGTGGGATTGGTTTCTCTCAGTCATGGCAACTGAAGGAACATCAGCGAGTTCACACTGGAGAGAAACCGTTCACCTGTTCAGATTGTGGGAAGGAATTCACTCGGTCATCAAAGTTGAAAGTACATCAGCGAGTTCACACTGGTGAGAGGCCATTCACCTGCTCAGACTGTGGGAAGGGATTCACACATTCATCCACTCTACAGAGACACCAGCAAGTGCACACTGGGGAGAAACCATTCACCTGCTCAGACTGTGGGAAGGCATTCACAGACTCATCCATGCTTCAGAGACACCAGCGACTTCACACTGGGGAGAAACCATTCACCTGCTCTGAATGTGGGAAGGAATTCACTCAGAAATCCCACCTGCAGACACACCGGCGAGTTCACACTGGGGAGAAACCATTCACCTGCTCTAAATGTGGGAAGGGATTCACTCAGTCATCTACCCTTGTGTCACATTACCGTGTTCACACTGGGGAGAGGCCGTTCACCTGCTCTGAATGTGGGATTGGATTCTCTCAGTCATGGCAACTGAAGGAACATCGGCACGTTCACACTGGAGAGAAACCATTCACCTGTTCAGATTGTGGGAAGGAATTCACTCGGTCATCAGAATTGAAAGTACATCGGCGACTTCATACTGGGGAGAAACCATTCACCTGCTCAGACTGTGAGAAGGCATTCACAGATTCATACACACTACAGAGACACCAGCGAGTTCACACTGGGGAGAAACCATTCACCTGTTCTGAATGTGGGAAGGGATTCACTCAGTCATCTACCCTTGTGTCACATTACCGAGTTCACACTGGGGAGAGGCCATTCACCTGCTCTGAATGTGGGAAAGGGTTCACTCAGTCATGTCACCTGAATGAACATCGGCGAGTTCACACTGGAGAGAAACCGTTCACCTGTTCAGATTGTGGGAAGGAATTCACTCGGTCATCAGACTTGAAAGTACACCAACGAGTTCACACTGGGGAGAAGTCATTCACCTGCTCAGACTGTGGAAAGACCTTCACTCATTCGTCGAACCTGCAGAAACACCAGTTGGTTCACACTGGGGAGAGGCCGTTCCTCTGCTCTGAATGTGGAAAGGGATTCACTCGGTCATCTCACCTACTGATACACCAGTTAGTTCACACTGGGGAGAGGCCATTCACCTGCTCAGACTGTGGGAAGGGATTCACACACTCATCCACACTACAGAGACACCAGCGAGTTCACAATGGGGAGAAACCATTCACCTGCTCTGAATGTGGGAAGGGATTCACTCAGAAATCCAACCTTGTGTCACATTACCGAGTTCACACTGGGGAGAGGCCGTTCACCTGCTCTGAATGTGGGATTGGTTTCTCTCAGTCATGGCAACTGAAGGAACATCAGCGAGTTCACACTGGAGAGAAACCGTTCACCTGTTCAGATTGTGGGAAGGAATTCACTCGGTCATCAAAGTTGAAAGTACATCAGCGAGTTCACACTGGTGAGAGGCCATTCACCTGCTCAGACTGTGGGAAGGGATTCACACATTCATCCACTCTACAGAGACACCAGCAAGTGCACACTGGGGAGAAACCATTCACCTGCTCAGACTGTGGGAAGGCATTCACAGACTCATCCATGCTTCAGAGACACCAGCGACTTCACACTGGGGAGAAACCATTCACCTGCTCTGAATGTGGGAAGGAATTCACTCAGAAATCCCACCTGCAGACACACCGGCGAGTTCACACTGGGGAGAAACCATTCACCTGCTCTAAATGTGGGAAGGGATTCACTCAGTCATCTACCCTTGTGTCACATTACCGTGTTCACACTGGGGAGAGGCCGTTCACCTGCTCTGAATGTGGGATTGGATTCTCTCAGTCATGGCAACTGAAGGAACATCGGCACGTTCACACTGGAGAGAAACCATTCACCTGTTCAGATTGTGGGAAGGAATTCACTCGGTCATCAGAATTGAAAGTACATCGGCGACTTCATACTGGGGAGAAACCATTCACCTGCTCAGACTGTGAGAAGGCATTCACAGATTCATACACACTACAGAGACACCAGCGAGTTCACACTGGGGAGAAACCATTCACCTGTTCTGAATGTGGGAAGGGATTCACTCAGTCATCTACCCTTGTGTCACATTACCGAGTTCACACTGGGGAGAGGCCATTCACCTGCTCTGAATGTGGGAAAGGGTTCACTCAGTCATGTCACCTGAATGAACATCGGCGAGTTCACACTGGAGAGAAACCGTTCACCTGTTCAGATTGTGGGAAGGAATTCACTCGGTCATCAGACTTGAAAGTACACCAACGAGTTCACACTGGGGAGAAGTCATTCACCTGCTCAGACTGTGGAAAGACCTTCACTCATTCGTCGAACCTGCAGAAACACCAGTTGGTTCACACTGGGGAGAGGCCGTTCCTCTGCTCTGAATGTGGAAAGGGATTCACTCGGTCATCTCACCTACTGATACACCAGTTAGTTCACACTGGGGAGAGGCCATTCACCTGCTCAGACTGTGGGAAGGGATTCACACACTCATCCACACTACAGAGACACCAGCGAGTTCACACTGGGGAGAAACCATTCACCTGCTCACACTGTGGGAAGGCATTCGCACATTCATTCACGCTACAGAGACACCAAAGCGTTCACACTGGGGAGAGGCCATTCACTTGCTCCGACTGTGGGAAGGGATTCGCCCAGTCATCAGTCTTGAAAGTACATCAGCGAGTTCACAGTGGGGAAAGGCCATTCACCTGCTCAGACTGTGGGAAACAATACACTCGGTCATCTCAACTCAAGGAACATAAGCCAATTCACACTGGGGAGAGGCTGTTCACCTGCTCAGACTGTGGGAAGGGATTCACTCAGTCATCCCACCTGCGGACACACCAGCGATTTCACACTGGGGAGAAGCCATTCGCCTGTTCTGTGTGAGAATGGATTCACTCAGTTAATGCAACTGAGAAGGACACCAGTCAGTTCAGATGGGGAGAAGCCATTCACTTGCTCTGAATGTGAGAAGGGATTCACTCAGTTATCCCACCTGCAGACACGCCAGTGAGTACACACAGGGAAGAGGCCATTCACCTGTTCTATATGGGAAGCGATTCACTCGATGCAAATTACAGGCACAGCAATCAGTTCACACTGGGGAGAGGCTAATCACCTGCTCAGACTGTGGGAAGGGATTCACTCAGTCATCTCATCTGAAGGAACATCAGCAAATTCACAATGGGGAGAGGCTGTTCAACTGCTCTGAATGTAGGAAGGGATTCACTCAATCAGTCCACTTGGAGACACAACAGTGAATACACACTGGAATAGTTTCTGAATGTGGGAAGGGATTCACTCAGTCATCCACAATTGTGGCATATTACTGAGTTCACACTGGGGAAAATGTTTACATAAGCTACATGCTGGATATTTAATCATCACAGTTAATGACTCCAGAGACAAGTTCAAAAGTGATTTATTGATGACCTCTGCAATTATTACTGCTGCTCATCATACCCAGTGCTGCACCCCAGTCACAGGGCAGGAGAGCACTTTCTTCAACTGATGCTCATCTTTTATGGCACTGGACTTTAGTATTCTGGATCTGTGAGAAATAAATCAGTTCTATTTTAAACTCTGTCTCAGGTGCCTACTGAATTTACAACACATCCAGTACACAGTAGGGAGTCAACTTAGCACAGCTGATCCATGTCAATGTTTCTATTCCACAACAATCCTTTTAAATCCATTCCTGCGTTCACCTCTTGCTCTCCCTGTGGTGATGGGTTGGAAACAGTCACCTCTGTGTGTGAAGAGGAATCTCTTGAATTTCCTGCATCACTTTCTGCAAACTGAAGAAGACAAGCTGACTGCAGTTATGTCTGACCTGGGTTTTATCCCTCAAATCTCTCAGCCAAGTAAAAGTGACTTGGAAGTAAACCTCCTTATTCCCTGTGGAAGTTATGGGTCATTTTCACTGCTTCTGAATGGTTGTGTGTCACAGGCTGGGTTGTTAAAATACATCACTCTCCTGCAAAGTCAGAAAGCTGAATGTGGACAACAAGTTGGATGTTCACTGGAGCAGGTCAGAAACCAGAGATGTTAGGGCTCTGAGCAGTGTTAAGGGTAAGAGCACACGAGGAGCAGGGAAACAGAGTCGGGGGGGGGGGGGGAAGGATGGGCTGTGGCAACAAATGACAAATAGCAATATTTGGCAGTTGATTGAATAAAAAGGTTGATTTTGTCTGTTGAAACACTGCCTGTTGATAATGAGTTTATTACTTGTGGGTACTTGCTGAATTCTCATAAAAATGTTGACTAGATTGTTGCTATTTGGCAGAAGGGAGGCAATGATTGTAAACACTTTCACTGGCACTATTCTTACCCAGAAATCTCTGAGCTTCACAGCGTACTTTTAGTGTGAATCAAGTGCACAGGTGCTGAGAGTATGTTGGATCCAACTGTTTAATTTTAATTCTCATTTTCTTTACAATTTAACCATTCATTATCTGCTTGTATTTTAAGTAGTGTTCAGAAACATAGAAAATCTACAGCACAACACAGGCTCTTCAGCCCATAAAGCTGTGCTGAACATGTCCTTACCTTAGAAATTACCTAGGGTTACCCGTAGTCCTTGGTTTTTCTAAGCTCCACGTACCTATCCAGGAGTCTCTTAAAAAACTCTATCGTATCTGCCTCCACCACTGTCGCTGGCAGCCCATTACACACACTCAGCGTAAAAAACTTACCCCTGACATCTCCTCTGTACCTACTTCCAAGTACCTTAAAATTGTGTTCTCTCGTGCTAACCATTTCAGCCCTGGGAAAAAGCCTCTGACTATCCACACGATCAATGGCTCTCATCATCTTATACACCTATATCAGGTCATGTTGCTCCGAGGAGAAAAGGCCAAATTCACTCAACCTATTTTAATAAGGCATGTTCCCCAATCCAGGCAACATCCTTGTAAATTTCCTCTGCACCCTTTCTATGGTTTCCACAGCCTTCCTGTGGTGAGGCGACCAGAACTGAGCACAGTACTCCAAGTGGGGTCTGCCCAGGGTCCAATATAGCTGCAACATTACCTTTCAGCTCCTAAACTCAATCCCAAGATTGATGAAGGCCAATGCACCGTATGCCTTCTTAACCACAGAGTCAACTTGCGCAGCAGCTTTGAGTGTCCTATGGACTCGGACCCCAAGATCCCTCTGATCCTCCACACTGCTAAGAGTCTTATCATTAATACTATATTCTGCCATCATATTTGACCTACCGAAATGAACCACTTCACATTTAACTGGGTTGAACTCCATCTGCCACTTCTCAGCCCAGTTTTACATCCTATCAAAGTCCCACTGCAACCTTTGACAGCCCTCCACACTATCCACAACCTTTGTGTCATCAGCAAATTTACTAACCCATCCCTCCACTTCCTCATCCAGGTCGTTTATAAAAATCAGGAAGAGTAGGGGTCCCAGAACAGATCCCTGAGGCACACCACTGGTCACCAATCTCCATGCAGAATATGACCCGTTTACAACCACTCTTTGCCTTCTGTGGGCAGACCATTTCTGGATCCACAGAGCAATGTCCCCTTGGATCCCATACTCCCTTACTTTCTCAATAAAACCTTGCATGGGGTACGTTATCAAATGCCTTAGTGAAATCCATATACACTACATCTACTGCTCTACCTTCGTCAATGTGTTTAGTCACATCCTCAAAAAATTCAATCAGGCTCATAAGGTACGACCTGCCTTTGACAAAGCCATGTTTATATGCATAACAGTGTAATATAAAGGTATAATTCTGGAACTTTTTTGTACTTACATTAAGTGACTGAGTGTTTTCTGATAGGTTGATTTTAATGCAATATTCACTAAGTATTTTCTAATTGGATTATTGTTATGTATAGATTTGAAAGGAATTTTTCTTCTGAGTATAAAAGTAGGTGTTTTATGCTGGGTGCCATATCTTTAATTTCTCTCTTCAAGTAGTAGATCTTGTCACTGCTCCTTTCCTGTTCCATCAACTTTTAATAAAACTATCCTGAAGCTACAAGTTTTATACTTCATTACTGATTTCTAAAAAAAGCCTTGATTGAAACAACAGTGTCTGTCAATTGGCGTGGTTGGCAGGATTTAGAAGTCAGAACAATCCCAGACAAATAGAGAAGTTTTGGTGTGGAACAAAAGGGATAAGAACATTCTTTTATCTTCCAGATTGTCTGGGAAAATAAGAAATAGTTTCTTTGGAATTCCATCAGAATCAGGATTAATATCATTGGCATATGTTGTGAAATTTGTTAACTTAGCAGCAGCACAATGCAATACATGATAAATCTAAAACAACCACTGAATTATGGTCAGTATATATTATATTTCAGTAGTTAAGTAAATAGTACAAAAGCAGAAATAATAAAAGTAGTGAGGTAGTGTTCATGGGTTCAATGCCCATTGGGAAATCAGATGGCAGAGGGGAAGAAGCTGTTCATTAAATATTGAATGTGTGCCTTCAAGCTCCTGCACCCCCTTCCTGATGGTAACAATGAGAAGAAGCCGTGCCCAGGGTGGTGGGATCCTTAATGAGAGATGCCTCCTTTTTGTGGCACTGCTTCTTGAAGGTGTCTTGGATACTACAAAGGCGAGTGTCCATGGTAGAGCTGTCAAATTTTACAACTCTCTGCAGCTTACCTTGTTCCTGTGCAGTAGCCCCCACGCCATACCAGACTGTGATTCAGCCAGTTAGAATGCTCTCCACGGCACATCTGTAGAAATTTCCAAGTGTTTCACTGACATTCAATTCTCTTCAAGCTCATAATGAAATACAGTCACTATTTTGCCTTCTTTATAGCTGCATCAATTGCCACAGACGGTTGTGGGGCCAAGTGTTTGGGTATACAGGTATTTAAAGCAGAGGTTGATAAGATTCATGATCAGTCAGGGCATGAAGGGTTACAGGGAGATCAGCCATAATGAAATGGAAAAGCAGACTCCATGGGTCAAATGGCCTAATTCTGCTCCTATATGATCTTATGGGCACGTGGCCAAGTGGTTAAGGCATTGGACTAGTGACCTGAAGGTCGTGAGTTCGAGCCCCAGCCGAGGCAACATGTGTTGTGTCCTTGAGCAAGGCACTTAATCACACATTGCTTTGCGACGACACTGGTGCCAAGCTGTATGGGTCCTAATGGCCCTTCCCTTGGACAACATCGGTGTCGTGAAGAGGGGAGACTTGCAGCATGGGTAACTGCTGGTCTTCCATACAACCTTGCCCAGGCCTGCGCCCTGGAGAATGAAGACTTTCCAAGCAGAGATCCATGGTCTCGCAAGACTAACGGATGCCTTTTATGATCTTATGGTTCTTGTTCTGGCTTTTACATCATAAGATGTAAATTGGGATTGATGACTGCTGCGTTGTTTAAAAAAAATCTGTTAAAAAAGTGAATGCTAGTACAGCCATGTGCAAACTGGTAAAACACCAAATAAATATGCAAACCAATAGAGACAAAAAAAAATTCTACATGCTAGCGGGAATGCAGAACAACATATTAGAATTTCGACTGCAAACTGTTAAAATGAGCTGACCGTCAAAAAAAGTATGAATGAATTAAGATTGAAACAAAGTTGTGAAACCTTATGAAAACTCCTACCTGGATTAAACATTTAAGCTGTATGAAGTTAATGAAAAAGTCTGGATGAAAAATACCTAAAATGGTAAGTTTATGAAGAAAAGGTCATGCGTAAGTCTGGAAAATTACTCTAATGATTTAGAGATAAGACTGTTTGGGTTGATCAACTGTGAGAGAGTGGAAGAGTTATCAGGACAAGGAAATTATTCACTAACGGAGAGGAATGGCCAGCTTGCAATAAACTACAAAACCAGCAAGATAGGACAGCAAAATGTAAAGAACAAGATGGTAATTCGATTGAACCCACAAACACAAAATGCTGGTAGAACTGTGTTTGTTTGTGTAGTTTTAAATGTGCAGAATCCCTTACGTTTTTAATTCAATCAAAATGTCTTAATCTTAGAAACAAATTGCATGCGCAGTTGCCACTTCAAAGGGAAGGTCCTGCTGGTGATGATACTGCTAGTGCTCCTCCCGGGGAATCATCAGACAGTCTCCCTAAACAGTTTCACCATTTGAACTCTGAGGAATTACAGGAGGGACATGACATAGAACCTGCAACAGCCCCTAGCAACTCAAGTAGGGACACAATAAGATTGACAGCAGTGTCACAGCTGGCTCCAATAAAGACCAAGGGAGTGTAGACACACTGGACTGAAGATGAAACCATTGTTAATCATTCTGACAGGCTGCATCACTGTTTGGTATGGGGAGCTAATGCACAGGACGGAAAGAAGCTGCAGAAGGTTGTAAACTTAGTTGGCTCTATCCTGTGTACTAGCCTACAAAGTGCCCAGGACATCTTCAAGGAGCGGTGTCTCATAAAGGAAGATTACATTATCAGAGCTCTCCAGCAACCAGGGCATGCACTTCTCTCACTGTTACCATCAGGTAGGAGGTACAGAAGCCTGAAGGCACACACTCAGCGATTCAGGAACAGCTTCTTCCCCTCTACCATCTGATTCCTAATTGGACATTAAACCCTTGAACACTACCTCACTTTTTAAATATATATTATTTCTGTTTTTGCACGATTTTAATCTATTCAATAGACATATATTGTGATTGATTTATGTATTTGTTTATAATTACAGCATTTTATTTTTATTTTCTATATTATATATTGCATTGAACTGTTGCTGCTAAGTTAACAAATTGCACAATGCATGCCGGTGATAATAAACCTCATTCCGATTCTGATTCCATGTATTGACAAGCTTGTGGCAGATTATCAACTATTCCTCAACCACTCAACAACCTGCTGAAGGACAATGAACACTCAGACGATCCTGTGACTCGAATGAAGAATAACAGAAAGAATTTCAAACTGAAAAGGTGACATTGTGTACTGCGTCTGCATTAAGAAACCCTGATCAAAGATCTGATTCTGTACAGGGATGACGCATCAACCATTGAAACAGGAATTCAAATGGTTGCTTCTGAACTCAAGTGCTGGCTTCGGGAAACATGGCTCCTTGTACCTCTGTGCAAAAGACAAAACTAAAAGCTTTGAAGCATGTAAATTGGAAGAAGAATGATCAGCTGATATTTATACTGATTTTTGATATGGTTTTGGAGTTGTTCATGATGTTAGAAACTTATAGAGACAAAGAGGGGTTCTAATTGCTGCAAGAATCACCAACTAGTGCAAGAGCTTATGGATGTGATACAACTTACGAAATAATCTGCTGTGTTGAAATGTAAAAGCCACTCCAAAATGGATACAGGCGTAAGCTGTGGAAATGCATTCACAGATAAAATTGCAAAAGAAGCAGCATGGGAAGAAATAAAGGAAATAAAAGAAGTACCAGCAATATATACAGTGAGTCTGGCAACTGGAATTATAGAAACAATGTTGAACTCTGTATCACAGATGAACAAACAAGATTATCTGGCACAACATACACTCCATAGGACATATTGGAGTGCAAAAGATGGTCGACAGTTTCTCGTAATGGGGGTGGAATCCAAAGTTCAGGGCATAAATAGCCCTCTGAGTGAAGAATGTACCCCTCATGATTCTTTTAACCTTTTCACAGTTTCCAAAGAAGTACCGGTTGGGAGGTTAATTGGTCATTGTAAATTGCCCCATGATTAGGCTAGGGTTAAATTATAGATTGCTGAGTGGCATGATAGCCTTCCTCGCTGTCCACTATACCCCCAATCTTGGTGTCATCAGCAAATTTGCTGACATTGTCATCTATATCAATGATCTGGATGGTAAACAACAATGGACCCAGTACCGATCCCTGTGGCACATAATTAGCCACAGGCCTCCAGTCAGATAGGCAACCATCTACAACCACACTTTGGCTTCTACAAAGCCAACGTCTAATCCAATTTACTACCTTGTCTTGAATGCCAAGTAACTGATCCTTCTTGATTAATCTTCCATACCGCACCTTATCAAATGGCTTGTTAACATCTATGTCGTCAACATACACTGCCTTGCCTTCATCAACTTTCCTGGTAACTTTCTTGAAAGACTCTGTAATATTGGTTGATATGACCAAGCATACACAGAGCCATGCTGACTATCCTTAATCAGTCCATTTCTATCCAAATACTCATATATCCAGTCCCTTAGAATACCTTCCTATAACTTTCCCACTACTGATGTCAGGCTCACCAGTCTATAATTTCCTGGTTTATTATAAGAGCCTTTTTTAAAACAGCAGAACAATTTTGGCTGTCCTGCGGTGTCTCACCTGTCATTAAGGATGATTTAAATATCTTCTAGAATCATTCGAGAATCTTGTGATTCAGGTGTTCCAAGTGTCGGGTTATGAAGTGTGTGAAGTTACCATTACCAGAGAGAAGGATCTTGGGAAACTGAAAAGACTGAACGTAGGTAAGTCGCCTAGACAAGATGGTGTACTCCCCAGTGTTCTGAAAGAAGTGGCTGAAGAGATTGTGGAGGCATTAGTAATGATCATTAGATTCTGCAATGTTTCCAGAAGGCTAAACTATTGCAAATGTCATTCCACTCTTCAAGAAGGGAGAGAAGCAGAAGAAAGGAAACTATAGGGCAGTTTGTCTGACCTCAGTGGTTGGGAAGATGTTGGCCTCGATTATTAAGGATGAGATCTCAGGGTAATTGGAGGCACGTGATAAAATAGACCATAGCATAGTTTCCTCAAGGGAAAATTTTGTCTGACAAATCTGTTGTAATTCTTTGAAGAAATATTGGAGGTTTTCTGGTGGTGGCTGATGGAGTAACAGCAATCTGCCGTTGCTCCAACTCTAATTATCTTACTATTTCCAACCTGTCTTGAAACTTCTTTTTTAAGTGTGACATTCTTTCATTATGGATACAAGCAGGGCTAGAGGTACTAAAAAGAACGATCACCTTGCTTCTTTGGATTCTATTATGGATTTGCTGCAAAGTCATACACGAGAAGCCGTTGAGAATTTTCAACAATTCAGTTCTGAATTTAAACAAATAGATAGTGAATTGGATTCTATTCAACAAGCCCTTAATAAACACGATAAACGTATAAAAAATAACGAAGAAATTTTGGCGTCTCTGGAAACAGAAGTGGATGATTTGCAAAAGCTTTGTGAAAAGCAATCGGGTCCAATGAAAAGTTAAGACAGAAAATAAAAGTAGAAGAAACAACCTACGGGTTCTCGGTCTCAAAAAATTAATTGAAGGTAATCATCCTATGGAATTTTTTGCAAGAATTATTTCCGGAGATTTTGACGTCTGTGCCTATTATTGATCGAGTTCACAGATCTCCTGCGTTTAGACATCCTCAGGGTGAGAGACGAAGATCAGTAATAATCTGTTTTCAGAAAATTGAAATAAAGGAACTCTTAATTCATAAATCTCGTTGAAGAGGCATGATTGACTATCATGGCTGTAAGATTAGAATTGTCCAAGATTACTTGCCTGAGGTTATGCAGGAACGTGTTAAGTTCAAAGAAGTTAATGTCTGAGCTTTTTAATAAGGGTTTCGAGCCTTCCCTTTGCTACCCAGCCTGACTCAGAATCACATTTAAAGATGGATCTTGCAAATGGATCCGTTCAATTGTTGAAGCACAAAGGTTTTTAAAATCCGAAGGCTAAATCCAAGGGCTAGCTGCTTAGTTTGTCCTTACATGAAGACACAAGATTAAATGAGAAACTTTTAATTTGCACATCCCTTCGAAGGGGCATGATTGGTTATAGCGTGGAATATTAAGATTCTCGAAGATTATTTCATTTGAGGTTATGCAAGAACGTGCTAAGTTTAAACAAGCTTTGTTAGAATTTTTTTTAACAAGGGTTTTAACCCATCCTTTGGCTACCCAGTTTAACTGAGAATCTCATTAAAGATGGATCCTTTGAATGGTTTCGTGTGAATGCTGAAGCACAAAGATTTTTTAAATTTGAAGGCTAACTGCTTAGTCTTGTTTTCATGAAGATATAAGATTAAATGTTTAATGTCTTACTGTATGAATAATTGTATCTTTTACTTTTGGTAAACCTTTGTAAATAATTTCCTTTCGTATTTTTTAATACTGTATTTTTGATATACGAGAATTGAATTTCTTGTTTGAATATTGTTTAGTCTAGGTTGGAATATAAATAACCTTGAAACTAATTGGAGTGATCACCAGGTTTTTTGGGGGGGCTGTCCGTAGATGCAAACTTTCTATTGGTCGGTCTTCTTTCTTTGGGACGTGGGTGGGGGTATTTTTTTTTATCTCAGAAGCTGTTTTCGAATTTTTTCAAACTTTTTCTTTACTTTTCAAAGTCGATTTTAAGCCTAATCCTCTGACGGCCCTATTCGATATTGTTGCAGGACAAGATATCAAGCTGAAGACTTCTGAATTACATATTTTGGCCTTTAGCTCTCTTATAGCTAGGAGGGTGCTTTTATTTAAATGGAAAGATGTTTTTCCTCCTACTCATGCTCAATGGTTATGTGACGTTTTGTCATGCTTAGATTTAGAGAAGATTTGTTGTTCATTTTCTGAATCTTGTCAAGACCTTCAAACATTGTGGAGACCTTTTCTGCATTATTTTCAAAACTTTCAAAACCTTCAATTCATTGTTTAAGTTCAGATGTTGGCTATTATTCATTTTTATTATACGAGAAGGTATTTTACCTTTTTTTCTCCTTAATAGACAGCTTCGGTCTTGGTAGGGGTTAGACTCTTTTTTTTGTAATAAATTAGTATATTTCAATATAACTATTGATTAACTTACATGAATACAGGGTAATGAGATTGTTATTATGAATAGATATAATGTAATTGGTAGTTTTAAAAAGTCTTTTTTGACCTTTTATATGTACTTCTTGTACTCTGTATTCTTCTATGTAGAAACTAATAAAAATATTGGAAAGAAAAAAGTGAAGAAATATCAGGCAGGATAGACAAAGTTGATGTTATGTACTTGGATTCACAGAAGGCCTTTGACAAGGTGCCCCACATGAGGCCGCTTAACAAGCTACAAGCCCATGGTATTACAGGAAAGGTTCTAGCATGGATAAAGCAGTAGCTGATTGGAAGGAGGCATTGATTGAGAATAAAGGGAGTCTTTTCTGGTTGGCTGCTGGGGACTAGTGGTGTTCCACAGGGGTCTGTGTTGGGACCAATTCTTTTAACGTTATATGTCAATGATTTGGATGATTGAATTGGTGGCTTTGCTGCAAAGTTTGCTGACGATATGAAGATAAGTGGAGGGGCAGGTAGTTTTGAGGAAGTAGAGAGGCTACAGTAGGAATCTGAGAAATTAGCAGAATAGGCAAAGAAATGGCAGATGGAATACAGTGTCGGGTAGTATGTGGTCATTCACTTTGGTAGAAAAAATAAAAGGGTTGACCATTGACTAAATGATGAAAAAAATGCAAAAAAAAACTGAGGTGCAAAGGGATTTGGGAGTTGTTATGCAATATTCCCTACAGGTTAATTTGCAGGTTGAGTCTGTGCTGAGGAAGTCAAATGCAATGTTAGCATTCATTTCAAGAAGACTGAAATATATAAGCAAGGATGTAATGTTGAGACTTTATAAAGCACTGGTGAGGCCTCACTTGGAATATAGGGAGCAGTCTTGGGCCACTTACCTTAGAAAGGATGTGCTAAAACTGGAGAGGATTCAAAGGAGGTTCATGAAAATGACTCCATACTTGAATGGCTTGTCATACAAAGAGTGTTTGATTGCTGTGGGCCTGTATTCACCAGGTTTCAGAAGAATGAGGGGTGACCTCATTAAAACCTATCAAATGGTGAAAGACCTTGATAGAGTGGATATGGAGAGGATTTTTCTTATGATGGAGAGTCTAAGATCAGAGGACAGAGCCTCAGAATAGAGTGGTGTCCTTTTGGAACAGAGATGAGGAGGAATTTCTTTACTGACAGAGTGAATCTGTAGAATTCTTTGACATGGGCAGCTGTGGAGGCCAAGTCTTTATGTATATTTAAAGCAGAAGCATGAAGGGATACGGGGAAAAGGCATGAGGTTGGGGCTGAGAGGAAAATTGGATCAGCCATGATGAAATGGCAGAGCAGAGTCTATGGGCTAATGGCCTATTTCTGCTCCTGTATCTTATAGTGGTCAGACTTTCCAAAGTGGGGGTGTGGAATGGGACATAAAGCACTTTTTATATTAGTATAAAGAGTCATCCAGTGTGTTGGCTCCTGTGGTTCCAAGTGGCACATTGGTGATAATTATTCATTTCAGGGGATAATTATTTGCAAGATACTTTTTCAAGCTGGCCTGGTTAAAATCCCCTGAAATGATGGGGAAGGCATCGGGGTGTGCTTTTTCTCGCCTGTTGATCATGCCGCTCAATTTGTTCAGATCCAGTTTGATAAGTGCCTGATATGGGATGCAGACCACTACCAAGATGATGGTTGAAAACTCACACGGCAAATAAAATGGACGACACTTGATCGCGAGGTGTTCCAGGTCGGGTGAGCAGGATTGGTACAGAAACACCACGTTTGTACACCACAAGGAGTTAATCTTAAGACCATAAAATATAAGAGCAGAAGTAGGCCATTCGGCCCATCGAGTCTACTCTGCCATTCAATCATGGTTGATCCAATTTTTCCAGTCATCCCACATCCCCTGCCTACTCCCCATACCCTTTGATGCCCTGGCTAATCAAGAACCTATCTATCTCTGCATTAAATACATCCAATGACTTAGTCTCCACAGCCACTTGTAGCAACAAATTCCACAGATTTACCATCCTCTGACTAAAGTAATTTCTCCACACCTCTGTTCTAAATGGACTCCTTCAATCCTAAGTCATGCCCGCTTGTCCTAGACTCCCCTACCATGGGAAATAACTTTGCCATATCTAATCTGTTCAGGCCTTTTAACATTCAGAATGTTTCTATAAGATCCCCCCTCATTCTCCTGAACTCCAAGGAATACAGCCTAACAGCTTTCAGACGTTCCTCATATGGAAACCCTTTCATTCCTGGAAACATTCTCAAGAACCTTCTCCGAACCCTCTCCAATGTCAGTATATCCTTTCTAAAATAAGGAGCCCAAAACTGCACACAATACTCCAAGTGTGGTCTCACGAGTGCCTTATAGAACCTCAACATCTCATCCCTGCTCTTATATTCTATACTGTACCTCTAGAAATGAATGCCAACATTGCCTTCGTTTTCTTCACCACCGAGTCAACCTGGAGGTTAACCTTTAGGGTATCCTGCACAAGGACTCCCAAGTCCCTTTCCATCTCTGTGTTTTGGATTCTCTCTCCATCTAAATAATAGTCTGCCCATTTATTTCTTCCACAAAAGTGCATGACCATACACTTTCCAACATTTTATTTCATTTGCCACTTCTTTGCCCATTCCCCTAAACTATCCAAGTCTCTCTGCAGGCTCTCTGTTTCCTCAACACTACCCACTCCTCCACCTATCTTTGTATCATCGGCAAATTTAGCCACAAATCCATTAATCCCATAGTTCAAATCATTGACATACATTGTAAAAAGCAATCATCCTAATACCAACCCCTGTGGAACTCCACTGGTAACTGGCAGCCAGCCAGAAGAGGATCCCTTTATTCCCACTCTGCTTTCTGCTGATCAACCAATGCTCCACCCATGCTAGTAACTTCCCCGTAATTCCACGGGCTCTTACCTTGCTAAGCAGCCTCATGTGCGGCACCTTGTCAAAGACCTTCTGAAAATCCAAGTACACCACATCCACTGCATCTCCGTTGTCTACCCTGCTTGTAATTTCCTCAAAAAGTTGTGGTAGGTTAGTCAGGCAGAATTTTCCTTTCAGGAAACTATGCTGGCTTTGGTCTATCTTGTCATGTGCTTCCAGGTGCTCCATAATCTCATCCCTAACTATCGATTCCAACAACTTTCTAACCACTGGTGTCAGGCTAACAGGTCTATAGTTTCCTTTCTGCTGACTCTCATCCTTCTTAACTCGTGGAGTAACATTTACAATTTTCCAGTCATTCGGTACAATGCCAGATAATTGAAAGATCATTGTTAATGCCTCCACAATCTCTCCAGTTACTTCCTTCAGAACCCAAGGATGCATTCCATCAGGTCCAGGAGATTTATCCACCCTCAGACCATTAAGCTTCCTGTGCACCTTCTCAGATGTAATTTTCACTTCACGTACTTCACTTGCCTGACAGTCTTGAATGTCCAGTACACTACAGATGTCTTCAACTGTGAAGACTGATGCAAAATACACATTCAGTTCCTCTGCCATCTCTGCATCTCTCATTACAATATCTCCAACATCATTTTCTATTGGTCCTCTATCTGCCTCATCTCTCTTTTACCCTTTATATATTTAAAAAAGCTTTTAGTATCTTCTTTGATATTAGTCACCAGCTTCATTTCATAATCCATCCTTCCTCATGACCTTTTTAGTTTCCTTCTGCAAGTTTTTAAAAGCTTCCCAATCCTCTATCTTCCCACTAGCTTTGGCTTCATTATATGCCCTCTCTTTTGCTT
This sequence comes from Mobula birostris, assembly GCF_030028105.1. Taxonomy (NCBI): domain Eukaryota; kingdom Metazoa; phylum Chordata; class Chondrichthyes; order Myliobatiformes; family Myliobatidae; genus Mobula; species Mobula birostris. Next base: position 79,051,593 of record NC_092374.1, on the reverse strand, counting down.
TTACTTTGGCTCTGACTTCACTTGTCAGACACGGTAGTGTCCTTCTTCTGTTCAAAAATTTCTTCTTATTTGGAATATATCTGTCTTGCATTTCCCTCATTTTCATAGAAACTCCAGCCGTTTCTGCTCTGCTGTCCTTCTTGCTAATGTCCCTTTCCAGCCAACCTTGGCCAGTTCCTCTCTCATGCCATTGTAATTTCTTTTATTCAACTGAAATATCAACACATTGGAATTTAGTTTCTACCTCTCAAATTTCAAAGTAAATTTGATCATATTGTGATCACTGCTCCCTGAGGGTTCCTTAACCTTAAACTCTCTTATCACTTCCGGATCATTACACAACACCCAATCCAGCACAGCCTTTCTACAGAGCCATCTCTTAGACATTATACAAATTCTCTCTCTTGTGGTCCAGTACTGGACTGGTTTTCCCAATCCACTTTTATGTTAAAATCCCCAACAATTATCATGACTTTGCCCTTCTGACATGCCTTTTCTATTTCTTGTTGTAATTTGTAATCCACATCCCGGCTTCTGTTTGGAGGCCTGTATACAACTGCTGTTAGGGTTCTTTTACCCTTGCCATTTCTTAACTCAACCCATAGAGACTCTACATCTTCCAATCCCATGTCATCCCTTTCTAATGATTTAATATTATTTCTTATACACAGGGCCCCTCTACCTACTAACCTATCTTTCTGATACACCGTATATCCTTGGACGTTCAGCTCCCAATAGCAACCATCCTTTAGCCAAGTTTCAGAGATGTTCACAACATCATACTTGCCAAACTGTAGCTGAATTTCAAGATCATCCATTTTATTTTATGCTGCGTGCATTCAAATATAACACTTTCAGTCCAGTATTTGTTGCTTTCTGTTTTAACTGCACCACACCTCTATTGCCCTGTAACTCACCCCACTGGCTGTGATTATGCCTCCCTCATTTCCTGCCTGTCCTTTCCATCATCTCTGTTGCATGCTATCTTTAATTTAATTCTGTTTTCCCCTTCCTCAGCCCTATCATTCTGGTTCCCATTCCCCTGCCAAATTAGTTTAAACCCTCCCTTAACAGCTGTATTAAACCTACCTGCTAGGATATTGGACCCCTTTGGGTTCAGGTGTAACCCGTCCTTTTTGTAAAGGTCATACCTCCCCCAGAAGAGGGCTCAATGATCCAGGAACCGGAAGCTCTGCCCCCTACACCAGTCTCTCAGCCACGCATTTATAATGCCTGATCATGCTCTTCTTGCACTTATTAGCACATGGCACAGGCAGTAATCCTGACATTACTACCCTGGAGGTCCTGCTTTTCAGCTTCCTACCCAACTCCCTGAATTCTTTCTTCAGGATCACCTTCCTTATTCTACTTGTCATTGGTACCAACGTGAACCATACTCCATAGTCATAAAGCATACTCCGTATCTTCTGCCACTTGAAAGACTCAGCAGTCCTATCTTGGTGGTGAATTGCAAAGCCAGTGAACTGTAACACTGTGTCCAGAATGGCTGGGAAAATCCAAGTACTCGTAAACGAATAAAACGCAGCAGTTCCTGGCGTCCCTCTGGTACAGTAATCTTGCTCCGAGATCTTCGATTTTATTTACTAGTAGAATAGTCAGTAGTGTAAGTCGGAACCCACTTTTCTTTAAATAACCTTTTAATCCAGCACAGCATCCTTGCTTCTGCTGTCTTAAAGAGTAATGGCACTTGTGACCGGAGGCTGCTGTCCGAGACTCGTCAACTTTGAGTAGCGCTAGGTTTTTAAGCGCCTTAAAACAATGTTACTGCCTGTACTGTCCATGGCTGTAGCTGTGGATTCTATCTGAAGTAGTCTAAAACAGGAATATTTGATGATTTCCATGGTAGCTGCTTGCATGAGTTGCTTTGTTCATGGGTTTTCTTGTGTACCGTTCAACTGGGTCCTTAACATACAGAAACAAACTACAATGAATTCAGAGTACATTATGAATGTATTTATTAATTTACTTGCAAGGGGAAATATAGTTCCAGCTCAAGTTTCATCTGGAAATATAGCTCCAATCTTCTGTTTCAACCATTTCACAAAGAACAGTGAATAGGTTTGCTCCATTCCGAAGCACTATATTCCTTTGTTATCTTCATCCTTATCTCGTGTTATCAAAACATCCCCTCTGGCCATAAAACAAAATTTCCTGTCATCAAAGAAAATAGTCTGTTCCATATAACACAAACACACTTGCAAGTTTTCTCACTCAAACCAGCAAAGCACCTTAGACCATTTGGTTACATTACATTTTGCAAAAGTTACAATTTTATAAAGATTTCAGGGTTACAGATATATTCCCACATTCCCTCGTTTTTCTCATTTCATCAAAACATAATTTCAAAGTATGAGTACAGTAATCAAAATGATTTTTGATATTCAAATAATGATACAGTCTCAGAACTTTAGTTAAACCAAATCTCCTTTTCTTAGTCTGGATCAACAGATACCCATTTTCAATATACTCTCCTTAGTCCTATACGACACATAAATGACAAAAGAATAGCATTATTACACCAAAGGTTATAGCATAATGTAGGATAGTCACCCACCATCCTCCTTGCCAGTGTTATCATTGTGAAACATCTCCCACTTCCTTAGTCTTTTCTATGGCCTCTCCGATATGATCTGCAAAGCGAGTTATGTCCTCGGCTTCATCTGGCATATAAATGCAACATTCTTGTTCGATCAGGGCACACACGTCTCCTTTATTGGATAAAACAAAGTCTAAAGCCATTTGGTTATTCAGTGCTACTGTACAGACCACTACCAATTCAGTCAAGAATTTACATATTGCTCTTTGGGTTTGATCGAGAGCATATGCAGATTCATTTGTTAACTTTCCCAATGAATTGAATTGAATTGACTTTATTGCTTACATCTTTCATATACATGAGGAGTAAAAATCTTCATGTTACGTCTCCGTCTAAATACAATTTATAGTAATTTGTAATAAATAGTATGTAGAACAGGACAGATTAATTTACCTTTGAGAAAGAAGTACGTTAACAGGCCAAATAATAGGAAGACTGTTGAACAGCCTGCTCTAAATCTAACAAAGAAGTTTTGGAAGGATTTGACATTTCTCACTGATAACACAGCTTTCATGAAGGATCACATCTCCAAGGCCATGCCAAAAGAGTGCCAGCGGAGGATCTGGAATGCGGTGATGGGAAAGCCTGGTATATTCCACATCATGGTGTTATCACCCCAGAAAAGGGAAACTTTGACTGAAGGGAGACCTTTCAAGGAATATCACTTATTGCTCAGCTTTTCCAGTGACCAAAAGTTACTAGCTCACTGTTGTGAAAAGTCTTGGCTGGGATGACACTATACAACATCAGTTGCTCATGAGCGGACAAGCTGGTTGGAAAAACTCCACCAGTTGAAGACTTCAATGTTATTAGATGTTTGGAACCCCTGGATTTTGAAGCTACTGCTGCACAGTTACACTGTTTTACATACACAACTGACGATGGCGATGGAGTAATGACCTACCTGTTGTTGCACAACAAAGACTATCAGGTGCACAGTGATTTTATCATAGGAAAATCTAGGGAAGCTCTGTTGAAGTCGGTTTCCAACTCACATGTGGAGCTCACCAGTGCTATTACGGCAACCCTGTGGACACATTGTGGAGGAAGGAGCCGCACAAGCAGCTTCCTGACTCAGTGTTTCTGACTGATAATACTTCTGTGCTGAAGCATATCAAGAATGAAACTTCTAGGTTCAGAACCTTCAGTGCAAACAGAGTCTCAGAGATTCTTAAGATGTCAATTCTTAAGAGACTCAGGTACATGAAGCTTAGAAAAATAGAGGGCTATGCGGTAGGGAAATTCTAGGCAGTTTCTGGAGTAGATTACATGGTTAGCACGACATTGTGGGCTGAAGGGCCTGTAATGTGCTGTAGATTTCTATGTTCAATGTCAACACTCCAAGGCAACCTGACAGACAGAGGGTTGAAGATGAAAGCGTTCCTGAAGAATGAGATGTGGGTGTCAGGGCCTTGGTATCTTCTTCAGCCTGAAAGGAAACAGTCGGTGAATATCAGTTGTGCTGGAGAACTTCTGCTAGATGATCTGGAAGTCAAAAAGAGTGTTACAATGCATGCCATGCAGATTGAAGAGGAGGTAGACATGGTAACACCTATAATTTATCATTTCTCATTCTGGACTCATTTGAGGAAACCAGTGGCCTGGATTCTTAGATTTAAGAACCTACTCTTGTTTCTTAGTCAGAAGAGGAAGCAATTGAATATTGCTCTTGCTCAGTCTGACTTGGATGAAGAACAAGGGTATTCCTTGGGGAGAAAGATTGGGAAAGCCGAGGGTCAGAATAGCTGAGATTGTCTCTCAGTGGAGGAGCTCAGAAAGGCTGAAATAGAGATCACTGAATTTTGCCAAAGACACAGCTTTCCTGATGAATTTTCAAGTTTGCAAAACAGAGAAAGTGTGAAAAAGAACAACCATATTTTCAAGTTTAATACAGCTCTTGAAGATGGTGTCTAGAGAGTTGGTGGACAGCTTAGTAGGGCTACAATGCCTAAATAGTATAAACATGCTGTTATACTGACAAAGGATCTCCATCACTCAGACATCTTTCTGAGGCATGTACATCAAGAGGTGGGACGTTGTAGGTGTAACCACATGTTATGCAGGTTATGCCAAAAATAAGATGATAAGATATAGGAGCAGAATTAGGCCAGGTGGCCCATCGAGTCTGCTCTGCCACTTCATTGTGGCTGATCCAATTTTTCCTCTCCGCCCAATCTCCTGCCTTTTCCCAGTACCCCTTCGTGTCCTGACTAATCAAGAACCTATCAACCTCTGCCTTAAATATACCCAGTGACTTGCCCTCCACAGCTGCCTGTAGCAGAAAATTCCACAGATTCACCACTCTCTGGCTGAAGAAATTCCTCCTCATCCACATTCTAAATGGACACCCCCCCCCCACCCCCTATTCTGAAGCTGTGTCCTTTTGGTCTCAGACTCCCCCACCATAGGAAACATCCTCTCCACATCTACGCCATTGAAGCATTTCAACATTCAATAGGTTTTAATAAGATCTCTCCTCATTCTTCTGAATTCCAGTGAGTACAGGCCTACAGCCATCAAACACTTCCCATATAAAGTCTTTCAATCCCAGAATCATTTCCATGAACCTCCTTTGAACCCTCTCAAATGCCAGCACATCCTTTCTCGGATAAGGGGCCCAAAACTGCTCACAATACTCCAAATGAGGACTCACCAGCATCTTATAAGGCCTTAGCATTACATCCTTGCTTTTATATTCTGAACCTCTCGAAATGAATTTTAACATTGCGTTTGCCTTCCTCACCACCAACTCAACCTGCAAACTAACCTTTGGGGAATCCTGCACGAGGACTCCAAGTCCCCTTGCACGTCTGATTTTTGAATTTTCTCTCTGTTTATAGAACAGTCTGTGCTTTTATTTCTTCTACCAAACTGCACGATCATACACTTTCCAACACTGTATTCCAAAACAATTGTTACTCCGTCTCTGATGCAGCACTGAAAAACACAATAAGATAAAGAACACAATAACAAAAATGACTGTACATAGATTGATTGTATATTCATAAGGTGAAGCTAGGCTCAGGAATGTCTGCACATATGGTGGCTGACTGGAAATGGTAAAGTAGTGGTGTTTGTTTTTGGGGGTGTGGAGGGGTGGGTTAGTGGGTGGAGGTGTTGATCAGTTCTACTGCTTAGGGGAAGTAGCTATTTTGTGGTTTGGTAGTCCTGGCGTGGATGCTACATAGTCACTTTCCTGAGGGGGGTGGGACAAACAGTCCATGAGCAAAGTAGGTGGAGGTAGATTGTGAAAGTCTAAATGGACACCCCCCCATTTGGTGGTGCTGGATTCCCAGTGAGGGAATTTGCAGAAGGACTATGAGATGACTTTATAGAGCAACTTGTGGTTGTCCCTTAGGAAACTGTGATCATAACATGATAGAATTCACCATGCAGTTTGAAAGGGGAAAGCTACAATTAGGTGCATCAGTATTAATGTAGTGAAGTGAACTACAGAGGAATGAGAGAGAAACTCTTTAAAGTCAACTGTTTATCCATATTCATGGATACTGCCTGACCTGCTGAGTTCTCTGATCAATTTGTCTGCATTGCTTTGGATTTCGAGCATCTGTGGATTTTCTCATATTTATCACTAGCATCGATAGAAGATTGGCTGACTGGCAGGAGGCAAAGACTGGGAATAAAGGGAGCCTTTTCTGGTTGGCTGCTGATGACTAGTGGTGTTTCACAGGGGTCTGTGTTGGGACCAATTCTTTTCATAATATATGTCAAAGATTTGGATGACAGAATTGATGATGTTGTGGCCGGGTTTGCAGATAATACAAAGTTCGGTGGAGGGGCAGGTAATTTTGAAGAAGCAGGGAGTCAGCAGAAGGACTTGGACAGATTAGGAAAATGGACAACGAAGTGGCAGATGGAATATAGTGCAGTAAAGTGTATGATCATGCACTTTGGCAGAAGGAATAAAGGCATTGACTATTTGTAAGCCGGAAGAAAGTTCAGAAATCTGGGGTGTAAAGAGACTTAGGAGAAATTGCAACTGTCCTTGCAGCAATATTTAAAACATCTTTAGTCACGGGTGAGGTACAGGAGGATTAATGGATAACTACAGTTGTTCTGTTGTTTAAAAAGGCTGTAAAAATAAACCAGGAAATTAAAGGCCAGTGAGCCTGACAGCAGTATGGGAAAGTTACTGGAAGGTATTCTAAGCGATTGGATATATGAGTGTTTGGATAGACAGGGACTGATTAGGGAGAGGCAACATGGCTTTGTGCATGGTAAGTCATGTCTAACCAATCTTATGGAATTTTTGGAATTTTTTTGAGGATGTTAGCAGGAATATTGATGAAGGCAAGGCACTGCATGTTGTCTACATGGACATTAGCAAGGCCTTTGACAAGGTCCCATATGGGAGGTTGATCAAGCAGCTGCAGTCACTTGGCATTCAGGATGATGTACTAAATCGGATTAGACATTGGCTTCACAGAAGAAGCCAGCAATAGGTTGTAGATGGTTGCCTCTCTGACTGGATGCCTGTGACTTGTGGTGAGCTGCAGGGATTGGTGCTGGGTCCATTTTTGCCATCTATATCAACCATCTGGATGATAACGTAGTAAACTGAATCTGCAAATTTGCAGATGGCAGCTAGATTGGGAGTATCGTGGACAGTGAGAGGACTATCAAAGCTTGCAGCAGGATCTGGACCAGCTGGAAAAATGAGATGACAAATAGCAGAAAGATTTTAACGTGAGGTGTTACAGTTTGGAGGACCAAACACACCAGTTAAGCAGTAGGGCACAGCAGAGGTATCTGGGAATACAGATCCATAATTCCTTAAAAGTAGCATCACAGGTAGACAGGGCCATAAAGAAAGCTTTCAGCAAATTGCACAAAGGTTCAAAGCTACAATTTAATGTCAGAGAACTGTATACAATATACATCCTGAAATGCTTCTTCTTCGCAACCATCCATGAAAACAGAGGAGTGCCTCAAAGAATGAATGACAGTTAAATGTTAGAACCCCAAAGTCCCCCCCCAGCTTCCCCCTCCTGCATGTAAGCGGCAGCAAGCAACAATCCCCCCTTCCCCCACTGGCAAAAAAAAGCGGATTGGCACCCGTACCGAGCACTCAAGCATGAGCGAGGCAACAGTAAAGACGCAAACTTGCAGTTTCCCCAAAGACTACATTATTCACCTGGCATTCAACATACCACAGGCTCTCTCTCTCTCTCTCTCTCTCTAATAGGGGAGAAAGAGATGTCTCCATTTACACAGTGAGCTGGGAGACATAACAAACAACTCGATGGTTTACAATGTTAAAAGTCCGGCACATCGCTGTTTTCGAGCTCTGTACCCAAAGACCATGAGTCTCCGGGCACACAGCTGCAGATATTCCGACTCCCCCGACGACACATGGGTCTCCTGTCATGACACTTACCCTCAATCTGCCCATCTCCAGAGGCCGGAGATCCTAGGCTTCCAAAGCTGAACCGAGTACTTAGGCCGAACAACAGCCAGTCCTGAAACCCCGAAAATGGGTCCCATTCCCGCAAAGAACCAAAGTCAGTGGGTAACTCCAGGTCAGGGTCTTCAAAAGAACCCAGAAAGGGAAAAATAAAGATATTAAGGATGGTAATAGAGCTGTTTCCGAGGATGCAAGCAAAGGGGTGGCCGTTTTGTGCCAACATCTCTCCGCCCTGTCATCTTACAATCTCTATATGTCAAAATGTTGAGTAAACGAGCTGGAGTGTTATGTTCAAATTGTATAAAATGTTGATGTATAAATTGTTGGGTCCAGGTTTTGGTCATCTACCTGCGGGAAAGATGTAAATAAGTTTGAAAGAATGTAGAGGAAATTTACAAGATTAATGCTGGGGCTTGAGGACCTGAGTTATAGGGAAAGGTTGACAATGTTAGGACTTTATTTCCTCGAACATAGGAGACTGAGAGGAGATTTGATAGAGGTATACATAATTATGAGAAATATAGATAGCGTAAATGCAAGCAGGCTTTTTCCACTAAGAGTGGGTGAGACTACAAATAGAGGTCATGGGTTAAGGGTGAAAGGAAAAATGTTTGAGAGAACGTCTTTGCTCAGAGGCTGGTGAGAGTGTGGAATGAATTGTGGAGGAGGAGATGATTGAGAAGCTGAAGCCTTATCATCTAAATCATTGAGATACAGTATAAAAAGAAGCTGTCCCAACACAGGCCCCTGTGGAACACCACTAGTCACTGGCTGCCAACCAGAAAAAATCATTTTATTCCCAATCGTTGCCTCCTACCAATCAGCCAATGCTCTAACCATATCAGTAACTTTCCTGTAATGCCATAGTCTCTTAACTTGGTAAGCAGCCTGATTGAAGGCACATTATCAAGGTGTTCTGAAAGTCCAAATATACAACATCCACTGCATCCCGTTTATCTATCCTACTTGTAATCTCCTCAAAGAATTCCAACAGTTTAGTCAGGCAAGATTTTCCCTTAATCTAAATCCCATGCTGACCTTGTCCTGTCTTGTCCTGTCTCACCAAGTACTCCATAACTTCATCCTTAATAATTGACTCTAACATCTTCCCAACCAGTGAGGTCAAGCTAACTGGTCTATAATTTTTTTTCTGCTGCCTTCCTCCTTTCTTAAAGAGTGGATTGACAATTAAAATTTTCCAGTCCTGTGGCACCATGCCAGAGTCCAATAATTTTTGAAAGATCATTACCAATGCCTCCACAATCATTACCACTACCTCTTTCAAGACCCTATGGTGCAGTTCCCTTAAGTCTTTCAGCTTTTAGAGCACCTTCTCCCTTGTAATAGTAACTGCATTCACTTCTCTTCCCTCACACCCTTCAACATCTGGCACATTGTTAGTGTGTTCCATAGTGAACACTGACACAAAATAATCATTACGTTCATCTGCCATCTCCTTGCCCCCGTTATTATTTCTCCAGCCACATTTTCTAGCAGTCGTATATCCACTTCCATCTCTTTCATTTGTTAGTTGAAAAAGCTTTTACTATCCACGTTGATATTATTTGCTAGCTTGCTTTCATATTTCATCTTTTCCCTCTTAATGATTCTTTTAGTTGCTCTCTGTAGGTTTTTAAAAGCTTCCCAATCCTCTATCTTCGCACTAATTTCTGCTTTACTGTATGCCCTCTCTTTTGCTTTTACATTAGCTATGACTTCCCCTGTCAGCCACATTTGTCCTATTTTGCCATTTGAGTTTTTCTTTGTTTTTGGAATACATCTGTCCTGCACCTTCCTCTTTTTTCTCAGAAACTCATGCCATCAGGTCACATCTTTGATCTGACCTGATGAATGGCCAGAAAGCTGATAGCCATTGCCTCTCATTTTGGAAGGGATTCACTGGGCTACTGCACCTGCAAAGTCACGCCGCTCCATTTGTGGGAAGGGCTTCATTTAAGCATCGAACCTGCAGGAACACTAGTGAACTCACACTGGGGAGAGGCCATTCATCTATTCCAAGGGTGGGAAAGGATTTATTAGTACCTTTAGTACTGAAACACCAGCCAATTCATGCAGGGGACTAGTCGTACACCTGTTCTGAGTGTGGGAAGGGTTTCATTCAGTTAACCCACCTTGTGAGGCTCCAGCAAATTCACAGCAAGTAGAAGCCACACTTCTGTCCGAAGTGAGCAAAGAGATTTACTCTGTCATCCTATCTGCTGAAACACCCACAACTTCACATCAGGGAGGAAGCTCAAGTGAGATGCATGTAAAAATGTTAACCATCATGGTGACTGAATCCAGTTGCAAGTTCCCGACTGATTATTAATGCCAGATTCTGCAGATATTGTGGCTGCTTCTCACACCCAGGACTGAACCCTGGTCACTGAGGATTGGAAGGTTTGTTCTGCTAAATCAGTCTTAAATTAGACTGGTGTTTAATATTGTAGATGTGTGAGAAATAAAGCAGTTCTATTTCAAATCCTGTGTCTCAGGTGCTTACTGTCTCTGTCAGAGGCCCATTGTGAAAGGCCACTCAGTCCAGATAGTCCCTGCCCACCTTTCTGTTGCATACCAGTACTTTAAAATCATTCCCTGCTGTTTATCTCTTGCTCTCCCTGTGTTGACAAGTTGCAACTCAACACCACTCTGTGGGTGAAGAGGTTTCCCTTGAATAGCCAGCATGATCTTCTACAGACCGATGAAGATGATGGGCTCACTGTGGTTTTGTCCCAGATCTTCCTTGTTTCTCAGGGCTCTGGGCCAAAGAAAAATGTGCTGGGTTGTTAGATTCCTTCTGCGTTCTTCTCAATGTTTTGGGTCATTTCACTGATTTCAAAGGGCTGTGCTTCATGCAGCTCAGTTGTTGCAATTAAGTCTGACAGCAGAATGGTGGACAAATCTTCAATGAATCTGGCTCAGAAACCAAATGGAGGCCCAGCATATATCAAGACTTTGTTGGTCCTGAAAGATACGGGAGATAGACTTTAGGGAGGAGGGCGGAATCAGATCTGGAGTACGTGGCTACAAATAAAAGATAAGCAATATTTGGAAACTGATTGATTGAAAAACTGTTGTTTATTTCTGCCAAATGTTGGGGGATCTCAGCGGGTTAGGCAGCATCTTTGGAGAGGAATAAATAGTGGACGTTTTGAGCTGAGATCCTTCACCATGCAGAGACTGTTTATTCTTCTGCTGCCTGACCTGCTGAGTTCCCCCCTGCATTTTCTGTGTGTGGCTCTGTATTTCCAGCATCTGCAGAATTTTGTATGTTTTATATCATCTAGTAGCTCTTGGGCTGGATTCCCTGGTGTTCAGGAGAATAAGGAGGGATCTCATAGAAACATTCCAAATGTTAAAAGGCCTGAACAGATTATATATAGCAAAGTTATTTCCCATGGTAGAGGAGTCTAGGACAAGAGGAACACCTTCAGGATTGAAGGATGTCTATTTAGAACAGAGATGCAGAGAAATTACTTCAGTCAGAGGGTGGTAAATCTGTGGAATCTGTTGCCACGAGTAGCTGTGAAGGCCAAGTCATTGGGTGCACTTAAGGCAGAGATAGGTAGATTCTTGATTATGGGGAGAAGGCAGGAGAATGGGGATATCTAGAAGAGTTGGATCAGCCCATGATTGAATGGCGGCACAGACTCGATGGGCTGAATGGCTTACTTCTGCTCCTATATCTTATGGTCTTATATCTGCACTTATAAGTGGGTTGGAGTTTGACATTTGACACACCGAATGCTGGTTGATATTGAGCACTTGAGTGGGAATAAACAGGACCTTTTTAGAATGGCAGGCAGTGACTAATGGGGTACCGCAAGGCTCAGTGCTGGGACCCCAGTTGTTTACAATATATATTAATGACTTAGATGAGGGAATTAAATGCAGCATCTCCAAGTTTGCGGATGACACGAAGCTGGTGTTAGCTGTGAGGAGGATGCTAAGAGGATGCAGGGTGACTTGGATAGGTTAGGTGAGTGGGCAAATTCATAGCAGATGCAATTTAATGTGGATAAATGTGAGGTTATCCACTTTGGTGGCAAAAACAGGAAAACAGATTATTATCTGAATGGTGGCCGATCAGGAAAAGGGGAGGTGCAACGAGACCTGGGTGTCATTATACACCAGTCATTGAAAGTGGGCATGCAGGTACAGCAGGCAGTGAAAAAGACGAATGGTATGCTGGCATTCATAGCAAGAGGATTCGAGTACAGGAGCAAGGAGCAAGGAGGTACTTCTGCAGTTGTACAAGGCCTTGGTGAGACCACACCTGGAGTATTGTATGCAGTTTTGGTCCCCTAATCTGAGGAAGGACATCCTTGCTGTAGAGGGAGTACAAAGAAGGTTCACCAGATTGATTCCTGGGATGGCAGGACTTTCATATGATGAAAGACTGGATCAACTAGGCTTTTACTCGCTGGAATTTAGAAGATTGAGGGGCGATCTTATTGAAACATATAAAATCCTAAAGGGATTGGACAGGCTAGATGCAGGAAGATCGTTCCCGATGTTGGGGAAGTCCAGAACAAGGGGTCACAGTTCGAGGATAAAAGGGAAGCCTTTTAGGACCGAGATTAGGTAAAACTTCTTCACACAGAGAGTGGTGAATCTGTGGAATTCTCTGCCACAGGAAACAGTTGAGGCCAGTTCATTGGATATACTTAAGAGGGAGTTAGATATGGCCCTTGTGGCTAAAGGGATCAGGGGGTATGGAGGGAAGGTTGGTATAGGGTTCTGAGTTGGATGATCAGCCATAATCATACTGAATGGTGGTGCAGGCTCGAAGGGCCGAATGGCCTACTCCTGCACCCATTTTCTATGTTTCTATGTTTTACTTGGTGGTAGCTTGCAGCGTTAAGGTAGCTGCTGAGTATTATAATTAAAACATTGACTGATTTTGAGCAGAGTGGCATAGGGTAACTGGTGCTTGCAGACAATAATATGGCACCTTAGTTACCCAGACACCTTCGCGTGTCAGAATTTGCCATTGGTGATCAGGCGATGAAATGCGCAGGCGTGAGGATCGTAGCTCTCACTCGAAATATGCGCTGAGTGCATCGGGCGCTGATGGAGAGCAGCAGCAGATAAAAAGGGGGTTCTGGCGAGGGTTTCATCGGGATTGGCGTCCACACCGCGACTAAGGGACACTTACTGCGAGCTGTGGACACACTGAGGTCTTGTACCCTGGGACAGTCCCGGTTCTCGCCTCTCTCAGTCACATTATCCGTACCCGGGTCCAGAAAGCTTTAGGCTGACGACCGAAATGATGGCGCTGTTTCTGTGGCGCATGCGCATCGCCGGGACTGGGACCGGTAGACGGAGATCTCGTCCGGGGGGGGGGGGGGGGTTCTTGGTAACGTGAATGAGAATCTTGGCATTTGTCACCACATACAACCTTGGGATTCTTTTTCTGCGGGCATACTTTTCGAATCTATAGAACAGTATCTGTAAGCAGGATTTCTAAACTGTAAACAAACTGCAGATGCAGATAATAAGTAAATAGCAATAAATAACGAGTATGAAATAATAAGATAAAAGAGTCCTTAAACAAGTAACACACATAAAAATTGCTGGTGAACGCAGCAGGCCAGGCAGCATCTATAGGAAGAGGTACAATTGACGTTTCGGGCCGAGACCTTTTGTAGGATTTTCTGCTCAAAGGTGTTCCCATACCAGGCTTTCGTTTAGCCAGTCAGCAAACTTTCCAACATTTACGTATCTATAGAAGTTTGCCAAGGTTTTTGATGACATGCCAAATCTCCTGAGGAAGTAGAGGTGCTGTCATGCTTTCTCTGCTATTATATTTAATGCAAAAACATAAAATAAATAAAAAGCAGTGAGGTAGTGTTCATGGGTTTAATGTCCATTCAGAAATCAGATGGTAGAGGGGAATAAGCTGTTCCTGAATCACTGAGTGCGTGCCTTCAGGCTTCTGTACCTCCTTCCTGATGGTATCAATGAGAAGAGGGCATGTCCTGGGTGGTGGGGGTCCTTAATGATGGATGCCGCCTTTCTGTGTCACGACTCTGTGTACAGATTGGATGGGTTGCACCTGAACTCGAGGGGGAGCAATATCCTTGCAGGTAGGTTTGCTAGCATGGTTCGGGAGGGTTTAAACTAATTTGCAAGGGGGATGGGATCCGGAGCGATAGAGCAGTGAAAGAAGTGCATAGAGTAAAGCCGGATCTAACATATCGAGAGGCTTTGAGGAAAGAGAAGCAGAATAAAGGTGTTAAGGTAGAAAGGCTAAAGTGTGTGTACTTCAATGCAAGAAGCATCAGGATCAAGGGCAATGAACTGAGAGCTTGGACACATACATGGAATTATAATGTAGTGGCCATTACAGAGACTTGGCTGGCACCAGGGCAGGAATGGATTTTCAATATTCCTGGATTTCAGTGCTTTAAAAGGGATAGAGAGGGGGGGAAAGGGGAGGAGGGGTGGCATTACTGGTCAGGGATACTATTACAGCTACAGAAAGGGTGGGTAATGTAGCAGGATCCTCTTTTGAGTCAGTATGGGTGGAAGTCAGGAACAGGAAGGGAGCAGTTACTCTATTGGGAGTATTCTATAGGCCCCCTGGTAGCAGCAGAGATACTGAGGAGCTGATTGGGAGGCATATTTTGGAAAGGTGCAAAAATAATAGGGTTGTTATCATGGGTGACTTTAACTTCCCTAATATTGAATGGCACCTGACTAGTTCCAAGGGTTTGGACGGGGCAGAGTTTGTTAAGTGTGTCCAGGACAGATTCCTGTCATAGTATGTTGACAGGCCAACTAGGGGAATGCCATACTAGATCTAGTATTAGGTAACGAACTGGGTCAGATCACAGATCTCTCAGTGGGTGAGCATCTGGGGGACAGAGACCACCACTCCCTGGCCTTCAGCATTATCATGGAAAAGGATAGAATCAGAGAGGACAGGAAAATTTTTAATTGGGGAAGGGCAAATTATGAGGCTATAAGGCTAGAACTTGCGGGTGTGAATTGGGATGATGTTTTTGTAGGGAAATGTACTATGAACATGTGGTCGATGTTTAGGGATCTCTTGCAGGATGTTAGGGATAAATTCGTCCTGGTGAGGAAGATAAAGAATGGTAGGGTGAAGGAACCATAGGTAACAAGTGAGGTGGAAAATCTAGTCAGGTGGAAGAAGGCAGCATACATGAAGTTTAGGAAGCAAGGATCAGATGGGTCTATTGAGGAATATAGAGAAGCAAGAAAAGAGCTTAAGAAGGGGTTGAGAAGAGCAAGAAGGGGGCACGAGAAGGCCTTGGTGAGTAGGGTAAAGGAAAACCCCAAGGCATTCTTCAATTATGTGAAGAACAAAAGGATGTCAGGAGTGAAGGTAGGACTGATTAGAGATGAAGGTGGGAAGATGTGCCTGGAGGCTGTGGAAGCGAGCGAGGTCCTCAATGAATACTTCTTTTCGGTATTCACCAATGAGAGGGAACTTGATGACGGTGAGGACAATATGAGTGAGGTTGATGTTCTGGAGCATGTTGATATTAAGGGAGAGGAGGTGTTCGAGTCATTAAAATACATTAGGACGGATAAGTCCCCAGGGCCTGATGGAATATTCCCCAGGCTGCTCCATGAGGCGAGGGAAGAGATTGCTGAGCCTCTGGCTAGGATCTTATGTCCTTGTCTACGGGAATGGTACCGGAGGACTGGAGGGAGGCAGATGTTGTCCCTTGTTCAAAAAAGGTAGTAGGGATAGTCCAGGTAATTATAGACCAGTGAGCCTTGCGTCTGTGGTGGGAAAGCTGTTGGAAAAGATTCTTAGAGATAGGATCTATGGGCATTTAGAGAATCATGGTCTGATCAGGGACAGTCAGCATGGCTTTGTGAAGGGAAGATCGTGTCTAACAAGCCTGATAGAGTGCTTTGAGGAGGTGACCAGGCATATAGATGAGGGTAGTGCAGTGGATGCAATCTATATGGATTTTAGTAAGGTATTTGACAAGGTTCCACACGGTAGGCTTATTCAGAAAGTCAGAAGGCATGGGATCCAGGGAAGTTTGGCCAGGTGGATTCAGAATTGGTTTGCCTGCAGAAGGCAGAGGGTCGTGGTGGAGGGAGTACATTCAGATTGGAGGATTGTGACTAGTGGTGTCCCACAAGGATCTGTTCTGAGACCTCTACTTTTCGTGATTTTTATTAACGACCTGGATGTGGGGGTAGAAGGGTGGGTTCGCAAGTTTGCAGATGACGCAAAGGTTAATGGTGTTGTAGATAGTGTAGAGGATTGTCGAAGATTGCATAGGGATATTGATTGGTTGCAGAAGTGGGCTGAGAAGTGGCAGATGGAGTTCAACCCGGAGAAGTGTGAGGTGGTACACTTTGGAAGGGCAAACTCTAAGGCAGAGTACAAAGTAAATGGCAGGATACTTGGTAGTGTGGAGGAGCAGAGGGATCTCAGGGTACATGTCCACAGATCCCTGAAAGTTGCCTCACAGGTGGATAGGGTAGTTAAGAAAGCTTATGGAGTGTTAGCTTTCATAAGTCGAGGGATAGAGTTTAAGAGTCGCGACGTAATGATGCAGCTCTATAAAACTCTGGTTAGGCCACACTTGGAGTACTGTGTCCAATTCTGGTCGCCTCACTATAGGAAGGATGTGGAAGTATTGGAAAGGGTACAGAGAAGATTTACCAGGATGCTGCCTGGTTTAGAGAGTATGCATTATGATCAGAGATTAAGGGAGCTAGGGCTTTACTCTTTGGAGAGAAGGAGGATGAGAGGAGACATGATAGAGGTATACAAGATATTAAGAGGAATAGATGGAGTGGATAGCCAGCGCCTCTTCCCCAGGGCACCATTGCGCAATACAAGAGGACATGGCTTTAAGGTAAGGGGTGGGAAGTTCAGGGGGGGATATTAGAGGAAGATTTTTTACTCAGAGAGTGGTTGGTGCGTGGAATGCACTGCCTGAGTCAGTGGTGGAGGCAGATACACTAGTGAAATTTAAGAGACTACTAGACAAGTATATGGAGGAATTTAAGGTGGGGGGTTATATGGGAGGCAGGGTTTGAGGGTTGGCACAACAATGTGGGCCAAAGGGCCTGTACTGTTCTATTTTCTATGTTAACTCCTTGAAGATGTCTTGAATACTATGGAGGCTAGTACCCAAGATGAAGCCGACTAATTTTACATCTCTCTGCAGCTTACTTCGATCCTGTGCATTAGCCCCCCCACCCCCGCCCCCACTGCAATACTATAGATGGTGACACAGCCAGTCAGAATGCTCTCCACGGTACATCTGTGGAAGATTTCAAGTGCTTCAGGTGACAAACCAAATCTCCTCAACCTGCTGATGAGGTATAGCCGCTGTCTTGCCTTCTTTATAGCTGCATCGATATGTTGCGACCAGGTAAAGGTCCTCAGAGATCTTGACACCCATGAACTTGAAGCTGCTCACTCTCTCCACTTCTGATCTCTCTGAGGATTGGTTTGTGTTCCCTCGTCTTACCCTTCCTGAAGTCCACAATCAGCTCTTTGGTTTTACTAACTTTGAGTGCAAGATTGTTACTGCAACACCACTCAATTAGCTGGTATATCTCTCTCTCCTGTACGGCCTCTCATCCCCATCTGAGATTCTACCAACGATGCTTGTATCATCATCAAATTTTTAGATGGCATTTGAGCTATGTCTAGCCCCAGAGTCATGGGTATAGAGAGAGTAGAGCAGCGGGCTAAGCACACACCCCTGTGATGAGCCAATGTTGATTGTTAATGGGATGGAGATGTTACTTCCACACTACACAGATTATAGTGCTCCGGTTAGGAAGTTGAGGTTCCAATTGCAGAGGGAGATGCAAAGGCCCAGGTTCTGTAGCTTTTTGATCAGGACTGTAGGAGTCGTGGTTTTTAACACTGAGCAGTAGTCCACAAACAGCATCTTGACATAGGTATTTGTATTGTCTAGGTGACAATGGAGAGCCATTGAGATAATGTCTACCGTAAACCTATTGTGGCGATAGGCAGTTGCAGTGGGTCTCCACAGTCTTACCAGGTACTTCATTGGGGCCTGCCGCATTATCCTCCTGAAAGACAGCCTGATGTCGGCCTTTGAGACAGAGATCACAGGGTCACTGGATGTGGCCTCCATGTTGTGGTACCTGATGGTCACCATAGCCTCACTTGCCCCCTTTGTTTCAAGAATGCAGAAGTTTGAGGACAGGAAACACTGGGTCTCCACAGCAGTCTTAAGTCTCCCAATGGGAGAGGGTGGACAGAGCTGATGTGTGTACGTATGTGATTGGCAGCTCTCCACCTCAGGACCCTGCAGAGATTCCTGTACACCGAGCACCCTCCCAGGTGGCACCTGTTAGGGTCATTCTTTCTCCGGAGGGGCTGCTGTCTTCACGAACAGATGTGGCTACCACCTGTGGGTATCGGCCGTGCTGCTTTGCGGAGTCTGCCCGGCTTCTATCAGGACTGAGAGTCCGGAACATGGTTGCCACAGGCCAGGAATCCCCTCCTCTGACAGAGGGTAGAGTCCTGGCCGACCCTTGCCCTACCTCGACAGATGTTGGTGCGGCTCAGGTGTGTGGAATAACTCAGGCTGAGCTGCTCGTCGGAGCCAGACCCCACAATCTTATCCGAGAGCCATGCCCACACAACTTGAGCTGTCTCTCCTCGACACCCACAATCCCATTCAGGGATGTAAGTAGGAGGTACCTGTATGGGCTGCTGCTCCACACCCTCCACTTCCTAGCTGTTGTCCACTGTCCTGACACGCCATGGCGAACTGTCTTTATCAGGGAGTTTCATGCACCTGGGGTGGGGGCTGCTGCATAGAGTTACCCTGTAACAAGTTCTTTAGTTTGTACACAGATCTCCCAGCCACATGTCACTTCTGCGGGCAGGAGAAGAGCACGTGCCACATGTACATAGAGTGTGCGAGGCTGCAGCCTCATTTTGTGTATCTGCAAGGGCTGCTCCTGGCCTTCTGGTTACCTTTTAGCCCCACCCTATTTATGTATGGTCATCCAGTAAGGAGGGGGGCACAGAGGGATGAGGATGCCCTTGTCAATTTGCTCCTGATGCTGGCAAAAACAGCTATCTGTGGGTCCTGGAAAAGGTTTTGGACAGATCTGCCTGGGCAGACTGCATGGCAATGTTTAGGGGATATGTTCGTGCCCGCATAAGTATTGAGAAGAAACACAGGACCATAGAGGCGTTGAGGGACCATTGGGCTCCATGGGGAGTTAGCGCCATCATTGACAGGGTTGAAAACATTTTAGTTTAGTGCCATTTGTCTAGTAGTAATGTAGTAATTGTGTTAGTCACTGGTTTGTATATATTGTAGTACTGAACTTGTGATAAAGATATTTTATACAAAAAAGGGTGCCAGATGCAGCAGAGATCTGCACAGCTGTAGTTTTATTCTCCCTTTCAAAGCGGGCATAAAAGGCATTGAACTCATCTGGAAGTGAAGCATTGCCGTTATTTATGATGTTGGGTTTTGCTTTGTATGAAGTAATAGCCTGCAAACCCTGCCAGAGATGCTATGCATCAAACTTCACATCTAACCTCACTCGGAATTGTTTGTTAGCTCATGAAATAGCCCTTTGCAAGTTATGTTTGGTTGTCTTGTGTAGATCTGGGTTGCCAAACTTAAATGCCACAGACCTACCCCTCAGCAGACTATGAACCTCCGAGTTCATCCAAAGCATTTGGCTTGGGAATGTGCAGCAAGTTTTCATAGGCACAAACTCATCCACGCAGGGTTTTAATGAAGTTGGTAACAACTGCATCATACTCATCCAGATTCGAAGATGAATCCCTGAATACAGCCCAGTCCACCAATTCAAAGCAGTCCTGTAAGTGTTCCTGTGCTTCCCTTGTCTATACCTTCTTGGTCCTCAATACTGGTGCTGCAGTCTTCAGTCTCTGCCTATACTCAGGGTGCAAAGGTACAGCCAGATGATCAGACTTTCCAAATTGTGGCATGCAATAGGACGATAAACACTCTTAAGACCATAAGACAGAGGAGCAGAATTTGGCCATTCAACCCATCGAGTCTGTTCCACCATTCCATTATGGCTGATCCTGGATCCCACACAACCCCATACACCTGCCTTCTTGCTGTTTCTTTTGATGCCCTGCCCAATCAACTTCTGCCTTAAATATACACATGGATGGCCTCCACCACAGTCTGTGGCAGAATATTCCATAAATTTACTACTCAAGAAATCCTTCCTTAATCTGTTGTAAAGAATCACCACTCAATTTTTGAAGCTGGGCTCTCTGGTTCTAGATACCCCCACTATAGGAAACCACCTCTCCACATCCACCCTATCTAGTCTTTTCAACATTCGGCAGGTCTCAATGAGATGGCCCCACATTCTTCTAAATTCCAGTGAGTACAGGCCCAAAGCTGCCAAACACGCCTCATATGTTAACCCCTTCATTCCCACAATCATCCTCATGAACCTCCTCTGGACTCTCTCCAATGACAACACATCCTTTCTGAGATATGGTACCCAAAACTGCTGACAATACTCTTAAGTGCGGCCTGACTAGTGTCTTATAAAGGCTCAGCATTATCTTCTTGCTTTTATATTCTATTCTCCTTGAAATAAATGCCAACATTGCATTTGCCTTCTTTACCACAGACTCAACCTGTAAATTAACCTTTTTGGAGTCTTGCACGAGAGCTCCTCAGTCCCTTTGCACCTCTGATGTGTGAACCTTCTCCCTATCTGGATAATAGTCTGCACCATTGTTCATTTCACCAAAATGCATTATCATACATTTTCCAACACTGTATTCCACCTGCCATTTTTTTTGCCCATTCTTCCAATTTGTCTCAGTCCTGTTGCAATCATATTGCTTCCTCAGCACTACCTACCCCTCCACCTATCTTCGTCATCAATTCCATTACCTAAATCATTGACAAGCAATGTGAAGAGTGGAGGTCCCAATACTGACCCCTGAGGAACACCACTAGTCACTGGCAGCCAACCAAAAAAGGCCCCTTTTATTCCCAATTGCTGCCTCCTACCTGTCAGCTATTATGCTATCCATGGCAATATCTTTCCTGTAACGCCATGTCAAACACCTTCTGAAAATTCAAGTAAATGACACCAATTGCCTCTCCTTTATCCACCTTGCTTGTTACTTCCTCGAAGAATTCTATCAGATTTGTCAGGCAAGATTTCTTTACAGAAACCATGCTGACTTTGACTTATTTTATCATTAGTCTCCAAGTACCTTAAAACATCATCCTTAACAATAGATTCCAACACTTTCCCAACCACTGAGGTGAGGCTGACTGGCCTATAATTTCCTTTATTTTGCCTCCCTCTCTTCTTTAAGAGTGGAGTGACATTTGCAATTTACCAGTCCTCCAGGAGCATGCCAGAATCAAATGATTCTTGAAAAATCATGACCAGTGCATCCATTATCTGTTCAGCAACCTCTCTCAGAACTCCGGGATCTAGTCTATCTGGCCCAGGTGACTTATCCACCTTAAGATCTTTGAGTTTGCCAAATGCACTCACTCCTGCTCCCTGACACACTGCTAGTGTCTTCCACAGTGAAGCAAAGTCCCATTAAGTTCATCTGCCATTTCTTTGTTCCCTCATTACTACTTCACCAGCATCATTTTCCAGTGGTTCAATATCAACTCTCACCTCCCTTTTACTCTTTATATAACTGAAAAACTTCTAGTATCCTGCTTTATATTATTGGCTAGTTTGCCCTCCTATTTCATCTTTTTCATTCTTATAGCTTTTTTAGTTGCCTTTTGTTGGATTTTAAAACCTTCCCAGTCATCCAACTTCACACTCTTTTTTGCTATCGTGTATGTCCTTTCCTTGGCTTTTATGCAGTCCTTAACTTCCTTTGTCAGCCTCGGTTGTCTACCCCCGCTATTAGAGAACAACTTCCTCTGTGGGACATACCTATCCTGCACCTTGTGAACTATTCCCAGAAACTTTAGCCATCTCTGCTCTGCCATCATCCCCACCAGTGTCCTCCTCCAATCCACCTGGGCAAGCTCCTCTGAAATGCCTCTGCAATTCCCTTTATTCCATTGTGATGCAGATAGATGTGAGTTATGCTTCTCCTTCTCAAACTGCAGTATGAATTCAATCATATTACGATCACTGCCTCCTAAGGTTCCTTTACCCTAAACCATTTAATAAAATCTGGATTATTGCACAACTTCCAATCTAAGATAGCTTTCCCCCGAGTAGGCTCAAACATAAGCTGCTCTAAAAAGCCATATCATATGCATTCAACAAATTCCCTCTCTTGTGATCCAACACCAACCTGATTTTCCCAATCTCCTTGTATATTGAAGTCCCCCATTACAATTGTGTCATTACCCTTATTACATGCCTCTTCCAGCTCCCTTTGCAATCTCAGCCCCACATGTTGGCTACTATTTGGAGACCTATATATGAATCCCATAATGGTTTTTTTTTACCTTTGCAATTCCTGAAACCCCATCCACAAGGATTCAGCATTCCCTGACCCTATGATCTTAGTGTAACGGTGGTTCAGTGTGTTGTTTCTTCTAGTACTACAGGTGATTTGTTGATAATAATTATTTAGTGATTTTATCAAGATGACCTGGTTAAAATCCTCAAAGTGATGGGCAAGGAATCATGATGAGCTGTTTCATGCCTTTTGCACAGTTCATCTAGAGCCTGTTTGACGTTGGCCTGAGGTGGGATGTATGTCACTACCAAAATGATTGCAGAAATCTCCCACAGCGGGTAAAATGGATGACACTTAATTACAAGGTATTCCAGCTCTGATGAACAGGATGGGAATGCACTGCTACATTTGTACACCAAGAGGAATCACTCATGCAGCATACATCTCCACCTCTGCTTTTGAGAAACTCAACAGACCTATCTTGGCAGTGTATTGCAAACCTGTCTATTAGAATCGCTGCGTCCGGTACGGAAGGGGTTAACCAAGACTCTGTGAATCAAAGGATGCAAGTACTCCTAAAGTCCCCCTGATACAGCACCCTAGCTTTGAGATAGTTGGTACTGTGAGTCAAAAACCTCTTTTTTTTTAAGTGCACCGTCACCCAGCATGACGACCACGTAGCTTTTTGGGATTACCCTTTTTGGTAGCTTAAAGGGATGATACACCAACCAAAGTCTGATCTATTTCCATCAGTTTTGAGCAGCGATAGATTGTTTAATTGCATTAAAACATTGTTACTGACCGTACACACCTTAGATACTGTCGTGGTTCTCAGATTGACACGAGACTATTTGATGATTTCCATTGTTTCAATCAGAGCTGCCACACCAGGTCGCCCTTGTTTTGGCACCCCAGAAGTAGCAGCCACGATTGACACTTTCAACACTTTTCCCTGCCAGTCCGAGTACATCTGGAAGTCAGGCAGAGGAAATGGGAGCGGGTAGATCTCCCAAACACTGACAAGTTCCAGCTACGTAAATCCAAGGATTAGGAACTCAAAATAAAATATGAGTCAATCTCAGTAAATGAAAATACCTTCCAGAGAATGAAAATATCAATTAGTGATGTCATGGATTTTAAAAAGGCAAGATACTTCCTACAGTTTTAGTTTTTGAGAAAATCACCTTTGTTCTAGATTCATGAGAACATGTTTTGTACCATTCTTTCTGGGTACATAATGATATCAAACACCTTTTTCCTGGGTGACAAGTGACTTGTAGCTTTTACATCACAGAAGTGCCACACTCCACTGAGAAAGACTACTGCCCTCCCCTTCATATTCATTGTCATTTCCATTGTTCAGTTCATCACTGCCAATCATCTGCTGGGGGTGGGGGGGGGTCAGACTAATTATAAAATCTCTAGGGGTCAGACATGTAATAACAAGTGCTCTTTGTAGCACCATGGGACATGACCAGAACTTGAGATAATACTAATGGAGAGAGACTAACTGAGCCAAGTCACAGATTGATGAAGGGCAGAAATGGCCCATTCTGGTACGGACAGGGATACAATCAGATGGTCAGTCAGGATGCCCGATCCATGACCAGTTAGAAGATGGGGAATTCCTCCAACTTGAGTTGAACTTGGTAACAATGTGATGTCAGAGCTCACCACAGACTAAAATCTCACCTGAAATATTCTCCTTCACCCATTGATGTCTTCTGTAAATATTTTTACAGGTTAGAAACGACAGAAGAAAATTATGTACAAGAATCTCAAACGCACACCACATCTGTTTTGCTGCCTCTTTTTAAGGAGTGACCAGATATTTTCTTAGTAACAACAATATATCTATTGTCCACCCTAGAAGATGAAGATATGTCTCATCCCAGCTGGAAACGTACTTCGTGTCTGAAATGAACTTTTCTGTTGTAACTCTGTGTAACCCACTGGAACCAGGGTGTTCCAGCATTTATTCACTGGAGATCAGTTTTCAACTGCATTGGTTATGCAAGGGATTCAAAACGCCTGACATCTGACTTTCTAAATTGCCAGGGAATCGATCGCAGTGAGATATCATTCTCCTTCTCTCAGTGTGGGAAGGGATTTACTCACAGCTTACCTGCAGCCACAGAGTGAATTCACAGTAGGAAAAAGACCATTCACCTGCTCTGCATGTGGGAGGGGATCTACTCAATCATCCAGTCTGAAGATATATCAGCAATTTACACCATAGTGAAATGCTCCACGTGTTCTGACTGTGGGAAGCAATTCACTCTACAATCAATGCTAAAGATATTTCAGAAAGTTCACCAGTGAGAGAATATTGACCTGCTCAGACTGTGGGAAGAGATTCAGGCACTCATCCCATCGTGGACACATCACTGAGTTCACCGGGGAGAGAGATTGCTCAACTGTTCTGTATGTGGGAAGAGCTTCACTCAGTCCTCTGAATACCTGACACACGACTGAGTTCATACTCATTAGAAGCTTTATATCTGCTCTGAATGTGGGAAAAATTTCACTCAGTCATCTCACCTGTTGACCCAGCAATTAGTTCACACTGAGGAGAGGCCATTCACCTGCTCAGACTGTGGGAAGGGATACACTCAGTCATTTCAGCTACTGGTGTACCAGTGGGTTCACACATGAGTTCACCTTTTTCTGTGTGTGGAAAGGGATTCATTTAGTCATCTGTACAACTGACACACCAGTCAGTTCACACTAGGGAGATGCCGTTCACCTGCTCAGACTGTGGGAAGGCATTCAGACACTCATCCACGCTACAAAGACACTAGTGATTTCTGACTGGAGAGAGGCCATTCACTTGTTCTGTGTGTGGAAAGGGAGTCTCTCAGTCGTCTGAACTACTGGCACATCAGTTCATTCACACTGGGGAGATGCCGTTCACCTGCTCAGGCTGTGGGAAGGTATTCACTCGATCGTCTCAGCTGAAGGAACATCAGCGAGTTCACACTGGAGAGAAACCATTCTCCTGCTTAGACTGTGGGAAGGAATTCACTTCGTCATCTGACTTGAAAATACATCAGCGAGTTCACACTGGGGAGAGGCCGTTCACCTGCTCAGACTGTGGGAAGGGGTTCTCTCGGTCGTCTCACCTACTGATACATCAGGTAGTTCACACTGGAGAGAGGCCATTCACCTGCTCTGAATGTGGGAAGGGATTCACTCAGTTGTCCCACCTGCATACACATCAGCGAGTTCACACTGGGGAGATGCCATTCACCTGTTCCGTGTGTGGGAAAGGATTCACTCAGTTATGTCACCTACAAGCACACCAGTCAGTTCACACTGGGGAGAAACCATTCACCTGTTCAGATTGTGGGAAGGAATTCACTCAGTCATCCCACCTGCAGGCACACCAGTCACTTCACACTGTGGAGAAACTGTTCACCTGCTCAGACTGCGGGAAGGGATTCACTCAGTCATGCCACCTCCTGACACACCAGCGAATTCACACTGGGGAGAGGCCATTCACCTGTTGTGTGTGTGGGAAGAGATTCACTCAGTTGTGCAATCTGCAGGCACACCAGTCAGTTCATACAGGGAGGAAACCATTCACATGCTCAGACTGTGGGAAGGGATTCACTCGGTCGTCCCAACTGCTGACACACCAACGAGTTCACACTGGGGAGAGGTCATTCACCTGTTCTGTGTGTGGGAAGGGATTCACTCAGTTATGCAGCTTACAGGCACACCAGTCATTTCACACTGGGGAAAGGCCATTTACGTGTTCTGAATGTGGGAAGGGATTCACTCGATCATCCACCCTTATGTCACATTACCGAGTACACACTGGGGAGAAACCATTCACCTGCTCTAAATGTGGTAAGGGATTCTCTAGGTTATCCAACCTGCAGAGACACAACCGAATTCACACTGGGGAGAGGCCATTCACCTGCTCTGAATGTGGGAAGGGATTCACTCAGTTATCCAGCCTACAGACTCACCAGCGAGTTCACACTGGGGGGAGGCCATTCACCTGCTCAGACTGTGGGAAAGGATTCACTCAGAAATCTAACCTGCAGACACACCAGCGAGTTCACACTGGTAAGAGGCCATCTACCTGTTACGAGTGTGGGAAGGGATTCACTCAGTTATCCCACTTGCGGAGACACCAGTGTGTTCACACTGGGGAGAGGCTGTTCACCTGTTCCATGTGTGAGAAGGGATTCACTAAGTTATGCAACCTACAGAGACACCAGCGAGTTCACACTGAGGTGAAACCATTCGCCTGCTCAGACTTTGGGAAGGCATTCACAGATTCATCAACACTAGAGATACACCAGCAAGTTCACACTGGGGTGAAACCATTCACCTGTTCTGAATGTGAGAAGAGATTCACTCAGTTATCCAGCCTTGTGGCGCACCGCCGAGTTCATGCTGGGGAAAAGATTACATCATGGATAGTTAACCATCAGAGTTGGTGAATGAGAGGCAAGTCCAAAAGTGGCTGTTGTTGTCAAACTTTGCAATTATTACTGCTGCTCATCATACCCAGTGCTGCACCGTGGTCACCAGGCAGGAGAGCACTTTCTTCAACTGATGCTCACCTTTTATGGGACTGGACTTTAGTATTCTGGATCTGTGAGAAATAAATCAGTTCTATTTTGAACTCTGTCTGAGGTACCTACTGAACTTACAACACATCCAGTACACAGTAGGTAGTCAACTTAGCACAGCTGATCCCTGTCAGTGTTTCTATTCCACAACAGTCTTTTTAAATCTATTCCTGCATTCACCCCTCACTCTGCCTGTGGTGATGGGTTGCAAACGGTCACCACTCTGTAGGTGAACAGGTATTCCCTTGAATTTCCCACATGACTTTCTGCAAACTGAAGAAGACAAGCTGACTTCAGTTATGTCTGACATGTTCTTTGTCTCTCAAATCTCTCGACCAATGATGAATGATATTGGAAGTTAACCTCCTTATTCCCTGTTCGTGTCAAAGTTATGGGTCACTTTCACTGCTTCTGGAAGATTGCATATCACAGGCTGGGCTGTTAAAATACATCACTGTCCTACCAAGTCTGAAAGCAGAATTGTGGACTACTAGTTGGATGTTCAATGGAGCAGGTCAGAAACCAGAAATGGGTCAGCACAGGGCAGATGTTAGGGCTCTGGGCAGTGGTAGGGGTAAGAGCACATCAGGAGCAGGGAGACAGTGTGGCGGGGGGGGTGGACTGTGGCAATGATTGACGGAGTAGCAACTTTTGGAATCTGATTGACAGGAGTAAAGAAGTGACTGCTAACATGCTCTGCCTGTAGAAATTGAGTGTATTACTTGTGGGCTCTTGTGCTAAACTGGCTGTTGTCCGGATTGTTGCCATTTGACAAAGGGGAGGCACTGCTTGCAAACACTTCCACTGGCACTGTTCTTATTCATAAGTCTACGAGCATCACAATGTACTATCACTGTGAATTGAGTACACAGGTGTCTGGAGTCTGTTGGACATAACCGTTTAATGCTAATTGTCATTTTCTTTACAGTTTAACAGTTAATTATCTGCTTGTATTTTTAATAGACATTATCTGCACAACTTTTTAATAGTCCTCTAGTTGTTATACAAAGTATAATTCAGGAGGTTCTTTATACTTCATTAAGTGAATAAATGTTCTCTCATTGTTTGATTTTTTTTACTGCAATATTCACTATGTACTTTCTAATGGATTATTGTTATCTATGGATATGTTTGGAATTTCTCTTATCTTGGGTATAAAAATAGCTGTTTTGTGCTAGGAGCCAACTTTAATTTCTTCTTCAAGCAGTAGACCCTGTCACTGTTCTGTTCCAGTTCTAACAACTTTTAATAAAATGATCATGAACCAACAAGTTTTATGGCTTATTTCTGACTTCAAAGAGAACCTTGATTTAAACACCAAAGTCCATCAGCTGGCATCGTCAGCAGGACTTAGAGCTCGGGACATTCCAAGACAGAGAGAATATTTAGGACGCAACTAAAGGGGAAAGAACTTTTATGTTCCAGATTGCCTGAGGAAGAAAAATATAGTTCTGGGTTTTACATCATCACATCAAAATCAGGATTGAGGACTGCTGCATTTCTATTTTTAAAAACAGATCTGTAAAAAAGAAATGCAGTCTGGTAGAGCCATGTGCAAACTGGTACAGGTGTCCCCCGCTTTTCGAACATTCACTTTACAAAACCTCACTGTTACGAAAGACCTACATTAGTACCCTGTTTTCGCTTTCAGAAGGTGTTTTCACTGTTACGAAAAAAAAATTCAGCGCGCAATAAAAGGCAGCGGGCCCTGAGCAGCCGCTCTCCCCTGGATTCGGAACTGCTTTACTTTAACGTGTGCCTGTGAGCAGCCGTTTGCAAGATGAGCTCTATGGTATCAGAAAAGCCTGAAAGAGCTCGTAAGGGTGTTACACTTACAGTAAAACTAGACATAATTAAGCGTTTTGATCGTGGTGAACGAAATAAGGACAATGTGAGTTTGGCTTGTGGAAGCTGATGAAGATGATGTTGAAGAGGTTTTGGCATCCCATCACCAAGAACTGATAGATGAAGAGCTGATGCAATTGGAAGAAAAAAGGATAACAATCGAAACCAAATGAGTAATGACAAAGTATGACTTTAATTTTGAAAGGGTACGTCGGTTTAGGGGATATTTGCAGGATGGTTTGAGTCCTTATAAAAGAACTGTGTGATAGAAAAATGTGCGAGGCTCAGCAGTCAAGCAAGCCTTCCACATCAGCCACAGCAGACGACGAACCTCGACCTTCGACATCGAGGCGGGCAGTCATAGGAGAAGATGAGCTGCCTGCTCTAATGGAAACAGGCGACAAGATGACACCCCAGTGTCCCACCACCCCAACTCCCAGGCCATGGACAGATACCGATTCGTGGAGAATGCAAAGGTAGCCAGGAGGCACACAGCACATCTTTAAGAAAAAAGCCGAAATAAACATGCTAATTAATTAGGTGCCGCCGACACGTAATTGTCGGCCCAGATCAGAGACGACGCAATTGGAAATTGGCATTGATCTGGGCCGACAATTACGGGCGGCACCTAATTAATTAGCATGTTTGTTTCGGCTTTTTCTTAAAGATGTGCTGTGTACCTCCCAGCTACCGCTGGACCCCTGTGTTCTTCGCGGTAATGTATCGCTCAGCGGCCTGGAGGGTGGGGGCTACTGCACCACCCAACCTGCAACGACTCAGTCTAACACACCATCATCAGTGTGCTCGCTGTCTTCCCGATTCCCGTAAGTGATACTATACTGTACATACATTATTTCTACTTTAGGCTGTGTATTTTTACGTGTTATTTGTTATGATTTGGCAGCTTCATAGCTTAAAGGTTACTGGAGAGAGTGTTTTTGCCAACAGCGCTTGCGTGAGATTTTCTGCCAACGGCGCTTGCGTGAGATTTTCGCTACAGAGAACAGTTCAGTAATGATTTTGGAAAAGTATTTCTACTTTATATAGGCTGTGTATTTATCATATCATTGCTGCTTTTACTATATGTTACTGTTATTTTAGGTTTTATGTGTTATTTGGCATGATTTGGTGGGTTATTTTTGGGTCTGCAAACGCTTACAAAATTTTCCCATATAAGTAAATGGTAATTGCTTCTTCGCTTTACGACATTTCGGCTTACGAACTGTTTCATAGGAACACTGTACCTTCGGATGGCGGGGGAAACCTGTAATTAAATACACAAGCCAGTATAGCATTGAAAAGTTAAATTTATACAACCTAGTGGAGCATGGGGAAAATGATTAATTAAAATTGATGCAAAACAATGGCCAAAATTCTGAAACATACTGGGAACTCTGATCTGAATAGGACATTTAAGTTTGATAAAGTTAATGAAAGAGTCTGAATGAAAAAATACTGAACAAATTTTAAATCCAGAAATGGCTGCTACTAATTAGAGATAAGACTCCGTAGTTATTTTGATCGAATGAAACATAGAAACATATAGAAACATGAAAACCTACAGCACAATACAAGCCCTTCGGCCCACAAAGTTGTGCCAAACATGTCCCTGTCATAAGGAGGTGGCTGGGAATGGACCCAAGTGCAGGACACAGACACTGAAGGACTAGGGACAGGACTAGGATACAGGGTGAGGGCTAGGACATGGACATAAAAACCGGGAACCTGGAACAGGACAGGACAAGAGAGCTAGGAGCCAGGGCTTGGACTCCGAGCCAGAGACTGGACAAGGATCCAGAACCTGGGTCTTACCTCTGGCTCGGACCCCAAAACTAGGCAAGGACGTGACTTGGCTGGCAGGCAGGATGTGGCTGGAGTCTTCAGGCTTGAGACTTGAGGCGAGGCTGGGGACCAGAGACTTGAGGCGAGGCTGGGGACCAGAGACTTGAGACTTGGGGTCTTGAAGCTTCTCCTGGGCAGGGCGCAGATCTCCACCCGACGGAGGCAAGGAACAGAACCTACCGCAGGGTAACGGCAAGGCGGCCTGACTTACCCGACAGAGGCAAGTGACAGAACCAACTGCAGGGTAATGGCAATACGGCCTGGCTTACCCGACGGGGGCAAGGGACAGGAAGGGACAGGACAAACCGTAGGGTAACGGCAAGATGGCCCGGCTTACCCGACGGAGGCAAGGGACAGAACCAACTGCAGGGCAACGGCAATACGGCCTAGCTTACCTGATGGAGGCAAGGCACAGGAAGGGGCAGAACCAACCGTAGGGTAACGGCAAGACGGCCTGGCTTACCCGACGGAGGCAAGGGACAGGAAGGGACAGAACCAACTGCAGAGTAACGGCAAGACGGCCTGACTTACCTGGCTGAGACAAGGGACCGGGGGGGGGAGCTAGGTACAGGGTGGCTCCAAGACGATACTTCAGGCGAGATGAGGCGAGAGTTACCAGCAAGACAAAGCAAGGCTTCAGGCAATGCAAGGCGAGACAAGAACTTAAGGCGAGGCAAGAGTTACCAGCAAGACAAGGCAAGGCTTCAGGCAAGGAAACAGGAGGCAGGGGAAGGGATACGAGGAGTAAGGACAAGAACAATCCAGCAGCCACGCCCTGGTCTCGGGAGGTATTTATGTAGCCAGCCCCAAAGAGAATCAGCTGCCTCAATTAGTGCTCAAAAGGAACAGAAACAGGGTAGACAGGAAAACCTGGAGCAAGGGTCGATGGACCGGACCGTGAACCGGAATGCGGACATTTCGGACCGGACCATGACAGTCCCTACCTTAGAAATGTCTAGGGTTACCCGCAGCCCTCTATTTCTCTAAGCTCCATGTACCTATCCAAAAGTCTCTTAAAAGACCCTATCGTATCCTCCTTCACGACCGTTGCCGGCAGCCCACTCCACACACTCACTGCTTTCTGCGTAAAAAAAACTTAACCCTGACATCTCCTCTGTACCTACTCCCAAGCACCTTAAACCTGTGCCCTCTTGTGGCAGCCATTTCAGCCCTAGGAAAAAGCCTCTGACTATCCACACCATCAATGCCTCTCATCATCTTATACACCTCTATCAGGTCACCTCTCATCCTCTGTCGCTATAAGGAGAAAAGACTGAGTTCACTCACCTGTCATCATAAGGCATGCTCCCCAATCCAGGCAACATCCTTGTAAATCACCTCTGCACCCTTTCTATGGTTTCTACATCCTTCCTGGAGAGGTGACCAGAATTGAGCACAGTACTCCAAGTGGGGTCTGACCAGGGTCCTACATAGCTGCAACATTACCTCTGGGCTCCTAAATTCAATTCCACGATTGATGAAGGCCAATACATCATATACCTTAACCACAGAGTCAACCTGCGCAGCTGCTTTGAGCGTCCTATGGACTCAGACCCCAAGATCCCTCTGATCCTCCACACTGCCAAGAGTCTTACCACTAGTACTATATCCTGCCATCATATTTCACCTACCAAAATGAACCACTTCACACTTATCTGGGTTGAACTCCATCTGCCATTTTTCAGTCCAGTTTTGCATCCTATCAATGTCCTGCTGTAACCTCTGACAGACCTCCACACTATCGACAACACCCCCAACCTTTGTGTCATCAGCAAATTTACTAACCCATCCCTCCACTTCCTCATCCAGGTCATTTATAAAAATTACGAAGAGTAAAGGTCCCAGAACAGATCCCTGAGGCACACCACTGGTGACCGACCTCCATGCAGAATATGACCCATCTACAACCACTCTTTGGAGAAGGGGCAAAGAAGTTAAAGAAAGAATACAGTGTTGGGAAATGCATGATTATGCACTTAAGTAGAAGAAATAAAAGGGTAGACTATCTTCTAAATGGAGAGAAAATTCAACTACATGAGGCACAAGGGGATTTGGGAGTCCTTGTGCAGGATTCCCTGAAGGTTAATTTGCAGCTGGAGTCAGTGGTGAGGAAGTCAAATGCAATGTTAGTATTCATTTTGAGAGGACTGGAATATAAAAGCAGGACTGTAATGTTGAGACTTCATAAAGCACCGGTGAATCTTCACTTGGTGTATTGTGAGCAGTTTTGGTCCCCTTACCTTAAACAGGATGTGATGAAACTGGAAAGGGTTCACAGGCAGTTCACGAAAATGATTGAAGGATTGAATGGCTTGTCATGAAGAGCATTTGATGGCTCTGGGCCTGTACTCACTAGAATTCAGAAGAATGAGGGGTGACCTCTTTGAAACCTATCAAATGGCCTTGATAGAGTGGATATAGAAAGGATGTTTCCTATGGTAGGGGGAGTCTAAGACCAGAGGACACAGCCTCAGAATAGTGGGGCATTGTTTTAGAACAGAGATGAGGACGAATTTCTTTAGCCAGGGAGTAAAGAATCTGTGGAATTCTTTGCCACAGGCAGCTTTGGAGGCCAGGTCTATATGTGTATTTAAGGCAGAGGTTGATAGATTTTTAATTAGTCAGGCATGAAGGGATATGAGAAGAAGTCAGTAGATTGGGGCTGAGAGGAAAATTTGACCAGCCATGATAAGATAGCAGAACAGACTCAATGTACCAAATAGTCTAATTCGGCTCCTATATCTTATTCACGCACAACACACTACACACATACATACTAGACACACACTGGATGGGACACATACACCACAGACACACAGAAAACACACAGCACACACACAGAAATCACACTACACACACACACACACGCAGGTCAAACATGCATAGCACACACAAACACAAAGAACCCACACATAAGCACACAACACAAACAACATATACATACTGCACACAATACACAAAACAGCACACACACAATGCACACATTGAGACAACATATACAAACTGCTCACATAACATATGCAAACACACAAACCAAACATACACAAACACGCACTTAAACACCCAACATACACACTCAAAGCACACATTACACACAATACACATACCCAACAGACACACACATACATAACCAACACACATCACACACACCTCATACACACTGCACACACAACACACCCAAACACACATCACACAATACACAAAATAACATGCACATAACACAAGCACACACACAACAAACATACAACACACATGCACCCAACACCCACAATCAACACGCAACATAAAGAACAAAGCATAGAGCTCACACATACACAGCAAACACAACACATTCACAATACACAACACACATGCACACAACAGATGCACATACAACATATACATAATACACTCAGAACACACCCAATATATCACACACAACAAACACATACCAGACAAACAAATACATACTCTACACAATACAACACGCA
Source organism: Mobula birostris (assembly GCF_030028105.1). Classification (NCBI taxonomy): domain Eukaryota; kingdom Metazoa; phylum Chordata; class Chondrichthyes; order Myliobatiformes; family Myliobatidae; genus Mobula; species Mobula birostris. The sequence goes on along the minus strand of NC_092374.1, from coordinate 79,017,410 downwards.
CAACACACTGAGACAACATATACACCCTGCACACACACAACATACATAAACACACACTGAACACACACAACACACACACTTAAACCAAACACTCACACACAACGTACAAAAAATACACTTCAAAACACATATACACACACACACACACCATACATACACAACACACACACTCTCAAAGCACACAATACATACAAGAGACACACAAAAACACACACTCAAGACAAACAATACTTGCCCAAGTGAATTGGAGGAGGATACTGATGGAGATGATGGCAAAGCAAAGATGGCTGAAGCTTTTGGGAATGGTTCACAAGGTGCAAGATAGATATGTTCCACAGAAAAATAAGTTCTCATATGGCAGGGGTTGGCAACTGTGGCTGACAAGGGAAGTTAAGGATAGCATAAAAGCCAAGAAAAGGGCATATAAGCAAAACTGAGTAGGAAGTTGGATGATTGGGCAGCTTTTAAAATCCAACAAAAGACAACTATGAAACTATAATAAGGGAAAAATGAATATGAGGGCATATTAGCCAATAATATAAAGCAGGACACTAAAAGTTTTTTCAGTTATATAGAAAGTAAAAGGGAGGTGAGAGTTGATATTGGACCACTGGAAAATGATGCTGGTGAGGTAGTAATGCGGGACAAAGAAATGGCAGCACTTTGTATCTGTATTCGCTGTGGAAGACACAAGCTGTGTGACAGAGGTCCGTGAGTGTCAGGGAGCAGGAGTGAGCACCATTGCTATTACAAAGGAGAAAGTGCTAGGCAAATTGAAGGTTGTAAGGTGGATAAGTCACCTGGACCAGATGGACTACATCCTAGAGTTCTGAGAGAGGTTGCTGAAGAGATAATGGATGCATTGGTCATGATCTTTCAAGAATCACATGATTCTGGCATGGTCCCAGAGGGCTGGAAGATTGCAAATGTCACTCCACTCTTTAAGAAGGGAGGAAGGCAAAAGAAAGGAAATTATAGGCCAGTTATCCTAACCTCAGTGGTTTGGAAAGTGTTGGGAGTCTATTATTAAGGATGGGGCTTTGGGGTACTTGGAGACTAATGATAAAATAAGTCAAAGTCAGCATGGTTTCTGTAAAGGGAAATCTTGTGTGCCAAATCTGTTAGAGTTCTTCAAGGAAGTAACAAGCAGGGTGGACAAAAGAGAGGCAGTGGATGTCATTTATTTGGATTTTCGGAAGGCATTTGATAAGGTGCTGCACATGAAGCTGCTTAACAAAATAAAATCCTATGGAGTTTAATGAAACATACTGGCATTGACAGAGGACTGGCTGACAGGCAGAAGGCAGCAAGTGGGATTTTTCTGGTTGGCTACCAGTGGTGTTCCTCAGGGGTCAGTATTAGGACTGCTATCTTTCACATTGCTTGTCAATGATTATTTATAATAGCATTGATGGCTTTCTGGCAAAGTTTGGGGAGAATACAAAGATAGGTGGAGGGGTACATAGTACTGAGGAAGCAATGCGATAGCAGTAGGACTTAGGCAAATTGGAAGAATGGGCAAAAAGGTGGCAGATGGAATACAGTGTTGGGAAATGTATGATAATACATTTTCATTAAAGGAAAAATGGTGCAGACTATTATCTAAATAGGGAGAAGTTTCAAACATCAGAGGTGCAAAGGGACTTAGGAGTCCTCCTGCAACACATCCAGAAGGTTAATTTACAGGTTGAGTCTGTGGTAATGAAGGCAAATGCAATGTTGGCTTTTATTTCAAGGGGAATAGATGCACCTGATGAATAAACTCTTCTCGCGCTTTTGGCTGGGTGCATCAGTATTACAGAGAGGTTGGTCAGAATTGATTGGAAAACAACACTGGCAGGGATGACAGCAGAGCTGCAATACTGGAATTTCTGGAAGCAACTCCAAAGGCACAGGATATATACATCCCAAAGGGGAAGAAGAATTCTAAAGGCAAGATGACACAACCAAACAGGGAAGTCAGAACCAACATAAAAGCCAAAGAAAGGGCATATAATAGAGCAAAAAAAATTAGAGAAGTTAGGGGACTGGGAAGTTTTTAAGTACCAACAGAAGACAACTAAAAAAATCATTTAGAAGATAAGATGGAATACAAAGTAAGCTAGCCAATAATATTAAAGAGGATATCAAGAGTTTCTTCAGATACGCAAAGTGTAAACGAAAGGCAAGAGTGGATATTAGATCGATGGAAAACGATGTTGGAGAGGTAGTAATAGGGGACGAGGAACTAGCAGATGAACTGAATAAGTATCTTGCATCAATCTTCATTGTGGAAGACACTAGCAATACAGTGTAAGTTTGAGAGACCGGTGGCTGAAGTGTGTGAAGTTACCATTACTAGAGAGAAGGTTCTTGGGAAAACTGAAAGATCTGAAGGTAGATAACTTACCTGGACGAAATGGTGTACACCCCAGCGTTCTGAAAGAGGTGGCTAAAGAATTTGTGAAGCCATTAGTAATGATCTTTCAAGAATCACTGGATTCTGCAAAAGTTTAGGATGAATGCAAAATTGCAAATGTCACTCCACTCTTCAAGAAGGGAGAGAGGCAGAAGAAAGGAAATTATAGGCCAGGTAGCCTGACCTAAGTGGTTGGGAAGATTTTTGAGTCGATTGATTAACAAGTTACATTGTATTACAGGAAAGATTCTAGCATAGATAAAGCAGTGGTTAATTGGCGGGAGCACACTATACAACATATATTAACACACACACACACACACAGCAAATACCCAGGACACTCAACATATAAACACTGCACATACAACACAAAGACACACATACACAATACACACATAAATCACATGCACTGCACAGACAAAACTAACACCCAGATGCAAATTAACACAGACATACACACAACACATATAGCATGTACACAACACAACACACACACCACACAAACACACACACAACACACACAGCAAACACACAACACACACGCAGCAGTTACACACTACACACATAAAACACATACTGCACACACAGCACAAAAACAAGCACACAACACACACAATACACATACACACACAACACAAACACACAACACACACACATAAAACATACACACTGCACACACAACAAACGTTACACACAGAAGTCACCAATAACACACAAAGCACAGAAAGAATATACACGTAACACAAACACACAGATACAACACACAAGTGCAACATAGAATAGACACAAATATCATGTACATACTTTACACAAACAGATACACAACACTAACTCACAGAACTCACACACAATACACACACAACCTACACACATAAGGCATGCACACCACATACACAACACTAACACACGCATACAAATGAACACAAACGCAATGCATAACACGCACAGCACATATACACAGCACGTACACACAACACACACACATACAGAACACAATCACACAACACACACACACACACACACACACACACACACACACACACACCACACATACACAACACAAACACACAACAACCATATGCAACACAGGCACACAACACAGAGTACACAAAAATACAACCCACACACAGAGGCATATCATACACACAACATATACACACTGCACACACACAACATGCACGAACACACACTCAACACACACAACACATACACACATAACATACAAAACACAAACACATACTCAACGCACACACCACATACTCACTGCACACATATGCAACACACACACAAACAAAACACACACACATAACACCTGCACACAATACAAACACACAATACACATGCAACAGTCACGCAACACACACACACACAAAATGGACACAACATATGAACATAGAACATAGAAATCTACAGCACATTACAGGCCCTTCGGCCCACAATGTTGTACCGACCAAGTAACCTACTCTAGAAACTGCCTAGAATTTCCCTACCACATAGCTCTCTATTTTTCTAAGCTCCATGTATCTATCTAAGAGTATCTTAAAAGACTCTATTGTATCTGCCTCTACCACCATCACTGACAGTACATTCCATGCACCCACCAATTTCTGTGTGAAAAACTTACCTCTGACATCCCCCTTTTACCTACTTCTAAGCATCTCAAATAACTATGCCCCCTCATATTAGCTATTTCAGCCCTGGGAAAAAGCCTCTGGTTATCAACATAATCAGTGCCTCTCATCATCTTATACACCTCTATCAGGTCACCTCTCATCCTCCATTGCTTCAAGGAGAAAAGGCTAAGTTCACTCAGTCTGTTTTCATAAGGTACGCCCTCCAATCCAGGCAACATCCTTGTAAATCTCCTCTGCACTCTCTCTATAGTATCCACGTCCTTCCTGTAGTGAGGTGACCAGAACTGAACACAGTACTCCAAATGGGGTCTGACCAAGGTCTTATATAGCTGTAACATTACCTCACGGCTTTTGAACTCAGTCCCACTGTTTATGAATGCCAGCACACCATATACCTTCTTAATAACATTGTCAACCTGCATAGCAGCTTTGAGTGTCCCTTAGACATGGACCCCCAACATCTCTCAGATCCTCCACACTGCCAAGAGTCTTACCACTCATATTATATTCTGTCTTCAAATTTGACCTCATTTATGTTCAGTTTTTTCGGATTCATTCAAGTCAGGCAGACTCCCTCAGTCTTTTTATGAGGCTTCCATTTGGCTTATCCTTAAAAAGAATAAGGATCCAACTGAATGCTCTTCTTATAGACCAATTTCTTTACTTAATGTTGATATTAAGATCCCATCTAAAGTTTTGGCCCATAGGATTGAAAATATTTTACCATCTGTCATTTCCGATAACCAAACTGGATTTATCAAAAATCAATATTCTCACTTTAATATTCGTCAGTAATTAAATGTTATTTATTCTCCTTCTAACATGATACGGTATTGGAATGTGTGGTGTCCCTAAATGCTAAGAAAGCTTTCGACAGAGTTGAATGGAATTATTTATTTAAAATTTTAGAAAAATTCAATTTTGGACCCGTTTTCACTCAATGGATTAAATTACTTTATTTAGCTCCTTCCGCTAGGGTTATCACTAATTCTCATATTTCCAAACCATTTAAGCTTCAATGTGGCACTAGACAAGGCTGTCCATTGAGCCCTTTGCTTTTTGATCTGGCCTTAGAACCTTTAGCCGTTGCCTTTCGAGAATCTAATGATATCACTGGTATTTTAAGGAGAGACATTATTCATAAAGTCTCGCTGTACGCTGATGATCTGCTGCTATTTATTTCTAATGTTGAGACTTCATTACCCCTTACCCCTTTACTCTCCTGTTTTAGCCAGTTCTAAGGTTATAAATTAAACCTACATAAAAGTGAACTTTTCCCTTTGAATAATTTGATACCAACAAATTCTAACCTTCCTTTTAAAATTGTAAGAAACCAATTTACCTACTTAGGTGTAAAAATTACTCAAAACTATAAGCGTCTATTTAAAGAAAGTTTTTTTTACCCTATTGAATCACATAAAAAGGATACTATCAAATTGGTTGCCTCTTTCGTTATCGCTGATTGGCTGAATTAACTCTATTAAAATGAATATATTACTTAAATTTATATATCTTTTTCAGGCATTGCCTGTTTTTATTCCTAAATCTTTCTTTGATTATCTTGACTCGATTATATCTTCTTACATATGGAAGAATAAGCGTTCTAGATTAAATAAAATTCATCTTCAGAAAGAGAAAAAGAATGGAGGATTAGCCTGACCAAAGTTTAGATTTTGTTATTGGGCAGTTAATATAGGAAATCTTACATTTTGGTTATATTACATTAATCGTGAGGATTGCCCGATGTAGGTTTTTTAGAAGCTAACTCTGTTAATAAATTTTCTATTATTTCTGTTCTTGGATCCTCACTTCCTTTGTCTCTGAGTAAGTTAACTGATAATCTGGTAGTTAAACACACTATGAGAATTTGGATACAATTCCAAAAATACTTTGGCTGATTGAGATTTTCTCTTTTGAGTCCCATTTTTCCTAATTATTTTTTTAAACCCTCTATGATTGATGTGGCTTTTTAAGAATGGGATAGATTAGGTATTAAATACTTTCAGGAATTGTTTGTAGAGGGAAATCTCTTTTTGTTTGAACAACTGTCAACTAAATATAGTTTACCCAAAACTCATTTTGTTGGGCACGTGGACAAGTGGTTAAGACGTTCGTCTAGTGATCTGAAGGTCGCTAGTTTGAGCCTCAGCTGTGGCAGAGTGTTCGTGTTCTTGAGCAAGGCACTTCACCAGACATTGCTCTAGCGTCTGTGCGAGGAGTGGCGCCCCACACAGACTTCCAATCTGCACCTTGTAAGGCACGAGAATGCCTGACTCAGGTCTCTCATGATCTGAGTCGATGTTCCCTCCCTCCCCTCTCCATTTTTTTCCATACCTACAAATAAGAGATTTTTTACGGTCTCAAGTAAGTACATTTCCTAAAAGTCCTGATAAGAATCTACTAGATGCAATTTTTAATTTGAAACTTTATAATGGTTCCATATCTGATATTTATAATATGCTGTTGGGAATGAGAAGTCTTCCTTTAGATAAAATTAAAAATCTTTGGGAACAGATTTACAGACTTCAATTTCTGAGGAAACTTGGAATCAAATTTTTAAATTGGTTAACACTTCATGGTTATGTGCCCGCCACACTCTCCTACAATTTAAAGTGGTCCATAGGGCCCATGTGACCAAGGATAAGTTGTTTTTATTTAGATATATCTCCATCTTGTGATAAATGTAATAATGGAGAAGCTTCACTCATTCATATGTTCTGGACATGCCCGAGTCCTTATATTGGAAAGAAGTATTTCAAACTTCCTCGATACTTTTCAAAGTAAACTTTAAGCCTAATCCTTTGACCACTTGATTTGGTATTGTTGGAGGAAAGGATATTATTTTGGAATCATCTGACTTGCACATTTTGGCTTTTATTTCTCTTACGACCAGAAGGATGCTTTTGCTTAAATGGAAAGATGCGGCCCCTCCTATTCATGCTCAATGGTTACGTGATGTGATGTGATGTTTAGATTTAGAGAAGATTCAATATTCAATCTCTGAATTTTGCCAAGACTTTCAAACATTGTGGGGACTTTTTTTGAATTATTTTAAAAACCTCTGATTTGCTGTTAAAGCACAGATGATGACAAATATTTTTTTCCTTTTTTTTCTTTACTAATCAGCTTCGGCCTTGGTAGTGGGTTGGATTTTTTAATATGACAAAATTACTATATTTCAATGTTATGAATTAATTAATCTGTATGAATATAGGGCAAGGAGACTTCATGTGCGATTTAGTATAATGTATTGATTTTTTTTCTTGTACTCTGTATATGTAAAATTAATAATAAAAATATTGGAAAGAAAAGGGAAAGTAGAACAGTACAGCACAGGAATTAAACTAGTAATTAAGTATCCCACTAAACCAATTCCTTCTGCTGACATAATGTCCATATCCGTCCGTTTCTTGCATACCCCTTTCTAATAACATCATGAATACCTCTTTTGTAACCGCACCACCAGCCATCCCACCGTTCTCTGTGTAAAGAAAAAGTATTTCCCCTCTTCAATTTCAAAGGTTGTTGTTGTGGTACAACTCAGCTAGTTTAGGAGGCCTGTATAACTCCCATAAGGGACTTTTTACCCTTGCAGTTTCTTAATTATGTCGACAATGATTCTATATCTTCAAATCTTATGTCACCTCTTTCTAAGGATTTGATTTCATTTTTTACCAATGGAGTCACTGCTCCAATTCGGCCTACTTGCCTGTCCACAAGACCAAAAGACCATAAGATAATATGAGCTGAATTAGGCTATCAGGCCCATCAAGTCTGCTCCACTATGTCATTGTGGCTGATCCATTTTCCCTCAATCCCAATCTCCTACCTTCTTCCCGTATCCTTTCATTCCCTATCTAATCAAGAATCTACGCTTTAAATATACCCAATGACTTGACCTCCACGGCCACCTGTAGTAATGAATTCTACAGATTTACATTTACTGGCTAAAGAAATCCCTCCTCATCTCCAGTCTAATAAGATGCCCCTCTATTCTGAGGCTGAGTCTTCTGGTCTCAGACTCTCCCCACATCCATGCTATCAAGGCTTTTCAACATTCAATAAGTTTTACTGAGGTCACCTCTCATTCTTCTGAATTCAAGTGAGTAGAGGCCTAGAGTTATTAAGTGCTCCTCATATGACAAGCCATTCCATCCTGGAATGTTGTTATGAACCTCCTTAAAACCCTCTCCAATGTTAGCACCTCCTTTCTTAGTTAAGAGGCCCAAAACTGTTCACAATACTCCAACTGAGGCCTCACCAGTGCTTTATAAAGCCTCAATGTTACATCCTTGCTTTTATATTCTAGTCCTCTTGAAATGAATGCCAACATTGCCTTTGCCTTCCTCACCACAGACTCAACCTGCAAATTCTGCACCTCAGAGTTTTGAATTTTCTTTCCATTTAGAAAATAGTCTACCTTTTATTTCTTCTAACAAGGTGAATACCATATACTTCCAGACCCTGTATTCCATTTGTCCATTCTCCTAATCTGTCTAAGTCCTTCTGTAGCCTCTATATTTCCTCAAAACTACCTACCACTCCACCTATCTTCGTATTGTCAGCACACCTGGCCACAAAGCCATCAATTCCTTCATCAAAGTCATTGACATATAATGTAAAAAGAAGTAGTCTGAATACAGACCCCTGTGGAACACCACTGGTCACTGGCAACCAACCAGAAAAGGCTTCTTTTATTCCCACTCTTTGCCTCTCTGCTAATCAGCCAATGCTTTATCCATACTAGTATCTTTCCTATAATACCACCGGCTCTTAACTTGTCAAAGGCCTTCTGAAAATCCAAGTACACAACATCAATTGATTCTCATTTATCTATCCTGCTTGTTATTTCTTCAAAGAATTCCAACAGATTTGCCAGGCAAGATTTTCCTTACGGAAGCCATGTTGACAACAGCCTATTTTATCATGTACCTCCAAGTACCCCGAACCACATCCTTAACAGTTGACTCCAACATTTCTCCAACCACTGAGATCAGACTAACTGGCCTACACTTCAGGAGGGCAAGGAGCAACCACTCTCCACTGAACATCGCCAACTTCTCCGTAGAGATCGTTAACAGCACCAAATTTCTTGGTGTTCACCTGGCGGAGAACCTCACCTAGTCCCTCAACACCAGCTCCATAGCAAAGAAAGCCCAGCGGCGTCTCTACTTTCTGTGAAGGCTGAGAAAAGTCCATCTCCCACCCCCCATCCTCACCACATTCTACAGAGGTTGTATTGAGAGCATCCTGAGCAGCTGCATCACTGCCTGGTTTGGAAATTGCACCATCTCAGATCACGAGATCCTGCAGCAGATAGTGAGGTCAGCTGAGAAGATCATCGGGGTCTCTCTTCCCGCCATTACAGACATTTACACCACACGCTGCATCCTTAAAGCAAACAGCATTATGAAGGACCCCATGCACCCCTCATAGAAACTCTTCTCCCTCCTGCCATCTGGCAAAAGGCACCGAAGCATTCGGCTCTCACGACCAGACTATGTAACAGTTTCTTCCCCCAAGCCATCAGACTCCTCAATACCCACAGCCTGGACTGACACCAACCTATTGCCCTCTACTGTGCATATTGACTTGTTTATTATTTATTGTAATGCCTGCACTGTTTTGTGCACTTTATGCAGTTCTGGGTAGGTCTGTAGTCTAGTGTAGTTTTTGTGTTGTTTTACATAGTTCAGTGTAGTTTTTGTATTGTTTCATGTAGCACCATGGTTCTGAAAAACGTTGTCTCGTTTTTACTGTGTACTGTACCAGCAGTTATGGTCGAAATGACAATAAAAAGTGACTTGACTTGATAATTTCCTTTCTTCTGCCTCTCTCCCTTCTTGAAGAGTGGAATGACATCTTTAATTTTCCATTCCTTCGGAACCATGTCAGAATCAATTGATTCTTGAAAGATTATTACTAATGCCTCCACAATCTCTTCAGTCACCTCTTTACATCCCTGGGGTGTAAACCATCTGGTCCAGGTCACTTATCTACCTTCAGACCATTCATTTTCTCAAGAAGCTTCCCTCAACTTGAAATACTTCTGCCTCAACACTCTCGAACTACTTGTGTCTTCTACTGTGAAGACTGCACAAAATATTTATTCAGTTGATTCGCCCCATTACAACCTCTAGAGCATCATTTTGCAGCAGTCTGATATCTACTCTCGCCTCTCTTTTATACTTTATGTTGTCTGAAGAAACTTAAAATATCCTCTTTAATATTATGGGCTAGCTTACCTTCGTATTCCATTCTTTCCTTCTTTATGGCCTTTTGATACATCGTGTATCCTTGAATGTTAAGCTCCCAACTATGATCTTCTTTTGGCCATACCTGCCAAACTCTACCTGTGCTACAAGATCATTTGCCTTATTCCTGTAATTCAAATATAGCTTTTTCAGTACTGTATTCATCAACCTTTTTGATTTTGCACCTAATCATCTCACATCCCTAATCATCACTTGTAATCATCCCACTGGCTGCAATCTTGCCCAATCATCTGCTGGTCAAATTAGTTTAACCAGTCCCCAACAGCTCTCACAAACCTCCCCAAAAGGATCTTGGTCCCCCTTCGGTTCATGTCCTTTTTGTACACATCATACCTTCCCCAGAAAAGATCCCAATAACTCAAAAATCTGAAACCCTACCCCTTCAGCAATTCCTCAGCCACACATTCATCTGCTGAATCATCCTATTCTTACCTTCGCTGGCGGGTGGCACAAAGCAGCAATCCAGAGCATACTCCCTTAGTAATGCAGAGATTACTAGATGGCACTCATCTAAAGTAAAAGGGGAAAATTCAAAGGAAATGTACAGGCAAGTTTCTTTTTGCCTAGAGATTAGTGTGTGTCTGAATTATGTTGCTGATGGAGGCAAATATAATAGAAGCATTCAAAAGACTCAGAGATGATTAGATGTCTGTGTTGAGAATGTAGGGATATGGACTTTGTGTAGGAAGAAGGGATTAGTTTTGTTAGGCATACAATCTGAAGTGTTGTCCACTCACTACAACTAATTAAACTCTGTATTTCAAGATAATTATGGAGAAAGATAGGACTAGCCCCTAGGTTGAGTTTCTAAATTGAAGAAAGGCTAATTTTGATGGTATGTGGATTGAGAAGGATTGTTTTTCTGGCAAAAGGATTCTTGGTAAGTGGGAGTCCTTCAAAAAAGAAATTTTGTGAGTGAATAGTTTGTATGTTCCTGTTTAAAGAAAAGGCAAGGATGAGGATAACAGGTACTATATAGGGAACCTTGGTTTTTAAGGCATATTGCTTAAGAAGAAGAAGGCGCAGAGCAGGTACAGGCGGCAAGGAAGAAATTATGTGCTTGAAGAAATGGAAGAGAGCACTTAAGACTGACATCAGGAGAGTTAAAAGAACATAGAGCACACAGCATAGTACAGGTCCTTCAGCCCACAATGTGACATCAACAAAGGCATAGGTTGCTTTGGTGGATAAGGTGAGGGAGAATCCCAATGGCTTCTCCATATACTGTGTATTACAAGCAAAAGGATAGCAACCGCTAAAATTGGTTCACTTGAACAACAGCATGGTAGTCTATGCATGGACTCAAAAGAGATGGGGGAGATCTTAAATGGATTTTTCCGTCTGTATTTACTTAGGAGACAACACAGAGTCTATAGAACTGAGGAAAGACAGTATTGATGTTATGGACTGTATACAGATTACAAAAAAGGATGATTAAGTTCATTAGCTTTTTTAGATTACCTTAAGTTAGTTCACTGTCAGTTATTCAATGTTATGCAACTGAAGGTAACTTATATTTTGGTAGGTCTCGCAATGTTCAAAGTACAATAAGAAGTAACACCTATAAAGAGCTTTGCAACACAATGAAAACTGCTTCTATTGATATTAAGAACAATATGATTATCACTTTGTAGAACTGTGTTTATGTACAGGTTAGCATTTTAAGAAGTCATCTTTTTTAGGCTGCAAAAATAACATAGTTTAGACTATCTACACTATTTCCCCATAAAGCATGAAATAATTTCTATCAATTGCATTATAAAACAATGTAAACTACTTTTGATATAGTGATTTTGACTTCCCGGATATTGATTGGCATCTCCTGAATACAAAAGGTTTAGAAAGGACCGAATTTATTAAGGGAGGGTGAATGGCCAGAAGTCATGGTACATATTGATACCAATGGAATAGGTAGGGAAAGAGATGAGGTTCCAAAGAGTGAATATAGGAAGCTGAAAAGAAGGGCCACAATGGTAGTAATCTCAGCATTGCTGCTGTAGTGTATTTCATATTCCAATAATATGAGTTATATTGTATATTGTTTGATTAAGCATCATTTGTTTACATAATTAATTATGGGTTGTAAGAAGTACTCAATAAGCATTTTATGTCATTCTTCACTGTGCAAGACACCATCAGTGTGCCAGAAATTCAAGAGTGTTGGTGGTAGAGTCTTGGGAAGCTGAAAGGTCAGAAACTATATTAGTCACCTGAACCAGATGGACTACACCACAGGGTCCTTTCTGAAGAGATTATGGTGGCATTATTTCATGAATCATCAGATTCTAGAATTGTTCTGGAGGACTAGAAGATTGTAAATGTCACTTGGCTACTTAAGAAGGGAGGGAGGCAAAAGACGGGAAACTAGCCTGACTTCAGTAGTAGGGAAGATATTAATTTCCATTATTAAGGATGAGGTTTGGGGCTACTTGGAGACACATGATAAAATAGACGAAAGTCGGCACAGTTTCTTTCAGAGGAAATCTTGCCTGACAAACCTGGTGTAATTCTTTGAGGAAATAACAGGCAGGATAGACGATGGAGAGTCAGTGGATGTTGTTTACTTCAATTTTCAGAAGGCCTTTGACAAGCTGCTGCACATGAGGCTGCTCAAAAGGCCAAGAACCCATGGTACTTCAGGACATATACTAGCAGAGATAAAAGATTAGCTTTCTGGCAGGAGGTAAAGAGTAGGAATGAAGTGGACCTTTTCTGATTGGGTGCTTGTAACTTTTATATTTTGCAGGGGTCGGTGTTTAGACTGCTACTTTCGTTTTATATGTTAATGACGTGCATGCCAGAATCTATGCCTCTTTGGCCAAGTTTGCAGACAATAAAAAGAGAGGCGGTGGGACAGCTAGTGTGCAGGAAACAGGAAAATCCGTACAAGGACTTAGACAGATTGGGAGAATGGGTAAAGAAGCGGCAGGTGAAATACAGTGTGGCGAAGTGTATGGTAATACACTTTGGCAGAAAGAATAATGATATAACACTTACAAAATGCTGGAAGCATCGATGAACAGGAATAAATAGTTGACTTTTTGGGTCAAGATCCATCATCAGGACTGGAAAAGAAGGGGGAAGTAGCCAGAATGTAGTAATGGGGAAGTAGTACACGCTGTAAGATGACAGATGAAGGCCGGTAGATGGGAGCGGGGGTGGTGGTGTTGAAGTGAAAAGCTGATAGGTGTTACGTGGAAAAGAAAGAATCTGATAGGAGAGGAGAGTGCACCATGACAGAAAGGGAAGAAGGAGGAGCACAAGAAGGAGGTGATAAACAGCAGCAGGGAGAAGAAAAGAGGTAAGAGGGGAGCCTGAGTGGGGAATGAAAGAAGAGGGAATGGGAACTTGGGAAAATTACTGGAGTCAGAGAAATTGATGTTCATGCCATCAGGTTGGATGCTATCCAAACGGAACATGAGGTATTGCTCCACTAAACTGAGAGTGGCCTCATAGTGGCAGCAGATGAGGCCATAAACCATCATGTTGGAATCAGAGTGGGGACAGGAATTAAAATGGTTGACCACTGGGAAATCCAGGTTGTTGCAGATGGAGTAAATGTGCTCAACAAAGCATTCCCTCAATCTACATTGGCTCTCACCAAATTACAGGAGGCCACTTGGGGAGCACCAGATACAGTAAAGGACCCTAACAGCTATGCAGGTGTACTGTTACTCCACCTACAAGGACTGTTTACAGCCCTGAATGGATGTGAGGAGGAGAATGGGCAGTTATCTCCATTATTACTTGCAGAGAGAAGTGCCAGGAGGTTTAGTGGGGAGAAATGAAAGGACAAGGGAATCACGGAGAGCGCATTCGCTGCGAAAAGCCGAGTGTGGGGTTGGGGAAGGAAAATCATGTTTGGGGGTAGGATCCTGTCGAAGCTGGCAGACATTGCAGAGAATAATGTCTTGGGTATGGAGGCTCATGGGGTGGTAGGTAAGGACTGGAGGAACTCTATACCTGTAAGTCGGTGGGAAGCTAGGCTGAGGGCAATATCTGGGAAATGGAGAAGAGACAGGACAGTGTCATTGCCAATAATAAAATAAAATAGCTGGGCCCAAAACACATGCACTCGTACCACTTAAACACATTTTTATTTTACTTCTGCATAAGAATAGCATAACCGCTGTTACCTACACTGTTCTGAAGGCAGGAGAGAAAGCTGCTATTTTTATACAGACAAAATGCAGGAGGAACTCAGCAGGTTAGGCAGCATCTATGGAAAAGAGTAATCAGTCGGCGTTTCAGTTGGAGCACTGGAGAAAAAGGATGAGTTAGAGTAAGGTGGGGGGAGGGAAGGAAGAAATACAAGGTAGTAGGTAATAGGTGATACCGGGGAGAGGGAGAGGGGTGACGTAGAGAGCTGAGAAGTCATTTGATGGAAGAGATAAAGGACTGGGGAAGGGGAAATCTGATAGAAGAGGATAGAAGGCCGTGGAAGAAAGGGAAAAGGGAGGAGCACCAGAGGGAGGTGATGGGCAGAGAAGGAGATAAGGTGAGACAGGGAAATAGGAATGGGGAATAGTGGTAGTGGTGGGGGGGGGGGGTGTTGGCAATTACCATAAGTTCAGGAAATCGATGTTCATGCATTCAGCTTGGAGGCTACCTTGACAAAAATAAGGTGTTGTTCCTCCAACCTGAGAATGGCCTCATTGCGGTACTAGAGGAGTCCATAGACAGACATGTCAAAATAGGGATGGGAAGTAGAGTCAAAATGTGTGGCCACCGAAACACCCCACTTTTTCTGGCAAATGGAGCGTAAGTGCTTGGCAAAGCAGTCTCCCAATCTATGTTGGGTCTCACCGGTCTACAGGAGGCCACACCAGGAGCGCCGGATACTGTAGATGACCACAACAGACTCACAAGTGAAGTGTTGCCTCACCTGGAAGGACTGCTTATGGCCCTAAATGGTAGTGAGGGAGGAGGTGTAGGGGCAGGTGCAGCACTTGTTCCACTTAAAAGGATAAGTGTCAGGAGGGAGATCAGTGGGGAGGGACAGATGGACAAGAGAGTCACGTAAGGAGTGATCTCTGCGGATAGTGGGGGGGGGGGGGAGAGAGGGAAAGATGTGCTTGGTGGTGAGATCCCGTTGGAGATCGTGGAAGTTACAGAGAATTATGTGCTGGATGGGTGGCTGGGGTGAAGGCAGACGTGCAAAATAGAAGAGATGTGGGTGAATTGATGGTGGAGGAAGGGAAGCCCCTCTCTTTGAAGAAGGAGGACATCTCCTTCGTTCTGGAATGAAAAGCCTCATCCTAAGAGCAGATGCAAAGGAGACAGAGGAATTGAGAGAAGGGGATGGCATTGTCGTGGCAGAGTTGAAGAAACTGCCCTCACCCCACTAGTGATCGAGGTTCTGCTTGTAGATTGGGAGATTGGTTTGCCAAGCAGTTACACTCTCTCGCCAGGAAAAGAGGGATCTCCCGGTGGCCACCCATTTTAATTCTACTTCCCATTCCGACATATCAGCCTATGGCCTCGTCTACTGTCATGATGAGGCCACACTCAGGTTGCAGGAGCAACACCTTATTTTCTGTCTGGGTAGCCTCCAACCTGATGGCATGAACATTGATTTCTTGAACTTCCGGTAACTGCTCCACTCCCTCTTCATCCTTCCCCATTCCCATTTCCGTGTCTCACCTTATTTCCTCACCATCACCCCCCCCGGTGCTCCTCCCCTTCCCTTTGTTCCGTGGCCTTCTGTTGTCTCCTATCAGATTCCCCCTTCTCCAGTCCTTTATCTCTTACACCAAATGGCTTCCCAGCTCTCTACTTCACCGTGCCCCTGCCCCAGATTTCACCTATCTACAACCTTATATTTCTTCCTCCCCTCCCTCACCTTCTTACTCTGACTTCTCATTTTTTTCTCCAGTCCTGATGAAGGGTCACAGCCTGAAACGTCAACTGTTTACTCTTTTCCATAGATCCTGCCTGATTATGCTGAGTTCCTCCAGCATTTTGTGTGTGTTGCTTGGATTTCCAGCATCCGCAGATTTTCTCTTGTTTGTGATTATTATACAAAATTAGCTTACGGATATTGACCATTTGGTAAATTCCTTACTTACAAGATAAATCGTCACTCATAATAGAGATGGTAAAAGTCAATTGAAATTTCAAGGTGACAGTCAGTGAAAGTTAGTAAGGCAATTGTCCCTTCGTTGTTTTGTGTGTTTCACATCCTCCTGTTATTCCTATCTTGTCTGTCTCCTACACCTCTTATTGTGTAAACGGACACTATACTTTAGGAAGACCTTCTTAGAATAGCCTCACTACAGAGGCCTCACTCCTCTGGATGAAGTGGGTAAAATGGAATGGCATTTTTACGGGCTGGGAAGAAGTATAGTCGAGATAGCTGTCAGAGTCGGTAGGTATATAAAAGTCTCCGGAGGAGGAGACAGAGACACCAAGAAAGGGGAAAGGGATGTCAGAAATGGACCAACTGAATTTAAAGGCCAGGAATGTTAATGAAATTGAAGAGCCCAGCATGGGTGCATGAAGCAGCACCAATGCAGTCGTCAATGTAGTGTAGAAAGAGTTAGGGACTGTTACCAGCGAAGGCTTGGAATATGGATTGTTTCACACAGCCAACAAAAAGGCAGGCATAGCTGGACACCATGCTTATGACCATGGCTACACTTCGGGTTTGGTATATTTTATAAACTTACAAAGACACCTTTTATAAACCTACTGACTCTCACAGCTATCTTGACTGTGTTTCTTCCCACTCTTTCGCCTGTAAGAATGCTATTCCCTATTCTTAGTTCTTTTGTCTCCACTGCATCTGTTCACAGGATTAGGTTTTAATTTCCAGAATATTAGAGCTGTTGACTTTCTTAAAAAGAGCAGTGTTTCACTGATATCAGTCTCACCTGCAACTCCTCTATTCCCTGGACATCCGCTCTCGCCCTATCTTCCCGCGGGGATAGGATTCCTCATGCAGTGGTAGGTTGCATCCAGCACATCCTTCTCCGCCACTTATCCATGCAATCCGAAGAAGGGCAACACTGGCCCGTTCATCTACTTGCTCAACTCCATTCAGGGTCCCAAAAAGTCCTTCCAGATGAGGAAACATCACCTGTAAATCTGCTTTGGTTATTTACTGTATCTGGTGCTTCCGGTGCGGACTCTCTGCATTGGTGAGACCCGACGTAGTTTGGGGGACTGCTTTGAGTAGCACCTTTGCAACAAGCAGTATTTCCCGATGGCCAACCATTTTAAATCCAGTCCTCACTCCCATTCCAACATGTCAGTTCATGGCTTCCTCTGTCTACTGCCATGTTGAGGCCAATCTCAGTTTGTAGGAGTATCACATCATATTCCATCTGGATAGCCTCCAGTCTGATAGTATGAATATCAATCTAACTTCCGGGAATTTTTCTGCCTCCTCCTCTCTTTTTCCATTTCCCACTCTGGCTCCCCTTAGCTCTTCTGTTCACCTTCTCTCCCATCTGATTCCTTCTATTTCAGCCTCTTACCTCCTAGATTCTCACTTCACCACCCACCCTCACCTACCTGGCTTCACCTATCACCTGCTAGCTTGTACTCCTTCCCTCCCCCATTACCTTCTTATTCTGGCTTCTTCCTTCATCCTTTCCAGCTACAATGAAGTGTTTCAGGCTGAAATATTGACTTTTTGAAATATTCCTTTCAATAGATGCTGCCTGTCCTGCTGAGTTCCTCCAACATATTTTTATGTGTTACTCTGGATTTCAAATATCTGCAGAATCGCTTGTGTTTAGGAATAAAGCTGTAGACTATATTCCAAATGGGGAGAAAATTCAAAAATCTGAGCTTCAAAGGGACTTGTGAGTCCTTGTGCAGGATTCCCTAAAGTTTAAGCTGGAGGTTTAGCCAATGGTAGAGAAGGCAAGTTAGCGTTCATTTCAAAGGAGTGGAATATAAACAGGAAGATATAATACTGAGGCTTTAAGGCATTAGTCAGTCTACACTTGGGAGTTTTGCGAGCAATATGGGCCCTTTATCTAGCGCAGCGGTCCCCAACCACCGGGCCGCAAGGAAACGATATAATTTGGCGATATGAGCCAGCTGCACCTTTCCTCATTCCGTCGCGCACTGTTGAACTTGAACGCACCCGAGGTCATTACGCACGCGTCATCCGTGTCAGTGCGGGAAGATCAACTCCTCGAGCTTGCAACTGACAGTGGGCTGAAAAGTATGTTTGACATAACATCTCTGCCAGCATTCTGGATCAAAGTCAAGGCTAAATATCCTGAGATAGCCACGAAAGCACTGAAAACGTTGCTTCCATTTCCAACATATCTCTGCAATGAATGCAGTGAAAACTAAATTGCAGAATAGACTGGACATAAGGAACCCCTTTGAGTATCGCTGTCTCCCTTCACCCCTCGATGGGACCGTCTTGTTGCAGGAAAACAAGCCCAAGGCTCCCACTGATTCAGCGATATTGGTGTGTTGCAATGATTTTATATGTTCATACGAGGAAAATATGTGCTGTGTGTTTAATATCCAAACGTTACTTAAAATGTTATGATGCTATTGACTTATAAGTGACTTATAATTGACACTATATTCATGCGCTGTGTTACATAAAACCTAAAATAACACTAACATATAGTAAAAGCAGGAATGATATGATAAATACATAGCTTATATAAAGTAGAAATAATGTACGTACAGTGTAGTTTCACTGAACAGAATTGCCAAAAACGATTTGTAGAAAAAAATCCGCACGTCCACCCATGTGCACACAGGTGCCCATGCAAGGCTTCATGGTCATGGTAGTCTTTCTCAGGGTAAACACAATGTATTTGACTGCTACTCTTCTCCATTGGCAACCCTCCCCTCCCTCTCCCGCGCCCGCCGCCCCCCCCCCCGGGTCGGCCGGTCCGCAAGAATATTGTCAATATTAAACAGGTCCGCAGTGCAAAAAAGGTCGGGGACCCCTGATCTAGCAAAGGATGTGCTGGCATTGGAGAGGGTCCAGAGGATCCTTTGGAGGTTCAAGAGACTGATACCAGGAGTGAAAGAAGCACATGATGTCTTTGGGCCTGTAGTCACTTGAAGTTAGAAAAATGGTGGGGGGGGGGAGTTCTCATTGAAATCTATTGCATATTAAAAGACCTGGATAGAGTGGATGTGAAGAATATATTTCCTATAGTGGGGAGATCTAGGACAGAGATGAGGAGGAATTTCATTAGCCAGAGGGTGATTAATTGTGGAATTCATTGCCACAGACAGCCGTGGTGGCCAGGTCAGTGGGTGTATTTAAATCAGAGGTTGACAGGAACACGCAGAAAATGCTGGAGGAACTTAGCAGGCCAGGCAGCATCTATAGAAAAGAGTAAACAGTCAATGTTTCAGTTGGAGACCCTTCATCAGGGCTGAAAAAAAAAGATGAGAAGTCAGAGCAAGAAGGTGGTGAGAGGGGAGGAAGAAGTACAAAGTGGTAGGTGATAGGTAAAACCAGGAGAGTGGGAAGGGATGAAGTAAAGAGCTGGGAAGTTAATTGGTAAAAGAGATAAAGGCAGACATCCCACCTCTCCCGGAAGTTCCAGGAGTCTCCAGCATATTGATAGTGGCTCCCTGACGCCCGGAAATTATATACAATATCCCGGAAATCGACTTTTTTGAGAAAGAGAGGGAGAGGGAGAGCGAGCATCCTGATTGGTCTCTCTTCATGCTATGTATGGTCCCCAACCACCGGGCCACGAGGAAGCAATATGATATGGCAATATGAAACGATATGAGTCAGCTGCATCTTTCCTCATTCCCTGTCACGCACTGTTGAACTTGAACGCACGTGAGGTCATGACCCATGCGTCATCCATGTCAGTGCAGGAAAAAGATCAACTCTTTGAGCTTACAAATGATGGCAGGCTGAAAAGTATGTTTGACATAACATCTCTGCCGGCATTCTGGATCAAAGGCAAGGCTGAATATCCTGAGATAGCCACGGAAGCACTGAAAACGTTGCTTCCATTTCCAACATATCTCTGTGAAACGGAGTTTTCTGCAATGAATGCAACGAAAACTATATTGCGGAATAGACGGGATATAAGGAACCCCCTTCGGGTATCACTGTCTCCCATCACCCCTCGATAGCACCGTCTTGTTGCAGGAAAACAAGCCCAGGGCTCCCACTGATTCAGCGATATTGGTGTGTTGCAATGATTTTATAAGTTCATACGAGGAAAATATGCGCTGTGTGTTTAATATTAAATTCGTTAGATAAACCCTTTTAGAAACGAAATTGAGTGTATTAGCCACTTATAAGTGACTTATAGTTGACTTATCACCTATATTCCAGTCGTGATTAACCCCCCCCCCCGCAAGAATATTGTCAATATTAAACCGGTCTGTGGTGCAAAAAATGTTGGGGACCCCTGCTAAGTAGACCTATCAGTTTTCTCTGTGGGCAGGCTTTACAGTCGACCTCAAAAATAATGACAGTGTTGCTCGCTGTACTGTTTGCAACAGTGACTTTTCTATTGCCCATGGTGGGTTAAAATGTAAAAGACATGTTGAGGTGAGTTTAACAGGTGTCATTCGTTTATTAGCATAGCTAACGTTATTTAAACTAGCTGTCTGGCTGCGAAGGAGCTACTCGATTGATGTCCTACGTGATGAAGCCAAACTCCTCGTAGACTTGCTTAAAGTTGTAATAGAATAAACATGATAGTATAAGTACATATTTTAATGTTACATTTTCTGCATATACCCAACTTGGTTTACAGATTAGACAAAATCACTAAACAAAATATTACGTACACCCTTGGAGGTCGACCGGGGGAGGGAGGATATGGGGTTGCGGGGGGCGGGGTGCTACCTCCCTGAAATGAGTTTTTCATGGTGGAATGTCTGTAAAGGGAGAAGAGGGAAACTAATAAGAGAGAATAAAATTGACAGGATATTATTTTCAAGGGCGTCAAAATTTCCGGAGAGAAGGCAGAAGAATCTGACTGAGAGGGTTAATAAATCACCTTGATGGAACGGCGGAACAGATTCGACGGGCCGAATGGCGCAATTCTGCTCCTATGCCTTTTGCACATGGCAGGGAGGACAGTTAGTGGTCAGCCCATATTGTTACGATCATGTGGATAAAAGAGAATTTAATCCTACCACGTTTTTTTTGGAATACGCCACTAGAATGGAGAACCCGACAAAAAACTACATCTTTTACGAACCGGAAGTGTCGCACAGCCGCGCCAGCATCAGCGCGCTACAGTCGCGAGACTTGTAGCACGTTGCTAGGAGACGGCAGTGTGGTCAATGGCGAACGCTCAGCAGCCTTTTGGTGATGGACGCCCATTTACGAAAGGTGTGCCGGGCAGGCCGGCCACCGGCACCCGACCTCCCCCCACTGCACCGAGGCTCAGCACGGGAGTAAGTGGCTGGGGTTTCTTTGGGGGACCCATCAGAGATCGCTCACTGTCATCTTCTCCTTCACCATTTTCTACTCTGCACTCGCCTTCATGCATTCTCTCTGCGGCTGCACACTCCACTCTGAACCCAGAGCCTTATTATACTCCAAATGCTGCTACACGCAACCGTCTTTGCCTTTTTATCTTGCCGTTACCGATTCTCACTCACCTCCTACCATCCTTTAACTATGCCTAGTCTCGCTACCACGATCCTCGCTCTCTATTCTTGTCCATCCCTTCACCCAGATTCTCCCTTCCACGTACTTCGCGTGGCTCTGTCTTCGGGCAACACCCCCACCCCCCCATATACCCGCTTGCCTCCACCGTATCTTTTCAGTGCCTGGCATTTTTCCGCTTGATAGCGTTTCTGCTTTTTCATCCCCTCACAGCATCAATCCTTCATCTGAATCTCGTATTGTAAATATGTATGTTCTCAAGTAAATAATCATGTTCTCAAGTATTACTGGCGATCTCCCTCTCTACCTTAGGGCTTTAGGTTCAGACCAAGGGAATAATTGTCATACACAGTTTAGTTAAGATTACATACTGTTTATTAGCAAGCTTGCATTTACAGAGCCCCCACTCCTAGAGCCTGGAAAATCTGTAATCAAGTGAGCCCTGAGCACTGTCTGGGGCAGCTTGTTATAGATTCGTTATCACACAGTTCTCTGATCATTGCCTGGCATCCTTGATTAGTGGTTACACAAAGCAGCTTTCTCATGCAACAAGCATGCCTTTGTTCCTTAGTTACCTTGCAACATTATTTCCACAACATGACCAGTCAAGCTGCAAATGTCAGTCAGGTTTTAACGATTTTAATTCTGCATATAATTCCTCGTTATCAAAGGCAATTTAAAAGCAAGGATGTAATTCTGAGTCTTTATAAGGCATTGGCCAGACTGCACTTGGAGTATTGTGAGTAGTTGTACTTTATCTAAGAAAAAGATATGCTGGCATTGGAGAGCGTCCAGATGAGGTTCACAGAAATGAAAGTGTTAACATGTGAGGAACGTTTGATGGCTCTGGGTATGAAGATGAGAAGAATGAGGGAGAGGGGATCTCATTGAAACTTATTGAATATTAAAAGGCCTACATAGAGCAGGTATGGATAGGATGTTTATATAGTGGAGGAGCCTACGATCGGAGTGTGCAGGCTCAGTATAGAGGAACATTTATCCAGAACAGAGATGAGGAAAAATTTTTTTTGCCAGAGTTTGGTGAATCTGTGGAATTCATTGCCAAGTGAATGTTACAGAGGCCAGTCACTGGATACATGCAAAGCGGAGGTTGATAGTTTCTTGATTAGTAAGGATGTCAAAGGTTATTAGAAGACAGGGGAATGTGGTTCAGAAGGATAATAAAGAGGGCACCACCGTATTGTAGCCATAGGTGCGACACTATTACAGCTCAAGGAATTCAGAGTTCAATTCCGGCGCCGTTCTGTAAGTACTCTCTGTGTGGCCTCCCCATGGAATGTGTGGGTTTCCCTGGGTGCTCCAGTTTCCTCCCTCAGTTCAAAGATTAAGGGGTCATTGTAGAATTGCCCCATGATTAGGTTAGGGGTTTTTGAGTTTGCCGGTGGTTACTGGGTTGGTGTGGCTCGAAGGGCCTACTCTGTGCCGTATTGGTAAAATAAATAAACCAGCTATGATGGAATGACGGAGATGATTTGATGGGCTGAATGGCCTGTTTCTGCTCCTATATCTTATGGTCCTATGGTCTAAATCTAACATACATTTGTTTTCCTTTCTCACTTTGATTTATAAATTTGACCTTGTCTGGTAATTTTATATAACATTTCTTTTCTTTGAGTATAGTATATACAGTGAATTCCAGTTAATTGGGACACAATGGGAGCTGTACATTTTGGGCCTATTAAGCAACTGTCCCAATGAGGTACAGTTTCATAGAAATAGTTAAAAGGTATAAAAAAGACAACTACCATTTAACTGAGTAACAATTTATGTTTTTAAATGAAATACAGAATAAACTACAGAAGTATAAAACTGTGTATAAGTTCCTAATTGTTATCAATGGAGGAATTCATGTGCTGTATTCTTAATATTGACTGTAAATGAATAAAATTAGCGCACATACTTAGAGGACTGCCTTCATTCATGCTTTAGACAATTGCATCCTTCAAATCTACTATTTTCATTGTAACTTCAAGATGATTGTGGGTACCTTCAAATTCTTCATAATTCCTAACTTGTTGAATCAGAATCAGGTTTATTATCACTGGCATATGTATATGTTAAATTAGGTAGTGCAAAAAGAGAAAAAAAGTAGTGAGGTAGTGTTCATTCGTTCAATGTCCATCCAGAAATTTGATGGCAGAGGGGAAGAAGCTATTCCTGAATCATTGAGTATGTGTCTTCAGGCTCCTGTACCACCTTCTTGATGGTAGCAATGTCCAGGGTGATGGGGATCCTTTACGATGGATGCAGGCATCACTATTTGAGGCATCACTCCTTGAAGATGTCCTAGGTGGTGAGGACACTAGTGTTCATGATGGAGCTGACTGAGTTAACAACTTTCTGCAGCTTATTTAGATCCTGTGCAGTGTCCTCCCCACACCAGATGGTGATACAGCCAATTAGAATGCTCTCCACTGTACATCTGTAGAAATTTGCATGTCTTTGGTGACATGCTAAATCTCCTCAAACTCGTCATGAAATACAGCTGCTGTCTTTGTAACTGCATCAATATGCAGGGCCTTAGAGACATTGACACCCAGGAACTTGAAATTGCTCACTCTTTCCCTTACTGATCTCTCGATGAGGACTGGTGCCCTTGTCTTACCCTCTACAATCAGTTCTTTGATCTTACTGATGTTGAGTGCAAGGTTGCAGCTGTGACACCACTCAACCAGCTGATCCACCTCACTCGTACACATTGTCACCATTCTGCCAGCACCAGTTATGTCATTAGCAAATTTATACATGGCATTTCAACTGTTCCTGGCCATACAGTCATGGGTGTAGAGAGAGTAGAGAAGTGGAGTAAGTACACTTCCTTGAGGTGTGCCAGTGTTGATTATCAGTGAGCTGAAGATGCTATTTCCGATCTGTACAGACTGTGGTCTTCCAGTGCGGAAGTCAAGGTTCCAGTTGCAGAGGGAGGTACAGAGGCCAAGGTTTTTGAGTTTTTTGAACAGAACTGTAGGAATGATTAAAAGCTGAGCTGTAGTCAGTAATCAACATCCTGACATGGCTATTTTTGTATTATCCAGGTGATCTAAGGCCGTGTGAAGAGCCAATGTGATTGCATCTGCTGTAGACCTATTTTGGCAATAGGCAAATTGCAGTGGGTCCAGGTTTTTGCTTGGGCATTAGTTGATTCTAGCCATTACCGACCTCTCAAAGTACCTCATCACCATAGATGTGAGTGCTACTGGACTCTTGATGCAGCTCACTTTGCTCTTGGCCACTGGTATGATTGTTACCCTGTTGAAGCAGGTGGGAACTTCTGACTGTAGCAATGAGAGACTGAAAATGCCTTTGAACACACTAGCCAGTTAGTTAGCACAAGTTTTCAGAGTCCTACCAGGTACACTACCAGGGCCTGTTGTTCTTGAAAGATGCTCTGACGTTAGCCCTTGTGACAGACATTGCAGGGTTACTAGATCCTGCAGGGATCCTCATAGTTGTAGTTTTATTCTCCCTCTCAAAGTGAGAATAAAAGATGTTGAGCATATATGGGAGTGAAGCATCACTGACATTCAAGATGTTAGGTTATGCTTTGTAGGAAGTAATGGCCTGCAACTGCTGCCAGAGTTGATATGTATCCAATTCTGCCTCTAATTTTAATTGGAATTCTTTTTATGCTCTTGAGAGTGCCCTCTGTAAATCGTACCTGGGCTTCTTCTACAATGCTGGATCACCAGACTTGAATACCATAGATCTAGCCCTTGGCAGACTACGAACCTCCTGGTTCATTGATGGCTTTTGATTGAGGAATGTAGGATATATTCTCAGAGGCATACATTCATCCACACAGGTCTTAATGAAGTTATTGAAAACTATGGTGTATTCATTTAGACTTGAAGATGAATCCTTGAATGCTGTCCAGTACTGAAGTAATGAAATCATTTTATTTTCACTCCCGGCTGTTTCTAGCATCCCTGAGCCTGAATGCTTGAAACTACAATGCGCAAAACAGTTCTGAATTGGCTTTCTGCTTATTTCTCACCAGCTATCAATTACAAAATCACTGCCTTTTGAACACAAACACATACAGCCAACACTATTTAAAAACTGATCACTCAAAGCACGGAGTTGTATCCAGTGGCCACACAAGTGCTACTGATGCTGGTTTGAAACTGTTCAGTAACTGTTCTCCAATTAAGCGGCATAGCATCCCAAATAAACGAAGGGAATCCTGGCTATTTTCGTGATTTAATTTTTGTTCTTTAAGAGTTGTCCCAAATAAACAGCTGCCCTTATTAAATTATGGCCCACTGGAATCCACTGTATTCAAAACATGAGCAATATTACTCTAGCCTTTAATTGATATACTGAGAAATTTGTTTACTATCATGAATAATGTAAAGCAAGATAGATAGATAGATATACTTTATTGATCCCGAGGGAAATTGGGTTTTGTTACAGCCGCACCAACCAAGAATAGAGCATAAATATAGCAATACAAAAACCACAAACAATCAAACAACAAAATGCAAACTGTGCCAGATGGAAAATAAGTCCAGGACCAGTCCATTGGCTCAGGGTGTCTGATCCCCTCACGAGAGGAGCTGCAAGTTCGATGGCCACAAGCAGGAACGACCTCCCGTGCCGCCCAGTGTTGTATCTCGGTGGAATGTGGCCGAAGTCCAACAGTAAAAAGTTCAACATCCGGTCTACAAACACGTTCCTCGATCGTAATATGACCTGGATTGCACCATCTGTTGTAAAGCAAGAACTCAAATTTATAAGCATGAGGAAGTCTGCAAATGCTGGAAATCTTAACTATCACACACAAAATGCTGGAGGTACTCAGCAGGTCAGGCAGCATCTACGGAAATGAATTAATAGTTGAGGCTGAGATCCTTCTTCAAGACTGAAAAGGAAAGTGGAGCATGCCAGAATAAAAAGATAGGATTGGGGAAGGAGAATAGATAGAAGGGGATGGGTGAAGCCAGGTAGGTTGGAAAGATAAAGAGCTGGAGAAGAAGGAATCTTAAAGGAGAGAAGAGTGAACCATTGGAGCAAGGGAAGGAGGAGTTGATGGGCAGGTGAGAAGAGGTGAGAAGGAAGGATGGAAGGAGAAATAGATATTCATGCCATCAGGTTGGAGGCTACCCAGACGGAATATAAGGTGTTGCTCCTCCACCCTGAGGGTGGTCTCATTTTGGCACGAGGAGGCCATGAACTGACCTAATTCAAACTTGTGCTCATTTTTTTGACGCAGTGGATTTCTGCCTCTAGGTATCTCCTGGTACAGCAAGACTTGGAACACGTGGAGGAATGGTAATGTCTGGTGGTGTGCTCTCTGCCCAGATTAAAGTTGCAGATCGCCCTGTAACTCAGCAAGGGTTGAGTGGAATGAAAACTGGAATTAAAGGTAGGCTATCATTTATCCTTTCTGCATAATTTTGGAAAGTGATTAATAAAATATGTAACTTATATTCTTGAAACATGGATGGTCTTTGAACAAAATAAGGTAGAGATTTTTTTTTACATTGGTTTTGTGACCATTTGACAAGGTCTCTCTTGAGAGGTTGGTCCGGATTAACTCGCATGTGATCCATAGTGAATTGTTAAATTGAAATAGAAAATTGTCTTAGAAGGAGACAGAGTCTTGGAGAAGTGTTTCTTTGATCAGTGGTGTTCTGCAAGGATTGATGCTGGAACTCCCATTGTTTGTGATTAATGACATGATTGAAAACATAGGGAGCCTGATTAGCATATCTCCAGGAGACATGAAAGTTGGCAGAGTTGTGGGTTGTGGATTGTGGATTTGACTGTCATAGCATATAGATCAGTTGGAAATTTGGTTAGAAAAATCACAGGTGAAGGTTAATCTGGAAAGGTGTGTGGTTATGCACTTCAGGAAATCAAAAGTGTGAGGGTTGCTGCTCAGGAGGATTTCATCTGGAGGGTCTGGGGATGGGGTGGGACACTATTACAGTGCCTATGAGAACTCAGGAGATAATACAGTAACTAATTAGAGCAATTTTAATTATCATGATAGATAGAAGCACAGTAAAGGGAGACCAAAGGTTTAAATTGCATTTCAATACAAGAGACTAAACAGGTAATGTGGATGAACTTAGAGTGTGGATTGACTCTGGGGACTCAGATATCATAGCCATAACAGAAACATGGCTGAAGGGCTCAATTGGCATTCAGTGTTCAAGTATACGGTTGCTACAGATGTGACAGAGGTGTAGGTAAGAGAGGAGGGGGAGTTTCCTTCTTGATGGTAAAAAATGTGACAATGGTCCTGAGAGAAGATGATCATTGGGGATCATCCCATGAGTCTATATGGGTAGAACTTAAAGAAAGAAGGGGATAGTCACTCTGATGAGATTGTATTGTGTTGCTCTGCACCCCCCCCCCCCTCCATTTGTCAGCAGGAATTAGAGGAGCAGATATATTGAGAGATTGCAGCACAGTGTAAACATAATAGGATAGTACCAGTGGGAGATTTTAACTTCCCTAATATAGACTGGGCCAACCATAGTGTAAAAGGCCTGGACATGGTGGAATTTATGGAATGTGTCCAAGAGTACTTGCTTTATCAATATATGGGGAGGGGGAACACCTGGAGGGGGTGCAGTACTGAGAAATGAGGTGGGACAAGTGGCAGAAGTGTCTGTCGGTGAGCTGTTTGTGTATAGTGATCACAATTCAATTAGTTTTAAAAATGTTGTGGAGATGGATACTACTGGTTCAAAGTTTAGGGCCTGACCTGGTGCATTCTCAGAACTTGTGAGAAGCTGTGGAAGAAATTATAGAGACCCTTAAAGATATTTCCTTTATCTCTGGTTGTTGGTAAATTTACGGAGGACTAGAGAGTGGCTGGAATAATAACATTGTTTTAAAAAGGGTGTCAAAAACCTGCCAGAAAACTACAGCCAGTGTGTCTGACATCAGTGGTGTGCAAGTTGCTGGAGGGGATTCTGAGGGAGAGGATCTACCAATATTTTGAGAAACAGGGTCTGATTTTAGACAGTCAACCTGGCTTTGCACGTGAGAGAACGTGTCTGCCAAATCTTTTTTTTCAAGGTGGATGTTGATTATGTGGATTTTACCAAGGCTTCTGACAAGGTTCCTAATGGCAAGGTAGTCTGGAAAGTTTGATTGCTTGGGATTTGGGAGGAGATTAGATTAATTATTGGTTCAGTGCTAGGAAGCAGAGGGTGATGGCTGAAAGTTGATTCTTAGACTGAAGGCTTGTGTCTATTGATGTACCACAGCGTTGCTGCTAAGACCTTTGTGGTAGCACCCGAGGAGTGTTATGGAATAAGGGGAACCTAGTTGTGCAAGTGTATAGTTTGCTAAAAGCAGCATATCTAGTAGATAGGATCCCATATTCCAAAGACATATGGTTTAGAGTTAGTGTGCATAAGCTGTAAGCATATCTGGGTGCCAGAAGCACGGTGCACTTGAGCAGTCCTCAGATTGTGTTGGTCATTGATGCAAGTGACACATTTCAATAGGTTCAATAGGTTTAATTTAATGTCACAGAAACTTATACAATATACATCCTGAAATTCTTTTTCTTCTTAAACATCCATGAAAACAGAGCGCCCCAAGAATGAATGACAGTTAAATGTTACAACCCCAAAGCCCCCCCAGCTCCCCCCTCACACGCATAAGCAGCAGCAATGCGATGACCTTCTCCACCAGCAAAAAAACGTCTGCACCCTCCACCGAGCACTCGAGCATGCAGAAAAGCATCAATAAAGACACAGTCTTGCAGTACCCTGAAGACTACTCGTTTATCTGGTAATTCGACATACCTCTGTGTGTGTGTGTGTGTGTGTCTGTCTGCGTGTCTGTCTCGCTCTCTCGCTCATTACTGTATTTTGATATACATGTAATAAAAATCTAATCTTTAATTTTTAAGATTTCTTAGAGTGCTGAAGAAGGCTTTTGGCACCCTGGCCTTCATCGGCCAAAGCACTGAATACAGGAATTGGGAAGTGATGTTGCTGGTGAGGAAGCGTCTGGAGTATTGTGTACTGTTTTGGTCAGCCTGCTGCAGGAAAGATATTAAGCTAGGGAAAGTGTATAAAGATTTACCGTGATGCTGTCTGCAGTTGGGGGTGTGAATTGCAAGGAAAGGTTGCATAGACTAGGACTTTATTCCCTGGAACATAAGACGTTGAAGGGTGACCTAATAGAAGTACAGACAGAATGAAAGCAGTCTTTTATTCCCCCATGCTGTCACACATTTAGATCAAGCAGCATGTTCTCTTATTCTCTTATGTTCTCTTAATGCATTTGAATTGGTTGTTTTTAAATAAGTTTGATAGAGCTCTGGATCAGCATTAACCAGATCTATTGAACTTTCTTCCTCACTTTACCTTAATGGAACTTTAACCTGCTGCCCTTGGATTCAAAGTCCTGTTCTGACTTGTAATTTAGAATATATGTTAAAGTTTTAAAAAATCAGATTTTTGCTGTTTTTCTTTTAACTTGCTATGCTAAGATTAGGAAATTACCTGTGAGTTACATGCATTACAGGACCACATCGTCAGATTCTGGACAAGTCTTACTTTCTTGGACTGCTTAGGTGAGTATGTAAATATTTTTAATTAATGTAAGGTCAATCCACATGAGTTCTGCTGACTGGCTGACCCCACTGTTGTCAACACTCCTGTTTGGTTTCAGCTGCAGTTTCAAATCACAAATTTGAAGGCCTTTTCTCTTCTTCCAAATATTTCCAATACTGTTCCATGTGCTTCAGTTTAAAATCATGTCATTTGTCACCATTGCAAGTCTCTTCCATTCTTGCTGGCCTTCTTCACTCCTTGTTTTGTAGTGCATTGAATTTAGCTGTTCATGCTTGTTTTTGAAGTCCCACATATCTATAACAATCATCATGGAAAATCTATTGGTCCAATGCCAACTTCTAATCACCATCTACATGTAGATTTTCCCAACTCTTAAGTTACCTGAAGCAATCTAGCAGGAGGGCAATAGGTTGATTTATTATAGAGCCTTTTGGCTGAGGGCAAGAATATAGCACTCTTTGGAGCAGTGCAGTTGTCTTAGTCTATTAGAACGATAGAACCATAGAAAAACTACAGCATAGAAACAGGCCTTTTGGCCCTTCTTGGCTGTGCTGAACCATTTTCTGCCTAGTCCCACTGACCAGCACACGGACCATATCCCTCCATACACCTCCCATCCATGTTGGTGAAAGTGCTCCTCTACTCAGCCAAGGTGGAATGCAAAGGATGAGAAACATTGTCCAGAATTGCCAGGATTTTCTGTAGGGTCCTTTGTTCTACCATAGCCTCCAGCGTGTCCAGTTCATAAAACCTTCCACTAATTTACTTATGACTGACATCAGGTTCAGTGGCCTATAATTTCCTGGCTTATTCTTAATGGCTTTTCTTAAATAATGGAACATTAGCCATCCTACAGACCTCTAGTACTTCCCCAGTGGCGAAGTACATTTTAAATATCTCTACCAGAGCCCTTCAATTTATGTACTAGCCACCCTAAAGGTTCAAGAGGATACCTTATTAGGTCCTGGGAATTTATCCACTCTAATTCATCTCAAGATAGCAAGCACCTTGTCTTACATAATCTAGACACAGTCCATGACCACACTATATTTATTTTCTGTCAGATATGTTTTCTGTCTTCTGAGTAAATACAGATACAAAGAATTCAGATAAGGTTTTCCTTCATCTCTTTAGGCCGCATACATTGATGACCATGTTGATCTTAAAGTGGATTATTTTTGTCCCTTGCTATCCTTTTGCTCTTAGTATTGCTGCAGAAGCCCTTGGGATTCTCTTTCTCCTCATCTCCCTGAGCAACTTCATATGCTCTTTAAGCCATCTTGATTTCTCTTGTGTTCCCTTACATTTCTTATACTCCAAGCACTTCATTTGATCCTAACAGCCTTTACCTGATATGCACGTCTCCTTTTTTTCTCTACTATGGCCTTAGTATCATCTCAGTAACCAAAATTCCCTAAACCTGTTTGCTTTGTCATTTATCCTAACAGGAACAAACGGTTTATGTTCTCAATATTTCAAACTTGAAGGCCTCCTACTTACCAAGTATCTCTTTGCCAGAAGCGAAACTATCCCAATCCACCAGGCAGGCAGATCCCTTCTGATGCCATCTGTACTGGCCTTCCACTAGTTTAGAATATTAATCTGAGGACCAGTTCTATGCTTCTTTATTATCTTGAAA
This sequence comes from Mobula birostris, assembly GCF_030028105.1. Taxonomy (NCBI): domain Eukaryota; kingdom Metazoa; phylum Chordata; class Chondrichthyes; order Myliobatiformes; family Myliobatidae; genus Mobula; species Mobula birostris. The sequence continues at coordinate 78,985,316 of NC_092374.1, read as the reverse complement.
CTAAGGGAATCATAAACACAACAGTCACTTTTGCCTCTTTCCCAAAGATCTAGTATTGTGCTATATAGTTAAGACCTCCGTATTTTGATGAAGGAAATTTTCCTGAACACAATTGGCAACCTGTATCCCATCCAGCCCTTTTACATATTGGAGTCCCAGTCAATATGGAAAGTTAAAATCACCTGCCATCACAACTTTATATTTCTTGCAACTGTCTGCTGTTGTTCCAAATATTTGTTCCTCTAAATAAATCCTGCTGAGTTTTGGGAAGTCTATAATATTATAGTCCATTAATGTCGTCATCTCTCTTTCATTTCTCATATCTATCCAAACAAGACCTCCAGTATGAACTCTGAGCATTGACGTGATATTTCCCCTGATAAATAACGCTACTCCTCTTCCTTTAATACCTTCCCTCTATCATGTTTGAATAGAGTTTGTTTGACTAAAAGGCAAGCCTAACAGATCTAGGGAACCTTGGTTTTGAAGAGGTACTGAGGTCCTGGTTAAGAAGGAGGAGGTGCATACCAGGTAGAGGAAGGAATTCATGAGGCTCTTAAGGAGTATAAGGATTGCAAGAGAACACTTAGAGGAAAATCTGTAGGGCTGAAAAAGGCATGAGCATGCTGTGGCAGACAAGGTGAAGGAGAAGCCCAAGGATATATTAAGAGGATAGCAAGGGGCAAATTGGTTGATTTGAGTATTTGATGCTGGGAGCCAAAGGAGATGGGGGAGATTTTAAGTAGATTTTTTGCATCTGTATTTACTGGGGAAATGGACACAGAACTGAGGTAAAACAGCAGTGAGGTTTTGGATCATATTCAGTTTGCAGAAGAAGAGGTGCTTGCTGTTTTGAGGCAAATTAGGATGGATATGACCCAAGGGCCAGATAAGGTGTCCCCTAGAACCTTGTGGGATCCTTCAGAAGATGCAGGGACGCTGGCTGAGATATTAAAACGTCCTTAGCCATGGTGAAATACTTGAGGAATGGAGGATAGCTAATGTTGTTCTGTCTTCAAGAAAGACTGTAAGAATAAGTGGGAAATGACAGGCTGATGTGCCTGATGTCAGCAGTCGGAAAATTATTGGAAGGCATTCTAAGAGATAGGATGCACTAATATTTGGATAGACAAGGTTTGATTAGGGATAGTCAGCATGGCTTTGTGCGTGGTAGGTTCTGTCTAACAATCTTGCAATTTTTCATGGAGGTTACAAGGAAAGGCAGTGGCTCCCACCCTCCTGCAACTCTAGTTTAAACTTCCTGGAGCAGCACAAGCAAACCTTTCCACAAGGATATTCGTCCCCATCCAGTTCAGGTGCAAATCATCTTGTTTGTACAGGTCCTTCCATTCCTGAAGAGAGTCAAATAATCCAAAATCTGAAGCCCTCCCTGATGCACCTTCTCAGTGCAATTTAACATGGGCTATCTTTCTATTCTCAGACACAAGATGGTGCCACTAAACCATGGCAATGTTATGCAGTATATGTATAATACTCCTAAGTATATCTCTTTTCAATTTCTCTCACTTCAATCTGCAACATGTCCCTTTTAAGCAATGTATTTTTAAATTGACTTAATGAGCTGCAGATTTCACGCTGTTCTGAAGGACTCAGAGGGCTAAGCTTTCAAGCAAACAGGTACAGTGTCTTTAATCAGACAAATATTCATCGCCATGGCTGGAAGCAAGACAGGATGGTCGGGGGGGGGGGCGGGACTCTAAACCAGACTGAAATACAGGAATGGGACTTCCTATACCCATTATCTTGTTAGCAAATGTGCAGTTACTGGAGAACAAAATTGAGAACCTGAGGGTAAGATTGCTGAATGAGAGATTGTTGTGTTCTGTGTTTGATTGAGACATGGCTTAAAGCTAGCACATCAGATATAGTGATAAGACCTGAAAGCTTCTTGATTTCCAAGATGCACTGAACTGCTGATTCAGAAAGGAAAAAGGTGGATGTACGTTTCATTATAAACCCTCTGTGGTGCTTTGATGTGGTGATTTTGTCGAACTCATGTTCCCCCAGCTTTGATTATGATTAGATGCAGTCCATTCCATTTACCCAGGCAGTTCTTGTTCACAATCCTCAGCAGAGTTTGGCTATAATCAAACACTTGAGATACTGCATGATGTCGTCTGCAAACACAAAACAATCCATCGTGATACATTTCAAATCATAGTTGGGAACTTCGACCAGGCTTATTTAAGAAAATCCCTGTCCGGTTACCATCCGCAAATAACCTACAGCATCGGAGGTCCCAACACTGTGCTGACCACTATTATACTAAGATGAGGAATGCTACCATTCCATGCTTAGACCATACTTTTGAAAATTTGATCACTTGGCTGTCCTTCCCCTACCTGCATACAGGCAGAGGCTAAAGAGCAGAGCTCTGGCGATTAGGATAACAAAGGAGGCAGAGTAACAGCTATAGGATTACCTCAGTGGACTGGGCTGTGTTCAAGGACTCATCTGTGGATTTGAATAATTACAGGATGGTTGTCTTGGACTTAATAAAAATAATTGTAGATGAGTGTGTCTCCACAAATTCATTCAGAGTCTTCCCCAACCAGAAGCCCAGGATGAACTATGTGATCCACAATTTGCCGAGCGCCAATTCAGAGGCATTCAAGTGTGGTTACTGGGAAAGTTACAAGAGGTCCAAGTATAATCTCTGGAAAGCCATCTCATGGGTGAAGTGGCAACTCTGGATTAAACCGGAATCAACGAAGGATGCTCAACAGTTATGGTAGGGCTTGAATACTAACACCTTTTATAAAATAAAATCAAACAACATAGGCAACAACAGGGCTTCGCTTCCCAATGAGCTGAATACCTTCTATGCTTGTTTTGTCAAACATGAAGGAACCATTGTGTGCTCCTGCAGCCCCCGATGATCCTGTGATTTATGTCTAAGGCTGACATGTGTGCAGCCTTCAAGAGAATGAACCCATGGAAAGCATATGGCCCAGATAGGGTATCTAGCCAAGTACTAAAGACCTGTGCTGATCAACTGGCTGGAGTGCTCACTGAGATCTTTAACCTCACGCTTCAGCAGTCTGAGGTACCCACCTGCTTTAAGCAGACTTCACTTATCCAGGTGTTTAAGAAGAACATGGTAACTGGCCTCATTGAATATCATACAGTGGCACTTACATCCACAGTGATGAAGCGTTTTGAGATGTTGGTGTTGAAACATATCAATTTCATGTTGTATATTGTATACATTTTTCTGATGTTAAATGGAACTGTTGAGCTATTGAACTCGTGCCTGAGAAGTGTCTTGGATCCACTCCAATTTGCCTACCAGTGCAACATCTCTGCAGTAGATACCATCTCATTGGTTCTTCACTTAACCCTGGAATATCTGGACAGCAAAGACACATACATCAGGATGTTCATTATCGACTACAGTTCTGTATTCAATACCATCTTCCTTCAAAGCTAATCAATAAGCTTCAAGAGCTTGGCCTCAGTACCTCCCCGTGCAAATGGATCCTCAATTTGCTCACTTGCAGACAGACCCCAGTCAGTTCAGATTCAACAGCATCTCCTCCACAATCTCGATCAGCACAGATGCACCGCAAGGCTGTGTGCTTAGCCCCCTAGTCTACTATTTTACACTTAAGACTGCGTGACTAGGAATTGCTCCAATGCCATATTCAAGTTTGCTAATGATAGCATTGTCTTAGGCTGAATCAAATGTGGTGACGAATCAGCATATAGGAGGGAGATTGAAAATCAGGCTGAGTGCTACCACAATAACAACCTCTTACTCAATACCAGCAAGACCGCGGAACTGATTACTGACTTCAGGAGGAGGAATCCAGAGGTCCATGAGCCATTCGTCATCAAAGGATCAGAGGTGGAGAGGGTCAGCAACTTTCAAATTCCTCAGTGTTATTATTTTGAAGTACCTGCCTTGGGCCCAGCACGTAAGTGCAATTGCAAAGAGAGCATGGCAGTGCCTCTACTTTCTTTGGAGTTTACAAAAATTTGGCATGACATCTAAAATTTGACAAACTTCTATTGATGTGTATAGGAGAGTATATTGACTGGCTGCATTACAGCAATGCCCTTGGATGGAAAATCCTACAAAAAATGGTGGATACGACCCAGTCTAGCTTTGATAATCTTCCTTGCTGTGCACTATACTCCCAGTTTTGGTGTCATGCACAAGTTTGCTGATTCATTTTGCCACGTTATTATCCACATCATTGATTACAGATGTCAAACAACAATAGAACCAACACTGGTCCCTGCGGCACACCACGAGTCACAGTAGTAGTAGATAGTCACAGAGGCAACTATCTACTATCACTCTGGTTTATACTGCAAAGCCAGTGTCTATTTCATCTTGAATGCCAAACAACTGAACCATCTTGCCCAACCTCCCATGCAGGACCTTGTCAAAAGCCTTGCTAAAGTTTATATGGACAATATTCATTGTCATGCCTTCATCAACTTTCGTTGAAATTCCTCCAAAAAGTTTATAAGATTGGTTAAGCATGGCTTACCATGCACAAAGCCATATTGACAATCCCTAATCAGTCCCTGTCCATCCAAGTACTTATTTATGCAATCCCTTAGAATACCCTCCAATAAATTTCCCACTACTGATGCAAGACTCACCGGCCTATAGTTTCATGGCTTATTGTTAGAGCCTTCCTTAAACAATGGAACAATTAGCTGGCTTTTCACCTGTGGCTAAGGATGTTTTAAATATCTCTGCTAGGGCCCCTGAAATTTCTGCATTAACTTTCCCCAGTGTCCAAGTGAACAGCTTGTCAGGTCCTGGGGACTTGGCCACCCTAATAAGTATCAAGACAGCAAATACATTCTCCTCTGTAATCTGTAGAGGATCCATGACCCCGCTGCTGCTTTGCCTCACTTCTATAGCCTCTGTGTCTCCCCAGTAAATACAGCTGCAAAAAAAATCTAAAATCTCCCCACCTCTTTTGGCTCCCTGCATAGATTACCACTATAATCTTCCAGAGGACTGATTTTGTCCTTGGCAATTCTTTTGCTCTTAGTATAAGTGTAGAAGTCCTTGGGATTCTCCTTCGCCTTATCTGATAGAGCAATCTCATGCCTTCTTTAAGCCCATTCACAAACAAGAAGGGTCTTGGCCTGAAACTTCATCTGTATTCTTTTCAATAGATGCTGCCTGGACTGCTGAGTTCCGCCAGCATTTTGTGTGTGTTGCCTTCCTTAAGGCCTCTTGATTTCCTTCTCAGGTGTTACCTTGCATTTCTTATACTACTCAAGCACCTCATTTGTTCCTGCCTGCCTATGGCTGTTGTGCACCTCCTTCTTTTTCTTAACCAGGGCCCTAATATCTCTCGAAAATCAAAGTTCCCGAAACTTGTTATCCTTGCCTTTCGTTATGACAGGAACATACAAGGTTTGTACTCTCCAAATTTCACTTTTGAAGGCCTCCCACTTACCAAATGCACCTTTGCCAGAAATTAACCTGTCCCGATCCACACCTGCCAGATCCTTTCTGATACCATCAAGTTTAGAATTTCAACCTGTGGAACAGATCCATCCTTTTTTCATAATTACCTTGAAACTAATGACATTATGATCACTAGATGCAAAGTGTTCCCTTATATAACTTCTGTGAGCTGCTGCGTCTCATTGCTCCACATTGCACCACATTGCACAGAGGGCGGTGGGGGGGGGGTAGAAACCCCGTTTACCTTTTCCGGGAAACCAGCTTTAAGCAACACTAAAAACATTTCTTTGCGGGACTTGCCAGATCCCCCACTCCCCGTCTGCTTATCCAACTTCTGCCCTGGCTACGCTCACCCTCATGTACATACTCTAAATCTTGTAATAGTTGAATCACTGTACTTATAGGATGACCATCAGCTGGTGCTATTAAAGACAGCAATATCCCTTTTGTTTGAAAAGCCTCTGACATAACCACATATCCTATCATTCCAGAAGTTAATTCATTATCCTCTGCTGGGCTACCACTAACGCAGTATAATTCTATGATAGGAGCACGCTAGTGTAGAACTTTAATTCCCTCCTCTACTGTACTTCATTCCACTTGTGGGGTTTTAAATTCTATTCTGTACACACTGGGTGATTCAGAAATAGCCTCTGCCATCCGATTTCTAAATGCACGGTGAACCCAAGAACACTACCTCACTTTTTGATTTCTGTTATTTTGCACTACTTATTTTAACTTAACTATTTAATAGACATTTATATATTTAATGTAGCTCAGTTTTTTTTCTTTATATTTATTTATCATGTATTTCATTGTACTGCTGCCATAAAGTTGACAAATTTCAAGACATATGCTGGTTATGACCTGGCTGGTGGCGTAGTGGCATCAGTGCCGGACTTCGGGACGAAAGGTCCTGAGTTCGAATCCAGCCGGCTCCCCTGCACGCTTTCCATCCGTGCTGGGTTACGAGCTGGTGATCTCTTTGGAAACTCACTTGGCAGAAGGCAACGGCAAACCACTGCTGTAACTTGCCTCGTACGCGGTTCCCCACTACGTCAGAGCGGCGTGGAGGGAAATCGTCCGCTAACCGGAGAAACTCCGGATGCGACGTACCTTTCCTTTCCTATGCCGGTTACATTAAATCTGATTCAGTTTAACCGCTGCGTTTACTCAATGCCATAGTGATGCATTATGCTCGGGGGAAGCAAACAGCATTCTCAAGGTGTTATTGATCACATGGTGGGATGATAAGCTCCTTAAAGCACCCATCTCTCTGTTAGATAGACTCACTCCGGTACCTCTCTCATCCTGTATTCTCAATAACCATGCAGCCAGAGACACCCCAGAATTTTGTCTGTACCTAACCCCTAAACTCGCTTAATTCCTTAGGGTTGAATTCCCTGATCTCTGTTGTTTCGAAGATGCCCATTGTTGCATCCCCCACATATTCCTGATCCTCCTCCTCCACATCCTGAGAGGAAGAAACCACTGGCCAATGACCCCACAGCGGGTGTGGGAATGAGTGATCACTGGCCTGCTCTGTACTGTTTCGGACATGCAAGGGAGAGTGCGATCATCTCGAGGATTAAACCGAGGGTTCCACTTTACTCCCTCTCCCTCATTTTCATCATCCAGCCAGAAATCCTCATCCTCCAGCCCCGCAGTAGAATCATCGCCCCGCCTCATCATGGCTTGTACCTTAACAGGGTTGGGCTGCCAACCTGCTCAGCACACAGCCGCTAAGTGTTGTAGCTTCAGTAATTGACAAGCTATCTTTATTTTCTTATCCTCTAACCTCGCAATTTAGTGACTCTCTCAGAATAACACAGCGCTGACTGAGATTTTCCAATTCATTCTTAAGACTCACTATCATTTTATACTGATATATTACAATCACTTTAAACAGCCAGAAAGCATCCAGCCAGGTATCCTTTCTCCTGAGAAAACCTAATGATTTAAGTATGGAAACAATGTGGTGTCCCATTTCAACCCCAGTGGAATCTAACTGGTCTGGCCAATCTACCAGCATCCCATAGCCCATCAGTAGGTTAGCAAAACTTCTAAAGCCCTCACAATTATCTGTCCACCCTGGGACTCTGCATCTCTCATACAGAGTGTCCACTCCTTTAAATAACCTTTTAAAGAAATGCATTGCTGCTCAAAAAGCCAGATCCTGCTTGCTGCGTCAAAGTGTAGCGTTGAATCATGTTCACTGGTTAGGTGAGTGAGACACAAAACACTGACTGCGAATAAGTACATTAATCATTTATTTACAGACAATAAAAATTCAACCACATATTCATGTTGCCCAAATTACAGAAACTACATAGCCGAATATTCAATATACGTACATTCAACAAACATACTTAGTTAAAGGTGCGCACAGAACATACCTTCCCAATGGTTATGTGCACTGCTTGCCTTAAAGGAAGATAGAGCAAGCCCGTTCTACGTGCTATTTTATACCTGGGACATTTGAAAATGGACCTGAGGTACTAACCACGAGGAAAAGAACCTGTAGTTTCTAAACTAACCAATCGCGACAAAGCAATTTTCAATGGGCAGAATAAACCATGACCCCCACAGGACACTCAGATCTCTTTTAAATCCCCAGCAGGTCACGCAGCAACTGTGGAAAAAGTACAGTTGACGGGTCTTAGCCTGAAATGTTGACTGTACTCCTTTCCATAGATGCTTGGCCTGCTGAGTTCCTCCAGCATTTGCAGATTTTCTGTTGTTTATATATGTGCTCTCTAGTTTTGGACTCCCCAACCTTGGGGCTAAGACTATGACTGTTCACCTTATCTATACCCCTCATGATTTTATAAACTTTTATGAGGCCACTTCTCATTCTCCTGCACGCCAAGATGTATGATCCAAGCTATCCTTATAACTCAGGCCCGCAATCTCTCACTCACTCCCAGCAAGACCGACGAGCCGATTATTGACTTTAGAAAGAGAAATTTGGAGGTCCATGAGCTAGTTCTCCTTCGGGGAGAGGTGGAGAGGGTCAGCAACTTTAAATTCTTTGGTGGTATCATTTCAGGAGATCTGTCCTTGGCTCAGCATGTAAGTGCAATTAAAAAAAAGTGCGGCATTGCCTCTACTTTGTTAGATGTTTGCAAAGATTTGGCATGACATCTAAAACTTTTACAAACCTATAGATATGTACTGGAAAGTATATTGACTGGTTGTAATCACAGGCTATTATAGAAATACCGATGCTCTTGAACAGAAAATCCTATAAAAAGTAGTGGACAGGCCCAGTCTATCATGCGTGAAGCCCTCCCCATATTGAGCACATCCACATGTGCACTGTTGCAGTAAAGCAGCATCCATCATCATGGACCCCCACCACCTGGGCCATGCTCTCTTCTTGCTGCTGCCATCAGGAAAAAGGTATAGGAACCTCAGGACCTACTCAACCATCAGGCTCTTGAACCGGAGGGAATAACTTGATACAACGTCACTCGTCACGTAATTGAACAGTTTTCAAAACCCATGAACTCTCTTTCAAGGACTCTTCATCTCATGTTCTCAATATTTATTACTTATTTTTGTTATTATTTTTCTCTTTTTGTTGTCTTTTGCACATTAGTTGTTTGTCCATTCTGTTGGGTGTGGCCTTTCATTGATTATATTGTGTTCCTTAGATTTACTGTGTAAGCCTGCAAGAAAGCGAATTTCAGAATTGTATATTCAGAAATGTATATATGTGCTCTGACAATAGATTTACTTAGAGCTTTGAACTTGTCCAGGCTGGACCCTCGTAAATCTGTTCTGCACCCTTTCCAGTTTGACAGTGTCTTCCTTAGAGACAATCTTTTCTGAGTCTGTCTCTTTTTGCTCAGTATCAAATCTATGTACAGTTCCCACTTGCTCATCTAGTCATTCATTATATTTATGCAGAACAATACACCAAGCATTGTTTTACAGTAGCCTCATATGGTTGTGGCTCTGCTACATTTTCTGGGGATTTTTTCAATTATATGATGGTGTTTGCAACTGTTGAGATTCTTCAACGGTTCATGAAGTTTTATTTATTTATTTAGTGATAAAATGAGGAATTGGCCCTTCTGGCCTTTTGAGCCATGCTGCCCCAGCAACCCCTGACAAACCTGATTAACCCTAACTTAATTATTGGTCAATTTACAAAGACCAGTTAGCCTATGCAGTATATCTTTGTGCTGTGGAAGGAAACCAGAGGACCTGGGGAAAACCCACACATTCCACAGAGTCCTTACAGCCAAAGCTGGAATTGAACTCGGAACTCTGGAATGCCTCCACCTGTAATAGCGTCGAGCTAACCGTGAAACTGCCATGGCGCCATGATTCCTGAAGTTCTCTGTCATTGCATGTATGGATCTGTGAGGTTGCTCTGTTCTTTGATTGTCACAACAAATTTAAGCATGTTAGCAACTGCCGTCACCAATTCTTTCAGTTCAGCTTGAAATCTTGTTGCCTTCACAAAGCATTCTTGGAGCTTGGTCACTTTACAGAAACTGAATCTACAGTTCATACTTCCTTACATTCCAGCAGCTTCAGAATCATGGGTTATAACTGTTACAGTTGATTTAATGTAACCTTTTATAACAATATACCGTATGTTTTCTACCCAAATGCCATGCTTTACTTACTGCCCAGTTAGCTATAGATAAATATGATTTTCTATTTACTTATGGCACTGCAGATACGCATACCCAAATCTGCACCAGCCATTTATACATATAGATGTTTCTAAAGTAACATGGTGTGTAATTTTTCAGAATGGAATAACTTGTGATATTTTTGGACAGAGCCAAAATCAGTGAACTTACAACAGAAGTTAGCAAGTTACAAAAGGAAATCGATACATTTAACCAAGAAAATTCTGTCTATCTGTCATATGAAAAGAGGTGAGAATTTAATTTCTGCCTGTGTACGAATAGTAGATATTAAATAAGTAGGTGTGGACTTTGAGTTGTTTTTACATACTTTCATATTTTCAACAGAGCTGAAGCATTGGCTATAGAAATTAAAGATTTACAAGGCCAGTTGGCAGATTACAATATGGTGAGTGGATAAACTTGTTGAGAAATTCATAGTGATCTGTTATATTTAAACTGTTGAAGTTATTTTAAGTGTGTTGTATAAAGTGTAGCAAGCAGATGATTTTTCATGTTTCCATGACAATAATTATGTAATTTTAGCTTCTGCTCTTTAACAACATTCTTGCCTTTGAGCTAAAGGGTCTTGGGTTAAAGCTCTGAACCTGAAATGAACCTAGGCTGACATGATGCGATAGTAGCAAGCAAGTACTGCAAAGTTAAGGATATTGAGAGTTGTGGACACTCTCAGTAAATCCCTGAAACTTGGCCCCATGGACTCTCTACACTTCTTGCAAAAGCAGGTACCCAGGCCATTCTCCTTTCTCCCCCTCTCAGCCCACAGAAGATAAAAAAGCCTGAAAGCAAGTATCACCAGGCTCAAGAGTAGCTTCTGTCTCACTGTTATAATACTGCAGAGCAGTTCCCTAGTACAATAAGCCAATCTATTGCTCTCACAAACTACATCATTGTGACCTTGCACATTATCTGCACTGCAGTCTATTATTGTTTTATCTTGAATGACCTTGCACTGTTGTAATGAATTGATCAAAAGGGAAGGTATGCAAGGCATATTCTTTGCTGTTCTCTGGTGTAGGTGACAATAATAAACCAAATTATCAATTATTATGCTGAGAGGTTTGTTTGACTTGTCAAGTGACTGAAAAATCCCATTTGGAGGGAATCCTTCCAAAGTCTAATATTTATCATTTTACCAATATTAGTAAGCAACAGATGATCTGATTATTATTACAGCTCTTTATAGGAACTCTGTATGCACTAATTTGCTGCTTATCTTATAAATTTCTGTTTATGATTTTTATGGTGTTAAAGTGTTTTGAAATTGACTTCGGTGGTAAAGACACCATGAAAATGAAAGTTTATTCTTTCCTGACATCTTCTGTCTATGTTTTGTGCTTATGCTTTAGCTTGTGGATAAACTGAATACCAATACTGATATGGAAGAAGTTATGAATGACTATAACATGGTAAGTAATTTAATTTCTGGCATAAAAAGACCATCTTTTTAAAATAATACACACACACACACAAAATGCAGGAAGGACTCAGTAGATAAGGCAGCATTTATGGAAAGGAATAAAGAGTCGACGTTTCAGGTCAAGAATTCATCAGCACTGAACAGGAAGGGGGAAGAAACCAGAATAAGAAGGTTGCGGGGGGTAGGGGGAGAGGTGAAACAATACAAGTTAGTTAGCTGGGAGGTGATAGGTGGAAAAAGGCTGAAGAAGAAGGAATCTGATTGAAGAGGATAGTGATCCATGGGAGAAGGGGAAGGAGGAGTGTCACCAGAAGCAGGCTACAGGCAGGTAAGGAGAAGAGAAGGGGTAGGAGGGAAGACAGGGTGGGAGATGGAAAAAGGGAGAAGGGGGAGAAAGAGAAATTACCAGAAGTTAGAGAAATTGATTCATGCTACCAGGTTGGAGACTACCCAGATGGAATATGAAGTGTTGCTCCTCCAACTTGAGAGTGTCATCATCGTGGCAGTAGAGGAGGCATGTATTGACATGTCAGAATAGGATGGGCGGTGGAATTAAAATGGTTGGCCACCAGGAAATCATGCTTGTTGCAGACAAACTGAAGGTGGTCCCCCAATGTATGTTAGGTCTCACCAATGTAGAGGAGGCCATACTGGGAGTACTTGATATGGTAGATTACCCCAACAGACTTGCAGATGAAGTTAAAAACACAAACACGAGGAATTCTGCAGGTGCTGGAAATTCAAGCAACACACATCAAAGTTGCTGGTGAACGCAGCAGGCCAGGCAGCATCTATAGGAAGAGGTACAGTCGACATTTCAGGCCGAGACCCTTCGTCAGGACTAACTGAAGGAAGAGCTAGTAAGCTGGAAGAATTGGATCAGCCCATGATTGAATGGCAGAGCAGACTGAATGGGCCGAATGGCCTATTTCTGCTCCTATATCTTATGGTCTTATGATCTTATTTATTTAGACATACAGCACGGAACAGTCTCTTCTGGCCCAATGAGCCACAAGCCCAACAACCCACCTGTTTAACACTAGCCTAATCGTATGACAATTGACGATGACCAATTAACCTACTAATCGTTGTATCTTTGGACTGTGGAAGGAAACTGGAGTGCCCAGAGGAAATTCACGTGCTTACAGGAAGAACATACGAAGTTTCTTACAGAAGATGCCAATGTTGAACTGTGCACTCCAAAGCCCCAAACTGTAGTAGCATCCTGCTAGTCGCTACGCTACCGTGATGCCTGAGTTATTCTTCATGAGAGATAACGCCACCTCATTCCTAATCTTATAATGCATTAACATATGTACGTGCTCTACAGAGATCTCAGTATCATCTATATTCTTGGTGAATACTGAACACAATATATTCATTTAGGATAACTTTGAGTGGTCCTACTCTGTCCCTAGTTATCCTCATATTCTTGATGTGTGTATAGAATTCCCTGGGATTCTCTTTATTCTTATTTTCCAAGGATTTTTCATGGTCCTATTGACATTTCAGTTCCATTAGCATATGATATAGAATAATATAGCACTGGACATGCCATTTGGCCTATGATGTTGTGCTAGTCTTAGTGCCTATTTATACACTAAATGTCCTCTTCCCTTGTATCATCCCTATCCTTCCATTCCCTTCATGTTAATGGTTCTATCAAAAAGCCTCCTAAATTCCACCAAACTGCTGTCATTATTACCTGTGGGGCCCATTCCAGGCATTGACCATTCTGAGTATAAATACTTGCCCATCACATCACTTTAAAATTTCCCCACTTAACCTTAAAAGCATTTGTGATTTCAATCCTAGGGAAAAATCCTCATTGTCTACTATATCTATGCCACTCATAATTTTAGAACCTTCCACCAGATCTCCCCTCAGGCTCTGAGGAGAACAACCCAAGTTCGTCTAACCTTTATTGTTTAGACTCTCTAATCTGGGCAGCATCCTGGCAAATCTCTTCTACACCTTTACCCAATCTCCAAATCCTTCCTGTAACTGAGTAACCAGAATTGCATGTAGTATTCCAAGTGCTGTCTGACTGAAGTTTTACGTAGCAGCAGCATGAATTCCTTATTCTTCTATTCAACAGTCCTATAAATGAAGGCAGGCATCCTATACAGGTGTCCCTTGCTTTTCGAACGTTTGCTTTACGAAACCTCGCTGTTACGAAAGACCTACATTAGTTCCCTGTTTTCGCTAACATAAGGTGTTTTCACTGTTACGAAAAAGGCAACACACGAAAAAAGCAGCGCGCGATAAAAGGCAGTGCGCCGGGCGCCCCGAGCAGTCAAGTTCCTCCCCCGGATTCGGAACTGCATTCTAGCCGGCATTGCTTAAACACGTGCCTGTGAGCAGCCGTTAGCAAGATGAGTTCTAAGGTATCGGAAAAGCCTAAAAGAGCTCGGAAAGGTGTTACACTTAGCGTAAAACTAGACATAGTTAAGTGTTTCGATCATGGTGAACGAAGTAAGGACAAAGTGAGTTTAGCTTGTGGAAGTTGGTGAAGATGATGTTGAAGAGGTTTTGGCATCCCATGACCAAGAACTGATAGATGAAGAGCTGAAGCAATTGGAAGAGGAAAGGATAACAATTGAAACCGAATACAGTAGTGAACGGACCAAAAGTGACGTCGTCCAGGAACTGAACGTGAAGCAACTACATGAGATGATAGAAAAATGCGCGGGGCTAGCAGTCAAGCATACTGTCGTTTTTCAAGCCTTCCACATCAGCCACAGCAGACGATGAACCTCGACCTTCGACATCGAGGCAGGCAGACATAGAAGAAGATGACCTGGCTGCCCTGATGGAAACAGACGACGATGAGATGACATCCCAGTGTCCCACCACCCCAACCCCCAGGCACGGACAGATACCGATTCGCGGAGAATGCTGCGGTAGCTGGGGCGCACCAAACACATCTTTGAGAAAAAAACCAAAATAAACATGCTAGTTAATTAGGTGCCACCTGGCATGTAATTAATTAGCTTGTTTATTTCGGCTTTTTTCTTAAAGATGTGCTGGGTGCGTTCTGGCCACCGCTGTACCACTGCATTCTTTGTGGATCGGTATCTGTTCACTGCCAGTGAGTTGGGGACCACTGCACCACCCCAACCTCCGACGACTCAGCCTAACACACCATCATCAGTGTGCTTGGTGCTGACTTCCTAATTCCGGTAAGTGATACTACACTGTACATACATTATTTCTACTTTATATAGGCTGTATATTTTTATGTGTTATTTGGTATGATTTGGCAACTTCATTGCTTACAGGTTACTGGAGAGAGTGTTTCTGCTGAGAGCGCTTCTGCGAGATTTTTGCTACTGAGAACAGTGCGGCGATGATTGTAGAAAAGTATTTCTACTTTATACAGGCTGTGTATTTATCAGATCATTCCTGCTTTTACTATATGTTACTGTTATTTTAGGTTTTATGTGTTATTTGGTATGAGTTGGTAGGTTATTTTTTGGGTCTGCGAATGCGCACAAATTTTTCCCATATAAATAAATGGTAATTGCTTCTTCACTTTACGACATTCCGGCTTACGAACCATTTCATAGGAATGCTCTACCTTTGGATGCGGGGGGGGGGGGGGGAACCTATATATCTTTTTTACCACCCTATCCTTGTCCGTATTTACTTTCAGTGAACTAAGGACGTGGACTCAAGCTCCCTCTATACTTCAATGCTATTAAGGAGTAAACCATTAACTGTGTAATTTCTCCTTCTATTTGAGGCTCTCAAATTCTCACAGTTTACACTTGCCCAGATTAAACTCCATTTGCCACTTTCCTGCCCAGATCTATAACTGTTCTATATAGAACATGGAACAGTACAGACCCTTTGTGCCATGATGCTGTGCCGCCCTTTTAACCTACTTAAAGATACATATGCAGGTTTCTCCCGCAATCCAAAGGTAGAGCGTTCCTATGAAATGGTTCGTAAGCCAGAATGTCATAAAACGAAGAAGAAATTACCATTTATTTATATGGTTAAAATTTGTGAGTGTTCGCAGACCCAAAAATAACCTACCAAATCATGCCAAATAACACATAAAACCTAAAATAACAGTAACATATAGTAAAAGCAGGAATGATATGATAAATACACAGCCTATATAAAGTAGAAATACTCTTCTACAATCATTGCCTGCACTGTTCTCCGTAGCGAAAATCTCACGCAAGCGCTGTCGGCAGAAACACGGTGCAAGTGCTCTCGGCAGAAATACTCTCTCCAGTAACCTTTCAGCTATGAAGCTGCCAAATCATACCAAATAACACATAAAAATGCACAGCCTATATAAAGTAGAAATAATGTATGTACAGTGTAGTATCACTTACGGGAATCAGGAAGACAGCGCCGAGCACACTGATGATGGTGTGTTAGGCTGAGTCGTCGGAAGTTGGGGTGGTGCAGTGGCTCCCACCCTCTGAGCAGTGAACTGATACCGATCCACGAAGCATGCAGGGGTACAGCAGTACCTAATTAATTAGCTTGTTTATTTCACGGCACCTAATTAATTAGCTTGTTTATTTCGCGGCACCTAATTAATTAGCTTGTTTATTTCGCGGCACCTAATTAATTAGCTTGTTAATTTCGGCTTTTTTTCTTAAAGATGTGCTGGGTGCATCCCGGCTACCGCTGCATTCTTCGCGGATCGGTATCTGTCTGCGGCCCGGGGGTTGGGGTGGTGGGGCACTGCGGTGTCATCTCGTTGTCTGTTTCCATCAGGGCAGGCAGGTCACCTTCTTCTATGTCTGCCTGCCTCGCTGTCGAAGGTCGAGGGTCGTCGTCTGCTGTGGCTGATGTGGAAGGCTTGCTTAGCCTTGCCCGTTTTTCTATCATACAGTTCTTTGCAAGGACTCAAACCATCTTGCAAATATGCCCTAAACCGACGTACCCTTTCAAAATTAAAGTCGTACTTTATCATTGCAGCGAAAATCTCATGTAGTTGCTTCACGTTCAGTTCCTGGACGACTTCACTTTCGGTCCGTTTGCTACTGCATTCGGTTTCGATTGTTATCCTTTCCTCTTCCAATTGCATCAGCTCTTCATCTATCAGTTCTTGGTCATGGGATGCCAAAACCTCTTCAACATCATCTTCGTCAACTTCCACAAGCCAAACTCACTTTGTCCTTACTTTGTTCACCACGATCGAAATGCTTAATTATGTCTAGTTTTACGCTAAGTGTAACACCTTTCCGAGCTCTTTTAGGCTTTTCCGATACCTTAGTATTCATCTTGCTAACGGCTGCTCATAGGCACGTGTTTAAGCAATGCCGGCGAGAATGCAGTTCCGGGGGAGGAGCTTGGCTGCCTTTTTTCGTAACAGTGAAAACACCTTCTGTTAGCGAAAACAGGTAACTAATGTAGGTCTTTTGTAACAGTGAGGTTTCATAAAGCGAACGTTCGAAAAGCGGGGGACACCTGTAATCCTTTCCTCCTACAGTGCCTTGAAAAAGTATTCAGCCCCCACAAATGTTTTCACATGTTACTGTCTCATTTTCTAAATTTAAAATATATCGAAGTAGGGTTTTTGTGCATCATATCAAATCGAAAGAAAAATTCCAAAACCTGTGAACAATTTACTAAAAAGTTTAAAAATTATGAGACTGAAAATGTATTCGTCCCCTTTGCATTTACTCTGCTAACTTTCCTCAGCTGCAATACTGTATACAGTATTACCATACCAAATCACCCAATTTGTTAATGTAGAAAATTGGAGGATCATCTTTTTTCCGTGAATTCGTAAGAATAAGTACCTCCTCTCTCTATAAACTCCAACAGTATAGTAGATTTTCAACAGACCAGACCAAAATGCAGACAAAGGAACATTCAAGTCAGGGAGATGGTAATAGAGAAGCACAAATTTGAAGAAGGATACAAGAACATCTCAAAGCTCAGTGCAGTCCATCATGAAAAAGTGAAAAAAATATTAAACCACAGCTTAATATTAATCCCTACTGTAAAGTATGATGAGATAGCATCATGCTCTGGGGATGATTTTCAACAGCAGGGACTGGAAATATTGTCATGAATGATGGGGAAATGAATGTTGCTAAATACAGAGAAATCCTGGATAAAAACCAGCTAGCCTTTGCCAGAAAGCTTAAACTGGGGAGGAAATTTGTCTTTCAGCAGGACAGCAACCAAAGCACACAGCCAGAGCAACCATGGAGTGGTTTCAGATGAAGAAAATTGATGTCTTTGAGTGATCCAGTCAGAGTCCTAACCTTAACCCGGCAAACATCTCTGGCAAGACATCAAGACTGTTATCCACCACTGCTCCCCAACTAACTTGGCACAGCTTTAGCAATTTTGCAAGGAGGGTTGGGCAAATCTTGCTGCCATCATGTTGTGCAAAGCTAATAGAGACTTATCCAAAAAGACTACTAGCTGTAATAGCTGCAAGAAGTGGTTCAACTAAGTATTGAGCAAAGGGGGGATGGATACTTTTGAACTACTGACATTTCAGTTCCTGATTTTTTTATTTTTCATACTTTTCCAATTTTTGGGCTCAGTACTATTGGGGGAGGGGAAGAAGCATGTGATTTAAAAATAAAAATTCTCAGTTAATTTGATCAAACTCCCTGGTTGTAACATTCATTTATGTGAACAAACGGTTGGAGGCTAAATGCTTTTACAAGGCACTGTACATAGTCCTTTATTTTTCTGTCATCCCTAATGTACAGTTTGTGCTTCTACTACCACCCCTGATAGTACACATAGTAATTTGTATAAAATACTAATCTCTGACTTCCCCAGTACACTTTCCTCCAATCACCTTAAAATTAGCCATTTTCTCCCTAGGAGTAACTCTCTAGATATCCATTGATCTATGTACACATCTGTCAAGTCATCTCTCATTGTCCTTCACTCCAGAGAGAAAAGCCGTAGCTAACTCAATGTATCCTAATAAGACATGTTATTTAGTTCAGGCAGCGTTCTGGTGAGTCTCCTCTGTGCCTTCTTTAACACTTCCTCACCCTTCCCATAAAGAGGCGACAAGAACTGAACACAATATTCTAACTGTTGCCTAAATCAGGCTCTTGAATTCAAATCCCTGACTAATGAAGACCAACATTCCATACACCTTCTAACAACCCAATCAACTTGTGTGGCAACTTCAAGGAAGCTATAGATGTGGACCCAAGATCCCTTTGTACATCCACACTGCTATGAATCCTGCTATTATCCCTGTAATCTGCTTTTAAATTCGATCTTCCAAAGTGAATTACTTCTCACTTTTCCATATCAAACTCCATCTGCCAGCATAGCACTGCATCCTATCAATATCTCATTGTAACCTATGACGTCCTTAGAGTCATAGAAAACGACACACAGAAACAGGCCTTTCGGTCCAACCAGTCCATTTAGCCATTTAATTGTCTAGTCCCATTGTCCTGCCCCCAGACCATGGCCCTCCATACCTCCCCATTCATGTACCTATCCAAATTTCTTTTAAATGTTGAAATTGAATTCACATTCAGCATTTATGCTGGCAGCTCGTTCCACACTCACTATCCTCTGAGTGAAGACATTTCCTGTCATGTTCCCCTTAGACATTTCACCTTTTACCCTTAACCCAGTGGATTTACTTGATCCCTACTGCTTATGCCTGACATTGTCATATTGTACAGGAAAAAGACCCTTCAGTCCATACGTGTCTGTGCTAACCCAGTAGTTGGTCCCTATCTACCTAAATTCTTGTCATCCATATAGCTGCATACATAGTTTTTTTAAATGTGGCTCAGAAATGAAGGAGGGAGAGGAGGAGTTCAGTAATGATAGTAGTTTCATAGAGGAGCAGATAGGAGATTCTGTGAATACGAAAAAGAAAGTATTTTGCCTCCAAGGTGCCAGGGTCAGGAATGTCTCGGATCAGGTCCACAGCATTCTAAAATGGAAGGGCGAGTAGCGAGAAGTCATGGTACTTATTGGCAGTAAAGACATAGGTAAGAAAAGAGAGGAGGTCCTGTAGAGAGAGTAGAGGCAGTTAGGTAGAAAGCTGACAATCAGGACCTCCAGGGTGGTAATCTCTGGATTGCTGCCTGTGCCACGTGCCATTGTGGCTAAGAAAAGAATAACTTGACAGATGAATTTGTGGCTGAGATTTGGTGCAAGAGAGCAGGGTTCAAATTTCTGGATCATTGGGATCTCTACTGGGGAGGGTATGACCTGTGCAATAGGGATGGGTTACATCTGAACCCAAGTGGGACCAGTATCCTTTTGGGCAGGTTTGCTTCAGCTGCTGAGGAGAGTTTAAACTAATTTGGTAGGGGGATGGGAACTGGAGTGATAGGACTGAAAATGGGGAAATTGATGTACAGGTAGATGCCGTGTGTATTGAGACTGTGAGGATGGATGGGCAGTTAATAGGGCAAAATTGCAGTTAATGGGATGAATTGAAGTGTTACTTGAGGGCAACATCGAAAAGGGTGATGAATACAGGACTGAAGATGTTATATTTGAATGCACGGTTAGAGATTGGGGGTGTTAAGACATTGTGGGGATTACTGAGTTGTGGTTGAAAGAAAATCATAGTTGGGAGCTTAACATCCAAGAATATACATTGTATTGAAAGGACAGGCAGGTAGGTCGAGGGATGAGGTGGCTCTGTAGGTAAAAAATGAAATCAAATCCTTACAAAGAGGTGACATAGGATTAGAAGATGTAGCATCCTTATGGGTATAACTAATAAACTGCGAAGGTATAAAGGGTCTGATGGAAGTTATTATATAGGCTTCCAAATAGTAGTAAGGATGTGGGGTACAAGTAACAAAAGGAGATAGAAAAGGCATGTAAAAAGGACAATGCTATGACAGTGGTGGAGAATTACAGTATACAAGCAGATTGGGAAAATCATGTTTGTGCTGGATCCCAAGAGAGGTAATTTGTAGCATGCCTACAAAAACGATTTTGAGAATAGCTTGTAGTTGAGTCCACTAAGGGAAGGGCAATTCTGGATTAGATATTGAGTTGTAAATCAGATTTGATTACGAAGTTTAAGGTAACCCTTAAGAGGCAGTGATCACAGTATGATATAATTCATCCTGCATTTTAAGAGGGAGAAGATAAAGTCAGATGTATCAGTATTATAGTGGAGTGAAAAGAATTACAGAAGCATAAGAGAGGAGCAAGCCAAAGTTGATTAGAAGGGGACACTAGCAGGGATGACGGCAGAGCAGCAATGTTTCTGGGAGCAATTTGCAAGGCACACGATAAGTAAGGGGAGGATGAGGCAACGGTGGCTGACAGGGAAGTCAAAGGTAGCATAAAAGGAACTGAGTGTGCATGTAATATAGCAAAACATAGTGGGAAGTTTGAGGACTGGGAAGTTTTTAAAAAAACAACAGAAGGCAACTAAAAAAGCCATAAGGTGAGATAAGATTAAATATGAAGCTAAGCTAGCCAATAATATAAAAGATTTTTCCAAGAGTTTTTTTTTTCAAATATATAAAGAGTAAAAGAGATGAGAGTGGATATCTGACTGCTGGAAAATGATGCTGGAGAGGAAGTAATGGAGGATAAAGAAATGGTGGATGAACTTAATAAGTGTTTTGTGTCAGTTTTCACTGTGGAAGACACTAGCAGTATACAACAGCAGCAAATTTGAGAGTGTCAGAGGGCAGGTTGCTATTGCTAAGGAGAAAGTGGTTCAGGAAATTGACAGGTCTGAAGGTAGATAAGTCACCTGTACCCAGGGGTGCAGTGGTAGCCAGAGCGCACACAGCACATCTTTAAGAAAAAAGCCGAAATAAACAAGCTAATTAATTAGGTGCCGCCCAGCATGTAAATGTCGGCCCAGATCAGAGGCAATTGCCGATTTCACTTGCTCTATGTGATGTTCACTTCTCTTTCCAGGGTGCTGGAGCCTTTAGCTGTTCCATTGTTTGGTCAATTTAAACGCCAGCCCAGACAGGTTGAAAAGACAGGGCTGTCAGGATCGAGGTGACATGTTGAATCTACACAAACTTCTAATAAAATATAGGCGCTGCCGTGCTTTCTTTGTAATGACAGTTATGTGCTGGTCCCAGGACAGATCCTCTGACACTTTTCAGAGAGAGAAACGTCGATCCTTCATGCTGAAGAATTTAAAGTTATTGACCCTCTCCACCTCAGTTCCTCTAATGAAGACTGGCTTCTGGGTGGCACCTAATTAATTAGCTTGTTTATTTGGGCTTTTTTCTTAAGGATGTGCTGGGTGCGCCGTGAGAATAAATGGAGCCTTTTCTGATTGGCTGCGGGTGTTCCACAGGGGTCGATGTTGGGACCACTTCTTTTCACTTTATGTATCAATGATTTGGATGATGGAATTGATGCCTTTGTGGCCAAATTTGTGTTCAATACGAAGATAGGTGGTGTGGCAGGTAGTGTTGAGGGAGCTGGTAGTCTGCAGATGGACTTCGACAGATTGGGAGAATGAGCAAAGAAATGGGAGAGAGATATTCAGTAGTGTAGGGAAGTACATAGTCATGCTTTTTGGTAGAAGAAATAAAAACATATTATTTTCTAACGAGGAGAAAATTCAAAAATCAGAGGTGCAAAGGGACTTGGGAGTCCTTTTGCAGGGTTCCCTAAAGGCTCTAAGATCAGACAATACAGCCTTAGGATAGAGGGATGTCCATTTAGAACAGAGTTGAGGAGGAATTCCTTTAGCCAAAAGGGTGAATCTGCGAAATTTGTTGCCACAGACAGCTGTGGAGGCCAAGGCATTCCAGTGAATACAGGTGCAGAGCCATCAAATGCTCTTCATATGACAAACAGTTCAATCCAGGAATCACTTTCGTGAACCTCCTTGGAATCTTTTCCAATGTCAGCCCATCCTTTCTTAGATAAGGGGCCCAAAGCTGCTCAGAATACTCTAGGTGAGGCCTCCCAGTGCTTTATAAAGCCTCAACATTACATCCTTGCTTTTATATTCTGGACCTCTTGAAATAAATGTAAACATTACATTTGCCTCCCTCACCACCAACTCAATCTGCAAATTAACCTTTAGTCTATCCTGCACAAGGACTCCCAACTCTCATTGCACCTCAGATTTTGAATTTTCTCTCCATTTAGAAAGTAGCCTGTCCTTTTATGTCTTCTACCAAAGTGCATGACCATACACTTCGTGAAACTGTATTCCTAATAAAGGCATCCGTTAGTCTTGCAAGACCATGGATCTGCGCCTGGAAAGTCTTCACTCTCCAGGGCGCCAGCCTGGGCAAGGTTGTATGGAAGACCAGCAGTTGCCCATGCTGCAAGTCTCCCCTCTCCATGACACCGATGTTGTCCAAGGGAAGGGCATTAGGACCCATACAGCTTGGCACCAGTGTCGTCGCAGAGCAATGTGCGATTAAGTGCCTTGCTGAAGGACACAACACCTTGCCTCGGCTGGGGCTCAAACTCACGACCTTCAGTTCACTAGTCCAATACCTTAACCACTTGGACACATGACACTATATTCCATCTGCCACTTAATTGCCCATTCTCGTCATCTGTCTAGATCCTTCTGAAGCCTCTCTATTTCATCAAAACTATCTGCCCCTTCAACTTGATTGAGTTTTTTGATGAGGTGACCACGAAACTCAATGAAGGCAAAGTTTACATATGGTTAATATGGAATTCATTAAGGCCATAAGGTTCCATATGGTAGGGTGCTCTGTAAGGTTAGATCGCATGTAATCCAGGTGGAACTGGATACTTTGATACACAGTTTGCTTGATGGTAGAAAGTTGCAGGTGATGGTGGAAGGTTGTTTCTTGGACTGGAGGCCCGTGACTACTGGTGTTCCTCAGTGGTCAAGGCTGGGCTCATTGTTGTGTGTTATCTATATCAACAGTTTGGATAAGAATGTTCAAGGCATGGTTAGTAAGCTTAAAGATGACAGCAAAATAGGTGGAGTATTAAACAATTTAAAAAATCATCAAGAATTACAGGGGATATTGACTAGCTGAATAATTGGGCCGAGGAACGGCAAATGGAGTTTAATTTGGATAAGTGCAAGATGTTGTATTTTGGAAATCAAATCCAGATAGGACCTTCACAGTGAACGGCAGTGTGAGGGGTGTTGTAGAACTGAGGGACCTTGGAATACAAGTATATGGTCCAATAAAAGTGGAATTATAGGTAGACAGGATTCTGAAAGAAGGCTTTTGCCATACTAACCTTCATAATATAGGACATTACGTATAGAAGTTGTGAGGTCATAGTGTGGTTGTACAGGACTCTGGTGAGTTCGCACTTGGACTATCATATTCAGTTTGGAAAAGATGCACAAGGGTGCTGCCAGGACCTTGGTTATAGAGAGAGGTTGAAAAAGCTAGGACTTTACTCTTTAAAGTGTTGAAGACCGAAAAGTGTCTCCACTGAGTTGTGTAACATCATGAGGAACATAGATAGGGTGAATGTACTCTGTTTTTTCCCCAGGGTTGGGGAATAAGGGACTAGAGGGCATAGATTTAAGGTGAGAAGAGAAAGATTTAATATAAACTTAAAGAGGGTGGTATCTATGTGGAATGAGCTATCAGAGAAAGTGTTTAAGGCAGATACAATAACAACATCTTAAGTGACAGTTGGAGAGATACATCGGTTGGAATAGTTTAAAGATTATGGGCCAAATGCCGGCAAATGGGACTAGCTTGGATGGGACATCTTAGTTAGCGTGGCAAGTTGGGGCATGTGGTATAGTTCCCCAACTCTATGACCTCAGGCCACTTGCCATCCCCTAGAGAATATTCTGCAACTGTTTTGAGATATCCTTGACTATGGCACCAAGAAAGCAAAGGTCTTTCCATGGCAATAGTTCATGGCAACAGAATCTTTAGTCTGCCCCCTGGATTCTCAAGTCTCCTATCACTATAGATCTTTTTATTTTCACCCAGCCTTGCTATGCATCAGAGCCAGTCATTGTGCCACAGACCTGGCTACTGCTATCCTATGAAAGACCGTCGACCTCATCCAACTATATTCAAAATTATGAGGTGGAGGCTTCAGATGAATCCTGCACTCTCTACCTTTCATGTGGTCACATGTTGTTTGCACATTAAGTATGACGACTATTGACTGAAACTACCTTCAACAATAATGATTGGTTAGGCACAAAAAGAATCTGTATTAACTGGCAATTACCTTTATTCAGCTAATGGTTAACAATATGCGTGCAATTCATGCAAGACTAAATATCTGTGCGTACACCCACTGGGTTTCTCTGGCAATCACTGAACAGTACCAAGAAATAGAGAAGGTAATCCCGAAATGAATAGGAGTTTACACTGGCTAGGCTTCCCTCTTGATCGCAACGTAAGCTCTTCTACTCCTGATATTCTCCATTCTCATCCTTGTTCTTGTCAGGTCGAACTGTTTTGATTTTGTTGGTTCAGGCTTACCTGGCTAGCCTGTGTCGGCTTCTCATTGGATCTTCTCCAAGGCTATAATAAGCATTATTTTATTGCTCTTCCACCAGACTTGTGCCTCATGCTAGTTTCCTTGTTCAGCCTGAGTGGAACTAGTTCAAACCAGTTTAGCCCTGGTCAGCCATAAGCCTGCTATTTCTGCCTAATCAAATAAACAGTTCCAGTTTATCTGGAAATGTCCCCTGCTTTACCAATTGTTGGTAGCGACCTCATTGTAGCCACTTCCACTTGCTTGGATCATGAAACAGGTCACAAAATGGTGCTCACAAGAACAGACTCGCAACATGGCAGCCTCCATTCCTTTGACCACATGGCAAGAACAGAGACATTTTGCTTGTCTGCTTCCGTGGTTCTTGACTCATTGCAGTTAGCTGTTTTCTAGATTTTACTTCCCCTTATGGCTAACACCATCATACGAAAGCTCCTGTGTAAGTTCAGCTTCTGCTTCAGCCAGGATCTGTAGTTCGATGGATGCGCATTGCACAGATACAGTCACCTTGCACACTGGAACTCAAGCATTCTGTAAAAGGAACATATGTCTTTGCAAAAATTTTCTCGAAATTTTCTCTCAAACCTGAATTCTTGTCCCTATACTTTTATTAATGCTTTGAAATATTCTCAAAATCCAAATTTCAAATAAACTTTCACCATCCCATCAAGTAACAAGCAAGTTAATGTATCAGTGAAACAAATATTCTCAGTACTAAAGATATTTTGAATGTTATTGCTTCAATTTATTATAGTCCATTTAAAATAATTGCAGTAGAAGTGCCACGGTGGCGGTAATGGAGATTTTAATAGGCTGTAGCTGATTGCTTTGAAATTTTATTGTTTTAGCTCAGAGCACAAAATGATCGCGAAGCCCAGAACATGGATGTAATCTTTACAGAGCGACGTGAGTAAGTAGTGGTATAACTATATTTTGTTCAGAATACCTATGAAGCAATGTTACACATCAAATACCCTTTGTCATAACTGAAATGCACATGGAGAAGTTTCTGGTCCTGCAAGGGGAAGGTGTGGAATATCTCAGACTGGATGCCCATGGGAATGTTGCAAATAACAACAAGAGTAGGTTATAGATGATAATCAGGAAATTGCACGCCCCTAAAATGTGTTTGTTTATCATTTTATTATTACTTATAATTTCAAATGGTTTTACTGTAATGCAGTTTTTGCATAGTGTTTAATTTTAATATTTATTTTTGTTTGATAATGTCGTCACCAATTAACTGGACTCGGAAAACTCATGCTCATTTCTCAATCATGCTTACTTTACTGGTGCACAAGGAGAATAGCATGGCCAGTGTCACCACACTGACAGAGAAATACCATTTTTATACAGAAATGATTTGGAATTATGGATATCAGCTGTTTGGTAAACTGTCTATGTTTGAATTCCTTACTTCCAAGATCAATTACTATTCACAGTACAGGTGTTAAAAGTCAGTGGAAACTACAAGCTGACAACCAATGTCATTTTGAAGTTAGGAAAACGATTGTTCCTTAGTTGGTGCATGTATTCACATCTTTCCATTTCATTTTTATCTTGTCTCCAGTGGGTGGAAATGGCTGCAGCAATTTGCTTTGTAAAGGGAAACTATGCTCTTCCTTACCTGTGCTACCTGCATTCTTATTTGCAATGTATCTTTGCCTGGGCACTATGTTAACTCTTGCAAACTCCACAGGAATGTGGGAGTTAGTTGCAACGTTCAAATTAATTTGTCAAAACATTGAAATTTTGTTTTGTCGTCTCATAGACACATAACCAGGTCTAGGTATACAACTCCCTCAATGCAGTCGTTTCACTCTATCTCACTCAGCCTTAGGTTCCTCGCTTGTTTGTGCAACTACCACTTAGCAATGGTCTTGAACCTTTCTTTCCCAGGTTCCTCTGCCAGCAACCTTTCAGATGGAGTTTGAATCAGGCAAGTGTGAGGGTACAGCTCACTGCCGGTCAAGAGGTCCCTGGTTAAAATCCAGTTGTCCCCTTCAAAGTTTATAGTTGACATGGTAGCATAACGGTTATCACAATCACAATCATTTCATAGTGCCAGCAATGCCACCGATTGGGGTATGATTCCTGCAGATGTCTGTAAGGACTTCTTACATCTCACCGTGACTACAAAGACATATGAATTATGGTTAGTAAGGTGTAGACATGCTAGGTGGTGTGATACTTGCAGGCTGCTCTAGCACATTATGGATGCAAGCAATGCATTTCACTGTATATCTTGATGTACAGTACATGACAAATAAAGCTAATCTTAAAAGAAAATCTCAAAAAAGTGTGAAGTGTTACATTTTGAGAGAGTGAATGAAAAGGCAAAGTATACAATTAATGGCAGGCAGGATCCATTACAGTATTGACGTGCAGTGAGATCTTGGGGTTCAAATCCATAGCTCAGAAAGTAGCCTTGCAAGTAGATAGGGTAGTGAAGAGGTTGCCTTCATTGGTTTGGATTAGGTTTTTACAGTAGGAATATACAAGAAAAAGCCACACTTCAGCTATATGAAACTTTGGTTAAACCAAACTGAGAATATTGTGTACAGTTCTTGCTGTGTAAACTTAAATTCACTGGACCAATAATCACACCACACAGTTCTTTACTTTAACCTCTTCACCAGTTTATTGTTCGAGCTCAGCCGGCCAGAAACTCGAAGCCGAATGTCAAAGACACAGAGTTTCTCTCTCTCTCTGGCAGCTCAAACGAGCTTCTGACTCGACAGGCGGAAAACGCTACAATTTATAGGACTAACAGACAAAGAACACTCAGTTACCATGATATTCCCGCCAAGTTAGTTAGAGCAAACTTAATTAATTAGATAAGAGAGTACACTAAATCACTGGTTTTAATTGCAGACAAATTCTTGCCTTATCAGTAAAACTTGAACAGACAAAGGTGGGAACATAGATCAATATGTGAACTCATAAGACATGATGTATGCAGCATGTGTGAATATAGCCCACAGATCGTTCTCAAAGGGACAGCTGTGAGTTGTTAAAAAAAAAACACTGAAGGCAGTTTTTTCAGTCAAGAACAGTCTCTCCAACTTTTCACAGAAGAGAGCATACACAAGTTGGCGCCGAATTTTAACCCGCTATTTACAGGAATCAAGGAATCATTTCTTACTTCCCCAACACCCTTAAATTTGATCAAACACTCTGAAGCTTCATCATTCCCTCCTTTTTATAATTACATAATAACCTTTCAGACCAGATTGTCGCTTCTACAACATGATACAAAACATGGCCAAAAACACCGTAGGATACAGATAATAATCAAAGTGAATACAATCAGACTTCTGACATGCATAAGCACCACTATCAACCAACACATTTTCCTTTAATCCAAAAGAGTCCTTCTACTCAGTTCCTTCAGTAACATGTTTGCAGTCTGTTCGACGTATCCTCCGAGATTGCCCCTCCACAAATGCACTGGGTGGCTTATGGTACACAGGGGCCAGTGTTCCAATATGGCAGATTAATTCATCAAGGAGGTTGGTTCAATATGATCAGTTTCTTCTGAAATTAGAGGTTTTTCTGCCAATACAACTTCTTTTGCTGCCACTAGATCTGTAGAATGTCAATGCCAGTATATATAGCCACAGTCTTTCAATTCAGGGTTGTCAGAATCCTGTGTCACCAAGCTTAGAACTTGCTGCACCAGTTCTTGTGTCTCATTCGTTTTTTTTTAAGAATAGCTTCACAGTAGCAGCCAAAAGTTGTAGTTGAACTGTGTGCTCTCATCATGGAATCCTTCCAGGAAGTTCTCTAATAGCTCATCAGCATTGTCAGTTCTTTCGGCATACTCTCTAACTATCCGTATCATTGCTGCTCTTCCTTCTGGTTCATCCATTGAGTCCAGATCTTCATAAAGTGTTGCAATAACACTTTCATACTTGTTTTGGTATCTGTGGAAAATGTCCTTTATTACTGCAATAGCTTCTTGGACGATGTAGTTTACTTTTGTCTGAATGAGGCCGAGTAGCGTACTCACACAGCATTCTGCTGATTGCTCAACCTTAATTGCACATCATCCAATTGTACGCACGGCTTTTTGTACAAAGTCAACATCTACTTCAGTGGCATACCCCTTCAATTCTGCCAAAACCTGTGCAATGTTGGCTTGAGAAGCCAATCGAATCATAATATCCAGTTTTTCCAGTTTCGCATATATCGGATCATTATATTTTACAAAGAAAACCTTCGTTTCATGCTTAAGAATCTCAGACCTTTTCTGTATAATGAGGGCAACATATTGGAGTTCTGGTTTTGTAGACAACAGCGTTACCAGTGGGGGAGCCAGTTCCTTCAACGAAGTGCTGTAGTAATCCAAGTCCTTTGAAAGCATTTCCATGAATTTCATCAGAACTTTTACAGCCGATAAGATAACAGCTGAGTTGGCATGAGGTAAACATGGCGTCACACGCTTACAGATGCCTTGAGCTTCTCGGTCACCCTTTGGGCTATAATTGGCCAAACAATTCAAGGATAAATATCTGGCCCCATTCAGTACATTTGTTTAAGGCAGTTGAAAGCTTGTTGATTGTCTGAAAATTGAGGTCTAACAAGTTGCTGTTTGGATGAGATTCTGTAATCTCTGACAGAGCAACCACAGCATTTGCAATGACCATTGGATTAGAGTCAGATATCAGATCCTTCCGAGTGTCCAGAAATCCCTGGTCTTTTACCAGCTGTGCATTGATGTCATGTAGCATGGCTACACAGACAGCAGCAGTCTTTCGTACATAAGGGTCTTCATCCTTTAGACATTTTCACAGGGGCTCACACAAATACTCAGTAATTTTATCCACACAAACACAGCCTATTGTTCCCATGGTCAGCACTCTGATAAGTAGATTGGGATCTTCACAGTCCTTAACAAAAGTATTGACAGCCATAATTGTCGTATCTGGATGGCTCTTTGCATAGTTCATTAGATAGAAGTACACCAGCTTCTTCAACTCCAAATTGTCTGTCGGTATACAGTTTACGACATCAGGAAAGAGGTCACTGACATCTTTGCCACCAGTCATTGACGTAATCACTTTCTTCACTGCTTCTTTCCTTTTCTCCTGCTTGTCACTGTTGAGTTCTGCTTTGAGTTCGAAGATTTCTCCTTTCATGGTTGTTGTGAAATATTTAGAATCAGTCATGGTGAGTGTGGTCCTCTCCACTAAGGTCCGAGTTTCCCTGGATCCCAATTCTTGATCAGGGCAAAATCTCCAGGCTCAATTGTGGGGTTGTCACCTTTAGGCTGGGTTTCGTCTTCCCGATTGGCCTGTTGTACCTGTGAATGAAAGCTTTGGAAAGTTTTAGTTAATTTGCATAAATATTTCCCATCTCCTCCCCCAAGGTATGCACATCTAATTTTGCTCTCAGGGAGGAGTGGCAAACAGGGTCGGGGTCCCCATGGGGTTCTCAAAGGCTTCCCGTAGATAATTTCTGCAGGTGATAACCCCATCTTACTTGATGGCGTGATTCTCATAGAGTTTGTTAAGTGTGTCCAGGACGGATTCCTGTCACAGTATGTGAACAGGCTGATTAGGGGGAATGCCATATTAGATCTAGTACTAAGTAATGAACCAGGTCAGGTCACAGATCTCTCAGTGGGTGAGCATCTGGGGGACAGTGACCACCACTCCCTGGCCTTTAGCATTATCAAGGAAAAGGATAGAATCAGAGAGGACAGGAAAATTTTTAATTGGGGAAGGACAAATTATGAGGCTATAAGGCTAGAACTTGCGGGTGTGAATTGGGATGATATTTTTGCAGGGAATGTACTATGGGCATGTGGTCGATGTTTAGAGATCTCTTGCAGGATGTTAGAGATAAATTTGTCCCGGTGAGGAAGATAAAGAATGGTATGTTGAAGGAACCATGGGTTGCAAGTGAGTGGAAAATCTAGTCAGATGGAAGAAGGCAGCATACATGAGGTTTAGGAAGCAAGGATCAGATGGGTCTATTGAGGAATATAGGGAAGCAAGAAAGGAGCTTAAGAAGGGGGCATGAGAAGGCCTTGGTGAGTAGGGTAAAGGAAAACCCCAAGGCATTCTTCAATTACGTGAAGAAAAAAGGATGACAGGAGTGAAGGTAGGACTGATTAGATATAAAGGTGGGAAGATGTGCCTGGAGGCTGTGGAAGTGAGTGAGGTCCTCAATGAATACTTCTCTTCGGTATTCACCAATGAATGGGAACTTGATGATGGTGAGGACAATATGAGTGAGGTTGATGTTCTGGAGCATGTTGATATTAAGGGAGAGGAGGTGTTGGAGTTGTTAAAATACATTAGGACGGATAAGTCCCTGGGACCTGACGGAATATTCCCCAGACTGCTCCACGTGGCAAGGGGAGAGATTGCTGAGCCTCTGGCTAGGATCCTTATGTCCTCGTTGTCCACGGGAATAGTACCGGAGGATTGGAGGGACATGAATGTTGTCCCCTTTTTCAAAAAGGTAGTAGGGATAGTCTGGGTAATTATAGTAATTATAGACCAGTGAGCCTTACGCCTGTGGTGGGAAAGCTGTTGGAAAAGATTCTTAGAATTAGGATCTATGGGCATTTAGAGAATCATGGTCTGGTCAGGGACAGTCAGCATGGCTTTGTGAAGGGCAGATCGTGTCTAACAAGCCTGATAGAGTTCCTTGAGGAGGTGACCAGGCATATAGATGAGGGTAGCGCAGTGGATGTGATCTATATGGATTTTATTAAGGCATTTGACAAGGTTGCACACGGTAGGCTTATTCAGAAAGTCAGAAGGCATGGGATCCAGGGAAGTTTGGCCAGGTGGATTCAGAATTGGCTTGCCTGCAGACGGCAGAGGGTGGTGGTGGAGGGAGTACCTTCAGATTGGAGGATTATGACTAGTAGTGTCCCACAAGGATCGGTTCTGGGACCTCTGCTTCTCGTGATTTTTCTTAACGACCTGGATGTGGGGGTAGAAGGGTGGGTTGGCAAGTTTGCAGACGACACAAAGGTTGGTGGTGTTGTAGATAGTGTAGAGAATTGTCGAAGATTGCAGAGAGACATTGATAGGATGCAGAAGTGGGCTGAGAAGTGGCAGATGGAGATCAACCCGGAGAATTGTGAGGTGGTACACTTTGGAAGGACAAACTCCAAGGCAGAGTACAAAGTAAATGGCAGGATACTTGGTAGTGTGGAGGAGCAGAGGGATCTGGGGGTACATGTCCACAGATCCCTAAAAGTTGCCTCACAGGTGGATAGGGTAGTTAAGAAAGCTTATGGGGTGTTAGCTTTCATAAGTCGAGGGATAGAGTTTAAGAGTCGCAATGTAATGATGCAGCTCTATAAAACTCTGGTTAGGCCACACTTGGAGTACTGTGTCCAGTTCTGGTCACCTCACTATAGGAAGGATGTGGAAGCATCGGAAAGGGTACAGAGGAGATTTACCAGGATGCTGCCTGGTTTAGAAAGTATGCATTCTGATCAGAGATTAAGGGAGCTAGGGCTTTACTCTTTGGAGAGAAGGAGGATGAGAGGAGACATGATAGAGGTGTACAAGATAATAAGAGGAATAGATGGAGTGGATATCCAGCGCCTCTTCCCCAGGGCACCACTGCTCAATACAAAAGGACATGGCTTTAAGGTAAGGGGTGGGAAGTTCAAGGGGGATATTAGAGGAAGGTTTTTTACTCAGAGAGTGGTTGGTGCATGGAATGCACTGCCTGAGTCAGTGGTGGAGGCAGATACACTAGTGAAGTTTAAGAGACTACTAGACAGGTATATGGAGGAATTTAAGGTGGGGGGTTATATGGGAGGCAGTGTTTGAGGGTTGGCACAACATTGTGGGTCAAAGGGCCTGTACTGTGCTGTACTATTTTATGTTCTATGTTGATATGGAATAGGGCTAAGGGTAAAACCTTCAACCAGGTCAATCCAGTTTCTTGTGCAAGTTTGGTCAACTTATCTTTCAAGGTACCATTGGCTCGTTCCACTATGCCAGCTGCTTTCGGATGATGGGTGCAGTGGAACTGTTGTTTTATAGCCAACTCCTTGCAAATTTCCTCATTTATTTTGGCTACAAAATGCGGTCCATTGTCCGAGCTTATCATTTCTGGAAGGCCATAGCGAGGAATTATTTCTTTTAGCAATATTTTCACAGTAGTCACAGCGGTATTATTAGTTGTAGGAACAGCTTCAATCCATCTGCTAAATGCATCTACTATCACTAAGCAATTTTTATAACAATGTACTCTAGGTAATTTTATAAAATCAAGTTGTTAACAAGAAAAAGGCCCACAAGGCAAGAGGGTAGTTCCAGAAACACAAGGCATTCTGTTTCAAAAATTCGTTTTTCTTACAAATTAAACATGCTGTGGCTCGCTTTCTGGAAATCAGGGTGTCACCAAGATTGTAATAATGTATTAACCATTCCTTCCTTGCCCAAGTGTGTACAATTATTTACATAATCTTTCAAAATAAGTGAAAACACAGAGGGAACACAGACCTGTCCCGCAGAGGTCACCCATAAATTGGTCTGAGGTTCAAGGTGACAACCCATTTGGGACCATAGTTTGCACTGTCCTTCAGGGGCGTTCCCCTTTGAACGTATGTATTTTCCCCATAACTGGCATACCCGTCCTTAGATTTTGTCTATTGGAGCTTGCTGGGTTCCCGAGGGGACTAAAAATGTGGCATTCAAGGCTGTCTGTTTAGCTGCTGCATCAGCCCTAGCACTGCCCTTGGATATCTCATCAGATTCCCCAGTTTGGGCTGCACATTTGATTACAGCCAAAACTTGAGGTAGCTGTAGAGCAGTAAGTTGTTTACAAAGGTAGCATTACTAATGGGGTGACCAGAGGAAGTCAGGAATCCCCAAAGTTTAGTAGTCAGTACCTAACAGGAGTCTGTGTAAAGCTTCGCACTTTAGTCTTGGTTTGAGACTTCTTTTCAACAGGCTTTTTTATTTTGAAATTCGAAATGTTAATCAAAGAGGATTCCAGCTTAGGCTTGTACTTTTGGCTCCTCCACTGAAGCCCGCATTCAGGCCTCTTTATTTTTTTCTAAGTAGTCGTGGACTCCCTCTTCAAAGTCGTCTTATTTTATGACTTTGCGTTTTTTTTTAAGGTCCTCTTCAAAGGATTGGTTTTGTGGTGGATTCTTCAAAATCAGAACTGAGTAATCTGTTAGACTGCACTTTAGTCTGTTGGCTAGGATGCAGGCACGAGTCAGAGCAGACAGCTCAGCCTTGTGGGTGGAGGCAGCTGTTTCAAAAGAGGCCTGTTTAACTATTTCACTGTTCGTCACTATCCCATAGCCAGAACATTGTTTCCCTGCTGGATCCACAAAGGAGCTTTCATCCTCATAAAATGTTGCCCGGGCTTGAGGGGGTATTGCGGAATGGATGGGACAGTCTGTCCTCCTTTCATGGTGATCTGTACGGGGGGGCAGTTGGTGCAGCCGACTTCATGGCCTGAAATTGTCCAGAGATGGGATACAACGTCTTGGGTTCAGTCAATATTAAAAGAGTGTCTTACCAGATATCCCGTCTTCACCTCCGACTCCTTCCAGTATCGGAGTTGGCCCGCGGACAAGTCTTGTCATTCTCCCTCGGTGCTGGAGGCTTGTTTCGTCAGGGTGTAGGCGAGGAACCCTAGGCTCTTTGGCTTGAACCCAGGGCAAACCCTAACGGTGGTATGGGGAACCACCAGTCCTGTCTGTTGCCAAAGGAAATCCGGAACTTTGGCCAGTAATGCACTGCCCTCTTTTCCTTTAACCTTTCCAATCACCGTGACTGGGAACTTCTGTCCCTCGAAGGGTTTCCTCAGTTGAGCACCCCTTAGGATCATAGCACAGAGTCATATGAGGGTCTGCCTCTGACAGAGGGGTGTTCAAACAAAGTGGAGTCCGGATTAAGTGCCCACAACTGGGGGGTCGGTAACTGGGGAAGCTGTCGGCTGTTCACTAGTCCCAGGGTGATATCTTTGTCTGTGCAAAGAATCTTGACCTCTAACGGACAGAGCAAGTCTCTCGCTGCTGGATTACACCCTATGCTAGTGGTCGCAGTGAAAGAAACGTTGCCACCATGTCTGCAATATTTGACTGGTAGCGGCTGAGTTCGCGGGTAGGGGCACTCAAGTCCTTCAAATCCTGACAAGATAATGGTAGTTTAAAAATGCAAGCATGAGGAAATTTGCAGATGCTGGAAATTCAAGGAACACACACAAAATGCTGGTTGAATGCAGCAGGCCAGGCAGCATCTATAGGAAGATGTGCAGTCGACGTTTAGAGCCGAGACCCTTCGACAGGACTCACGAAGGGTCTCAGCCCGAAACATCGACTGTACCTCTTCCTATAGATGCTGCCTGGCCTGCTGCGTTGCACCAGCATTTTGTGTGTGTTGCTAGGATAATGGTAGTGCCTGCTAGCTGGAATCCCTTATCCTTCACTATTTCCTGATCGAGGGTGGAAGTTGTTGCCCCCGTATCAATCATAAACGGAATCGGGACTCCAGCCACTTGTAAGGTGACATGAGATTCTTGACTTGGGAACGTGTTTACCACCGGGAGATTCCTTCCTTTAGATCAGGCTCTAAAGGGGTTGTTGGTAGAGAATAGAGCTTGTGGAGGCCCCTGAGATGGGGGTTCAGATTTCGGTTTCCAAAGGCAATTATTCCTCCAATGCCCATAGCGGCCACAATTAAAGCAAGGACCCTTGCCATCTTGTCTCCAGGAGTATCCTTCTCTGAGGTGCCAAGGTGAATTCATTGGGCGCGGCCCTCGCGGGGGTCCTCGTGAATATCATTGAGGCATATTGCAGCTGGGTGGTTGCCACCCATCAGGGGGCTGGTCCCAGGGTTTTAAATCATCTGGGTTTAGGATACGCGGGATATGGCCAATTCGGATAACGTTGATCAGGGCCTTTGGGTTCCTCCCTTCCATCAAGTGGATCCCCATCACCTCCAACTAATTGCTTCCGCGGGTGCTGTATGTATTCAGTTTTTACCTGAGGTCGCGGGCGAGATTTTGGTTCACCAAGTCAGTCCCAGAGGTGTACCACAGCACGTCTCATCCGTGGTCTGGTGCTATGAGACCAGTCCATATTATTCGTTCTGAGCATGTCCACAATGTCAGAAGGTTTACACTGCAAAATCATTACATTAAACAACGGGGAATCTTGGCCACCGTTAAAAGCGGAATTGCCTGCAAATGTCCCGTAGCACGTGACAAATCTCTCCAATAGTCGGATCCCAACTCCCCTGGCTTGGACTTACATTCCAAGACCTTGGTAATATTTACTGGTTGTTGTAGGGCTTGCTCAAGGGACTGAATAATTCTTTCTACCTGTTGGTCGTCACCAGGAACAGCTGCTTTAAAATTTGCATAGGTCTGTGGTCCCCCTATACTCTCCTGCCATTTCTGTTTTTCCTCTGGAGATAGTATCATGCAGCATAATCCAAATAAATCCTGTGGAGTGGCCTTATACATCTGAATGGTACTTCGGATATATTGAGCGAACGTTGCAGGCTTCTCCTTTCAATCTGGTGCCTGATTCATTATCATTATCATCTCCTGGGGTTTCCAGGGGGCATGCAGGTTGGGTTCTGGTCAGGGATACTATTACAGCTACAGAAAGGGTGGGTAATGTAGCAGGATCCTCTTTTGAGTCAATATGGGTGGAAGTCAGGAACAGGAAGGGAGCAGTTACTCTACTGGGGGTATTCTATAGGCCCCCTGGTAGCAGCAGAGATACAAAGGAGCAGATTGGGAGGCAGATTTTGGAAAGGTGCAAAAATAACAGGGTTGTTATCATGGGTGACTTTAACTTCCCTAATATTGATTGGCACCTGATTAGTTCCAAGGGTTTAGATGGGGCAGAATTTGTTAAGTGTGTCCAGAATGGATTCCTGTCACAGTATGTGGACAGGCCGACCGGGGGAATGCCATACTAGATCTAGTACTAGGTAATGAACCGGGTCTGGTCACAGATCTCTCAGTGGGTGAGCATCTGGAGGACAGTGACCACCACTCCCTGGCCCTTATAATTACCATGGAAAAGGATAGAATCAAAGAGGACAGGAAAATTTTTAATTGGGGAAAGGCAAATTATGAGGCTATAAGGCTAGAACTTGTGGGTGTGAGTTGGGATGATGTTTTTGCAGGGAAATGTACTATGGACATGTGGTCGATGTTTAGAGATCTCCTGTGGGATGTAAGGGATAAATGAGGAAGATAAAGAATGGTATGGTGAAGGAACCATGGGTGACAAGTGAGGTGGAAAATCTAGTCAGGTGGAAGAAGGCAGCATACATGAGGTTTAGGAAGCAAGGATCAGATTGGTCTATTGAGGAATATAGGGAAGCAAGAAAGGAGTTTAAGAAGGGGCTGAGAAGAGCAAGAAGGGGGCATGAGAAGGCCTTGGCGAGTAGGGTAAAGGAAAACCCCTAAACCCCAAGGCATCCTTCAGTTATGTGAAGAAAAAAAGGATGACAGGAGTGAAGGTAGGACCGATTAGAGATAAAGGTGAGAAGATGTGCCTGGAGGCTGTGGAAGTGAGCGAGGTCCTCAATGAATACTTCTCTTCAGTATTCACCAATGAGAGGGAACTTGATGATGGTGAGGACAATATGAGTGATGTTGATGTTCTGGAGCATGTTGATATTAAGGGAGAGGAGGTGTTGGAGTTGTTAAAATACATTAGGACAGATAAGTCCCCGGGGCCTGACGGAATATTCCCCAGGCTGCTCCACGAGGCGAGAGAAGAGATTGTTGAGCCTCTGGCCTGGATCTTTATGTCCTCGTTGTCCACGGGAATGGTACCAGAGGATTGGAGGGAGGCGAATGTTGTTCCCTTGTTCAAAAAAGGTAGTAGGGATAGTCCGGGTAATTATAGACCAGTGAGCCTTACGTCTGTGGTGGGAAAGCTGTTGGAAAAGATTCTTAGATATAGGATGTATAGGCATTTAGAGAATCATGGTCTGATCAGGGACAGTCAGCATGGCTTTGTGAAGGGCAGATCGTGTTTAACAAGCCTGATAGAATTCTTTGAGGAGGTGACCAGGCATATAGATGAGGGTAGTGCAGTGGATGTGATCTATATGGATTTTAGTAAGGCATTTGACAAGGTTCCACACGGTAGGCTTATTCAGAAAGTTAGAAGGCATGGGATCCAGGGAAGTTTGGCCAGGTGGATTCAGAATTGGCTTGCCTGCAGAAGGCAGAGGGTGGTGGTGGAGGGAGTACCTTCAGATTGGAGGATTATGACTAGTAGTGTCCCACAAGGATCTGTTCTGGGACCTCTACTTCTCGTGATTTTTCTTAACGACCTGGATGTGGGGGTAGAAGGGTGCGTTGGCAAGTTTGCAGATGACACAAAGCTTGGTGGTGTTGCAGATAGTGTAGAGGATTGTCGAAGATTGCAGAGAGGCATTGATAGGATGCAGAAGTGGGCTGAGAAGTGGCAGATGGAGTTCAACCCGGAGAAGTGTGAGGTGGTACACTTTGGAAGGACAAACTCCAAGGCAGAGTACAAAATAAATGGCAGGATACTGGGTAGTGTGGAGGAGCAGAGGGATCTCGGGGTACATGTCCACAGATCCCTGAAAGTTGCCTCACAGGTGGATAGGGTAGTTAAGAAAGCTTATGGGGTGTTAGGTTTCATAAGTTGAGGGATAGAGTTTAAGAGTCGCGATGTAATGATGCAGCTCTATAAAACTCTGGTTAGGCCACACTTGGAGTACTGTGTCCAGTTCTGGTCACCTCACTATAGGAAGGATGTGGAAGCATTGGAAAGAGTACAGAGGAGATTTACCAGGATGCTGCCTGGTTTAGAAAGTATGCATTCTGATCAGAGATTAAGGGAGCTAGGGCTTTACTCTTTGGAGAGAAGGAGGATGAGAGGAGACATGATAGAGGTGTACAAGATAATAAGAGGAATAGATAGAGTGGATAGCCAGCGCCTCTTCCCCAGGGCACCACTGCTCAATACAAGAGGACATGGCTTTAAGGTAAGGGGTGGGAAGTTCAAGAGGGATATTAGGCAAGGTTTTTTACTCAGAGAGTGGTTGGTGTGTGAAATGCACTGCCTGAGTCAGTGGTGGAGGCAGATACACTAGTGAAATTTAAGAGACTACTAGACAGGTATATGGAGGAATCTAAGGTGGGGGCTTATATGGGAGACAGGGTTTGAGGGTCAGCACGACATTGTGGGCCGAAGGGCCTGTACTGCACTGTACTATTCTATGTTCTATGTTATGGTTGCCTCCATGACCAGCCTGGGGGTTCGGCATCTGGCAAATGGGGTATTGATGTGGTGGTGACGTGGTCATCCCCTCAAACAGGTTTCGGAGTCCCTCTCCCTTGCCCCCTTCATTCCCAGGCCATGACAGCCTTCATCCCCCCCATTACGGGGATATAATTTCACTCGTTCGCCTATTCCCTCTTGGACAGGACCTTGTTAGGGAGGCGGTGGGGGTGCCATTGGTGGTGTCGGGGGCATTGGCAGGGGTTGTAGTCAGGGATAGCAACCTCTCTCCTCATCTCTATCAGTGTCACCGGAATCATCAAATAGAGTCGGTATGTCAGACATAGGTTTGGGATCCCGTATTAGTGCTGGATCTCGCACACTGCACTGCCGATCTAAACCTTCCTGTCTGTCCATATCAGCCTTTGCCTGCTTACGCTGCTTGTCCTGCTCTCTCTTCCATCGCCCATCTACCCACTCACACTCTGCTTTCAGTGTCTCCCAGTTCTTGGGAGTGCCATTACCTGTACATACCTCTACCCCTTTATCACATGCATTGTTCCTCCAACTGGCCAGTAAAGTACTATTCCATTTGATATCAGCTCTATCTTTCCATTCTTTGATCAATAATTTCCACTTTTTACCACAATTCTTTTTCCAAATTAAATTTACTGCTTGTTCACAAGAAGTTATATCTCAAGCTTCCCTAGTGGCCACACACCATTTCCCAGCTTTTTTTCAGCGCTGCGCTTAACCTCCGGAGGCGTCTGTCACCTGTATTAGTTATTCGCTTATACAGCTTAATTAACCAGGCCAGAGACCTGTTGTCCAATTATACAAATAGACCAGGCCCTTTCCTTGCCCGTTACCCAATTAGTTAAGTCGACTCAATTATACAGCTTAATAATTGACCATGCTAAAGACCTGTTGCCCAATCCTTCAGCACCTGCAGACTTCTCACAAAACAACTGCTTACCTTATTCTCCTGGTCCGGGTGGTTCGTTGGATCCTGTCAAGGTACAGGTTCCTCAGGGCGAGGGACAGAACGCCTGACCAGACACAAGGAGTGGCCAGAGGTAAAACATCTCGAGGCGCCCTACCACTCAGTTGTGTTCGATTCAAACTCTCAGTCGCTTACTCAGCCCAGAGAAATGTTCCCTATGTTGGGATCCAAGTCATGGCACCAAATGTAAACTTAAATTCACCGGACCAATAATCACACCACATAGTTCTTTACTTTAACCTCTTCACCAGTTTATTGTTTGAGCTCAGCTGGCGAGAAACTCGAGGCCGAACATCAAAAAGAGAGAATTTCTCTCTCTCTCTGGCGGCTCAAACGAGCTTCTGATTTGACAGGCGGAAAACGCTACAATTTATAGGACTAACAGACAAAGAACACTCAGTTACCATGATATTCCCGCCAAGTCAGTTAGAGCAAACTTAATTAATTAGATAAGAGAGTACACTAAATCATTGGTTTTAATTACAAATTCTTGCCTTATCAGTAAAACTTGAACAGACAAAGGTGAGAACGTAGATCAATATGTGAACTCATAAGACATGATATATGCAGCATGTGATAATACAGCCCACAGATCGTTCTCAAAGGGACAGCTGTGAGTTGTTAAAAAAAAACACTGAAGGCAGTTTTTTTCGGTCAAAGACAGTCTCTCCAACTTTTCACAGAAGAGAGCATACACAAGCTGCCACCTAATTTTAACCCGCTATTTACCAGAATCAGAAAATAATTTCTTACTTCCCCAACACCTTTAAACTTCATCAGCCGCCCCATTAGAAGATTTGGGAAAGGGTACTAAAGAGGTTTTCCAGGATGGATTAGAGAGCATTATCCATAAAGAAAGGTTGGATAAGCTTGGATTGCTTTGCTTGGTGTGTAAGAGGCTGAGGGGGAGACCTATGAACAGCTTATGTGAGGTGTACATAGAGTAGATGTGTCGAGCAAGTTTCTTACATATGTCTTGTGACGTGTGTGTGAATCTTCTGGAAATGGGAAGATAGGGATCATGTGCACTCTGGCATTATGTTTGGCACAGAATTCTTGGGCCAAAGGACAGGTTCTTATGCTGTACTCTTCAGTGTTGTTATTAAAAGGTGCCTGCTGCGGAATTAAAACTGGGGAGGAGTAGAAGAATGACTAATATTTCTTCAGTCCCTACCAACAGGACCACCAGTGTTTTTAATGGTTTGTTAATAACATTATATAAAATTACATAAATGTATTGCATCAAATTGGCAGGAAAAAGAAAGCTAATTCCAGTTGATCTAATGTTATCAAGTTTCAATATTTTATTTATTGTTTCTGTCCAACATGTCATTCAGTTCAAAATGGTATCGTGAAGGCTGAATCCAAGGAATCTTTTGCATCTGAGTAGACTGGATTGTCTGTTCTATGTTTTCAAAAAGTTAGTTCTACTTCCTGGATCCTCATTAATTCATTTTCACTATTCAAGTGTCACTCAAGAGTTATTGTCATCCCTAATTGCTGTTGAAGATGGTAGGATGCTGCTGTAGGTTTTCGCAAATAAACGAAATGAAGTGTTTTATGTTTAATGAAACCGTGACACATTTTATTGAACTCCAAAACCTAAACACAAAGGCACGTTAAAAAATCATTACGTAACAACGCCATCACGTCAGATCAGCCTCTTAAAGCAAAATCCCAACTCAGCGTCGGTGGTTGTGAATTATGTACATTTCTCCCAATTACGGTACCCTACACAGCCCCCAAGAATTCACTGAAACTGGCATTGTGAACCTGTCCAGAGCTCAAACGAGCCACCCGGCTCTGGTCCTGTGTTCCATGGGAACCGCAGGTACCTCTGGCTGACACAGAGGTACACTGATGGGCTCGTGGTTATGTTGTAATGCTGGGGCATGGTAGCAGAACCTTTCAAATCTTGGTGGACTGGTTTAAGGCAATCTGCAGGAATATGTTCAAGTTTATCCCTCTTATCTATGATAAAATTCTTTCCTCCCCGTTCCAAAATGCAGAATGGGCCATCTTAAGGGGATGTTGGTGTGCATCATAGTGGATAAAAATACATGAGGCAGAATGTAGATCAACAGGAGCCCAAGAGTGCTGTATGCCATGATGGGAGGAAGGAATAGGTGAAAAGGAATTGAATTTTCTGAGGAGGGTGAGATGCTGCTGAAAGGCCGACCAGGTGGTCGTGGCGTCAGGAATGAAATCACCTGACACTCGTAATGGCTGCCCGTATACCAACTCAGCCGCGGATGACTGCAGGTCCTCTTTTGCAGTGGATCTGAGCTCCAGCAGAACTCATGGGAGACGGTCATGCCAACACTCATCGATCAGGGAAGCCCTCAGAGCAGCCTTTAAGGAGCATAGAAACCGCTTGCATAGGCCATTGGGCTATGGATGATCCGCCATGGTGTGATGTAGCCCAACACCAAGGTTCTGGGCCATCACAGCCCAGAGGTCTGAAATGAATTGAGGACCGCGATCAGAGGAAATATCAGATGGGATGCCAAACCAAGGTGCTGATAAACACCCAAGCTGTGTCTGCAGCCATCGCCAATGCTAGCGGGATGACCTCAGTCTTCTTGGTTGTACAGTCCACCATGGTAAGAAGGTGCGTGAAACTGTGGGAGGGAGGGAAGAAGGCTAGCAAGGTTGACATTGACATGGTCAAACCGTCGTTCAGGGACCTCAAAAGCTGCCAATGGTGGCTGCACATGATGGTTAATTTTTGCCCAATGACATTCCACACAAGCTGCAGTCCAATCACACAGTCCTTTTTGATGCCATGTGAAACAAACATTAATGCAACCAATTCCTGTGAGGCCTTCTGGCCTGGATCTGAGAGGCCATGTTTGGAGTCAAAAACAATCCGCCTCCAGTTTGCAGGCACAATGGGACAAGGGTGACTGGTTTCTCTCCTGGAATTACGATACTGAAGCCATTAGTGAGATTTGGTTGCCAGGGGGCAGGACTGACAGCTCAATATTCCAGGGTTCTGCTATTTTAGATGCAACAGAGTGGGAAGGGTTAAAGGGGGAGGTGTAACTAGTCAGGGAAAATGTCACAGTAGTGCTCAGTCAGGACAGACTAGAGAACTCGTCTAATGAGGCTTTAAGGTGGAACTGAGGAGTAAGAATGGTATCACAAACAGGAGAAAATCTGCAGATGCTGGAAATCCAAAGCAACACGCACAAAATGCTGGAAGAACTTAGCAGGTTAAGCAGCTTCTATGGAAAAGACTAAACAGTCGATGTTTCAAGCCCAAAACATCGACTGTTTACTCTTTTCCACAGATGCTGCCTGACCAGCTGAGTTCCTCAGGCATTTTGTGTGTGTTGCAATAAGAAAGATACGACCATGTTAATGAGATTATATTATAAACCACCCTACAGTCTGCGGGATTTAGAGGAACAAATTTGTACAGAGATCACAAACTGTTGCAAGAAACAGAAGGTTGTTATAATAGGTGATTTTCGCTTTGACTGGAGCTCCCATACTGTAAAAGGACTAGATGGGATAGAGTTTGTTAAATCCCTCAGGGGAAGCCTAAGGGATTCTACAGATATGTTAAAAGCAAAATAATTACAACGGATAAAATTGGTCCTCTGGAAGATCATAATGGTAATCTATGTATCTGCATTTACTCGGGAGA
The DNA here is from genome assembly GCF_030028105.1 of Mobula birostris. Classification (NCBI taxonomy): domain Eukaryota; kingdom Metazoa; phylum Chordata; class Chondrichthyes; order Myliobatiformes; family Myliobatidae; genus Mobula; species Mobula birostris. The sequence continues at coordinate 78,941,497 of NC_092374.1, read as the reverse complement.
CAGACGCAGAGTCTACAGAAGAGAAGCAAAGCAGCAGCAAGGTCATGGACCTTATACAGATTACAGAGGAGGAGGTAACACACACAAAATGCTGGAGGAACTCAGCAGGCCAGGCAGCAGCTATGGAAAAGAATATTGTTTGTTGACAGAGGAGGAGGTATTTGCTGTTTTGAGGCAAATTGGAACCTCATTTACACCTGGAACTTCCGGTAAGATGATGGTGCGTTCAGACGCAGTGGCCTCTCAGTGGCCAACCAAAAGTGTTTTTTTTTCCTTTGTTAATGTCCTTTTAACAATCATAAGATAATACCGGTTTCTAAGAACTTTGGGTACTGCTCACTGATCAGAGAAGCTAGATTGGGTGTTGGAAACCTAGGCGGGCATTGGAGGAGCTGAATGGGGTTCAGTGGAGCTAAGATGGGTGTTAGAGGAGCTGGCCTGGTGCAGACAGTGTTGCTGCCTGCTATGAGAAGGCATCAAAGGCATCGGAGTTGGTGCGCAAAGGTGACGTAAATGTGACCATGGGTGATTGTCTTAGATATTTCTCTTGTGATTGCAAGACCTTGTTGGACAATGATAATGTAAGATGCCGCAGCCCTGTTACCCTTGTTTGATGGCGTGACAGATGGCAGGGAAGATGTGTGGTGTCGGTTGTAGTGAGGACTAGGCCTCAAGCTGTGAGAGTGCCTGCTGTAGCAGTCCAGGAGAAACGATGTCGGAGGTGGTGTAGTGTGACGTATGTACTCAGTTGGGGGCTGGCCTCTCCCATCAGTGCTACCTTTCCAGTGTTTGATCAGTGGAATGACAGGCTGAATTGCAGTGGTTGCGTATTGCCAAGAACTCCTCCACCAATTTGTGGGATACGTAGGTCAAGAACAGTAAACAGTTGATGTTTCAGGCCAAGACCCTTCATCAGGACTGATAAAGGGTCTCAGCCCAAATCGTCAACTGTTTTCTCTTTTCTGTACATGCTGCCTGGCCTGCTGAGTTTCTCCAGCATTTTAAGACCATAAGACCTTAAGATAGAGGAGCAGAATTAGGCTATTTGGCCCATCTTGTCTTCTTCGCTATTTCATCATGGCTGATCCAATTTTCCTGTTGGCTCCAATCTCCTGCCTTCTCCCTATATCCCTTCATGCCCTGAACAATCAAGAATCTCTCAACCTCTGCCTTAAATATACTTAAAGTCTTGGCCTCCACAGCTGCCCGTGGCAACGAATTCGACAGATTCACCACTCTCTGGCTAAAGAAGTACCTCCCCACCTTCGTTCTAAAAAGGCACCCTTCTATTCTGAAGCTGTGTTCTCTGGTCTTTGACTCTCCCACCATGGGAAGTATTCTCACCACATCCACTTTATTGAGACCTTTCACCATTTGATAGATTTCAATGAGGTCAACCCTCGTTCTTCTGAATTCTAGTGAATACAAGCCCAGAGCCATCAAAGGCTTTTCATATGACAAGCCATTCAATCCTGGAATCATTTTCATAAACCTCCTTTGAACCCTGTCCAGTTTTAGCACTCCTTCCTAAGGTAGGGGCTCAAAGCTGCTCACAAAACTCCAAGTGAGGTCTCACCAGTGCTTTATAAAATCTCAACATTTCATCCTTGCTTTTATATTCTAGTTCTCTTGAGATGAATGCTAACATTGCATTTGCCATCATCACCACAGACTCAACCTGCAAATTAATCTTTAGGGAATCCTGCACAAGGACTCCCAAGGCCCTTTGCACCTCAGTTCTCTCCATTTAGAAAACAGTCAATCCTTTCATTTCTTCTACCAAAATGCATGACCATACACTTCCTAACACTATTCTATCTGCCATTTCTTTGCCCATTCTCCTACTCTTCTGGAGCCATTCAACTTCGTCAAAACTACCTGCCCCTCCACCCATCTTCATATCATCTGAAAACTTTGCAACAAAGCCATCAATTCCATCATCCAAATCATTGACATAACGTAAAAAGAATCGGTCCCAACACAGACCCAATGGAGCACCAGTAGTCACCAGCAGCCAGAAAGAAATGGCTCCCTTCGTTCCCACTCTTTGCCTCCTGCCAATCAGCCACTGCTTTATCCATGCTAGAATCTTTCCTGTAATACCATGGGCTCGAAGCTTGTTTAGCAGCCTTATGTGTCGCACCCAAGAACACAATATCAACTGATTCTCTTTTGTCTATCTTGTTTGTTATTTCTTCAAAGAATTCCAACACATTTGTCAGGCATGGGTAGCAATCCTGAGATCACAACCCTGGAGGTCCTGCCCTTTAACTTAGCACCTAACTCTGAACTCCCTATACAGAACCTTGTCATTTGTCCTACCACATCATTGGTATCCACTTGGACCATGACTTCTGGCTGTTCACCCTCCCACCTAAGAATGCTGAGGCCTTGATCCGAGATATCCTGGACCCTGCCACCCGGGAGGCAACATACCATCTGGAAATCTCGTTCTTGCCCACAGAACCTCCTGTCTGTTCCCCAAACCAACGAATCCCCTATCAGCACAGTGTGCCACTTCTCCCCACTTCCCTTCTGAGTACCAGGGGCAAACTCAGTGCCAAAGACCTTACCACTGTGAGTTTCATCTGTTTGGTCATTTCCCCCTCCCCCTGGACAGTATCCAGAGTGACTTGTTGTTGAGGCAGATGGCCACAGGGTTACTCTGCAGTGGCTCCCTAACCTCTTTCCCCTTCCTGACTGTCACCCAGTTTCCTGTGTCTTGCAGTACCTCTCTGTATGTTTTATCTATCACCCTTTCAGCCTCCTGAATGATCCAGAGTTCATCCAGTTCCAGGTCCAACTCCTTAATGCAGTTTGTTTGAAGCTGCAGCTATATGTATTTCTTGCAGTTGTAGTCGTCAGGGATACTGGAGGTCTCCCTGCCTTCCCACATCCCGAAGAGGAGCATTACGCTATCCTGCCTAACATCTCTACACCCCTAGCTGAGCAGATCTAAAGAAGAGAAGGAAAAATCTTGATCTTTTCTTTCCTTTGTTTTTTCCGAGAGAAGCCTCTTTTTGCTAAAGCCTGAAAGATCACCAGTCTGACTATGTCCACTCAGACAACGGCTGCTGCAATGATGGCCACTTCATTTGCCCCTGCCTTCCTTTAATTTGCTCTTAATTATCAATCCCAAACACCAATTGACCACTGGTCAAAGCTCTATCACGCTGCCGTGAACCGCTGCTGTCTTTTACCCTTGAGCAGTAGACCTGTTTGAAATTCCCTCCCCTCCAAAGTTCCAACATCCAGGTTGGCTGCCATCAAAGCTCTATTACGCTGCCGCGAACCTCTCCTGCCTTTTATCCTCAAGCAGTGGACCTGATTGAAATCCCCATCTCTCTAAACGTCCGATGTCCGATTGGCTGCTGGTCAAAGCTCTATGTATATTTTGAGTGTATTACTTTGATTTCCAGTATCTGCAGATCTTGTTTGTGATAGCTTGGAAGAATAAGTGGTGCAGGGGACAGGGTTTCAAGTTCTTGGAACATTGGAAACTTTTCTGGGGAAAGCATGACCTGTACAAGAGGGACATGTTGCACCTGAACTGGAGGTGAACCAATATCCTGGCTGGGAGGTTTGCTGATGTGGCTCAGGGGGATTTAAGCTAGTTTTGCAGGGTGCTAGGAACCAAAGCCCCAAGTCAGTAAGGGAAGGATCAGACTAGAAGGTAGATGTCAGGGAAAGTATTGAAAGGTAAAATCAAAATAACAGGTATAATGGGTTGGATAGTTTGAAGTGTGTATATTTTAATGCTAGGAGTCTTACGGGTAAGGGTGATGAACTTGGAGCATAGATCAGTACATGTAGCAACGATACATGAAACAACTTTGTTGAGAGAGGGAGGGAATGGATGGTTAATCTACGTTTGTACTAAGATTTTGAAGATTTAGAAAAGAGAGGTGGAGGAGGGGCTGGTGGTTGGAGTTGCATTACTAATCAGGGACAATTGTCACAGCTACACTCAGGGGAGACATAATAGAGAGGTCAGACACTGAGTCCATTTGGGTCGAACTCAGGAATTCAAAAGGTGTAATCACACTAATGGGATTGTACTACAGACCACCTAATAGTCACCAGGACATTGAGGAATAGATATATAATCAGATTAAGGAAATGTTTTAAAATAATAGGATTGTTGTTGTGGGGGATTTCAACTTCCCTGATATAAACTTCTCAGTGCAAGGAGTTTAGATGGGGGCAGAATGTGTTAAGTATCTCCAGAAAGGTTTCCTAAATCAATATGTGAAGGTCCAATGAGCGGAGGGGCCATAATAGGCCTGGTGTTGGATAATGAGCCGGGCCAGGTGAACAGTGACTACAACTCCTTAACTTTCAGGATAGCTGTAGATAGGGATAGATATGGTTCTTGTGGGAGAGTTTTAAATTGGAGTAGGGCAAACTATGAGGGCAATAAGCAGGAACTAAGAAGTGTTAATTAGGAACACCTGTTCTTTGGCAAGCCCACATCAGGAGGGTGTTTAAAGATCATTTGCACAGAGTACAGGAAAGGTATGTTCTTGTTAGGAGGAAGGACAGGGATGGAAAGATAAGAGAACCTTGGATGTCCAGAGAGGTGATGAACTTGGTCAAGAAGAAAAAGGAGAAGTATGTAATGATTCAGAAGTTAGGATCAAACAAGGCACATGCTGAGTATAAAGAAGCAAGAAAGGAACTAAAGAAGGGAATTAGGAAAGCCATAAAAAATCCTTGGCAAGTAGGATTAAAGAGAATCCCAAGGCATTCTATACATACATCAAGAGCAAAAGGATAACTAGGGAGATTGTTATCCACTCTGGGATAAAAGGGGAAATACTTGCTAGGATGAGAAGAATTTGAGTAAGGTATTTAATTGGTACTTTGCTTCAGTACTTACTAAGGAAAAGGATATGGGGGACTAGGAGATCAGTGCTGACTTTATAAAGGGTTGGGGTGGTTTGAGTATCTTCCTGTTGACTCTAGCCACAAGTGAGGTACCAGAGGACTGGCGAGTGGCTAATGTTTTACTTCTATTTAAGAAGGGAACATGAGAAAATCCTGGGATCTATAGACTGGTGAGTCTCAGGTCAATGTAGGGAAGTTGCTGGAGAAAATTCTTTGGGATATGATATATCAACATTTAGAAACCCATGGTCTAATTAGGGAGAGCCAGCATGCCATTGTGAGTGGCAAATCATGCCTTACGAACTTGATTGAGTTTTTTGACAAAGTGATGAGAGAGATTGATGAGGGTAGGCAGTAGATGTTGTCTACATGGATTTTAGTAAGGCATTTGTCAAAGTCCCTCATGGGAGGCTAATCCAGAAGATTAAGATGCATGGGGTCTGTGGCAAATTTACTGGATTTAGAACTGGCTTGCGCATAGAAGACAAGGTAGTGGTTGAAGGGACTTATTTGAGCGGGAGGTTTGTAATTAGAGAGGTTCTGGAGGGATCTGTGCTGGGGCCTCTACTGTTTGTCATGTATATAAATGACCTGGGTGAAAATGTAGGTGAGTGGGTTAGTACGTTTATGGATGATACCAAGATTGGTAAAGTTGTGCATTGTGTAGAAGACTGGCAAAGAATACGATATGATATAGATCAGTTGCAGGTAAATGGCAGATGGAGTTTAACCCAGATAAATGTGAGGTCCTGCACCTTGTTAGGGCAAATGCAAGGAGACAGTACACTGTTAAGGGCAAGATCCTTCACAGGCAAGGTCTTACACAATGAACATTAGGGCATTGAGAAGTACAGTACAACAAAGGGATTTGGGAATACAGGTCCATAATTCATTGAAAGTGGCAGCAGAGTTAGATAGGATTGTGTAGAGAACTTTTGCCACTTACAACTAGAGGGCATGCGTTATGGGTGAAAGGTCAAAAGTTTAAGGGGAACATGAGGGGAAACGACTTCACTCAGAAGGTTTTGACAGTGTGAAATAAGCTGCCAGCACAAGTGCTGAATGCAAGCTCGATTTCAACTTTTAAGAGAAGTTTGGATAGGTACATGGATGGTAGGGCTATGGTCGGAGTGTATATCGATGGGAGTTTAAATAATTCAGCACAGAATAGATGGGCCAAATAAATGAGCCAGAACAGGCTATTCTGTGCTGTAGTTTTCAATGACACTATGGCTTGTGCACAAGAAGAACAACATAACTCTGTCATCACGCTGTTCTGAAGTTTGAACAGAGAAATTACATTTTTATACAGAAATTGACTGGTTGGATGCAAATATTAATTGAATAAAAACTTTCTGCATTCTGAATCCAATCATTTGTGTATTGTAGTACCAATCATAATACATAGTTCAGGTGTTAATTACCAATTAAATCAACATATTGAAGGGCAATAAAACATGAGAATTAGTAAAATAACTGTCCAGTGGTAAGTGTTGCCCAGGGGCGGCGCTAAGGTGGTGCTAGCTGGGGCTATAGCCCCAGCAGAAATTGCAATAGCCCCACCATAGCACCACCAAGAAATTAACTGCAGCAGCTTTGCTTTCTGTCTATAGTTTTGAATACAGCTTTTTTTCCAGCTGATCTCGTAAAATAGCACCCCCAATTACCATAGCACCCACGCAGCAATAAAGTTATAAACTCTGTCAGATCCACTCTACACTTCTGCTTATTCGTTCGTTGTCAATATCCTGCCGTTGCTGTCCTCAGATCAGTTAAGCTGATCTAAGATCACTTAAGGTGGTGATGTCACTCACGTGAGAGATTGATAGTATACATCCAGGTGCAGATCCGTCGTCTCGCGAGACTAACGGATGCCACACGCGCACATTGTTCTTTTACAAGCTAGCGTCGACCTGGCATGTGCATTATTTTGGCCGGCATGAAAAATGGATCGATTTTTAGTCAGAAAACGACCTCATCCAGAGGAATCAGTGGTGTCTCAGCCTGAGCATGTCCTAATTGAAAGTGACATGCAGAAAGAAGTAAGTGGAGATGAGGACTACAGCAGTTCATCGAAGGAGTGTGAGGGCGAAGTAGAGGAACAAGAAATGGAGCGGGATTCGGAAGAGAACTTGGATGAAGCTGCTCTTAGTGCGAGTGGGAATACTATTAGCGATGTTAGCCAGCAGCCTGAGGAAGGACCCCGTCGGCCAGCATTGAAAAAGTACCCTTCGCAGCAGTTTGGCAATCAGCAAAGGAGTTTTATTTATGGCTGGTTTGACCTGTACTCCTGGCTGGAATATTCAATCACAAAAGATGCTACATTCTGCTTCACATGCAGGCATTTCCTGTGTGGAGGACATGGGTTCCATTCTGAGTCTATCTTCACTGTCACCGGTTACCGCAACTGGCGGAAAGCTACAACAGCTTTCAAAACCCACCATGTAAGTGCAGCTCATAAGTTTGCGATGGAGGCATGGGCCAAATTCAGATTGAGAAAACAAGACAGTTCAAGATTGGGAAATATGCTTGACGAAGGACGTGCAAAGATTGTCCAAGAAAATCGTGAGTATATGAGAGCAGTAGTTGAGTCTCTATGCTATACTGTGTGCCAAGGCATTGCCCAGCGAGGACACCGGGAGAATGATGGATCTGGCAATAGGAGAAACTTTGTTGAGTTGCTCAGTGTAATTGGGAAGTTTGATAAGACTGTAGCTAAAAAAATAGAGGACAATCCTGGAATTGCAAAAAACACCTATCATGATATCCAAAATGAAATTGTGGGTATTAGGGCAGATGTCAACTAAGTGCAGAAATCAAGGATGCTGGATATTTTGCCATCATAGAGGATGAAAGTAAGGACTTGAGTAAGAAGGAGTAAATATCAGTGGTGGTGACGAAACAGTGCTTGAAGAATTCTTGCACTTCACTCCAGCAGAAGGGTTAGACGCAGAATCGCTTCTTAAAAGCATTGAACAGACACTCGCCCAGTGTGTTATTGATAAGAACGCGTGTATAGGTCAGTGTTATGACGGGGCAGCAGTGATGTCCAGGTGCAATAATGGGGTACAAGAGAGGTTCAGGAAAGAGGTCCCGCAGGCATTATATATACACTGCCATGCTCACAGACTTAACCTTGTTTTAGTGGATGTTGTGAGCAATGTACCACAAGCAGGTGAGTTTTTTGAAATTGTGCAGCTGCTTTACAACCTCTTCTCAAACTCTGTTGCCCACGATCTTTTTATGAAGAAACAGAGAGAACTGGAATCAACTGCACAGCCTGAGGAGTTGAAGAAATTGTCAGATACACGCTGGGCATGGCAGTATACAGCTTTGTGGGCTATAAGGAAATCACTCCCTGCCATTCTAGCTACACTACAGGATACTATGGGTCAACCAAATGCATGGAGGAAAACGGAGGCTAGAGCTGTAAATGGACTGATTGACGAGCAGTTTGCTTTACGTCTCACTCTGTTTGAGGATTTATTCCAAATCACCAAGTTCATGTCAGACCAGCTACAATCTCCCAGTTTGGAGCTTTCATTCGCTGTGGAATTGGCTTAGTCTGTTATCGATGCACTCTCAGCAAAACGGGGAGAGGAATCATGGAGTGAAATTCAGACAAGAGCTAGGGACCTGTACGTCAAGGCCGGTATACAGAACAGAACACATGAAAGGAGTCAGGCCCAGCCACCCCGCCGCCTACATGATTTTGTTGCTGAGGCCCAAACTGAACGCACACCTGTCACATCCTCTGATGACCTTCGCAACCACTGTTTCTATCCAGTTATAGACAGACTTCTGACTGAAATGAAAAGATGGTTCTCAATTGAGACTGGGGGTGTTCTGTCTAGAGTCTCAGCATTGAGTCCCAAACACAAGTTCTTCCTAGACAAGAATTGTCTTTGGCCAATGGCCCAATACTATGGAGTGACTGAAGTGAACTTGACTGCAGAGCTACATCAGGTTCGGCGTCTGCTAGAAATAAAACAAAAGCAAGGACAGACAGTGACAACCAGAAAATCATTGATGCTTTCGCCACCAATCACAACAACAGACAGATTGTGCTTCTCTGAAAACATTAATGGTGAGTGCAGTTGATTTTTTAAAAATTTGGGCCAAGACTAATGCTGATTATTATTATTATTTTGTGGTGGATACCCCATAGTCCTTATGTTTCCTGCAAATCCTAAAATATTACATTTACTGCTATTAAGCCTACTGGTTTTGCTTAGACTTACAAGCAGTGATTCTGTTGATTTTTGTTTTAAATTTAACAGCCAAATTAGTTGAGGTATTGCATGGTCAGAGTACGATTTGTCCAACTCCTGGTAAAGCCTTGCATCTGTTGTTTGCCTTATTTGACTTTAATACGGTGTATCTTTTGGCATTGCTGTCTACGTAATGCAAATAGCAGTGGGTTCGTTTTGTGTTTTTCAGTTGAAAGGCACGCATTTGACGCTGATTGCGGGATTGGTGCGTGATTCGCGTTGTCTGCTGTTGCTTGGATGCTCTGTTTGTTTTTTTTTGTTTATGCTCTGTGTAGCCCAGGTTGTCTCCGATGCTGTTGACACTGTAACAGTTCACTTCTATATTAGATCTATCAATTGCTGTTGCCTGTGAGTTAACAGAGGCATTTATAGTAGGCACATAATGCTTGAAATTGACTTTTTAACGCCACGCGTCTGGCCTTGCGAATACATATTAACATACAGTGCATCCCTCAGCACCATCACTGAATCATTCAGCCCCTCCGTAGCACCAGCAAGAAAAAAATCCCTGGCGCCGCCACTGGTGTTGCCCAAGAACAGGGATGGCCAATCTATGGCACATGCAGCAAAAGTGGCACATTGGATGATTAGAAGTGGCGCATTGCACCCCAGTGATAACAATAAGGAAGTAAACCTACTCATGCAAAAAGTATTAACCAAGGACAAACTCCAAGACAGAGTACAAAGTAAATGGCAGGATACTTGGTAGTGTGGAGGAGCAGAGGGATCTCGGGGTACATGTCCACAGATCCCTGAAAGTTGCCTCACAGGTTTTTTACTCAGAGAGTGGTTGGTGCATGGAATGCACTGCCTGAGTCAGTGGTGGAGGCGGATACACCAGTGAAGTTTAAGAGACTACTAGACAGGTATATGGAGGAATCTAAGGTGGGGGCTTATATGGGAGGCAGGGTTTGAGGGTCAGCACAACATTGTGGGCCGAAGGGCCTGTAGTGTGCTGTACTATTCTATGTTCTATGTTCTATGTTAAAAACCGATTTGTAGGAAAAAATCTATAACAAGAATTCAAGTGCTTAGAGCTAGAAATGGGTTTTACCGAGAATAAATCTAAAACTTAGCAATTATTTTTAGGGATTTTATTATTTCGTGCAATCTTTTGGCGAATATTATCTTCTTTCACATTAATCTGTTTTCAATTTAAAAAAAAGTGTTCAATGAGTCAAACTAGGAAAGAAGGAATTTCGTTCTGCAGTCGTTCCATAACTGTTCAATACAGGTTTGATACTTGTTTGATCCTGAGGTGCCAGGCGTCTGCACCAGCAGTGTGCCGCAGGTTTTTGCCCGTCAGTTTACAACTGACACTCGTGCGCCACGGAGTTGTGCTTTGTTTGTCCTTTGTGAATACTTGCTGTTTTGTACTTTTTTGAAAATTAAGCCTTGTTTTTACCCATCGCAGTGCAAAAGAAAATGAGCAAAAGAAAAGCAGAAAGTGACAGCGTGAATTCAATGAGCAGTGAGAAAATTGGTTCTTATTTATAGCGGTCCGTCAGGAAAACCGTTGTGCATTGTTTTTGAAAATACTTTCTCACATAATAGAAGACATGATTTTAATAGACACTATAATCAGACTGAATAGAAGGAAAACTGAAGCTAGTGCTTGGGTCTGAGTTACGGAAAGTATATGTGATTAAGAAAAGGGAAGAAATCAAAAGAAGTCAAAATATATTTGTTAAATTAAGTAAGTAATGTTTATCTTGTTTTTATATTAAATCAATATATCACGTAAAAATGCTAAATATGTATATTAACATATTTTTACAAGAATTGAATGTGGGTACAATAGTTGTATGGCGCATCTGAACTCGTGCGTGAAAAAATTGACACATGGAATGTAAATGGTTGGCCACCCCTGCCCTTGAATCTCTTCAGCCTTGGTGATTGCACTATATCTGCACACTGTTTCTGTCAGCTTATTATCTTGGCTGTTGCGTTAGTGACTTTCAACACATGGAATGGCTGTACAAAGTATCTACATTCCATTCTGTTTGTACACTATTTTAAATCTCGCTTTGCTGCAATTTCCACAATAGCTGTGATTTGAAGATAATTACATATAAATTATGTCTATAGAGTCAGTCACTATCAGTTGAAATAGTGTGGCCAGCAATCTTGATTTATAGTTCAACGAACTAATGATCACCATGTGAATAATGTCGCCATAAGCAGGCATATTTTAAAATCATAATACCAAGTTCATTTTCTGAGAAAATCCTGGATTATTGGCTTGAAATTTTAACTCTGATCTACTTCCATAAATGCTACTTCACCTGTTGCAAGTCAAAAATTCCTTTTAAAGTTGTTGCTTTTGTATATTGTGATAGAGTAAAAGTTTGTGTTCCTTTCTTATATAAAGGAAAGAAGACCTGATTAAAGTTATTGATCTGGAAATTGACCAAGAGAAACGAGCAGCGGATACCATCATCAAAAATATGGGAGAAGATAAACAAGCTAAATTCATAAAGATGAAAGCAACTAATGAGCATCTATTGGAGGTGGGTAATTTAAACTAAATGTAAATAATGACCAAAGGAATCAAGTGCAAGGAAAGTGCTAAGCTACATATTATCACTAAAAGCATTCAATAAGATTGTAGGTTTTCGCCAATAAAACTCCGTGAGGTGTTTTATGTTTAAGAAAAGAAGTAACATATTTTATTGAACTCCAAAATCTGAACACAAAGCACACTAAAAACCCTTTAGATAGTTACATCAGCACATCAGACCAGCCTCTTAAAGTGAATTCCCAGCTCCACGTCGGTGGTTGTGAATTATGTACATTTCCACCAATTAGGTTACCCTACAAGATAATGACTATTGTGATAACCGCTTCATCAACATTTTCTTTCTTGCTTCCCCAATCTTTCTTGTCCCTCTGATCAAAATACGTCAATCTCAGTCTTGAAAATGTTCACTGATTCATCCTCCATTACTTCCTGAGGAAGCGAATTCATGGTAGTCATAGAGTTGTATAGCGTAGGAACAGGCCCTTTAACCCTCTGTGTCTGTTGCTGGCCTGTGTAGACTAATCCTGCATGCCTGTATTAATACAATATTCCTCTAAGCCTTATTCTTCGAAGTAGTTGTCCAGCTGCCTTCTGCCACCAGCTCAAACAGCTTATTCCAGGTACCAACTGCTCTTTGTGTGAATAATTTATCCCTCAGATCCCCTTTAAACCTTTTCTTCTCAGCTTAAATCTCCTCCCTCTCTCCTTAAGCCCATGCCCTCCAGTTTTAACACCTGTAAAATGGGAAATTGACTCAGGATATCTATCCTGTCTATGAATCTGGTAGGAGAGGAGAGTGGGCCATGGGAGAAAGGAAAGGGTGGGGGTACCAGGGGAGGTGATAAGCAGGTGAGGAGTAGAGAAGAGTTAAATAGGGAGCCAGAGTGGGGAATGGGTGAAGAAAGAAGAGGAGGGAGACAAGTTACTAAGCTTGAGAAATCAATGTTCATGCCATCAGGTTTGAGGCTACCCAGATGGAATATGAGGTGTTACTCTTCCAACCTGTGAGAAACTTCATCATGGCAGTAAGGGAAGCCATGGTAGTGACATGTCTGAATGGGAATGGGGATTGAACTTAAAATGGTTGACCACCAGGAGCGGTAGTGTAGCAGTCAGTGTGACGTTATTACAGCTTGGGGCATTTCAGAGTTTGGAGTTCAATTCTGGCACCATCTCTAAGGAGTTTGTATGCTCTCCTCGTGATTCCATGGATTTTCTACAGCTCCTCTGATTTCCTCCTACAGTCCAAAGATGAACTGGTTAGTAGTTTAATTGGTCATTGTAAATTGTTCTGTAATTAGGCTAGGGTTAATTAGGTGGGTTGTTCGGCGGTGCTGCTCATTAGGTCGGAAGGCCCTGTTTCACACTATCTCTAAATAGATAAAATTCTCGTAATTTATATATCTCTGTCATGTCAAAGTCTCCTTCACTCCCAAAAAACAGAGCTAGTTTATTTAATGTCTCCTTACAACTCACATCTTCCAATTAACTCCTATAACTCAAGACCTCTAATCCTGGCAAGATTCTTGTGAATTTTTTCTACACTCTCTCTTGTTTAATCACAAACTTGACACAAAATGGTGAATGCACCCAGCAACAAAGTTCTTTTCTAGCTTCTTTCTACTCCTCATGTGCTCCGTTTGATCCTAACTTCGAAACTTTACATACTTTTCCTTTTCCTTCTAGCGTAAATTCATCACCCCTCTGGACATCCAAAGTTTTCTTATCTTTCCATCCTTGTCCATCCTTCTAAAAGAAACATACTTTTCCTGTACTCTGTGCAATTGATAATTAAACACCCTCCACGTGTCTGTGTGGACTTGCCAGAAAAAAGGTGTTCCCAATTAACTTCTCTTAGTGCCTGCCTAATGCCCTCATAGTTTGCCCTACTCCAGTTTAAAGCTCTCCCACAAAGGCCATACCTATTCTTATCTATAGCTATCCTGAAAGGTAAGGCGTTGTGGTCACTGTTCATCCGCTGAAAGCTCAGTCACCTGGCCAGGCTCATTACCCAACACCAGGTCCAGTATGGCCCCTCCTTTCGTAGGACCATCTACATATTGATTTAAGAAATCTTCCTCGATACACTTAGCAAAATTCTGCCCCATCTAAACCCCTTACACTAAGAAGGTCCCAGTTTATATTAGGGAAGTTGAAATGCCCCCAGAAAGCAACCCTATTATCTTAACACATTTCCTTCATAAGACCATAAGATATAGGAGCTGAATTAGGCCATTTGGCCCATCAAGTCTGCTCCGCCATTTAATCATGGCTGATCCATCTATCCTCTCAGCCCTAATCTCCTGCCTTCTCCCTGTATTCCTTCATGCCCTGACCTATCAAGAAACTATCAACCTCTATCTTAAATATACATAAAGAATTGGCCTCCACAGCTGCCTGTGGCAATGAATTCCACAGATTCACCACTCTCTGGCTAAAGAAATTCCTCCTCATCTCTGTTCTAAAAGAATGCCCCTCTATTCTGAGACTGTGTCCTCTGGTCTTAGACTCTCCCACCATCGGAAACACTCTCTCGACATCCACTCTATCAAGACCTTTCACCATTCATTAGATTTCAACTAGGTCACCACTTATACTTCTAAGTTCCAGTGAACACAGGCCCAGAGCCATCAAATGCTCTTCATCTGACAAGCTGTTTAATCGTGGAATCATTTTTGTGAACCTCCTTTGAGCTCTCTCCAGTTTCAGCACATCCTTTCTAACATAAGGGGCCCAAAGCAGCACACAATACTCCAATGAGCCTCAGCAGTGCTTTATTAAGAATCAACATTACATTCTTGCTTTTATTTTCTAGTCCTCTTGAAATGAATGCTAACATCACATTTGTCTTCCTCACCACAGACTTAACTTGCAAATTAACCTTTAGGGAATCTTGCACAAGGACTCCCAAATCCTTTGTGCCTATGATTTTTGTATTTTCTCTCCATTTAGAAAATAGTCAAACCTTTCAGTTCTGCCAAGGTGCATGACCATACAATTCCTGACCTGTATTTCATCTGCCACTTTTTTGCCCATTCTCCTAATCTGTCTAAGTCCTTCTGTAGCCTCCCGATTTCCTCGAAACTACCTGCCCTTCACCTATCTTTGTACCATCTGCAAAGTTTGCAACAAAGCCATCAATTCTATCATCCAAATCATTGACATATAACGTAAAAAGAATCAGTCTCAACACAGACTCCTGTAGAACACCACTAGTCACTGGCAACCAACCAGAAAAGGCTCCCTTTTTTTCCACTCTTTGCCTCCTACCAATCAGTCACTCACTTATCCATTCTAGAATATTTCCCGTAATTCTTATGAGTTCATAGCTTGTTAAGCAGCCTCATGTGTGGCATCTTGTCAAAGGCCTTCTGAAAATCCAGGTACAGAACATTGATTGATTGTCTTAATCTGATTACATATCTGTTCCTCAATGTCCTGGTGGCTATTAGGGGTCTGTAGTACAATCGGATTAGTGTGATTGCACCCTTCCTGTTCCTGGCTTCCACCCAGATGGACTGTGTCTGACCCCTCCATTATGTATCCTCTCAATGTAGCCGTGAGTGTAGCTCTCAAACAAGTTTCAGTATTGGCTACAACATCGTGGTTCCATGTACTGAACCGTGCTTTTGAGTTCATCACTCTTACCCGTAATACTCCTAGCATTAAAATATGCACACTTCAAACTATCTGAACCATTATACACGTTATTTCAATTTTGTCTTTCAATACTTAACCCTGACTACCTTTTGGTCCAATGCTTCCCTTAATGACCTGGGGCTCTGGTTCCCAGCCCCCTGCAAAACTAACTTAAACTCTCCTGAGTAGCATCAGTAATGCTACCCATGGCTGATCCATTTTTTCTTAACCCCATTCTCCTGCCCTCTCCCTGTAACCTTTCACACCTTGACTAATCAAGTACCTAGCTACTTCTGCTTTAAATACACCCAATGACCTAATCTGCACAACCACCTACAGGAACAAATTCCACATGTTCAGCACCCTCTGGCTAAGTAAATTCCTTCTCATCTCTATTCTGAATTCTCTATTCAGAGGCTGTGTCCTCTGGTATTCGACTCCCACCATAGGAAACATCCTTTTCAAATCCATTCTATCTAGGTGTTTCAACATTCAATAGGTTTCAATGAGATTCCCTCATTTCCTCATACATTAAGCCTTTAATTTCTGGAATCTTTCTCGTGAACTCTTCTGAACACTTTCCAGTGTCCGCACATTCTTTCTTAAATGATAGACCAAAAACTGCTCAAAATACTCCAAGTGAGGCCTCACCAGTGCCTTATAAAGCCTCAACCTTAAATCCTTGCTTTTATATTCTAATGCTCTTGAAATGAAGGCTAACATTGCATTTACCTTCCTCACCACCAACTTAAACTGGACTTCCAAGTCCCTTTACACCTTTGATTTTTGAATTTTCCCTCCTACAACTTTATAAAACTTTGGTTAGGCCACATTTGGAATATTGCATGCAGTTCTGCTCACCCCACTAGGAAGGACGTTGAGGCTTTGGAGAGGATGCTGAAGAGGTTTACTGGGATGCTGCCTGGCTTAGAGGACATGTGCTATTTTGAGAAGCTGGACAAACTTGGGTGTTTTATTTTTGGAGTGGCAAAGGCTGAGGGGAGATCTGACAGAGGTTTATAAGATTATAAGAGGCATAGAGTAGACAGAGTGTATCTGTTTTCCAGTGTCTAATACCAGAGGGCATGCATTGAAGGTGAGAGGGGGTAGGTTCAAAGGGGATGTGAGGGGTAAGATATTTACTTAAGAGATTTATGGATGTCTGGTATGGTAGTAGAGGCAAATACATTAGAGGCTTTTTAGAGACATTTTGGGCCATGGATGCAAGGAAGATCGTGGGATATGGACATAGTGTAGGTAGGAGAATTAGTTTTTGGGTGTTTTTTGATTTTTAGAGCAGTTTGTGGTTAAGCCCACTATGGGGATCAGTTACTGCAGATTGGGTGTTGTGTAATGAACTGGGTTTGATACCCACAGTCCTGGTTAAGAAGTTGCAGAACCTGGGCCTTTGTACCTCCCTCTGCAACTGGATCCTCGATTTCCTAACTGGAAGACCACAATCTGTGTGGATTGGTGATAACAAATCCGCCTTGCTGACGATCGACACTGGCGCACCTCAGGGTTGTGTGCCTAGCTCACTGCTCTACTGTCTATGTACACATGACTGCTTGGCTAGGCATAGGTCAAATACCATCTACAAGTTTGCGGACAATACAACCATTGTTGGTAGAATCTCAGGTGGTGATGAGAAGGCATGCAAGAGTGAGATATGCCAACTAGTGGAGTGGTGCCTCAGCAACAACCTGGCACTTAACGTGAATAAGACGAAGGAGCTGATTGTGGACTTCAGGAAGGGTAAGACGAAGGAACACATACCAATCCTCACAGAGGGATCAAGTGGAAAGAGTGAACAGTTTCGAGTTCCTGGGTGTGAAGATCTCTGAGGATCTAACCTGGTCCCAACATATCGATGTAGTTATAAAGAAGGCAAGATAGTGGCTATAATTATTAGGAGTTTGAAGAGATTGGGCATGTCAACAAATACACTCAAAAACTTCTATAGATGCACTGGGGAGGACATTCTGACAGGCTGCATCACTGTCTGATATGGAGCAGCTACTGCACAGAACCAAAAGAAGCTGCAGGAGTTTGTAGATCTAGTCAGCTCCATCTTGGACACTAGCCTTCAAAGTACCCAGGACATCTTCAGGAAGCGGTGTCTCAGAAAGGCAGTTTCCATTATTAAGGACCTCCAGCAACCAGGGCATGCCCTTTTCTCACTGTTACCATCAGGTAGGAGGTACAGAAGCCAGAAGGCATACACTCAGCAATTCAGGAACAGCTTCTTCCCCTCTGCCATCCAATTCCTGAATGGATTGAATCTTTGGACACTACCTCACTTTTTTTAAATACAGAGTATTTTTGTTTTTGCCTGTTTTTTAAAAATCTGTTCAATATATGTAAGTGATTTACTTGATTATTTATTATCATTTTATTTTATTATTATTTTTCTCTGCTAGATTATGTATTGCATTGAACTGCTGCTGCTAAGTTAACAAATTTCACGTCACATATTGGTGATAATAAATCTGTTTCAGATTAGGGAGCTTAAGGTAAGGGAAGCCTTAGGAGACAGTGATCACCGCAATTTGAGAGGGAGAAGCGAGAGTCAGATGTATCAGTATTACAGCGTCATAAGAGAGGAGTTGGCAGGGGACACTAGCAAGGATGACTGCAGAGCAGCAATGGCTGCTAGAGCAACCTCTTGTTGTATTTTTACCCTCCAGATCTCCCCCTTAAGTGTTCTCTTGCATTTGTTTTACTGCTTATTAATGCGCATGACAAATAACAAATGATACAACACTGATTCCTCCTGAGCTCTTCAAAGGTCTCAATTTGGAAAAACAGTCCCCTATTACCTTTAGTCTCCTCTCATCAGGCTAGTTATGTATCTCATTTGATAATTCATCCTAGAACCCATGTGATCTAACATTTAGGGACCTTGCCCTGTAGACAACATCTACAACCTGCTCTTGACAATCCTCTTGGTTACCCCTTAAAAGAAACTCAGTCCCATTTGTTAAATGTGATTTCATGATCAGTGCTCACCTTTCAAAATACAAATAACTCTTGTCCCTCAAGATTTCTTTCAATGAGTTTGTCGTTGTCCATAGAAGGCGGATAGTAGGGATAGGAGGCTGCTAACCTGGCCGCAGGTGCGTAACTAGTGGTGTTCTGCAATGATTGGTGGTGCGAACGCAATTGTTTGTGATATATAGGTATATCAATGATTTGGATGAAAGTGTAAATGGGTGGACTAACAAGTTTGTTCATGACTCCCAAGATTGATGGATATTTGGACATTGTAAAGAGCTATCAAAGAATACAGTAGGACATAAAGTAGATCGGTTACAGATATGGGCGTAGGAGTAGCAGATGGTATTTAATCTAGGCAAAATAAGGTGTTGCACTTTGGGAGGTTAAATAAGAGACAGTATCTCATTAATGATGGGCAATTTCTTAGCATTGAGGTACAGATGGATCTTTGAGTCCAGGTTCGTAGTTCCCTGAAAGTGGCTATGCGAGTACAAAAGGTGGTGAAAAGGGCATATGGAATGCTTGTCTTCATTGATAGGTTTGTTGAGTATAAGATTTGGGAAATTATGTTACAGCTTTATAAAACTTTGTTCTTACTGCACTTGGAGTATTGTGTGCAGCTTTGGTCTCATTGTTATAGAAACTTGTTGTAGACAGTGTAAAGGGTGCAAAAACAGGTTTACCAAGATGCTATCTGGATTAGAGGATATGAGGTAGATGGTAAGGTTTGACAAAGTTGGTTTGTTCTCATTAGAGCATCAGAGGATGAGGGAAGAATTCCCAGAAGTTTTTTTAATTATAGACATAGATAAGTTAGATAGTCAGAGGCATTTTTCCAAGATAGAAATGTCAAATACCAGAGTACATACATACTCAGTATGTATAATACAGGGGGGATGTTTAATGGTGATGCAATGGACACAATTTTTTATGCAGAATGAGGTAGGTGACTGGAATGTGCTCTCATGGATAGTAGTAGAAACAGGCAGTTTGGTGGAGTTTAAGAGGCTTTTTGGTATACACATGAATATGAGGGGAATGGAGGGATATGCATCATAAACAGGAGGAGGACATTAAGTATAACTTAGCGTCAAGATGAGAACGGCATCGAGGGCTGAATGGTTTGTCAAGTGCTGTTCTGCTCTGTATTTTCTGTTCAAATATGTGAGGAATCCACAAATGGCTGTAAGAATAATAGGGTTATTTTTTTCAGTGATTTTATCTTTCCTCATATTGACTGGTACTGGGCTTGGATGGACAGAGATTGTTAAATGTGCCCAGAATGGTTTTCCAAAGAATACATCAATTGCCACACAGAGGGATGGGAAAACAAGATGTTCTGTTGGGAAGTGAGTCACAGCAAATGAACGTAATGAGAGCAAATGAGTGTAATGTCGGTGGCAGAGCACTTTGGCAGCAGTAACCATAACTCTATTAGTTTTGAAATATTTATGGGAAAAGAATAGGACTGATCCATAAATTACGGTCATAAATTGGGGAAATGCCAATTCTGAAGGCACCAGACAAGTGTTTGAAAAAGTTGTTCACGAATAGCTGCTTACCGTTAAAGTGTATTCTGGCAGTGGAGGGCTTTCAAAGTAGTAAGAGGACTGGAGAGTTCAGGGACAGAATATTCCTGTTAGAGTAAGGGCAAGGCTGACAGGATTAAGGAATCTTGATTAATGAGGTTCAATTTCCAGTCAGGAAAAAGTAGGAGGGTATGAGAGGTCTAAGCAGCTGGGATCAAGCAAATGACTGAAGAAATATAAGGGAAGTAGAAGTAAGCTTAAAATGAAATCAGGAGGTCAAAAACATATTATGAGGTAAGCTATACGAGTTACCCAAGACATTCTACAAATATATTAGGAGCAAAAGGGTAAGCAATTAGGGAAATGAAATGTGCTATCTGGGAACATACCTAAATGTCAATAAAGGAGGTCTTCAGAATTATTAGAATCAGGTTTATTATCAGCAGCATGTGATGTGAAATTTGATAACTTAGCAACAGCAGTTTAATGCAATACATAATATAGAAGGAAAAAATAATAAATAAATAAGGAAATCAATTACAGTATATATATATATATAGAATAGATTAAAAATCGTGCAAAAACCAGAAATACTGTATATTAAAGTGAAAGTGAGGTAAATGTCCAAGGGTTCAATGTCCATTGAGGAATTGGAAGGCAGAATGGAAGAAGCTGTTCCTGAATCGCTGAGCGAGTGCCATCAGGCTTCTGTACCTCCTACCTGATGGTAACAGTGAGAAAAGGACATGCCCTGGTTGCTGGAGGTCCCTAATAATGGACGTTGCCTTTCTGAGACACCAGTCCCTGAAGATGTCCTGGGTTCTTTGTAGGCTAGTACCCAAGATACAGCTGACAAGATTTGCAACCCTCTGTAATCCCTTTCAGTGCTATGCAGTAGCACTCCCCCCCCCATATCAGAATGCTCTCCCCGGTACACCTATAGAAATTTTTAAGTGTATTTGTTAACATGCCAATCTCTTCAAACTCCTAATGAAGTATAGCACTGACTTGCCTTCTTTATAACTGCATCGATATGTTGGGACCAGGTTAGATCCTCAGAGATCTTGACACCCAGGAACTTGAAGCTGCTCAGTCTCTCTACTTCTGATCCCTCTATGAGGATTGGTATGTGTTCCTTCGTCTTACCCTTCCTGAAGTCCACAGTCAGCTCTTTCATCTTACTTATGTTGAGTGCCAGGTTGTTGCTGTGGCACCACTTCACTAGTTGGCATATCTCACTCCTGTACGCCCTCTTGTCACTACCTGAGATTCTACCAACAATGGTTGTATCGTTAGCAAATTTATAGATGGTATTTGAGCTATTAGCCACACAGTCATGTGTATATAGAGAGTAGAGCAGCGGGCTAAACACATACCTCTGAGGTGCACCAGTGTTGATCATCTGCGAGGAGGATATGTTGTCACCAGTCTGCACAAATTGTGGTCTTCTGGTTAGGAAGTGGAGGATCCAATTGCACAGGGAGGTACAGAGGCCCAGGTTCTGCAACTTCTCAATCAGGATTGTGGGAATGATGGTATTAAATGCTGAGTTATAATAGATGAACAGCATCCTGACATGTGTGTTTGTGTTGTCCAGGTGGTCTAAAGCCGTGTGGAGAGCCATTGAGATTGCATTAATATGGATAAGTTTTCAGGACCTGAGCAAATATATCACAGAATATTGCTAGAAGCTAGGAAGAAGTTTCAGAGGCCCTAGGGATGATATTAGCATTGTCTTTAGACAGAAGCCATAATGATATATTAGGCACTTGGCAGGTGTCAATAAAAAGAAGGGGGGTGTAAGCAGAGTGACTATTATGTGTTGACATTACGTGTTGTTATTACGTGTTGTTAGGGTGGTCAGGCTTTGGCTTAACAGACTTAGGTGAGAACAAGTTTGGGCAAGTATGTTTCTAGTAAGTTTTTCTTTCCGTTAGTACATAGCTAGTGTACTGAGAATGGGTCAAGACTTAGTGGTATGTTCCTTGTGTGAGACGTGGGAACTTTGAGAGCCCTCCAGACTCCCTGATATCTACATTTGCACAAAGTGCCCATGCTGCAGCTCCTTATGTTATACAATTGGAGCTGCAGCTGGATGACCTACTGTTTATATGGGAAAATTATGAGGTGATAGATAGGAATTCCAAGGAGGGAGTCACCTTT
This sequence comes from Mobula birostris, assembly GCF_030028105.1. Taxonomy (NCBI): domain Eukaryota; kingdom Metazoa; phylum Chordata; class Chondrichthyes; order Myliobatiformes; family Myliobatidae; genus Mobula; species Mobula birostris. Next base: position 78,919,490 of record NC_092374.1, on the reverse strand, counting down.
AAATTGTGGTGGGGGGGGGAGGTATCTAGGTGACTTTCAGGAAAGGGAAAAGGAATAGGGAGCCAGTGCAGGATACCCTTTTGTGGCCTTTCCCCTCAATAATAAGTATACTGTTGGGGGAGGGGGGTACGTCTTACCGAGGAAACCTGGGGCAACCTGATGTTGGCACCAAGTCTGTCTCAGAAGGGAATGAGGAAGAAGAGGAGTGTAGCAGTTATAGGGGATTCCATAATTAGAGGAACAGACGGCAGATTCTGTGGATGTGAAAGAGACATGCAAATGATGTGCTGCTTCCCAGGTGCCAGGGTCGGGGATGACTCGGATCAGGTCCACAGCATTCTAAAGGGGAAGGGCAAACAGACGGAAGTCATGGTCCATCTTGGTACCAACGACATAGGTAGAAAAAGGGAGGAGGTCCTGAAGAGAGAATATAGGGAGCGCTGAAATGCAGGATCTCCAGGGTAGTAATCTCAGGACTGCTGCCTCTCCCAAGTGGCAGTAAGTGTAAGAATAGGATGATTTGGCAGATGAATGTGGCAGAAGAACTGATGCAGTGGGCAGGGTTTCCAATTTCTGGATCTTTAGGGATCTCTTCTGGGGGAGATATGACCTGTACAAAAAGGATGGGTTACCCCTGAATTCGGGGGGTCCAATATTCTTGTGGCAGGTTTGTTAGAGTATTAGTGAGGATTTAAACTAATTTGGCAGATGGATGGGAACCAGAGTGATAGGGCTGAGAATGGGACAGTTGGTATACAACTAGATACAGTGTGTAGTGAGACTGTGAAGGACAGGCAGATGATAGGGCAAAATTGCAGTCGGTGGGATGAGTTAAAGTGTAACAGGGGTCAAAATCAAAAAGAATGATGAAAAAGGGATTAAAGTTTTTATATTTGAATGCACACAGTATACGGAATAAAGTAGATGATCTTGTAGTGCAGTTAGAGATTTGTAGGTATGATGTTGTGGGCATTGCTGAGTCATGCCTGAAAGAAGATCATAGTTTGAAGGTTAACATTGAAGGATACACATTGTATCAAAAGGCTAGGCAGGTAGGCAGAGAAGGTGGGGTGGCTCTGTTGATAAAAAATGAAATCAAATCCTTACGACAGTGGTGACATAAGATCAGAAGAAGTAGAATCCTTGTGCATAGAGTTAAGAAACTCCAAAAGTAAAAAGATGCTAATGAGAGTTATATTGCAGGTCTTGAATAATAGCCAGGATGTGGCAATAAATATCGTGGTGTGTGTGGTGACAGGTGACTGAACCAGGTGCGGAGGAATGACAGACTCCCAAGTAAAGACAGAAACAAGAGTTTTTTTCATAGGAATTCCTGCAGAACATCAATAGTGACACCATGAGACAAATCATTCTCAAAACACAGCGACCTTGCGATAAGTGCTAATGGGAGTCTGCTTTAAATAATCACAGTACGTGGAAAACTTGTGCCAGTCAAACTAAACAGAAAGCACAAGGGCTTAAAAACTCTAGATAAGACAACAAATGCAGGTGTAATAGGCCCCATGGCTCATGACAAGAAATTATAATGGGAGATAGAAAAGTCATGTAAAAATGCAATGTTGTGATAGTCATGGGGCATTTCGATATGCAGGTAGATTGAGAAATTCCGGTTGGTGCTGGATCCCAAGAGAAGAATTTGTAGAATGCCTAAGAGATGGCTTATTAGAGCAGCTTTTGATTGAATCCAGTGGTGGAATGACAATTCTGAGTGTAGCGACCCAGATTAGGGGCCCTAAATTAAAGGAATCCTTTGGAGGCAGTGATCATAATATGATCGAATTCACTCTGCAGTTTGAGGAGAAGCTACAACTGGATGTATCTGTACTATAGTGGATTAAAGGGAATTACAGAAGTATGAGGGAAGAGCTGGCCAAGTTGATTGGAGAAGAACACCAGCAAGAATGACAGCAGAGCAGGAATGGCTAGAGTTTGTGTGATCAACTTGGAAGGTGCAGGATAGTTTCATCTCAAAGAAGAGGAACTATTCTAAAGGGAGGAAGAGGGAACAGTGGCTGACAAGGGAAGTCAAGGACAGCATAAAAGCAAAGTGGAGGGCATGTAATATAGCAAAAACTAGTGGAAAGGTAGATGATTGGGAAGCTTTAAAACCAACTGAAAAGACATAAGGAGAGAAAAGATTAAAAATGAAGGTAAGCTCTCCAGTAATATAAAAATATACAATACACTTTTCAGATATATAGAGAGTAAAAGAAAGATGAAAGTGGATATTGGACCACTGGAAAATGACACTGAAGTGATAGTAATGGGGAACAAAGAACTGGGAGATGACCTGAAGAAGAATTTTGTGTCAGTCTTCACTGTGGAAGACACTAACATTATACCATAAATTCAAGAGTGTCAGGAGGCAGAAGTGAGTGTAGTTGCTATTAATGAGGAGAATGTGTTTGGGAAACTGAAAGGTCTGAAGGTAGATAAGTCACCTGGACCAGATGGACCTCTGGCCCACTGTTCTAAAAGAGGAAGCTGAAGGCATTAGTAGTGATCTTTCAAGAATGACTAGATTCTGGAATGGTTCTAAAATTGCAAATGTCACGCAACCCATTAAGGAGGGAAGGAAGTTGGAGAAAGGAAATTATAAGCTAGTTAGCCTGACTTCAATGATTCAGAAGATATTGGAGTCCATTATAAAGGATGGAAGAACATGATAAAATAGGCCAAAGTCAGCAGGTTTACTTTAGGGGAAATGTTGCTGGATAAATCTGTTGGAATTCTTTAAAGAAATAAAAAGCCGAATAGACAAAAGAGAGTCAGAGGATGTTGCGTAATTTGATTTTTAGAAGGCCTTTGGCAAGGGGCTACTCATGAGATTCTTCAAAAGATAAGAGACCATGATATTACAGGATAGATATTAGCATGGATATAAGATTGGCTGACTGGTAGGACGCAAAGAGTGGAAATCAAGGAGGTCTTTTCTGATTGGCTGCCAGTGACTAGTAGTGTTCTGCACAAATAAGTGTTTGGTCTGCTTTTCAAGTTATATATCCATCTGTGCATGATGGAACTGATAATTTTGTGGCAAGTTTGCAGATGATACAAAGATACGTGGAGGGGCAGGAGGTGTTGAGGAAGCAGGGAATCTGCAGAAAGATTTAGACAGATTGGGAAAATGGATAGAATATAGTGTTGTGAAACATCTGGCCGTGCTCTTTGATAACAGCATCAAAAGCATAGACAGTTTTCTAAATACGGAGAAAATTTAAAAATCAGAGGTTCAAAGGGACTTGGGATTCTATTACAACGATTGCCCCTTAGTATTAATAATCAGTTAGAATCTGTATTTACTGACGACTAAAAAGCATGCGAATTTATAAAACCCAATACCGGTGTGTACAACTACTAAGTTTTCCTGACCCTCCTGAACAGTCAAAGAACAGAAAAGGTAATACTGGGGAAAGGAGTCTGCGCAGGCCAGGTGTACCCAGACTAATCACATGTCTGACGTGGGGTTATTTACTTCAGTGATCTGTGATGGTTCTTCTCCAGAGATCTGTCCCTCTTTTGCATTCAAAGTCTGTCATTCTTGTACTCTTTCCTCACCAATTAAAATGTTGCACTTCAGACTCATTGGCTTGAGGTCACCTGACCAACTTGGGTCACCTTCTTATTGGCTCTGGGCCAGGGTTATAACCAGTATGTTTCTATGGCTTTTGCCCTCCTCCTCGTGCCTTTTGTTCTTTTCAACTCTGACTAGTTCAAACTAGGTGACCCAGACACTGAGCCTAAAGAGATTACAGATTGCTCCTCATGCAAGCTGGTGACTTTACATAATGAACAGCTACTTGTTTGAGAATGGTCTCAGGTTTAGCAGGTCATTAGCAGAAAACTTTTTCCAGAACAGGAAATCAGTTCAAGCAGTTCACAAAATGGCAGCAACAAGGAGAGTCTCACAACATGTCCACCTCCATTCTTTTTCACTGTTGTTAATTTTGGTCAGCAGGAATATAGTGCAAATAAGTGCCCGGTCATGCACTGTGTTAGCTGGAAGGAAGGTATAAACTATTTTCTAAATAGGGAGAAAATTGAAAAATCAGAGGTTCAAAGGGTCTTGGGAGTCCTTGTGCAGGATTCCCTAAAGGTTAACTTGCAGGTCCAGAGTTAACGTATGAGGAGCATTTGATGGCTCTGGGTCTGTAATCACTGGAGCTGAGAAGAATGAAGGGGTATCTCATTGAAACCTATCAAATATTGAAAGGACTTGATACAGTGGATGTTGAGAGGATGTTTGCTATAGAAGGGAAGTCTAGGCCCTGCCTTAGAATAGAGGGATGTCTATTTAAAACAGATGTGAGGAAGCATTTTTTTAACTAGAGTAAATCTGTGGAATTCATTGCCAAATATGGCTGTGGAGGCCAAGTTATTAGTCTATATTTAAAGCAGAGGTTGATAGATTCTTGACTAGTCAAGGTGTCAATGGTCACAGAGAGAAGACAGAAGAATAGTCTTGTGAGGGGTAATAACTCATCCATTTTGGAATGGCGGAGTGAACTTGATGGGCCGAATAGCCTAATTTTGCTCCAATGTCTTATGGCCTCATGTACTGTTACTTCAGGCTGCTCACCCTCCCATTTAGAATGCTGTGGATATAATCTGTGCTGTCCCTGACACGTCCCTGACACATCCCTGACCTGTTCACTATGGCCAAGAGGGTTTTGGATAATTAGTGTAAGGAAAAGCTTGCAACTTAAGGAACGAGCTAGACAGTAGAATTTGTGTGTTGCTCTAGTAGAGATCCAGCTTGGGCACAAAGGGCCAAACTGTTTTCTGTGCCGTAAATATTGTAGGTTTCTGTGAACTGTGGAAAGAGACGCAGTATTTCCTGCATACAATTAAGTGCAAAAGACTATTAAGGTAAAGCATTGTAATATGTATAGAATATAATTCTGAGGAAGGGTGGTAAAGGAAACTGCAGTCCTGGGGAATTCCTGTACAACTTGGAAGACAGAAGTAGATTTCATTGATTAAAATTTTCAGAAGAGTTTACTCAGTCCATATTATTTTGACGACTAACTGATCACAGTTGAGGCTGTGTTAAATTATATCATATGGAAATGTAATTGAAAATGTGACATTATTTGCATTTACATCTATCCACACCTCAGTAATTGTATTGTTTGTTTTCGTTAGAAGAGTACCAAAGTGTTTCTTGGCTTCTGATTATTACACTCTGTGAGGATGTTGGCTTGCCTGCACAGGATAGCCTTTCAATAACATTTTCCTGTTTAGCTGTGTGCAAGCCTGTTATCTTTGTTCTTTAACAGTGCCAGGCAGTGATCACCAATAAGAACATACCAGAACAACTAAAGTTATGATGACCATTTGTAACATGCTAGTTCAGTATTAGGTACAGTTCTTGCCAACACATTGTAGAGAAAATACACAATTTGAATAGAAAATATGTGGAAAATATTTATGAAAATATCTCCAGAGTTAAGATTCTTGGGTTATGTGAATAAATAAAACCTGAGGTTGATATCCAAGGAACACAGGAGGTTCTGAAGAGATTTAACTCATCTGTTGATCTACCTAATTTGAATTGTCACGTGTCCAGCAACAATGGATATGAAATTGAGTCAGGTTATATAAACAAACAACAATATTTATTAACCTCTGCTCAAAACATCGAAAACTAAACGTATGACTAATTTAACTGGAAGTTAACAGTTAGGTGACTATATCAAACAGTCAAACTTATAAACTGTTCTTAAAGAGTTCTCATCCAAGCACAGACTTAAAGTGGTAAATTCAAAAGTCCATGTGATTTATAGTCATTAAGGAGAGACTTCCCAGAAACAACGATTTCTTCGAGGCAATAACGAATCTGTTGATCTCAGCCGAGAGATTCCTTGTCCAAAGGAATCACGAAGAAATAAAGAACTGACGTTTTGTCTGGAGGGTGGTCACTGCACAAACCTTCCCACCCTGGCAGGGGTTTTACTCAAATGTGCATGCCACAATTCCCGAACGAAGATTAAAAAGGTCGATCATTGCTAAGAAGCTGAACGACATTAACTCTACCCAATCCTTTGCTCGGATAACTCTGGTAATGTCTTCACTCTCCGATACTGGACTGTAAAGGAAAACAATGGTGCAACACACAAAAACTGGCAGTGATTGGTGAAACTACTGGCAACAATGTTACACTCAAAATAAAAGTGAGAACTGCATCACCGTGGTGGGCTTTTTCTTTTATACCATGCCATCACGTGACATCACATCACCCCATTATCACAAGACCATTACATCATTCCAATAGCATGAGACCATTACATCATGCTCACAGGATATGTAACAGAATGAACAAGAACACAGAGTAAATATAGGTGATAAAGTCAAATATGGAAGGAAAAGTAAGTGGATCTGTAGGCAGACAAGATATGGATGAAAATAGGAGGTGGGTACTGATTAAGGAGTCTATTATTGTTTTAGAGAAGGAGAATGTTCTGGGAGGTTCTTCTAAAGTGGTCGCATGAGCAGAGCTTAGGAGCAGAAAGATGGTAATCACTTTGCTTGGGCTATTCTACAGGCTTCCTACCAGTGAGCAGGAGAAAGTGCAGCAGATATGTAGACATATGGTAGAGAGGCTTAAGAGTAGTAGGGATGCATGCCTTGGAGTTCGAATTTCCACAATATCAACTGGGATCATTTCATTATGATAGTCCTAGAGGAGGTGAAAATTTTAAAGTGCATTCAGGGAACGTTGAAAACTGATGCTGAAGAGGTAGTAATGGGGGACAATGAAATGACAGACAAACTGAATAAGTACTCTGTATCAATCTTCACGGTGGAGGACACTAGCAGTATGGTGAAAGTTCCAGGTGTCAGGGGTCGTGAAGTGAGTGAAGTTGCCGTAACTAGAAGAGAAGGTTCTTGGGAAACTGAAAGGTCTGAAGGTAGATAAGTCACCTGGACCATATGGTGTACACCCCAGAGTTCCGAAGGGGGTGCCTGAAATGATTGTGGAGGCATTAGTAATGTTTTTTCAAGAATCACTGATTCTGGAATGCTTCCAGAACTCCACTCTTCAAGAGAGGGAGGCAGATGAAAGGAAACTATAGGCCAGTTAGACTGACCTCAGTGGTTGGGAAGATGTTGGAGGCGATTATTAAGGATGAGGTCTCAGGGTACTTGGAGGCACATAATAAAATTGGCTGTAGTCAGCATGGTTTCCTCAAGAGAAAATCTTGCCTGACAGATCTGTTGGAATTCCTTGAAGAAATAACAAGCAAAATACACAAAGGAGAATTGGTTGATGTTATGTATTTAGATTTTCAGAAGGCCTTTGAGAGGGTGCCACACATAGGCATAACAAGCTACGAGCTACACACATCAAAGTTGCTGGTGAGCGCAGCAGGCCAGGCATCATCTCTAGGAGGAGATACAGTCGACGTTTCAGGCCGAGACCCTTTGTCAGGACTAACTGAAGGAAGAGTTAGTAAGAGATTTGAAAGTGGGACGGGGAGGGGGAGATCCAAAATGATAGGAGAAGACAGGAAGGGGAGGGATGGAGCGAAGAGTTGGACGGGTGATTGGCAAAGGGGATATGAGAGGATCATGGGACAGGAGGTCCGGGGAGAAAGACGGGAGGGGGGGGAACCAGAGGATGGGCAAGGGGTATAGTCAGAGGGACAGAGGGAGAAAAAGGAGGGTGAGAGAAAGAATGTGTGTATAAAAATAAATAACAGATGGAGTACAAGGGGGAGGTGGGGCATTAGTGGAAGTTAGAGAAGTTGATGTTCATGCCATCAGGTTGGAGGCTACCCAGACGGAATATAAGGTGTTGTTCCTCCAACCTGAGTGTGGCTTCATCTTTACAGTAGAGGAGGCCGTGGATAGACATGTCAGAATGGGAATGGGATGTGGAATTAAAATGTGTGGGCACTGGGAGATCCTGCTTTCTCTGGTGGACAGAGCGTAGGTGTTCAGTAAAGCGGTCTCCCAGTCTGTGTCGGGTCTCGCCAATATATAGAAGGCCACATCGGGAGCACCGGACGCAGTATATCACCCCAGCCGACTCACAGGTGAAGTGTCGCCTCACCTGGAAGGACTGTTTGGGGCCCTGAATGGTGGTAAGGGAGGAAGTGTAAGGGCATGTGTAGCACTTGTTCCGCTTACAAGGATAAGTGCCAGGAAGGAGATCAGTGGGGAGGGATGGGGGGGACGAATGGACAAGGGAGTCGCGTAGGGAGCAATCACTACGGAAAGCAGAGAGACAGGGGAGGGAAAGATGTGCTTAGTGGTGGGATCCCGTTGGAGGTGGCGGAAGTTACGGAGAATAATATGTTGGACCCCGAGGCTGGTGGGGTGGTAGGTGAGGACCAGGGCAACCTTATTCCTAGTGGGGTGGGGAGGTCCCACACTATCCCACACCATCATCGACTTTATCCGCTCAGGGGATCTCCCATCCACTGCTACCAACCTTATAGTTCCCACACCTCGCACTTCCCGTTTCTACCTCCTACCCAAGATCCACAAACCTGCCTGTCCTGGCAGACCTATTGTCTCAGCTCGCTCCTGCCCCACCGAATTCGTTTCTGCATACCTCGACACGGTTTTATCCCCCCTTGTTCAATCCCTTCCTACCTATGTTCGTGATACTTCTCACACTCTTAAACTTTTCGATGATTTTAAGTTCACTGGCCCCCACCGCTTTATTTTCACCATGGATATCCAGTCCCTATATACTTCCATCCCCCATCAGGAAGATCTCAAAGCTCTCCGCTTCTTTTTGGATTCCAGACCTAATCAGTTCCCCCCTACCACCACTCTGCTCCGTCTAGCGGAATTAGTCCTTACTCTTAATAATTTCTCCTTTGGCTCCTCCCACTTCCTCCAAACTAAAGGTGTAGCTATGGGCACCCGTATGGGTCCTAGCTATGCCTGTCTTTTTGTTGGCTTTGTGGAACAATCTATGTTCCGTGCCTATTCTGGTATCTGTCCCCAACTTTTCCTTCGCTACATCGACGACTGCATTGGCGCTGCTTCCTGCACGCATGCTGAGCTCGTTGACTTTATTAACTTTGCCTCCAACTTTCACCCAGCCCTCAAGTTTACCTGGTCCATTTCCGACACCTCCCTCCCCTTCTAGATCTTTCTGTCTCTGTCTCTGGAGACAGCTTATCCACTGATGTCTACTATAAGCCTACTGACTCTCACAGCTATCTGGACTATTCCTCTTCCCACCCTGTCTCTTGCAAAAATGCCATCCCCTTCTCGCAATTCCTCCGTCTCCGCCACATCTGCTCTCAGGATGAGGCTTTTCATTCCAGGACGAGGGAGATGTCCTCCTTTTTTAAAGAAAGGGGCTTCCCTTCCTCCACTATCAACTCTGCTCTTAAACACATCTCCCCCATTTCACGTACATCTGCTCTCACTCCATCCTCCCGCCACCCCACTAGGAATAGGGTTGCCCTGGTCCTCATCTACCACCCCACCAGCCTCTGGGTCCAACATATTATTCTCCGTAACTTCCGCCACCTCCAACGGGATCCCACCACTAAGCACATCTTTCCCTCCTCCCCCTCTTCTTTCCGCAGGGATCGCTCCCTACGCGACTCCCTTGTCCATTCGTCCCCCCCATCCCTCCCCACTGATCTCCCTCCTGGCACTTATCCTTGTAAGCGGAACAAGTGCTACACATGCCCTTACACTTCCTCCCTTGCCACCATTCAGGGCCCCAAACAGTCCTTCCAGGTGAGGCGACACTTCACCTGTGAGTCGGCTGGGGTGATACATTGTGTCCAGTGCTCCCGATGTGGCCTTCTATATATTGGCGAGACCCGACGCAGACTGGGAGACCGCTTTGCTGAACACCTATGCTCCGTCCGCCAGAGAAAGCAGGATCTCCCAGTGGCCACACGTTTTAATTCCACATCCCATTCCCATTCTGACAAGTCTATCCACGGCCTCCTCTACTGTAAAGATGAAGCCACATTCAGGTCGGAAGAACAACACCTTATATTCCGTCTGGGTAGCCTCCAACCTGATGGCATGAACATCAACTTCTCTAACTTCCACTAATGCCCCACCTCCCCTTCGTACCCCATCCGTTATTTTTTTTTATATACACACATTCTTTCTCTCACTCTCCTTTTTCTCCCTCTGTCCCTCTGACTATACCCCTTGCCCATACTCTGGTTCCCCACCCCCCGTCTTTCTCCCCGGACCTCCTGTTCCATAATCCTCTCATATCCCCTTTGCCAATCACCTGTCCAGCTCTTGGCTCCATCCCTCCCTCTCCTGTCTTCTCCTATCATTTTGGATCTCCCCCTCCCCCTCCCACTTTCAAATCTCTTACTAACTCTTCCTTCAGTTAGTCCTGACGAAGGGTCTCGGCCTGAAATGTCGACTGTATCTCTTCCTAGAGATGCTGCCTGGCCTGCTGCGTTCACCAGCAACTTTGATGTGTGTTGCTTGAATTTCCAGCATCTGCAGAATTCCTGTTGTAAGCTACGAGCTCATGGTATTGCAGTAAAGACTCTAGTGTGGATAAAGTAGTAACTGATTGGCAGGAGGTAATGAGTGGGAATAAGGGCAATCTTTTCTGGTTGGCTGTTGTTGACTAGTGTTCCACAGGGGTCTGTGTTAGGACCGATTCTTTATACATTATATGTCAATGATTTGGATGATAGAATTGATGGATCTGTGGGAAAGGTTGCAGGTGATATGAAGATAGGTGGAGGGGCAGGTAGTTTTGAGGAAGTAGAGAGGCTTTAGCGGACTTAGAACGGGAGCATAGGCAAAAAAATGGCAGATGGAATACAATGTTGGGAAGCGTATGTTCGTGCACTTTGGTAGAAGAAATGAAAGGGTTGACTATTTTCTAAACGGAGAAAAATACCACAAACAGAAGTGCAGAGGCACTTGGGAGTACTTGTGCAGTATTCCTTAAATGTTAATTTGCAGGTTAAGTCTGGTGAGGAAGGTAACTGCAATATTAGCATTCATTTCATGAGGATTAGAAAATTAAAGCAAAGGTGTAATGTTGAGACTTTATAAAGCACTGGTGAGACCTCATGGAATGTTGTGAGCAGTTTTGGGTCCCTTATCTGAGAAAGGATGTGCTGAAACTGTAGAGAGTTCAAAGGAGGCTCACAAAAATGATTCCAGGATTGAATGGCTTGTCGTATGAAGAGTGTTTGATGGATCTCGGCCTGTATTCGCTTGTATTCAGAAGAATTATGGGTGGCCTGGTTGAAACCGATGGAATGGTGGAAGGGCTTGATAAAATGGATGTGGAGAGGATGTTTCCTTTGGTGGGAGAGTCCAAGACCAGAGGACACAGCCTCAGAATAGAGGGGCATACTTTTAGAACAAAGATGAGGAGGGATTTCTTCAGCCAGAGAGTGGCGAATCTGTGGAATTCTTTACCACAGGCAGTTGTGGAGGCTAAGTTTTTATATTTAAGGCGGAGGTTGATGGATTCTTGATTGGTCAGGGCATGAACGGATACAGGGAGAAGGCAGGAGATTGGGGCCAACAGGAAAATTGGATCAGCCATGATGAAATGGCAGAGCATACTCAACGGACAAAATGGCCTAATTCTGCTCCTCTCTATGGTCTTTGTACTCTCAAGATTTCACTTATGAAGGCCTCCCACTTACCAAGTAGACATTTGCCAGAAAACAACCCATTGAATCCACACTTGCCAGATCCTTTCTGATTCCATCAAAATCGGCCCTTCTCCAATTTAAAACATAAAAACGTAGAAACATAGAAAGCCTACAGCACAATACAGGCCCCTTGGCCCACAAAGCTGTGCTGAAAATGTCCTTACTTTAGAAATTACCTCGGGTAACCCATAGCCCTCTATTTATCTAAGCTCCATGTACCTATCCAGGAGTCTCTTAAGAGACCCTATCGTATCCGCCTCCACCACGGTCGCCGGCAGCCCATTCCACACACTCACCACTCTCTGTGTAAAAAAACTTACCCTTGACATATTCTCTGTACCTACTTCTAAGTACCTTAAAACTGTGCCCTATTGTTCTAGCCATTTCAGCCCTGGGAAAAAGCTCTGACTATCCATACGATCAATGCCTCTCATCATCTTATACACCTCTATCGGGTCACCTCTGATCTTCCATCGCTCCAAGGAGAAAAGGCCAAGTTCACTCAATCTATTCTCTTAAGGCATGCTCCCCAATCCAGGCAACATCCTTGTAAATCTCCTCTGCACCCTTTCTATGGTTTCCATATCCTTCCTGTCGTGAGGCAACCGGAACTGAGCACAGTACTCCAAGTGGGGTCTCATGAGGGTCCTGTACAGCTGCAACATTACCTCTTGGCTTCTAAACTCAATCCCATCATTGATGAAGGCCACTGCGCACCATATGCCTTCTTATCCACAGAGTCAACCTGCGCAGCTGCTTTGAGTATCGTATGGACTCGGACCCCAAGATCCTTCTGATCCTCCACAGTGCCAGGAGTCTTATCATTAATACTGTATTCTGCCATTATATTTGACCTACCAAAATGAACCACTTCATACTTATCTGGGTTGAACTCCATCTGCCACTTCTCAGCCCAGTTTTGCATCCTATCAATGTCCCCACTGTAACCTCTGACAGCCTTCCACACTATCCACAACACCCCTAACCTTTGTATCATCAGCAAATTTACTAACCCATCCCTCCACTTTCTCATCCAGGTCATTTATAAAAATAACGAAGAGAAGGGGTCCCAGAACAGATCCCTGAGGCACACCACTGGTGACCGACCTCATTGCAGAATATGACCTGCCTACAACCACTCTTTGCCTTCTGTGGGCAAATTAGTTCTGAATCCACAAAGGAATAACACCCTTGGATCCCATGCCTCCTTACTTTCTCAATAAGCCTTGCTGAAATCCATATACTCTACATCTACTGCTCTACCTTCATCAATGTGTTTAGTCACATTCTCAAAAAATTCATTAGGGCTTGTAAGTCACGACCTGCCTTTGACAAAAATATGCTGATTATTCCTAATCATAACATGGCTCTCCAAATGTTCATAAATCCTGTCTCTCAGGATCTTCTCCATCAATTTACTAACCACCGAAGGAAGACTCACTGGTCTATAATTTCCTGGGCTATCTCTACTCCCTTTCTTGAATAAGGGAACAACATCCACAACCCTCCAATCCTCCTGAACCTCTCCTGTGCCCATCGATGATGCAAAGATAATCGCCAGAGGCTCAGCAATCTCCTCCCTCATCTCCCACAGTAACCTGGGGGTACATCTCGTCTGGTCCCAGTGACTTATCCAACTTTGTGCTTTCTAAAAACTCCAACACATTCTATTCCTTAATATCTACATGCTCAAGCTTTTCAGTCCGCTGTAAGTCATCCCTACAATCGCCAAGATCCTTTTCCATAGTGAATACTGAAGCAAAGTATTCATTAAGTACTGCTACTATCTCCTCCGGTTCCATACAAGCTTGTCCAGTGTCACACTTGATTGGTCCTATTCTCTCATGTCTTATCCTCTTGTTCTTCACATACTTGTAGAATGCCTTGGGGTTTTGCTTAATCCTGTCCGCCAAGGTCTTCTCATGGCCCCTTCTGGCTCTCCTAATTTCCTTCTTAAGCTCCTTCCTGTTAGCCTTATAATCTTCTTGATCTCTATCATTATCTAGTTTTTTGAACCTTTTGTAAGCTCTTCTTTTCTTCTTGACTAGATTTACAACAGCGTTTGTACACCACGGTTCCTGTACCCTACCACCCTTTCCCTGTCTCATTGGAACGTACCTATGCAGAACATCAAGCAAATATCCACTAAACATTTGCCTCATTTCTTACGTATGTTTCCCTGAGAACATCGGCTTCCAATTGATGCTTCCAAGTTCCTGCCTGATAGCCTCATATTTTCCCTTACTTCAATTAAACACTTTCCCAACTTGTCTGTTCCTATCCCTCTTCAAAGCTATGGTAAAGGAGATAGAATCATGATCGCTATCTCCAAAATGCTCTCCCACTGAGAGATCTGACACCTGACTAGGTTCATTTTCCAATACCAGATCAAGTACAGCCTCTCCTCTTGTAGGCTTTACTACATATTGTGTGAAGAAATCTTCCTGAACTCACCTAACAAACTCCACCCCAACTAAACCCCTCGCTCTAGGGACATGCCAATCGATATTTGGGAAGTTAAAATCTCCCACCACAACAACCCTGTTATTAGTACAGCTTTCCAGAATCTGTCTCCCTATCTGCTCCTTGATGTCCCTGTTACTATTGGGTATTCTATAAAAAACACCCAGTAGAGTTATTGACCCCATCCTCTTCTTAACTTCCACCCATAGAGACTCTATAGACAATCCTTCCATGACTTCCTCCTTTTCTGCAGCCGTGATTGTTTCTGGGTACTTGGAGGCACGTCATAAAATAGGCTGAAGTCAGCATGGTTTCCTTAAGAGAAAATCTTGCCTGACAAATCTGTTGAAATTCTTTGAAGAAATAACAAGCATGATAGATAAAGGAGAATTGGTGGATGTTATGTACTTGGATTTTCAGAAGGCCTTTGACAAGGTGCCATGCATGAGGCTGCTTAACAAGTTAAGAGCCCATGGTATTATAGGAAAGATACTAGCATGGGTAGACCATTGGCTGATTGGCAGACTGGGAATAAAAGGAGCTTTTTCTGATTGGTTGCCGGTGACTAGTGGTGTTCTGCAGTCGTCTGTGTTGACACCACTTCTGTTTACGTTATATGCCAATGATTTGGTTGATTGAATTGATGGCTTTGTTGCAAACTTTGCAGACAATATGAAGATAGGTGAAGATAGTTTTGAGGAAGCAGAGAGGCTGAAGAAGGACTTAGACAGATTAGGAGAATGAGGAAAGAAGTGGCAGATGGAATTCAGTGTCAAGAAGGGTGTGGTCATGCACTTTGGTAGGAGAAATAAAAATGTAGTCTAATTACTAAACATTGAGAAAATTCAAAAATCTGAGGTGCAAGAGGAATTGGGGGTCCATGTGCAGGATTCCTTTAAAGGTTAATATGCAGATTGAGTCCGTGGTGAGGAAGGCAAATGCAATGTTGGCATTTATTTCGAGAGGACTACAACATAAAAGCAAGGATGTAATGTTGATGTTTTATAAGGGACACTTTATGTTGAGGCACCACTTGGGTTATGGGGAGGAGGCAAGACATTGGGGCTGAGTGGGAAGTGGATCAGCCATGATGAAATGATAGAGCAGTCTCGATGGACCAAATAGCCTAATTCTGCTCCTATATCTTATGGTCTTATGATTGTGTTAAACGTTCAGCTGTAGTCAATGAACAGCAGCCTGACGAAAGTATTAATGTTATTCAGGTGACCCAAGGGCATGTGAAGTGCCAATGAGATTGCATCTGCTGGGAACGTAGTGTGGTGATAAGCAGATTGCAGTGGGTCTAGGTGCTTGCTTAGGCAGCAATTTGTTCATCTATAACCAACCTTTCAAATCACTTCATCACCATAGATGTGAGTGCCACTGGATAATAGTTGTTAAGGCAGCTCACCCTGCTCTTCTTGGACACTGGTATGATTGTTGCCTATTGAAGCAGGTTGGAACTTCTGACTGTAGCAGTGAGAGACTGAAATGTCTTTGAACACATATGCCACTTGGTTGGCACAGGTTTTCAGGGCCCTACCAGTTATACCATTGAGCCCTGTCGCCTTGCAAGGGTTCACCCCCTTGCAAGGTGTTGCCATTGGCCTTCGAGACAGAGATCACAATGTCAACGGATGATGCAGGGATTCTCATAGTGTAGTTTTATTCTGCTTTTCAAAGTGTGCATAAAAAGTGCTGAGCTCATCTGGGAGTGCAGCATTACTGTCATTTGTGATGTCCTGGGTGACCTCAATGGTTGGGAAGATGTTGGAGTTGATTGTTGACTGCCATTTATAATTTGCTGTATAGGAAGTAATGAACTGCAAACCCTGCCATAGTTGACGTACATCTGATTCTGCCTCTAACCTCATTCAGAATTGTTCCTTTGCTTTTGAGATAGCCTTCCATAGTCATACCTGGCCTTTTGTGTAGTCCTGAATCACCATACTTAGTGCTATAGATCCAGCCCTCAGCCAACTATGAGTCTCCTGGTTAATCGATGGATTTTGATTCAGTGATGTATGGTACGTTCTCGTACGCACCCACTTGTCTGCACGGGTCTTGTTGAAGGCAGTGACAACTGTGACGTATTTATTCAGACTCAAAATGAATCCCTAAATACTGTCTAGTACACTGACTCAAAGCAGTCCTTCAAGTGCTCCTCCACCTCCCTTGTCCAGATCTTCTCAGTCGTCTCTGTTGGTGCTGCAGTCTTCAATCTCAGCTGATACTCAGTGAGTAGAAGTGCAGCCAGGTGATCAGACTGTCCAAAGTGTGGGCGTGGGATGGCATAGTAAGCATTCTTGATGGTAGTATAACAGTGGTCCAGAGTGTTGGCTCCTCTGGTTCCACAAGTGATATGCTGATGAAACATCTTTTTACTGGGCATCTCAGAAACACAACTGGTTAGCCCCTCGCTAACAAGCCAATGAACTCAGCAGTGCAAAAAGCACCTTTCTCAAATTCTGTACGTCTAGGGTTGATATGACTTGGGTCCCATCAAACCGGGAGAGCTAGGATGTTTCGCCCACCCACACCCCAATCAGAGTGAATACTGTGTAAATACTGCCCACTTGCAATTTCACACTGGCAAGAAATAACAGATCATACACTGCATATAATTATCAAGAAATTATGTTTACAAATATCAGCTTTATTGAGCAGTTAGTATCAATGAAATGTCAAAGAAGGAGGGTGCCCACCTGATGACCCCGATGACGTACCTACCCTCCCTTCTTGTCACCATTCCAAACCCACTGCCAACATCGAGAGTGCCAACTTACCATAGGGATTGAAACATCAAGTCCTAGTAGCTCTACTTAATCGTCGTAAAACAGAACATAGAACATAGAATAGTACAGTGCAGTACAGGCCCTTTGGCCCACAATGTTGTGCTGACCCTCAAACCCTGCCTCCCATATAAGCTCCCAGCTGAAATTCCTCCATATACCTGTCTAGTAGTCTTTTAAACTTCATGAGTGTATCTGCCTCCACCACTGACTCAGGCAGTGCATTCCACGCACCAACCACTCTCTGAGTAAAAAACCTTCCTCTAATATCCCCCTTGGACTTCCTACCGTTTACCTTAAAGCCATGTCCTCTTGTATTGAGCAGTGGTGCCCTGGGGAAGAGGCGCTGGCTATCCACTCTATCTATTCCTCTTATTATCTTGTACACCTCTATCATGTCTCCTCTCATCCTGCATCTCTCCAGAGAGTAAAGCCCCAGCTCCCTTAATCTCTGATCATAATGCATACTCTCTAAACCAGGCAGCATCCTGGTAAATCTCCTCTGTACCCTTTCCGATGCTTCCACATCCTTCCTATAGTGAGGTGACCAGAACTGGACACAGTACTCCAAGTGTGGCCTAACCAGAGTTTTATAGAACTGCATCATTACATCGCGACTCTTAAACTCTATCCCTCGACTTATGAAAGCTAACACCCCATAAGCTTTCTTAACTACCCTATCTATCTGTGAGGCAACTTTCAGGGACCTGTGGAGATGTACCCCCAGATCCCTCTGCTCCTCCACACTACCAAGTATCCTGCTATTTACTTTGTACTCTGCCTTGGAGTTTGTCCTTCCAAAGTGTACCACCTCACACCTCTCCAGGTTGAATTCCATCTGCCACTTCTCAGCCCACTTCTGTATCCTATCAATGTCTCTCTGCAATCTTTGACAATCCTCTACACTATCTACAACACCACCAACGTTTGTGTTGGCTGCAAACTTGCGAACTCACCCTTCTACCCCCACATCCAGGTCGTTAATAAAAATCATGAAAAGTAGAGGTCCCAGAACAGATCCTTGTGGGACACCACTAGTCACAACCCTCCAATCTGAATGTACTCCCTCCACCACAACCCTCTGCCTTCTGCAGGCAAGCCAATTCTGAATCCACCTGGCCAAACTTCCCTGGATCCTATGCCTTCTGACTTTCTGAATAAGCCTACTGTGTGGAATCTTGTCAAATGCCTTACTAAAATCCATATACGAACCCCATTTCCAGAAAAGTTGGGGTATTTTCCAAAATGCAATAAAAACAAAAATCTGTGATATGTTAATTCACGTGAGCCTTTATTTAACTTCAAAAGTACAAAGAAAAGATTTTCAATAGTTTTACTGACCAACTTAATTGTATTTTGTAAATATACATAAATTTCAAATTTGATGGCTGCAACACACTCAACAAAAGTTGGGACAGAGGCATGTTTACCATTGTGTTGCATCACCTTTCCTTTTAATAACACTTTTTAATCGTTTTGGAACTGAGGATACTAATTGTAGTAGATTTGCAATTGGAAATTTTGTCCATTCTTGCTTGATATAAGACTTCAGCTGCTCAACAGTCCGTGGTCTCCGTTGTCTGATTCTCCTCTTCATGATGCGCCATACATTTTCAATAGGAGATAGGTCTGGACTGGCAGCAGGCCAGTCAAGCACATGCACTCCGTGTCTACAAAGCCACGCTGTTGTAGCCCGTGCAGAATGTGGTCGGCATTGTCCTGCTGAAATAAACATGGACGTCCCAGGAAGAGATGTCGCCTTGATGGCAACATATGTCTCTCTAAAATCCTAATATATGCCTCAGAGTCAATGGTACCTTCACATACATGCAACTCACCCACGCCGTGGGCACTGATGCACCCCCATACCATCACAGATGCTGGCTTTTGCACCTTTCGCTGATAACAATCTGGATGGTCGTTTTCATCTTTGGCACGGAGAACTCGACGCTCATTTTTTCTGAAAACTAACTGAAATGTGGACTCATCTGACCACAGCACATGGTTCCACAGTCTTTCGGTCCATCTGAGATGAGCTCGGGCCCAGAGAACTCGCCGGCATTTCTGCATAGAGTTGATGTATGGCTTCCTCCTTGTGTAATACAGTTTCAAGTTACATTTCTGGATGCAGCGACGGACTGTGTTGAGTGACAATGGTTTTCCAAAGTACTCCCGAGCCCAGGTGGCTATAATTGTCACAGTAGCATGACGGTTTCTTAGGCAGTGCCGCCTGAGGACTCGAAGATCACGTGCGTTCACCAGTGGTTTCTGACCTTGCCCTTTACGCACTGAGATACCTCTGAATTCTCTGAATCTTTTCCCATTATATACTGTAGATGTTGAAAGACCTAAATTCTCTGCAATCTTGCGTTGAGAAATGTTCCTTTTGAACTGACTAACAATTCTGTCACGAATTTTGGCACAAAGGGGTGAGCCACGACCCATCCTTGCTTGCAAAGGCTGAGCCTTTGATGGACGCTACTTTTATACCCAGTCATGACACCTCACCTGCTACCAATTAGCCTGCTTAATGTGGAGTCTTCCAAACCAGTGCTACCTGAATATTCTGTACACTTTTCAATCTTATTTTAACTCTGTCCCAACTTTTGTTGAGTGTGTTGCAGCCATCAAATTCGAAATTTGTGTATATTTACAAAATACAATTAAGTTGGTGAGTAAAACTATTGAAAATCTTTTCTTTGTACTTTTGTCAGTTAAATAAAGGTTCACGTGAATTAACATATCACAGATTTTTGTTTTTATTGCATTTTGGAAAATATCTCAACTTTGCTGGAAATGGGGTTTGTAGATCACATCCACTGCACTACCTTCATCTATATGCCTGGTCAGCTTCTCAAAGAACTCTATCAGGCTTGTTAGACACGATCTGCCCTTCACAAAGCCATGCTGACTGTCCTTGATCAGACCATGATTCCCTAAATGCCCATAGATCCTATCTCTAAGAATCTTTTCCAACAGCTTTCCCACCACAGAAGTAAGGCTCACAGTCTATAATTACACGGACTATCCCTACTACCTTTTTTGAACAAGGGGACAATATTTGCCTCCCTCCAATCCTCCGGTACCATTCCCGTGGACAACGAGGACATAAAGATCCTGGTTAGAGGCTCAGCAATCTCTTCCCTCATCTCATGGAGCAGCCTGGGGAATATTCTGTCAGGCCCCGGGGAGTTATCCGTCCTAATATATTTTAACAACTCCAACACCTCCTCTCCCTTAATATCAACATGCTCCAGAACATCAACCTCACTCATATTGTCTTCACCATCAAGTTCCCTCTCATTGGTGAATACCGAAGAGAAGTATTCATTGAGGACCTGGCTCACTTCCACAGCCTCCAGGCACATCTTCCCACCTTTATCTCTAATCGGTCCAACCTTCACTCCTGTTATCCTTTTTTCTTCACATAATTGAAGAATGCCTTGGGATTTTCCTTTACCCTACTCACCAAGGCCTTCTCATGCCTCCTTCTTGCTTCCCTATATTCCTCAATAGACCCATCTGGGATCCTTGCTGCCTTCTTCCACCTGACTAGATTTTCAACCTCACTTGCCACCCATGGTTCCTTCACCCTACCATTCTTTATCTTCCTCACCGGGACATATTTATCCTTAACATCCTGCAAGAGATCTCTAAACATCGACCACATGTCCATAGTACATCTCCCTGCAAAAACATCATCCCAATTCACACCCGCAAGTTCTAGCCTTATAGCCTCATAATTTGCCCTTCCCCAATTAAAAATTTTCCTGTCCTCTCTGATTCTATCCTTTTGCATGATAATGCTGAAGGCCAGAGAGCAGTGGTCACTGTCCCCCAGATGCTCACCCACTGGGAGATCTGTGACCTGACCTGGTTCATTACCTAGTACTTGATCTAGTATGGCATTCCCCCTGGTCGGCCTGTCCACATACTGTGACAGGAATCCATCCTGGACACACTTAAACTCTGCCCCATCTAAACCCTTGGAACTAATCAGGTGCCAATCAATGTTAGGGAAGTTAAAGTCACCCATGATAACAACCCTGTTATTTTTGCACCTTTCCAAAATCTGCCTCCCAATCTGCTCCTCTGTATCTCTGCTGCTACCAGGGGCCCTATAGAATACCTCCAATAGAGTAACTGCTCCCTTCCTGTTCCTGACTTCCACCCATATTGGCTCAGAAGAGGATCCTGCTACATGACCCACCCTTTCTATAGCTGTAATAGTATCCCTGACCAGTAATGCCACCCACCTCCCCTTCCCCCCCCTCTATCCCTTTTAAAGCACTGAAATCCAGGAATATTGAGAATCCATTCCTGCCCTGGTGCCAGCCAAGTCTGTAATGGCCACTACATCACAATTCCATGTATGTATCCAAGCTCTCAGTTCATCACCTTGGTTCCTGATGCTTCTTGCATTGAGGTACACACACTTCAGCCCTTCTACCTTACTACATTTACACCGTTTATTCTGCTTCTCTTTCCTCAAAACCTCTCTATATGTTAGATCTGGCTTTACTCTATGCACCTCTTTCACTGCTCTATCGCTCTGGATCACATCCCCCTTGCAAATTAGTTTAAACCCTCCTGAACCATGCTAGCAAACCTACCTGCAAGGATATTGCTCCCCCTCGAGTTCAGGTGCAACCCATCCAATCTGTACAGGTCCCATCTTGCCCAGAAGAGATCCCAATGATCCAAAAATTTAAAACCCTGCTCCCTGCACCAACTCCTCAGCCACGCATTCAACTGCCATCTCCTCCAATTCTTACCATCACTGTCACATAGCACTGGCAGCAATCCTGAGAACCTCACCCTTGAGGTCCTGTTCTTCAGCCTTCTGCCTAGTTCCCGAAACTCACAGTTCAGGACCTCATCCCTCTTCCTGCCTATGTCATTGGTACCAACATGTATCACGACTTCTGGTTGCTTTCCCTCTTGTACCAGGATATCGTGCACCCGGTCAGAGACATCCCGGACCCTGGCACCCAGGAGGCAACAAACCATGTGGGTGTCCTTCTCACATCCAGAAAATCTCCTGTCTGCTCCCCTGATTATAGAGTCTCCAATGACGACAGCTCTCCTCTTCTCTGTCCTATCTTTCTGCTCCACCGGGTCAGACTCAGTGCCAGAGGCCCTGCCACCGTGGCTCACACCTGGTTGGTCGTCCCCGCCAACTGTATCCAGGACGGTAAACTTATTATTCAGGGGAATGGCTACAGGGGTGCTCTGAACTACCTGTCTGCTCACCTTCACTTTCCCCTCTCTGACTGTCACCCAACTACCTGCTTCCGACAGCCTAGGTGTGACTACCTCCCAGTAGCTCTCATCTATGACTGCCTCATTCTCCCTTATGAGTCGGAAGTCATCCAGCTGCTACTCCAGATTCCTTACACGGTCTTCCAGATCGCCCAGCCGTATGCACTTCTGACAGATGTGACTCTGCGGGAGAGGGGCTTTCCCCCAAGACTGCCACATCTCACATGAGAGGCACATCACCATCTCAGGAGGCATTGTAAAGACTAACTGCAAGCAAACTTGTCCTCCGCCTCTTCTCGTCGAAGCCTCTCCAGTCAAAGCCTCAAAGTTCCACTCCTTCACTGGCCCACCCACTCACTCACTTGCCGCTTTCCATAGGCCACTCCGCTTGAGCTACCCCTCTATTTATCTGTTTGAGCTTTTCAAAGTGCTTGGTCACCTGACCTCAATTGCCCAATCAGCTGCTTTCTGCTGAGTCTGAGCTATTCAAATCTTGATGGTCTAATCAATGGCTTTCTGCTGATCTATTCAAATCTTGATTGACTTGATTGCACAGACCAACTGCCAAAACTGCCAGAATCTCTCGAGTCAAAGCCTCAAAGCTCTACTCCTTCACTGGTCCTCTCACTCAGTGGCCGCTTTCCAAAATGATGATGTTTGAAGTACCCGTTGATGTGACTGCATTTCAGCTGTTGTCATCCTAAATAGAAATATTTGATGCTTCCCATTGGATGCAAAGAGTTCCCAATAAGAGTGCCATATTTTGGTTGAATCCATGTGAGAAGGTTTTGTTTGTGTTGCTCCATTGTGGATAGTACTAAGGAACTGCAAGGGTAAAAAGACCTTGCTGGGAGCTATATACAGACCCTAAAACAGTAGAAAGGAAGTAGCCTACAAATTACAACAGGAGATAGAAAATGAATGTTAAAAGGGCAATGTTATAATAGTCATGAAGGGACTTCAATCTGCAGGTAGATTGGGAAAATCAAGTTGGTGCTGGATTACAGGAGGGGGAATTCCTGGAGTACCTATGAGATGGCTTTTTAGAGCAGCTCATGGTTGAGCCCACTAGAAGATCAGATATTCTAGATTGGGTGTTGTGTAATGAACCAGAATTGATTGGAGAGCTTAACGTAAAAGAACCCTTCGGGGAACGTGATCATAATATGATCAAATTCACTCTGAAATTTGAGGAGAAGCTGAAGTCAGATGTATCAGTATTATAGTGGACTAAAGGGAATTAGAGAGGCATGAGAGAGGAGCTGGTCAGAATTGATTGGAAAAGAACAATGGCGGGGATGACAGTAGAGCAGCAATGGCTGGAATTTTTGAAAGCAATTCAGAAGGCACAGGATATATACATCCCAAAGAGGAAGTATTCTAAAAGAAAGAGGACACAACCATGGCTAACAAGAGAAGTCAAAGCAAAGAGAGAGCAGATAATAGAGCAAAAATTAGTCGGAAGTTAGAGGATTGGAAAGCTTATTACAGCCATCTGAAGGCAACTAAGAAAGTCATTAAGGAGGTAAAGATGGAATATGAAAGTAAGTTAGCCAGTGATATTAAAGAGATTTGGATGATGGTATTGACGGCTTTGTTGCAAAGTTTGCAGACAATATGAAGATAGGTGGAGGGGCAGGTAGTTTTGAGGAAGTTGTGAGGCTACAGAAGGACTTGGACAGATTACGAGGATGGGCAAAGAAATGGCAGATGGAATATAGTGTTGGAAAGGGTATGGTCATGCACTTTGGTATAAGAAATGAAAGAGTTGACTATTTTCTAAATGGTGAGAAAATACAAAAAAGCTGAGCTGCAAAGGGACTTGGGAATCCTTGTACAGAATTTCTTAAAGGTTAGTTTGCAGGTTGAGTCTGTGGTGAGGAAGGCAAATGCAATGTTAAGATTCATTTCAAGAGAACTAGAATGTAAAAGCAAGGATGTAATGTTGAGACTTTATAAAGCACTGCTGAGGCCTCACTTGGAGTATTGTGAGCAGGTTTGGACCCCTTATCTTAGAAAGGATGTCTTGAAATTGGAGAGTGTTCGAAGAAGAACATTTGATGGTTCTGGGACTGTATTCACTAGAATTCAGAAGAATGAGGGGTGACCTTATTGAAACCTATCGAATGGTGAAAGACCTTTATAGAGTGAATATGGAGAGGATGTTTCCTATGGTGGGAGAACATAAGAAATAGGAGCAGAAGTAGGCCATCTGGCCCATCGAGCCTGCTCTGCCATTCAATAAGATCAAGGCTGATCTGGAGTACACTGGATAAAGCAATCAGGAGGGCTAAGAGCAAGAGTTCTCAAAGGTTATTTTTCCTGTGTTTTACCATGGAGAAAGATGTGAAGACTTGGGAACCTGGCAAAGGTAATAAACTACTGTTAGAAATTATGGAAGCAGGTAGAATAACAAAATTTAAAAGACACTTGGGCAGGTACATGACTAGGAGAGCTTTAGAAGGCAATAGGCCAAGCGTGAGCAAGTGGGACCAGTTTAGATGGGCATCTTGGCTTGCAAGGTCGAATTGGCCACACTTAGCTTACTGTCTTGGCTTTCAGGTACCCTAATCTCTTCCAAGTCACTCTATTTGTGGTTTAGGAGGAATGAATGGTGTCTGTTTCTGATGTTTTTTGCTTGGTTATCTTTTTAGGAGTTGGATGCTCGACAGCGTGAGCTGGATGCATTGAACACAAGAAAGGAAGCACTGGAGGCTGTAAGAGTTGTGAACATTTACACTTCTATTTTATTTAATTATTATATTCTGATCTTTATTTATGCAAAATTGACAACATTCACAATTATTTGAATACAGTAATTCTGATCTAAACAATGTAGGAATATTTGATTTGTACTTTTTCCAGGGATAACTTTGGCTAAAGTTGCTGCTTGAAATTCAGATTATTCTCTTTAATTAGTTCTAGAATTCACTAATTACTTGAGAACTAGATGTGAAGATGTGAAGATCATAGCTATGGATTCTTACTTAAGCTGTCCATTAAACTACATTACTAGATTAGATTTCTACAGCATACAAATTATTGGGAAATATTATGGTAACTAGTTTTGCACATTTTTATTCAAAATTGCTATATTGAAAAAATATATTTTGAAAGTTCTCCTCATTTTGGGTAAAGATTTGATTATCCAATATTACATTTGGGTCTTTTAATGATTTGTCATTTACTTGGAATACTGGCCCACGCTGATTATGACGTCCCATCTAAGCTAATTCGATTTGCCAGGATGCAGCCATAAGCTTCTAAACCTTTATAAACCATGTGCCTGTCGAACTGTCTTTAAAAAGTTGTAACTGTCTGAATCATATCATTTGGCACCTGATTCCATGTAGATACTGCTATTAGTGCTAAAAAAAAAGTTGTCCTCAATTTCCTTCTTAATGATTCCCCTCTTTCCTTAAATCTATGCCCTCTTGTTTTTGGATTCCTAGCTCGGGGAAAAACACTGAGTTCATTCACCTTGTCTATGCCTCTCATGATTCTTACACCTCTATAGAATCACATCTCAGATCCATACACTCAAAGAAATGAAGTCCTTTCCTTTGTTGAACCTCTCCTTATAACTCAGTCTCTCAAGTCCTGGCATTACCCTTGTAAAACTTTTCTGTGCTCTTGGCTCTTTCCAGTTTAATAACATCTTTTCTATAAAAGGGTGACCAAAACTGACCACAATGTTACAAGTGTGTCCTTACCAGTATTCAACACAGCTACATCATGACATCTCAATTTTCATAAACAGTGCCCTGAATTATGAAGGCCAGCATGCATAGGCTTCTTCAGAACCCTATCTAACTGTAGCTCCACTTTTAATGAACCATGGACTTGTACTTTAATGTCCCTCAGTTCCACAACATTCTGCAAGGCTTTGCCATTCACTGTGAAAGTCTGACCTAGAATTGACTTTTCCAAGTGCAACATCTCATATTTATCCAAATTAAACTCTGTGTCATTCGTTGGCCAGCTTACTCAACTAATCAAAATCCCCCTGTAAGTTTTGATAAGCTTCTTTGGTGTCCGTAATACCACCTATTTTAACACCATCTGCAAACTTACTAACCATGCTATATATTGTATATTCTTATCCAAATCATTGTTCAGCAAATATGGGCTCCTTAAGCACACCATTAGTTATGGCCAAGGAACCAAACTTTCTCCATCAGCTTCTGGTTTCTGCAGTCATGCCAATTGGGTATCCAGTTACACAGCTCTCCCTGAAGTCCACGCAATCTGACCTTACAGAGCAAACTACCATTTGGAACATCAAAGGCCTTTCTGAAGTCCATATAAACCATGTGTACTGCCCTTCCCTAGTTGACTTTCTTGTCAACCTCATCAAAAAGCTCAGCCAAGTATGTAAGACATGATCTACCAGGCACATAGCCCAAGTATCCTAAATCGACTTGTTTTTCCAGATGTACGTGTATCTTATTCCTCAGAAAACCCTCCGCTAACTTGCCATATGTAAGACTTGCTGGCTTATAATTCCCAGGTTTTTCTTTGCTAACCTTTTTAATTAAAGGCACAATTGTCACTACCCTAAAGTTGACCTCAGCCATATCTTAATGGCTAATGATATTGCAAATATTTCAGCCAACACTCACGTCTTTTCTTCTGTGGCATCCCATAATGGATAAACCCATTCAGGCCCTGGAGATTTGTCTTCCTTAGACATTTTAAGACATCTAGCTACTACTCTACTGTAATGAAGACTACTTCCAAGAACTCTCTATTTATTTATCCTACTTCCGAAGTCTTCATGTCTTTCTCGGTGGCAAAACAAAGGAGAAATGTGTATTAAGGACTTTACCCATCTCCTATGGCTCCATTCAAAATTGTCCCCAAAAACTGTGATGGGTCACCACCCCCATGTCTTTTTTTATCTATAGAGAGCAATTAGGTGGATTTCATTATGCAAGTCATGATTGAACCAAATAGATTAATGTTTATAAAGGAAAAGAAATAGAACTGTTGATAGGACTGGATGTAAGGGTGGCCAATGCCTTATGTGGAATGTGGGAATGTAACACCAGAACATGTTAATGGGTAAATGAGATGGCAGACGGCTTACGTGGAACCCCAAGACCATTTCTGCTCATAGAGAGGAGGATGTTTGGGGTTCCACTGAGAGGTACAAGTTGGGTGGCGCAGTGACATAGAGGTCAGCACAGCCATTATAGTGGTTAGTGTAATGCTGTTTCAGTTTGATTCCCGTTACAGTCGGCCCTCTGTATCCGCGGGGGTTTGGTTCTGGGACCCCCCGCGGATGCTCAAGACCCATGTATAAAATGGCATAGCATTTGCCGTTTTAGTAGTTCAGGGAATAATGACAAGAAAAAAAAGTCTGTACTTGTTCAGTACAGACGCAACCGTCGTAGCTCTTCCTCGAACCCTGAGCGGCGAGAGTGGTGAAAAACGAAAATAGCGTTCAGCGTTTGTTTTGCAGCAAGCTGTTATAGAGGCAGCGCGCACCCCGAGCAGCAAGAGTGGCGAAAAGCGAAAATAGAGTTCAGCTTTTTTTTTTGCAGCGAGCCGTTATAGAGGCAGCGTGCACCCGGAGCAGTGAGAGTGGCAAAAATAGGGTTCAGCGTTTGTTTTGCTCTCAGCAAAACAAACACTCAGCATCTCAGCATCAATCTGCCATAGCTTTGAACAGTGTGAGATTTTCGCTACGGTTGACAGTGCCGCAATGATTGCAGAAAAGTATGACTTTAATTTTGAAAGGGCACATAGGTTTAGGGCAGGTTTGCAGGATGTTTTGAGTGATTACAAAGAACCGTATGATAGAAAAATGCGTGAACTTTCCAGTGTGGTAGGTTATTTTTTGGGTCTGAGAATGATCAAAAATTCTTCCCATATAAATTAATTGTAATTGCTTCTTCGCCTTACGCCATTTCAGCTTACAAAAGGTTTCATAGGAACGCCCTACTTTCGGATAGCAGGGGAAACCTGTACAATGGAAATGCTATGTAAATAGTTGTTACACTGTGTTGTTTAGGGAATAAGAAGAAAGAAAGAGAACTTGCGGGTTTTTTTTTTATCCCGATCCGCGGATTCAACCAACCGTGGATGTGGAATCCGCGGATACAGAGGGCCAACTGTACTGTCATGTACGGAGTTTGGATGTTCTGCCTGTGACTGGGTGATTTTTGCTTGGGTCCTCTGGTTTCCTCCCGCATTCAAAAGATGTATGGTTAAGTTTAGTGAGTTGTGGGCATGCTCATCAGTGAGAGGGACCTTAACTAATGTGAGGCTAGCATAAAGCAGACTGATATATTATTGTTCTTGGCAAATTTTTCTACAGAAGTGGTTTGCCATTACCTTCTACTGGGCGGTGTCTTTACAAGACGGGTGATCCCAGCCACTATCATTACCATCCTCTTCAGGAAATGTCTGCCTGGCGTCAGTGGTTGGATAACCAGGCCTTGTGATATGCACCAGCTGCTGATACGAACATCTACCACCTTCTTGCATAGCTTCACATGACCCTGATTGGGGGACTAAGCAGGTGCTAAATCTTGCCCAACGGTGACCTGCAGGCTAGCAGAGGGAAGGAACACCTTACACCTCTGGTAGGGATGTATCTCCACTCTGCCACCCTTAGAATACCTTCCAATGACTTTTCCACTACTGATGCAAGGCTCACTGGCTTATAATTTCCTGGTTTATTTTTAGAGCCTTTCTTAAATATCAGCAATCCTCCAATCCTCCAGTACCTCACTTGTCGCTAAGGATGATTTAAAGGGACCCTTTAAATGATAGGGCCCTGCAATTTTTGCACTTGCCTCCCATAGGGTACGAGGGAACACCTTATCAGGCCCTGGGGATTTATTCGCCCTAATTTGCCTCAAGACAGCAAGCACCTCACCGTCTGTAACCTGTAGAGGGTCCATGAGCTCACTGTTGTTTTACCTTATCTCAATAGACTCTGTGTCTGTCTCCTAAGTAAATATAGGTGCATTTAAGATCTCCCCCATGTCTTTTGGTTCCACGTGTAGATTATCATTCTGATCTTCCAGATGACCAATTTTGTCCCTTATAATCCTCTTGCTCTCAGGGTTCACATCTATAGATCCTTCAAAGTTGCCATGCAACTGATAAGATGGTTAAGAAAGCAAATGATGTATCAGCATTCATTAGTTGAGGGATTGAATTCAAGATCTGCGAGGTAATGTTGCAGGTCTATAAAACTAGTTGGGCAACGCTTGGGATATTGTGTTCAGTTCTGATGACATCATTATAGGAAAGATGTGGAAGCTTTAGAGAGAATGCAGAGGAGATTTAATGGGATGCTGCTTGGTTTAGAGAGCATGTCTTATGAGGATAGTTTGAGTGAGCCTGGGTTTTCTCTTTGGAGTGAAGGAAGATGAGAGATAACTTGATAGAGGTGTAGAAGATGATAACGTGGACAGGTAGTGCCTTTTTCCCAGGACGGAAATTGCTAATACAAGAAGGAGTAATTCAAGATTCAAGTTTATTTACCGTGTGTACATCAAAACATACAGTGAAGTATGTATTTGCATTATCAACTAGTTGGAGGCAGCCCACAAGCATTACTACACATTCTGGTGCCAATATAGCATGCCTACTAAGCTTGCAGAACAACACAGAACACAACAAGCAGAAAAAAACCCAAAACAGCAAACAAGTATGAGGTAGTTAGAGGTAGTTTTTTTTTGCAGAGTGGTGGATATACGGAGTGATGGTAGAGGCAGACTCATTAGAGCCATTTAAGAGACTTTCAGATAGGCACATGGATGATAGAGAAATGGAAGGCTATGTAGGAGAAAAGGATTAGATTTATCTTGGAGTGGGTTAAAAGTTTGATACAATATTATGGGCTGATGGGCCTGTACTGTGCTGCACTGTTCTGTGTTCAAACACAAGCAAGCGCCATAGCTTTTCTACGCTCATCATTAAAGCTAAAGGTGAGAAGTATCTAGTCTGTGCACAGTTCTGGTACCGCATCACAAGAAGAATGCCAAGTCTTTGGAGAGGGTGCAGAAGAGGTTTGCCAGTATGTTTCTTGACTTAAAGGCTGTTCACTGATGGGAGATGTTGGACAAACTTGAATTGTTTTCTATGGAGTGTTGCAGATTTATGTCTGTTCTGATAGAAGTATATAAAATTATGAGAAGCATAGATTGGTTAGTGAGTCTTTTTCCCCTGGGTTAAATATCATTGCTTTAAGGTAAGAAGAACATTTTTAAAGGAGATTTATGAGGTGAGTGTTTTACACAGAGATTGCTAGGTGGCTGGAACAGGCTGGTGGGGAAATTGGTGGAAGCAGATACAATAGCAACACCCAAGAAGCATTTAGACAACAGAGGTCTATAAACTATGTTCAGGCAGCTGCGATTAGTTTGAATTATTTGGCACAGACATAGTAAGCTGAAAGGCCTTTTTCTGTGTTATGCTTTACTATGTTCTTAAGAAAGAGCCATGTAATTTAATAAAATAAAATTCAAATTCTGTTCTTTTTCCTCAGGAGATAGCTCATTCCCAGGTGAAGCAAGAAGCAGTGGTTCTGTATGAAAAACTCCATGAGCTTGAAAGTCGCTGTACTCAGATGATTGCAGAAAATAAAAGTATGGGATCTCCACAGGAGGAGAGGGAACGACTACTAAAACAGGTGAAATTGACCTGCTAAGCCAATCAGTTTTTTAAAGTTTCTCCAAGTGCAGTGATTTAAGAAAAGGTGTACAATATATGAAAGAAATTAAGGAAGTATGGTTGAAAAGCTACTCAAGTCATTTAGCAGAAGAAAGGTGCACGGTGATGATGGTATTTCAAAGTTCAAAGCAAATATATTAACAAAGTACATATAAGTCACCATATAGAACCCTGAGATTCATTTTTTGTAGGCATACACAGTAAACCCAACAAACACAATGGAATCCATGAAAAACTGCACCCAGCAGGACGGACAAACCAACAATACGCAAATACAAAGGGGAAAAAATAAAATAATAATAATAAGAAAATAATATTGAGAACATGAAAGAAACATCCTTGAAAGTGAGTCCATAGGTTGTGGGAACAGTTTTGTGGTGGGGTGAGTGGAGTGGAGTGGAGTTACTCCCTTCAGTTCAAGAGCCTGATGGTTGATCGGTAATGACCTTTCCTGAACCCAGTGATATGGGTCCTGAGTTTCCTGTACCACCTTCCTGATGGCAGCAGCAAGAAGAGAGCATGGCCTGGGTAATGGGGGTCCTTGATGATGCTTTCTGGTGGCATTGATCGGTATAGTTGTGCTCAATGCTGGGGAGAGTATAAACTAATTTGGCAGGGGGATGGGAACTGGTGTGCTGGGCTAAGGATGGGGCGGTTGTTATACAACTAGTGTCTAATGAGTCTGTGAGGAAGGACAGGCAGATGATAGGGCAAGATTACAGTCAGTGAGATGAGTTAAAGTGTAAAAGGGGGTGATGAATACAGGACTAAAGGTGTTATATTTGAATGCATCAAATATACGGAATAAGGTAAACAATTTTGTAGCACAGTTATAGATTGGCAGGTATGATGTGGGCATCTGTAAGTCGTGTCTGAAAGAAGATCATAGTTAGGAGCTTAACATTTAAGGGTGCTGATTGTTTCGTAAGCACAGGCTGGTAGACAGAGGGGGTGGGGTGGCTCTGTTGGTTTAAAAAAAAATGAAATGAAATGAAATTCTTTGGAAGTGGTTACAGAGGATCAAAAGAAAGAGAATCCTTGTAGGTAGAGTTAAGAAACTACAACAGTAAAAATATCCTAATGGGAGTTATATACAGGCCTCCAAACAGTAGCCAGAATGTAGGCTACAAATTACAACAGGAGATAGAAAAGACATGTAAAAAGGGCAATGTTGTAGTAATTATGGGGGATTTCAATATGCAGGTAGGTTGGAAAAAACAGGTTTGTGCTGGATCCCAAGAGAGGGAATTTGTAAAATACTTATGGGATGGCTTTTAAAGCAGGTTGAGGGTGAAACCACAAGGGGAATGGCAATTCTGGATTGGGTGTTATCTAAAACGACTATAAGATATAGAAACAGAATTAGGCCACTCTCCCATGGAGTCTGCATCGCCATTTCATCATGGCTGATCCATTTTCCTCTCAGCCCCAGTCTTCTGCCTTCTCTCTGTATCCCTTCATGCCCTGACTAATCAAGAATCTATCACCCTCTGCCTTAAATAGCCAATGATTTGGCCTCCACAATTGCATGTGGCAACAAATTCCACAGCGACACTCACAACACGCTGGAGGAACTCAGCAGGTTGGGCAGCATCCGTGGGAAAGATCAGTCGACGTTTTGGGCCGGAACCCTTCGTCAGACCAAATTCCACAGACTCACCACTCCCTGGCTAAAGAAAATCCTTCTCATTTCCTTTCGAAATGGACATTCCTCTATTATAAGCTATTAGACTGTCCCACCATGGGAAACATCCCCTCCACATCTATAGGTTTCAATGAGAAGGCAACCAAAAAGCCGTGAAGAGAACAGATGAATTATCAAGGTAAGCAAGCCAAGAGTATAACTAGGATACAAAAAGTGTTTTTCGTATGCAGTATATAAAGATTAAAAGAGAGTCGACAGTGGATATTGGACCACTGGAAAATGATGTTGGAGAGGTAGTAATGTGGGACAAAGAAATGGCGGATGAATTGTAAAAGTGTTTGTGTCAGTCTTCACTGTGGAAGACACTAGCAGAATGCCAGAGATTCAAGAGTGTCCAGAGGCAGAAGTGAGTGTCATTGCTACTACTAAGGAGGAGGTACTTGGGAAGCTGAGAAGTCCAAAGGTAGATAAGTCACCTGGACCAAGTGGACTACACCCCAAGGTTTTGAAGGAGGTAGCTGAAGAGATTGTGGAGATATTAGTAATGATCTTTCAGGAATCACTAGATTCTCGAATGGTTCCTGAGGACTGGAAAATTGCAAATGTCACTCCACTCTTTAAGAAGGGAGGGACGCAGAAGAAAGGAAATTATAAACCAGTTAGCCTGACTTCAGTGGTTGGAAAGATGTTGGAGTCGATTATTAAGGATGAGGTCTCAGGGTACTTGGAGGCACATGATAAAATTGGCTGTAGTCAGCATGGTTTCCTCAAGAGAAAATCTTGCCTGACAAATCTGTTGGAATTCTTTGAGGAAATAACAGGCAGGATAGACAAAGGAAAGTCAGTCGATGTTGTATATTTCGATTTTCAGAAGGCCTTTGACAAGGTGCTGCATATGAGGCTGCTTAACAAGATAACAGCCCATGGTATTACAGGCAAGATATTAGAATGGATAGAAGATTGGCTGACTGGTTGAAGGCCTCGAATGGGAATAAAGGGAGCCTTTTCTGGTTGGCTGCTGGTGATTAATGGTGTTCCACAGGGGTCTTTTATGGGACCACTTCTTTTCACGTTACATGTCAATGATTTGGAAAAAGGAATTGATGGCTTTGTGGCCAAGTTTATGGATAATACGAAGATAGGTGAAGGGGCAGATCGTATTGAGGAAGCAGCGTGTCTGTAGAAGGACTTAGATTGGGCGAATTGGCAAGCAAGTGTCAGATGGAATATAGTGTAGGGAAATGCATTGTCATGAACTTTGGGAGAAAGAATGAAGGTGTTGATTAATTTCTAAATAGAGAGAAAATTCAAAATACAGGGGTGCAAAGTGACTTGGGTGTCCTCGTGCAGGTATCCCTTAGGGTTAACTTGCAGGCTGAGTAGGTGGTAATGAAAGCAAATGCAATGGTAGTATTCATTTCAAGAGAATTAGAATGCAAAAGCAATAA
Source organism: Mobula birostris (assembly GCF_030028105.1). Taxonomy (NCBI): domain Eukaryota; kingdom Metazoa; phylum Chordata; class Chondrichthyes; order Myliobatiformes; family Myliobatidae; genus Mobula; species Mobula birostris. The sequence continues at coordinate 78,885,538 of NC_092374.1, read as the reverse complement.
TGTAATGCTGAAGCTTTATAAGGCTTTGGTTAGACCATATATGGAGTATTGTGAGGCGTTTTAGACACTTTATCTAAGAAAAAGTAGGTGGAGGGGTAGAATTTAGCAGAATGCGGGGATTCTGATTGAAACCTATCAAATGTTGAAAGGCCTTTAGCCAGAGGGTGGTGAATCTGTGGAATTACATTGTCAGGCACCTTCTTACAGTGAGAGGTGCGAATCCACAATGGTTTTTCTGTTATCTTGAATGCTGTATTGGTTACCAGCATAGCTGAAGTGGTCCTTCAAACTGAAGTTCCAAACAATTCTTTCTTTTAAATGCCTGCACCACGCACTTAGCTTCTGCTAATGGTCACTGGGATTCCTTTACCTGTTGATGATATTTGGTAATGCTGATTTTAGGACAATACAGTAGTTAAGAATACTCTCATCAAGGTTATGTACATCCATCTGCTTAAGGGCCGTCCCATTATGATTTCATGTACGGGCAAGCCAGTGGTTCTATTAGCAATGGCTTGAATAGTCGTCATAACCAAAGGCAGCACCTGTTTCTACTTTTTTATCCAGTTTTCTTGCACATTTTGCTCAATTTATGTTTAATTGTTCCGTTCATCCTTTCCACTAGGAAAGTATGAACGGAACTGATGATGGTAGTTACAGTGGAAATGTTGATCCACCTGTAAGGCTTTTCATACTTCTTTGATTACTTTACCAGTGAAATGGGTACCATTGTTACTTGATAGTTTCCAGGGGATCCCAAATCGCAGGATTATTTCCTTTAAAATACATTTCGCTACTGTAACTGCATCATTCTTTCTGCAAGGAAATTCTTCAACCCATCATGAGAACACATTAATAATGACTAATACATACCTATACCCTTTACATTAAGCCAATTCAATAAAGTCTATCTGTACGTGTACAAAGGGGGCTATCTGACAGCAGTGTATGAAAACCCTGTTACTTGTTACTTGCACCAGTATTCCCAGATTCTGCAAGGCAATTATCATACATTATCTACAGATATGTTCTGCAATTTAAGATACTCCACTGGCATACCAAGTTTGGTTTATTTAATTAATAATTCCCTTCTTGCCTGCATGTGTGAACTTGTGAACTCATCAGGTAATCCACAGTACCAATGTACCTGGGGCCACAATGCGTCCATTGGAGTGAAGCCACATAACACTGTGCTGCTTACAGCCCAGCTTTTTCCACTTTACCCTTTCGATCGATGGAGCATTGGACTGGTATCCTCGTATGTCCTCCAAAGTGCAAAGTGTCATCAAGGCCAACTGTGTGGGGCTGCTTGTTTCTGGCACAACAAGGGTGGGCCTAATTGCTGCTGCTTTTGCAGTACAAACTGCCACTTTATTACCCTTATAGACCTCATCCATTTGTCCTGTATGTATTGCACATTTAATAATCGCAGCCTGTTTAGACTTCTGTAATGCTGCCAATAAGTTTTGTATGGACCGTGGAATCTCGCCTGGAGGGGGTTGGTTACCACTGGAAACAGAACTAAGACCCGATCGCCCACTTGAAACACTTGTTCACAGGCATGTCTATCATATCACTGTTTCATTTTAGTTTGGGAGTGTCGTAGATTTTCTTTGGCAAGGTCACAGATCCTTTTAAGCCTCTCGCAAAATTTTAAAACATAGCCAATCACATTGACTTGTACTGCCGGACTGGACCATTGCTCTTTCAGTAAGGTCAGGGGTCCTCTGGGCCGATGACCGAAGATGAGCTCGAATGGGCTGAACCCCAGTGACTCCTGAACTGTGTCCCTTACAGCAAATAGCAGAAGAGGCAAGGCATCATCCCAGCCCCTAGCGTTCTCTTGACAATAAATTTTATTCATGGTCTTTAATGTTGCGTGGAATCTTTCCAACGCCCCTTGGGTCTCTGGGTGGTACGCAGAGGCCAAAATCTGCTTTGCTCCCATCTCATCCAACATCTGTCGGAATGTGTGAGATGTGAAGACACTCCCCTGATCTGACTGGATTTCCCTTGGCAGCCCCACCGTAGTGAAAAATTTCACAAGTGCCTTTACCACTGCGGGAGCCTTGACGCTTGCCGGGGGCACAGCCTCCGGAAACCTGGTGGCGGCGCACATCATAGTCATCACATACTCTCGCCCACTCGCAGTTCTGGGCAGGGGACCGACAAAACACACAATTATTCGGGAAAAAGGTTCCCCGAAAGCGGGTATCCGTTGAAGGGGCGCTTTAGGCAGGACCTGATTCGGCTTTCCTACCATCTGACATAAATGACATCGCCTACAATATTCAACGATATCCTTCCTCATGTTCGGCCAGTAAAACTCTTCCTTAATTATATCGACTGTCTTTCTCACCCCAAAATGTCCACCGAGGGGTATCTTGTGGGCCAGGTTAATGATCTCGTCCCTATAAATTTTCAGCACTACCACCTGGTGCACCATCCCCCATTCCTCATCTGTGGACACGGTACTTGGTCTCCACTTCCTCATTAGTACTCCCTCCTTCACATAATAGCCCACTGGTTCCTTCTTTATTTCTGCTTTGGAGAGAGCTGTCTCCATCAAAACCATCAGCTCCTCGTCTCGTTCCTGTGCCTGTATAAATTCCTTCCTCACTAATGATAAGTCTACCTCAACTCCCTCACTTCCTTCCGCTCCACTATGCTCCTTCTTCTCACTTTCTAACCCCTCCTGGTACAAGGTTGGTAAAAACATCTCAGCTAAATCTACATTCGCTTCGGCAGCCTTTCTGGACGTGCACTGAGTCACTGCGCAAACGGGATAAACCTGTGAGTCCATGGGCGGGTCTTCAATCCTGGCAGGCTTGCTTGTCAGCTTTACTGCTGGGTACACATCTCCGCCTGCAGGGTCATTACCGAGTAAGACCTCCACGTCTTCCATCGGTAATTCAGGCCTCACCCCTATCGTGACCGGTCCGGAGACCAAGTCACTTTTTAGGTGTATCTGGTGCAAAGGTACTGCTTCAGTCCCTTTCCCAATGCCTTTTATCACACTGACCTCCCCAGTCTCGGTCTCTGAACTAAAGTCTAACACACTCCTTAAGATCAATGACTGACAAGCCCCAGTGTCTCTCCAGATCCGTACTGGAACTGGGTTTGACCCCTCCTTCACCAACACCAATCCGGCCAAAATAAACTTCTCGCGCCCTTCCTGAACTCTATCAGACCTCTTCTCCGCTAGCGGTTTGTTTGCAGGCTCAATTCAGCCAGTCGGAGTCGTCGTTTTTCCTTTCCCCGTCTCCTTCTTTGGGGCAAAGCACCTGGATGCAAAGTGAACGGCTTTCCCACAATTATAGCATACATCCCCAGGAGACTTCCTACCAAACTGCTTCCTGTCTTCCTTATCCTTCTCACTAGTCCCCCAGCTTACTTTCTGGCTTTTCCGGCGGACTCTCTCCGCCCTCTCGACTACCCTTCTGGTAGCTTTTACTCGGGGTAAACTTTGCTTTGTGTGTTAACGCGTACTCATCCGCTAACTTAGCAGTTGCGGCTAAGGTTTCTGCCTCTTTCTCATCTAGATAGGGCCTCGTACCTTCAGGGACACAACCTTTAAATTGCTCAATCAGTATTAGCTGTAGCAGTCTGTCATAATCCCCATTGACCCCTTTCAAGGCGCACCAACGCTCACAATACATCTGCATCTCATGGGCAAACTCTAAATACATGTGGCCCCACTGCTTCCTCACATTCCGGAACCTTTGCCAGTATGCCTCTGGGACCAACTCATAAATCCTGAGTATAGCCTCTTTCACCACATCATACCTCTGGGCATCTTTGGCGGACAATGCCGAGTAAGCTTGCTGAGCCTTCCCCTTAAGTACGCTCTGAAGCAAAACAGCCCACTTATCCCTCGGCCAGTCCTGACTTGCAGCGACTTTTTCAAAATGTAGAAAGTACCGATCAGCATCGGCCTCCTCAAATGGGGGAACTAGCCTAACCTCCTGGGTCGCCCTGAACCCTCCATCTTGGTTCGGCATGTGGCCCTGCTCTAGCGTCATCCTTAACTTCTCCAGCTCAAATTCCCTATCCTTCTGCTTCTCTCTCTCTTCCCGTTCTAACTGCCTCTCTTTTCGATCTAGCGGCTTTATTCTCTCTTCTCGTTCTAACTGCCTGTCTCTCTCTTCTCGTTCCAGCTGCTTTACCCGGAGCTCGTGCTCGAGTCTCAATTTTTCCATCTGCAGCTGCACTGCTTCTCCACCAGATTTGCTCATAGATACCACCTCCAGCTCCCCTTGGGGAAACACACCTTTAGATACATAATGCTCAATGATAGCTCTGTGCATCTCCGATCTCCTCATTGTCAGCTTCCCCTTAAAAAGATTCAACCGTTTGGCAACAGTCACCAATTCTGATTTCCTGGCATCCTCTAATGCCTCCAAGGTTGGCGCCTTTAGAAATTCCTCAATCTCCATTTCTGCTGTTTGCCCTTTCTTTCCTTTGGGAATTTTAACCCAATCAATTTACCCAGTCCCAAATTTGGCATTCAAAATCCCGGACGAGATCCCCACTTATGTTACGTACCCCGTAAATGAGTTGCCAAACCAGCAGAAATGGAACACCTGTTGGAGTCTGGATTACTAGGAACTAATAAAGTTTTATTAAAGAACTAAGTAATACAGTACTCTAATCGTAAGGATATAAATGTGACAGGTTAGCAATGATAATACACACACATACACAGAACTAGGATAATAGGAATCAACCAAGCTCTATCGCAGTCTAGGGGTAAAATGATCAGTCTTAAGTGACGCAGAGTTCAGTTCAGTTTAGTGCAGTTAGTGTGGTACCATTGGTGGGGGGCAGAGAGAGAGAGAGATGAATGGATGGATGGAGGGAGGGAGAGAGATGCAATTTGCATCAGGCAGACCTTTGATGTCTTAGCAGTTGGTTTCGGGCCGACCCTTTTATGTGTTCTATCCCACTGTGGTCACCGACTGTGACCCCTCCGTTCCAGGTACGATTGTTCTTCCGCGGTGAACATGGTACCCAGGCAAGGGCGGATACCCCAGGTTCCCACCGATCGTACCTTTTCACCCTGTGAGCCTCTGGTTGGTTCCCATGAACTGGACCTCCAAACTCCCACCAGTTGTGGGGGCACACCGCTCTTTCCAGGGTCTCATTGTCTCGTGGTGTCGTGGTGTGTCGTGTGCCTTAGCAAACCTGCTCTTTTTATCCCCCTGCTGGGTATCACCTGTCCATCAAACTTCAAACAGTTCAAAGTAACCGGTCGGTCAATATTCTGAATTGTGTTTCTTTTCCGTTAATCCCTCTCTTCTCTCTTATTAACATTTTGAATGTTTCTCCGTTGTCTCTCTTATCTCTCTCATTAGCATCAATCGTCCGATAGCTTTGTTTGGCATCACAATATACAGTACTCCTTGGAACACTATCCAAAAATGGGATGCAAATGCAGTGCGGTGTTCTCCTTTCCTCTGAACATTTGTCTTGTGTGTCTACCAGCTCCCCTCTGTTAACACCTACAACAGTCAATATTGCATTCTTTAATTCCTTATTTATACCCTTAGCATGTCGATGTGCTTCTGGCAAAGCAGATTTTACGTTCAGATGCAAGAATATTATAATATATCCCCTTTCCTCTGCATCATCTAGACTGTGTATTGCTCTCTGGTAGCTAATTACTTAGAATAGCTTTCTAGAATCATCGCAGGGCACATATGTCCCAATGACCGTAGCAATATCCCTCATCTCTGTACCCTGAATGGGGTAGTGTATGTTACATTTTGGTTTTGATTTCCCTCCCCACCCCATCCTTTATGATAGTAACTTGGGGGAGGGGTGGTGCAATTGTGTTGGCAGTAACACAGGCTCTTCTCAGTTGTGTGTCAGTTGAAGATCCTCAGGAGGAGGCTCCTTATCATGCCAATGCGTATTTCCATATTCATCCTCCTCCCCTCTTTCAGATCCAAAAGCAGATATTATTCCTCTCTGTGTAGCAAGTTGGCCCAGCAGTTTTTGTATCTGCTTAAAACACTGTATAGACTTAGGAGCAGGAGTCAGCCGTCAGTGCTCTTAGGCCTGTTGCAGACGATCTGACTGTAACCTCAATAATGCATTTCCTTTGATCTATTGTAATCTTTTGACCCCTTATCAAATATTTATGTATTTTTGCCATTAAAATGTTGAAAAATTCTGCTTCCTTAAGCTTTTAAAGAAGCGTTTTAAAGGTACATAATTTTCTGAGAAAATAAGAATTTATTTATTTATTGAGATACAGCTCGGAATAGGCCCTTTGAACTGTGCCACCCAGCAACCTTCAATTTAATATTAGCCCAATCATGGAATAATTTACAATGTCCATTTAGCCTACTCGCCTGTTTGTCTTTGGACTGGGGGAAGTACTGAGAGAAAACTCACGCATTCCTTACAGATGACATAGAAACGTAGAAAATCTACAGCACAATGCAGGCCCTTCGGCCCACAATACTGTGCCGAACATGTACTTGTGTACATGTTGGAATGATGTTGGAATTGAACTCTGAACTCTGCTGTCTCGAGCTGTAATAGTGTTACGCTTTCATGATAAGTATCCAACCCCATATCTTTAAACAGATCAGAAACAAGAGAACAACACACATAAAAGTTGCTGGTGAACGCAGCAGGCCAGGCAGCATCTCTAAGAAGAGGTGCAGTCGACGTTTCAGGCCGAGACCCTTCGTCAGGACTAACTGAAGGAAGAGTGATCTACAGATGCTGGAAATCCGAGCAACAGACAAAATGCTGGAGGAACTCAGCAGGCCAGGCAGCATCTATGGAAAAAAGTACAATCAATGTTTCAGGCTGAAACCCTTTGGCAGGACTGAAGAAAAAAAAAGACTGAGAAGTAGAAAGTAGTCCTCTGAAACCTCTCCCGTCCACATTGTTGATTGTTGATGCAAACAAAGATCATTGCCAGAGGCTCAGCAATCTCCTCCCTTGCCTCCCACAGTAGCCTGGGGTACATCTCATCCAGTCCTGGTGACTTAGCCAACTTGATGCTTTCCAAAAGCTCCAACACATCCTCTTTCTTAATGTCTATATGCTCAGGTTTTTCAGTCCGCTGTAAATCATCCCTACAATTGCCAAGGTCCTTTTCTGTAGTGAATACTGAAGCAAATACTCCGCCATCTCCTCCGGTTCCATGCACACTTTTCCACTGTCATACTTGATTGGTCCAATTCTCTCACATCATCCTCTTGTCTTCTCATGGCCCCTTCCTAATTTCATTCTTAGCTCCTTCCTGCTAGTCTTATAATTTTCTAGATCTTTATTATTACTTATTTTGAACTTTTCGTAAGCTTTTCTTTTCTTCTTGACTAGATTTTCATTAGCCTTTGTACATGGTTCCTGTACCCTACCATACTTTCCTTGTCTCATTGGAACATACCTATGCAGAACACCACACAAATATCCCCTGAACATTTGCCACATTTCTGCTGTACATTTCCCTGAGAACATCTGTTCTCAATTTATACTTCCAAGTTCCTGCCTGATAGCTTCATATTTCCCCTTACTCCAATTAAACGCTTTCCTAACTTGTCTATTCCTGTCCTTCTCCAATGCTATGGTAAAGCAGATAGAATTGTGATTACTATCTTCAAAATGCTCTCCCACTGAGAGACCTGACACCTGACCATGTTCATTTCCCAAGTACAGCCTCCTTGTAGGCCTGTTTACATATTGTGTCAGGAAACCTTCCTGAACACACTTAACAAACTCCACCCCATCTAAACCCCTCGCCAATGAATATTGGGGGAATTAAATTCTCCCACCACAACAACCCGGTTATTATTGAGGTTAAGGTAGAGGCAGGTTCGATTTTGTCATTTAAAAAAAATTGGATAGGTATGTGGACAGGAAGGGAATGGAGGGTTATGGGCTGAGTGCAGCTAGATGGGACTAGGTGAGAGTAAGCGTTCAGCATGGACTAGAAGGGCCAAGATGGCCTGTTTCCGTGCTGTAATTGTTACATGGTTATAGATTTGAAAGGTTGGGGCAAGGGAGAGAGAAAAACACCAGGTGATAGCTGAAACTTGGAGGGGGAGGGTTGAAGCAAAGAACTAGGAAGTTGATTGGTGAATGAGACAGAAGGCCATGGAGGAAGGAAAGAGAGGGGGGAGGAGCACTAGAAGGAGGCAATGGACAGGCAAGGAGATGACATGAGAGAGGGAAAAGGTGATGGGAAATGGTGAAGGGGTGGTGAGGGGGAGGCATTACTGGAAGTCTGAGAGATCTTTGTTCATGCCATTAAGTTGGAGACTGACCAAACAGAATATAAGATGTTGTTTCTCCAACCTAAATGTGGCCTTATCACGATAGTGGAGGTGGCCATGGATGGACATATCAGAATGGGAAGTGGAATTAAAATGGGTGGCCAATCTCCCAATCTACGTTGGCTCTAACCAGTGTGCAGGAGGCTGCACCGGGAGCACAGACTCACAGGTGAAGTGTCGCCTCACTTGGAAGGACTGTTTGGGGCCCTGAATGGTAGTGAGGGCGGAGGTGTAAGGGCAGGTGTAGCACTTGTTCCGCTTGCAAGGATAAGTGCCAGGAGGGAGGTCAGTGGGGAAGGATGAATGGACAGCGGAGTTGCATAGTCAAGTATAACTATAATCCAGCATTTGAGTATTGTGCCAAAGAGGACTCACTTTTTGCCTTGTGATACCATGCAAATCATGACAATACCAATCAGCTAAAGTACTACATTCACCTCAGTACTTCATGGTTATTAGCTGTTGCATTTTTGCTGTCTTTAACTTTAACAAAGATATTTCACTATCAAGTCTTGTACACCTTTTTACTTACTTCCATGGAGCTTTCTTTCAGATAGTGTTTTACTTGTAATTTTGTTCCCTGCCCTGACATTGTACTCTATAATGCAGAATTAATTATCGTAATGTAGTTAAAATTCTTCATATGCTGCTGTCAATCTTTATTTATGCCAGTACTTAATGTAACAATAATGCTTTTTGAAAGATTTGAAAATATCCTTTTTAATTGTGTGAAAGAGTAGCACAGCATGGAAACATATTCTTCAACACACCATATCCATGTCAATCTTTGTGTCCCATCAGTACTAATCAATCCAATAAAACCCAATAGCCATTGAAGCTTGTTGTCCCCTATATTCCTGAAACTCAGTTTTTCTTGCTTTTAACAGGTTAAAGAAGATAACCAGGAAATAGCCAGCATGGAAAGACAGTAAGAAAGGAATTTAATTATTATCTCCAATAATTTTACTGTGTTGATTTTATTTATATTATATTTAATTTCAATTTTTGTGTGATAATGTGGGGATCAGTTGTGGCAATAAAATTAATCATCCAGCATTCTTCCTCCTCGATACAGACTTTGCACCAGCTCATACTCAGCTGTAAGTGCTTTGCATACTCATCTTGTTGCAGTCTTTATAGTGTTCATCACTTAGCAATGCTGTTAAGCAGATATATTTACTGTTACTGGCCCAGAGATACTTCAGAATTAAAAAGATGCCTTGGGTGGAGTAGAAATATGATCAGTTTTCTTTATCAATGTTGCCATCAGGTTTTTCTTAATGATTATATTTATAAAAAGTGTAATCTTTTTCATCAAATTATCGGGAAAAGTATAATTAATTCCAGTTGATCCATTCTTTTACAATTTTGTCAATTTTTCTGTCTGACATGTAGTTAAGCTCACTCCATAGATGCGGTATGATCTACTTTCTCTTTCCATTATGTATGTTTTAGATTTCTAGCACCAGTAGTATTTTATTTTTCATCTAATAATGAGTTGTTATTAATATAGCATCATGAAAGTGGCATTAGAAGACTGAAAGTGGACTGAAATTTCAAAGCTTGTATTCCGTCTGGGTAGCCTCCAACCTGATGGCATGAACATTGACTTCTCTAACTTCCGCTAATGACCCACCTCCCCCTCGTACCCCATCTGTTATTTATTTATATACACACATTCTTTCTCTCTCTCTCCTTTTTCTCCCTCTGTCCCTATACTATACCCCTTGCCCATCCTCTGGGTTTTCCCCCCCTCCCCCCTTTCCTTCTCCCTAGGCCTCCTGTCCCATGATCCTCTCATATCCCTTTTGCCAATCACCTGTTCAGCTCTTGGCTCCATCCCTCCCCCTCCTATCTTCTATCATTTTGGATCTCCCCCTCCGCCTCCCACTTTTAAATCTCTTACAAGCTCTTCCTTCAGTTAGTCCTGACGAAGGGTCTCGGCCCGAAACTTCGACTGTACCTCTTCCTAGAGATGCTGCCTGGCCTGCTGCGTTCACCAGCAACTTTGATGTGTGTTGCTTGAATTTCCAGCATCTGCGGAATTCCTCGTGTTTGTGAAATTTCAAAGAGTCAGTCCCACTCTCTGGAACTTCATTAAATTATTCTCACCTCACCAGAGAATTTAGTTATCACCAGACCAGACACAAAGCCAGATTTTATTGTCCATTCCTAACTGTTCTTGAAAAGGCTCTTGATTCACTATTATCCTCCTCTTGAAAGAGCTCTAAAAGAGAAAACTGATGGTGAAGGAGTTCTTTTCCTGTATCTTGCAATCCTTTTAAATATGACAGTTGAATTTGCAAACATCTTATCAAATAGCAAATTAAAATTTTGGCCTTTTGTTTTCTAGTTATTTTAGGTACTTTTTCTTTGGGGGGGGGTATTTTGGGCATCACTGGCATTTATTGCCATACTTATTGCTTTAGTGGAGTTGTGAGTTATGTACCTTCTTGAACCACTGGATGATACTCCCAAAGTACCACTGAGGATGAAACCCCAGGATTTATGCACAGTAATGATGAAAGACCAGAATTTTTTGTTTGATTCTGAGTGATTTGCAACTTGGAAGTAATCTCTAGGTGATGATGGTCCCATCTGCTCAAAGTGCCTATCCTATTTGAAGGTAGAAGTAATTGCTTTCAGACAATTCACATATAATTATAAAGAAAGTGTATTTACTAATTTCAGCTTTGTCAACCAGTTATGAAGAGAAAAAGAAAAAGAAACAAAATGGCCATTACAATTAAACCAGTCTAAATGTGCACAGTGTTGGACCTTATATCTTCCAAAAGCTGGGTTTGACTGTTGCTCATGGCGCCAAATTCTCATCACCAATCACCGGTGGAACTTCCCATCTTGGGTTACGTCCAAACTACACTGGATAATTTTGAAAACGAAGCTTTTTCTCTTCGTTTTGCCCTCCCGTCCACACTGAGCCGGCATTTTCAGCCCTCGAAAACGGAGATTTTCGAAAACACTCTCCAGAGTGAATAAATCTGAAAACGCTAAATATCCGGCGTAGTGTGTACAGGATAACTAGAGAGATTTAAAAACGTTGTCATGGCAACACAACAACAATGCTTTTTTCTGCTTCTGCTTGGTACAGCGCAGGCACTGCCGTACGGCTGTTATAACGCACAGTCGGTGTGAACGGCGTGGGAGTTAAATTGTAAACTGAGCTTTTCTGACTATTTAAAAACGCTGTCATGACGTGCCGGAACAGATGTTCGTTGTTTTAACAACGAAGTGAAGAAGTGAATAAGTAAACTCACTTCGCCCTGTTTTCTGTCCTTGCTTGTATGAAGGTGGTTTACCTATTTATGCTAGTACTTCTCTGACAATAGATGTGTAACAGCCTAATGTAACATTGTATGGAAATACAAGATAACGCTGATGCAGACGTTTTATACATTTAACAAGGTGCTTTATTAATGCAACAGAGTTAGTCAGTTTTTCAATGTTTGTCGTCAGCTGGGTTATACTGTCCATGAACTCCCTGTCGATTGCCTCCATACGCTCCAGTATTTGTATTTTTTTAAGTTTTAAGCCCTCCTGCGCGACAGCCAAGAGCAATTCCTTTAAAGTTTTTCTACTCTGTAACTGGACAAACGCGCACTAAGTATATCGTTTCCTCTTCGCTTGTTTTCTGTGTGTCCTGCGCATGCCCAGTAGGAGGAGATTCACCCAAATATCCGCCTAATGTGGACGAAGATATTTTGAAAAACGCTTAGTGTGGACGCCTGTCGTTTTTACTCAAAACCGGTGTTTTCAAAATTATCCGGCGTAGTGTGGACGTAGCCTTGGACTCTTACCAACTCATGAAGCACTCCTTGCAATTGCGTCTTCCTGTTGGATCAAATCCTATAGTTATCTTTTCTGATCTTCTCTTCTTTCCATCTCCCCCCACAAAAAGACCACGGACCCCACCAGTGTCTGTCACAACACTCTCTCCACTCAGCTTTCTCTAGAACTTTCTGCCAATTCCAGCATCCTGACTGGCTGACACAACATTCCTAAGATGAATATCACAGCTCCCTCATCTTTAACCAAAACCCAAACACTATCAGCAGGACACACTGCAACTACAGAAAGCTACTAAATGAAATACCCTAACACGAGGAAATCTGCAGATGCTGGAAATTCAAGCAACATACACAAAATGCTGGTGGAACGCAGCAGGCCAGGTAGCATCTATAGGAAGAGGTACAGTCGACGTTTCGGGCCGGGACCCTTCATCAGGAAATACCCTACAGCATTAGCAGTAAAAATCCTAACCAGGGCATTACACTAATATTACAAAAGAGGAGCTGTTAGCAGTCTTCAAGGGCATAAAGATCGAGCAAGGTAAAATCGGTGCCTGAGAAAGTTTATCTGAGGAAATTGTGGGAAGGTAAGGAGGAGTTTGCTGGTCACCAACAGATATTTTAGTGTCACAAGTGAGGAATCATAAAATTGGAGGGTAGCTAGTTTTTAAGAATATCTGCAAGGGAATGCCAGGGAACTACAGGCCAATGACCCTAACATCAGTGGTGGGTAAAATAATGGAAAGGATTCCAGGAGACTGAATTAAGGGTAGACAACATGGCTCCATGGATTGGAAATCGTTTTTCATAAATTTAACTGAGTGTTTTGGAGATGTGATAAAGAGGATTAACAAGGGAAGGACAGTAGATATGTCCACATGAATTTTAGCAAGGCTCTTAAGGTAAACTGGTCCAGAATATGAGATCACATGGGATCCACAGGTCATTAAGGTGGTTAAGAAATTTATGGAATGCTTGCTTTTATTAGTCAGGCTTTTATTAGTTGAAAAGTCGAGGTTATTTCGCAATATTATAAAACTCTGGTTAGGCCAAATCTGGAGCATTGCATACAATTCTGGTCGTCTACTATAGGAAGGATGATGAGGCTTTGGAGAAGATGTAGAAGAGGTTTACTTGGATGATGCCTGTTGTAGAGGGCATGTGCTATTATGAGAGGCTGAAAAAACTTGGGTTGTTCTCTCTGGAGTGGCGGAGGTTGAGGGAAGATCTGATAGACGTTTATAAGATTATAAGAGACATGATAGAGTGGACAGGGTGTAACTGTTCCCCAGGGTAGTAATGTCTAATACCAGAGGGCATGCTTTGAAGATGAGAGGCAGTGTTCCCTCGTAAGGTATACGTGTGTGTGTGCATACGTCTTTTGCTATGAGCGCATAAAGGAATTTAAACTGCACAGAAGGTTGTCACCCTCTGCCGTGATGGTATATTTCACAATCGTACAGAATCACATTTCCTTTTCCAGTTCTGATGCGGACAGTGTTGATAACGTGGAGTTTGCAAAGATTTGTCTGCAGATTTTAGAACTGGTTGTTTTTATTGAAAAAAAATTGATTCAGTATGTTGAATTCCAAAGAAGTAAAGGGCGTGAAGCACAAAAGAACTGCTAGTTCATTTAAAGCAGAATGGTTTAATGAAACAATAGAAACTGCTACACTGAAAGCTCATGAGGTCAGGAACGTGCAGCTACGAGAAATAGGTTTACTTCCACTTAAGGATTCAGTGCACACATGTTGTTGCCACTGAGTAAGAAATTGCACAGCACAAGATTTTTTTACGCACATTGGTCACTACAGATTAGAAGAAACATTGGTGAGAGGGTGTAGGTTCAAAAGGGATATGAGGTGTAAGTTTTTTGCTCAGAGTCGAGGTTGCCTAGAATGCACTGCCTGGTTTGGTGGTAGAGGCAAATACATTAGAGGCTTTTGGGAAACATTTGGATGGGCAAATAAATGTAAGGATAATGGAGGGAGATGAACATTGTGTAGGTAGGAGGGATTAGTGCTTGGGTGATTTTGATTTGCTTTTTAGCTGGTTCGGCAAAACATTGTGAGACAAATGGCCTGTCCCTTTTCTGTACTGTTGTATGTCCTATCCAGTTTGTGCAAAATTGGTGTAACATTTGATACAAAATTAGTTTGGTGAAAGGAGTCAGAGGATGGTAGCTGAAGTTGTTTTTTAGACTGAAAATCTGTGGTGTACGGTAGAGATGTACAGTAGGGATATAAGTGATTTGTTTGACATACTATATATTAAGGATGTAGATGAGAATGTAGGAAGCGTAATTTGTAAGTTTGTAGATGCCACTAAATTTGGTAGTGTGATGGACAGTAAAGAAGGAAGACATCGAAGAAGTTGGACAGTGAGGCAAGATGTAGGAAGAGAGCACAGTTCAAGATGGGTAAGGTGTGGTGCAGGAGTGAACACTTAAGAGACGTGGATTATTAGCCCTTTTTTCCAGGGCAGGTGGGATGTAGTCATAGAGTAATACAGCATGAACACAGGCCCAGTGAGTCCATACTGACCATGCTGTTCACCTAATTTCCTGTGTTCAGTCTATATTGCTAAGACCTTCCCTTCCATGTACCTATCCAAGTGCTTTTTAAATGACACTATTGTACCTGCCTCAGACATTACTCTGACAGCTCATTCCATATACTCACTACCCTCTGTGTGAAAAACTTGGTCCTCAGGTCCCTTTTAAATCTTTCCCCTCTTATTCTAAATCTATGCTCCCATGGTTTGGAGATCCCCTACCCTGAGAAAGAGACTGTTGCCATCCACCTTATCTATGCCTTGCACAATTTTAGGCGTTTCTGTAAGATTGCTCCTTACTCTCATATATTTCAAGGAATGAGGACTTAGTGTGGTCAACTTTTCCTTATAACTCACAAGTCCTTGCGAATCTTTACCGCACTATTTCCAGTTTAACCACAAATTGCTGAAAACTAAGTTTCTGTAATATGACAGGGTTCCTGCAGCATAATTTCCCAAATCTTGTACTCTGTTGTGATGGATGAAGGCCACGTTCACAGTCAATAACCACTTAATAATCACGTATCTGTGTACCTGTGACACTATCAATGAACTGTGCAGACCTACTGCTAGGATGCTGTGTTCTGTAGGCTCCACAGTGCCCTACCATTCATTGTACTTGAATCCTATTTTGCTTTGTCTTTCATAAATGCATCACTTCCTGCTTATCTGTATTGCAATTATTTGCCACTCCTTGGCCCATTAAGTTAATTCATCAAGAGCTTCCATAATCTATGATAAACATCTTCACAATCAATAATACTTTTGAATTTTGAATCATCTGCAAATTTGATTATCTAGTCTTCTGCATTCACATCCAAATTATTCATATAAATAACAGATAACGGGTCCCAACTCTGACTCTGCTGCACAAAAGTAATCACCAGTCTCCAATTGCACTTTGCTTCCTACACCGAGCTAGCTTGAATCTTCCTGACTAGCTGACCCTGGATTCCATACTTCCCAACTATCTAGACCAGCCTGCCATGCAGGACCTTATTAAAATCCTTGCTAAAGCCCAAATAGACAATGTCCACTATCCTCATCTATTTTGGATGCCTCTTTAAAAACGTTAAAAGATTCATTGAACATGTCGTCCCACACACATAGACTCTGTCGATCCAAATTACGGTAGATGCTGCCCCTCAGAATTCACTTGAGTAACTTCCACAAGGGATGGCGGGGTAGAAACACACCTCTACCAAAGACACTCTTTCCCTCTCTTGTCACCCTTGGGCAAGTTGTAGCGCCTGCTTAGACCCCCGATAAGGGTCCTGTGAAGCCACGGGAGCAGGTCGTGGATGGTTCTATGAGCAGCCGGTGTAAATAACAAGTCCTGGTTATGCGACCACTGATGCCAGACAGACAATCTCTGAAGAGCATTGATAATGGCTGGGATCACCAATCTTGTAAAGACACTGCCCAGAAGAAGGCAATGGCAAACAACTTGTGTAGAAAAATTTGCCAATAACAATGATAGTCATGGAAGGACCACGATTGCCCTTGTCATACGACATGGGACATAATGATGACGGTGAACTTCCCCACTACTGATGTCAGTCTGACCAGCCAGTAGTTCCCTAGCTTCTCCATATTACTATTTGAAAACATCATGAAACATCGTGTTCAGCAGCCTTCCAGTCATCAGGAACATCACTAGTGGAGAATGCTAAAGCAAATACCTCTGCATCGGCCTCCATCATTTCAAAAGTTCAATAGTTCCATTTAATGTCAGAGAAATGTATACATTATACATCCTGAAATTCTTTCTCTTTGCAGAGATCCCCGAAAACAGAAGAGTGCCGCAAAGAATGATTGACAGTTAAAACATTAGGACCCCAACCGCTCCCACACACAAGCATCAGCAAAGCAGTGACCCTCTCCCATCGCTGCCCAATTCCGCAGAAAAGAATCAGCATCCTTCACCCATCAGGCATGCAATAGCAAGGCCCAATAAAGACCATGATGTGCAGTACAACAAAAATTAATAGTTCACCTGACAATTTGGTATGCCACAGGCTCTCTGCTCCTAATAAAGGGAAAAAGAGGTGTCCCCTTTCACAGCACGAGGGATGACATAACAAAACAACTTGCTGATTTAAGTTGTTAAAAGTCTGTTTCGCCACTTTTTTTCTGAGTTCTGTGAATCAAGAATTGGCAACAATCTCTCACCAACCGATCAGTGAGAGAGAGAGAGCACAACTAGCCAAGTACACAAACTCTGACAGCTGATCCGCTGACCCAATCTTCTGTTCTCTCTGTGATACATCAGTCGACAGCACCAGCTTAGAATCAGCCCGTCCTCGGGGCCGCAAAACCTTGGAAAGCCAAAGACACGCTCATTTTCTAGGCTGCATCCTTGGAATATCGAAAAGCAGCCAGTCATGAGACCACAAATGCGGGCCCCATCACAAAGTACCGAAGTCTGAATGTAACTCCAGATTAGAGTCTTCAAAAGAGGCCCATCCGTCCTAAAAGGGAAAAGGAGAGTCATTAAAGGCAGAAATTAACCTGTTTTCGTAGATGAATGTGAAGGAGTCACAATTTAGTGCCATCATGACTCCGCCTCCCACAAATTCTACTGATGTATTCTGTCAAACAATGTGGATTTATCTACCTAATTTTCCTCTCAGCCCCAATCTCCTTCTTTCTTTCTGTATCCCTTCATGTCCTGACCAATCAAGAATCTGTCAATCTCTGCCTTAAGTATACAGAAAAACTTGGCCTCCACAGCTGCCTGTGGCAAAGAATTTCCCAGATTCACCACTCTCTGGCTAAGGAAATTCCTCCTCATCTCCATTCTAAAAGGATGTCCCTCTCTTCTGAGGCTGTGTTCTCTGTTCTGGGACTCTCCACCACATGAAACATCCACTCAATCAAAGCCTTTCGATAGGTTTCAATAGGTCCCCCCTCATTCTTCTGAATCCTAGTGAATACAAGCCCAGAGCCATCAAACACTCTTCATATGACGAGCTATTCAATCCCAGAATCATTTTCGTGAACCTCCTTTGAACCCTGTCCAGTTTCAGCACTTCCTTTCTAAGATAAGGGGACCAAACCAGCTCAGAATACTCCAAGTGAGTTCTTACCAGTGCTTCATAAAATCTCAACATTACATCCTTAGTTTTATATTCTAATCCTCTTGAAGTGAATGCTAACATTGCATTTGCCTTTCACACCACAAATTAAGCACCTGAGTTTTTTTCTATTTTCTCTCTTTTTATAAAATAGTCAACTCTTTCATTTCTTCTTACCAAAATGCATGACTGTACACTTCCTGAAAGTGTATTCCGTCTGTTATTTCTTTGCCCATACTTCTAATCTGTCTATGTCTTTCTGTAGCCTCTCTAATTCCTCAAACTACCTGCCCCTCCACCTACCTTCATATTGTCTGTAGACTTTGCAACAAAGCCATCAATTTCATCATCCAAATCATTGACATAAAAATAATCGGTCCCAACACATACCCCTATGAACACCACTAGTCACTAATAGCCAGCCAGAAAGGGCTTCCTTAATTCCCAGTCTTTGCCTCCTGCCACTGCTTTATCCAGACTAGAATCTTCCCAGTAATACCATGGGCTCGTAGCTTGTTAAACAGCCTCATGTGTGGCACCTTGTCAAAGGCTTTCTGAAAACCCAAGTACACAACATCAACTGATTCTCTGTCTATCCTGCTTGTTATTTCTTCAAAGAATTCCAACAGATTTGTCAAGCAAGATTTTCCCTTAAAAAAATTATGCTGACTATGGCCTATTTTATTCTGTGTCTCTGAGTACCCAAGACCTATCCTTAACAACCAACTCCAACATTTCACCAAACACTGAGGTCAGACTAACTGGCCTACAGTTTCTTTTCTTCTGCCTCTCTCCCTTCTTGAAGAGTGGTGTGACATTTGCAATTTTCCAATTTCTGGAACCATTCCAGAATCTAGTGATTCTTGAAAGATTATTACTAATGCCTCCATGATCTTTCCAGACACTTCTTTTTGAACTCTGGGATGCACACTGTCTGGTCCAAGTGACATATCTACCTTCAGACCTCTCAGTTTCCCAAGCACCTTCTCTCTTGTTATGGTAATTTCATACACTTCATGCCCCTTGACACCTAGAACTTCCACCATACTGCCAGTGTCTTCCACAGTGAAGACTGATGCAAAATACTTATTCAGTTTGTTTGCTATTTCATTGTCCTCATTATTATCTGCATCATTTTCCAGCAGTCCTACAGTGCCTATAAAAAGTATTCACTCCCCTCCCCTTGGAAGTTTTTATGTTTTATTGTTTTACAACATTGAATCACAGTGGATTTAATTTGGCTTTGACACACCATCCTGCTTTCTCATTTGTGGCCAGAGACTTTCCCTTCTGTTCCGCTAACTATTGAGTCCCCTGTAACTACCGCACTGCCTGACTTTACTCTTCCCTGTTGAGTCTCAGTGCCAGCCACAGTGCCATCTGCCTGGCTGCTGCTGCCATGCTCTGATGGGTCATCCACCCAGCAGTATGCTTGTTGCTGAGGGGAGTGGCCGAAGGGGAAGCCTACACTGATTTTTTAATCCCATTACCACTCCTGGTATTACCATTCTACTGTCCAAAGGCTGTATTCTGGGTGTGACCACCTCTTCAAATGGCTTCAGCCTCCTGAATAATCCTGAATACATTCAACTCCCACTCCAACTCCTTTCCATTCAGATAGACTTTCCCAATCAACCTCTGCTAGATCCTACCTAATTCCCTCAAAGTTAGCCCTACTGCAACATAGGATGCTATCTGTCTAATCTTTAAGAAGTTTTTAGTTAGACACATGAATATTCAGGGTAGGCGAATATAGAATATGTGCAGGGAGAAGAGACTTAGTTTAATTTGACATCATGTATTGTTCAGATACTGTATCTAAAAGTCTCTTGAAAACCACAGTCGTGAATACTTCCATTACCACCCTAACAGTGCGTTCCAAGTAACCAGTTTAAAATGCTTAAGCCTTCTAACTTACCTTTTCACGCCTTAAAGCATGCCCTCTATTATTCAACATTTCTGCAATGGGAAAAAGATTTGACTGTTTATTTATCCATGTCTTTCATAATTTTGTACATTTTTATTAGGTATCTTGTACAGCCTTTTCTTACGTCTCATACTTTCTAATCTGGGCAGCATCCTGATAAATCTTCTCCAAAGCCTGCATATCATTCTTATAATGGGGCAACCAAAACTGCACACAATATCTCTAAGCTAAGGAGCTGGTGCAGGAGGAAGTACCTCAGATTTTCGGATCTCTTCCAAGGAAGCTGGGACCTGTATAGAAGAGACAGTTTGCACCAAAACTGAAATGGGACTAATATCCTAGTGGGAAGGTTTGCTCATACTGTGTTAATTTAAACTAAAATTTCAGGGGGTTGGGAGCCAAAGTGCCAGAACAGATAGTGTGGTTATGGAGGCAGATGTTGTTAAGACCTTTGACAAAGTCAGGAGGCAAAAGGCTGAGCGTGGTGGGACTAATGTTCTGAGTTCAAAGGTTTCAGAGTTTCAAAGGTACATTTAATGTCAGAGAAATGTATACAATATACATCCTGAAATGTTTTTTCTTCGTAACCATCCACGAAAAACAGAGAAGTGCCCCCAAAGAATGAATGGCAGTTAAATGTTGGAACCCCAAAGTCCCCCCACAGCTCCCCTCCCTCTCGTGCGTAAGCGGCAGCAAGCAACGATCCCCCTCCCCCCACCAGCAAAAAAAAACACAACGGCCCCCACCACCGAATACTCAAGCGTGGGCAAAGCAGCAGCAAAGACACAGACCTACAGTACTCCAAAGACTGCACGTTCACCCAGTATTCGACATACCACAGGCTCTCTCCCTAATAAGGGAGAAAGGGGTGTCTCCGTTTCACAGTGAGGGGGGAGACATAACAAACAACTTGCTGGTTTGCGATGTTAAAAGTCCGTTGCGTCACTTTTTCTGAGCTCTGTGCCCAAAGATCTTGGGTCTCTGGGCACACAGCCTTAGATCTTCCATCTCCCACGACACACTGATCTCTTGCCCAGACACTGACCTCCGATCCACCTGTCTCCAGAGCCCTGAGATCCTAGGCCTCCAATGGTGAGCTGAACTCTTGGGTCGCGCCCTTGGCAGGCCGAATAACGGCCAGTCTTGAAACCCTGAGAGCGGGTCACATTCCCGCAAAGAACCATAGTCAGTGTGTAACTCCAGGTCAGGGTCTTCAAAAGAACCCTGAAAGGGAAAAATGGAGATATTAAAGATGGAAATAGAGCTGTTTCCGAAGATGCAGGCAAAGGAGTTGCCGTTAGGTGCCATTGTCTCCTTCGAAGCTCTGTGTATATTTCAATGCAAGATGTGTTGTAGAAGAGGCAGGTGAGCTCAGAGCATAGATCAACACATGGAATTATGACATGGTAGCAATTACTGAGACTTGATTGCTGGAGGGCAGGATTGGGAATTTACTTCCATGCCTATATTTTATCTGCAACTTCTTTTCCCATTCTAACCTGTGTAAATTGTTCTGCAGACTCCCTGCTTCCTCAGCACTACCTGCTCCTCCACCTATCTTTTCATCGTCCACAAACTTTGCCACAAAGCCATCAATTCCTTTATCCAAATCATTGACATATAGTGAGAAAAGAAGTGATCCCAACACCGACCCCCTGCAGAACACCATTAGTCACTGGCAGCCAACCAGAAAAGGTCATCTTTATTCCCACTCTTCGCTTTCTGCCAGTTCGCCAATCTTTTATCCTTTAATACCACGTGCTTTTACCTTGTAAAGCAGCCTCATGCTGATATCTTGTCAGAGGCTTTCTGAAAATCCAGATAAACAGCATCCAGTGACTCTGCTTTGTCTATTTTGCCTGATTTTCCTCAAAGAATTCCAACAGATTTTTTAGATGGGATTCCCCCTTAAGGAAGCCATATTGACTTTTTTTTTAAATCATGTGTCTCCATATACTCTGAAATGTTAATAATGGACTGAACATCTCCCCAAATACTGATGTCAGACTATCTGCCCTACAATTTCCTGTCTTCTGTCTTCCTTTCTTTTTAAAGAGTTGAGTAACATCTGCAACTTTCCAGTCCTCTACAACCATTCTCTTCAACCGTTCTTTCATAATGCTGGTGTGTAGTCCATCTGGTCCAGATGACTTAGCTACCTTCAGACCTTTAAACTTCCCTAGCATCTTCTGCTTAAAAATAGCAACTACAATCAATTCTGTCCCCTGACACTCTTGAATTTCTGGCATACAGCTAGTGTCCAGAGTGAAAACTTGACGCAAGATAATTAGAGTTTGTCTGCCATTTCTTCATCTTTCATTACTACCTCTGGAGTTAACGTTGACTAGCTTACCTTCATGTTTCATCTTTTTTCTCATTGCTTTTTTAAGTTGCTTTATGTTGGTTTTTTAAAGTTTCACCATACTCTAGCTATGTTATATGCCCTCTCTTTAGCTCTTATGCTGCCTTTGACTTCACTAGTCAGCCACATTTGTTTGTTATCCTCCCTTTAGAATATTTTTTCTTCTTTAGCTTGTATCTATCCCGTGCCTTCCAAATTGCTCCCAGAAACTCCAGCCATTTCTATTTTGCCGTCATCCCAACTTTCTTCCCAAACAGTATCCAAAACAGCATACTATTTATTGAAGGCAGTGGCTGTAGGGGTACTCTGCAATGTCTGCCTATTCCCTTTTCCTCTCCAAAGAGCTGATTATAGACTTCAGGTGGAGAAAACCAGATGTCCATGAGCCACTCCTCATCGGGGAATCAGAGGTGGGGAGGTCATCAACATCAAATTCTTTGGTGTTATTATTCCAGAGTATCTGTCCTGGGTCCAACATGTACTGCCATTATGAAGATAGCACAGCAGCCCTTCTACTTTCTTATGTTTGTGAAGATTTGGCATGTCATCTAAAACTTTGCCAAACTTAAAGAAATATGGCGGATAGTATATTGACTGGCTGCATCACTGCCTAGTATGGAAGCACAGTTGCTCTCGGAAGGAAATCTTCCAAAAAATAGTGAATATGGCCCAATTCATCATATGTAAAGTCTTCATGGAGCGCTGTTGCTGGAAAGCAGCATCCATCATCAAGAGCCCCCACCATCCAGTCGATGCTCTCTTCTTGCTACCATCAGGAAGGTAGTACAGGGGCCTCAGGACCCACAGCACTAGGTTCAGGAACAATTATTACCCTTCAACCATCAGGCTTTTGAACCAGAGGGGATAACTTCACTCAACTTCGCTTGCCCCATTACTGTTCCCAAGGACTCTTCAGCTCATATTCTCGATATGTATTGTTTATTTATTTACTACTATTATTTTTTTTTTCTTTTTGTATTTGTACAGTTTGTTGTCTTTTCAATATTGGTTGTTTGTCCTTCGGGTGACTACCTCCCTGTTGCTCCTACCTATCACATCCGCATTCTCCCGTATGACCTGAGGACCATCCAGCTGCAGCTCCAAAGGGATGTAGATAAAGTGAATATCTCTGTGTTTTTCTCAGCTGAGCTGCTTATGCAATTGAATGTGATGCAATGATATTTGAACATCTCATTTCTGACTTGTGATGGAAGGAAGGTCACTGTTAAAGTGACTCAAGGTGGTTAGAACTAGAACACTGCCCTGAGAAAGTCAGACAGGTTTTCCAGAGGTTCTTGTTGCCATTCATGGTTGAATGCTTTCATTGATAGCCAATTTATCCAAATCTACCACTGAAATTCAGTACTTTACCCCATGAGTCAACCAAGGCAGTTTTGAAGGCTTAGAGGCAAATAAATCTCAAAAGAGCATCTGTAATTAGATATGTGTTATTTGATAATTAGATTAGATTAGATTCAACTTTATTGTCATTGTGCCGAGTACAGATACAAAGCCAATTAAATGCAGTTAACATCTAACCAGAAATGCAAAGAATGGTGTTATTTACAAAATACACCCTATCCTTGTTATATGCGGGGGATACATTCCTCGAAGTCGACGCATAAATGTGAATAATTATTTAAATGGAGAAAATAGGGGTGCGTTCTGGAGGCTTTCTAAATATGTTTTATCTGTAATTTATTCACATTTTCATACCAATACGACACAAAAGCAGTACCACAAGGCAATATTCATATTATATTTCATCAATTTAAGGTAATATTCAACGTAATAAATCATAGAAAGTTAACATTCTAGGGTGTACAGTACAGTACCCTCCAGCAGTGGCAGGTGTGTTCGCTCCGGGAGATGAGTGGTTGTTGTGGTGTCGGGCACCTTTACATGGATGAGGTGGGTGGTTGTGTGTCGTCAGGATCATCAAGGACAGCAAGGGGCAAAGGAAGACTCACAGAACTCTCAGTACTGCCGGCAGCAGGAGATGACACCGGTTTGAAGAAAGTGGTGAGGGTTGTTTGCTTGGCAGCATTTTGTTTTTCAGCATAAATTTGCTTGTAGGGAAGAAGGTAAACTCCCGGGATTTTCTAAATCATCTGTTGCTTGCAGCATCTGAGAGATAGTTTGCCGTAAAAAAATATGCCTTGAATGTGGATATCACACCTTGGTCGAGTGGTTGAATCAGCGATGTTGTGTTAGGTGGCAGGAAGCGCACTGTTATGTTAGGATGAATGCTGTCCAAATGTCTAGGATGGCCTGGCGCATTACCAAGCAACAAAAGAACTTTGAAGGCAAGATTCTGTTCCCGACAGTAGCGTTCAGCCTCAACAGCAAAATGATTAGCAAACCAATCTTCAAAGATTTGACCAGTGACCCATGCTTTCTTGTTAGCTGCCCAGTGGACAAGAAACATATTCTTACTCAAACCCTTAAGAGCACAGAGGTTTAGTGAATGAAACTAAGAGGCTTCATCTTATAGTCTCCTTCAGCATTGGAACACATAAGCAAAGTCAATCTATCCTTTGCTGCCTAAAAACCTGATGCAGTTTTTTCATCCTTACTTATGTAAGTGCTTTTCGGCAAACGCTTCCAAAAAAGCCTGGTCTGCATTAAACACCTGCTTTGGTGTGATGCCTAACTCAGCTATCACAGCCCACAACTGCACAGGGTAGTGTCCCAGAGCTGTGTTACCTTCACCTGACGCTGCCCTGTTTATAATTTCCAACTTTTTTTCAAGTGTTAAAACTGTTCTCTACCACTTGGCTTATGGCCCAGGACTTGACATCGGAAGCTTAGGAGGCATAGTTAAATATTTCAAGCACAAAATCACTGCACCATAGGTAAAAACGTTTAAGAGCGCAAGATCACACATCCACACGTTGCCGAAACCAATGCGAGACTGCCGGGAGTGAGACTGTGAGGTGTGCGCACGTGACTTGTATTGGCGGGAAAGCAGTGCTCCTCGCATAACTGAGTCTTGGACGCATATAACGAGAAGTTGGTACAAATAGGTTCCTCGCATAACTGTGAATCCGCATTGTCTGAAGACGCATATAACGAGGATAGGTTGTAACTGCGAATAAAAAGTAAGTGCTACAGCACACAAATATAAAAGTACTGAGACAGTACAATATGGGTGCAATACTGCTTAGCGCTGTGATGTGAGGTTCAGCAGGGTCACAGCCTCAGGGAAAAAGCTCTTCCTGTGCCTGCTGGTGTGGGAGCGGAGGCTCCTGTAGCACCTACCGGATCAGAGGAGAGTAAAAAGTCCATGGTTAGGGTGAGATGCATCCTTGATAATGCTTTTCACCCTGCCCAGACAGCGTTTATGGTAGATGTTCTCAATGGTGGGCAATTGGGTGCCAATAATCCGCTGGGCAGTTTTCACCCCACGCCGGAGTGCTTAGGAATACCTGATAACTCTTGATAACACCTTTCAATTTTTGAATTCTGTTCATTTACAATATATGATATGAATGCTTTGGACATTTGCATCTAGGTTTGACATGCATGCCTTTGCTAATTTAATATACTAATGATGACCATGAATATTTAATTCTAGACTTATGGAGATGAGGGAGAAAGTGAGCCACGTAACTGAAGAGATTCGGCAACTTGATATGGATTTGGAGGAACACCAAGGTGGGTAACTTTAAACCGAATTGGGCTACTTCTGGCAAATGTTACTTGAGTGTTCATTATGTGATCTCATAGGTAACATTGTATGCATTTGCTTTAACAAATGCGTCTATGCCACGTGGTCATGCAAAAACATGACACAGAGTAATATCTAGCTATAAAGTTTCTCTCAGTCTTCTCTGAACCTATTTCCTGTTATATTTGTGTTTTTGTTAAGTGACTGTCTTTCAGATCTCTGGAGATATTTTGGAAGTACAATAATGCAGTGGAACTTACATTTAAGTACATGAGTCACAGGGTCAGAGGCAGGTTTCAGTCCAACTTCTCCATGCCAATGAAGTTGCCTGTCCTATTTGTTTACATTTGGCCCATATTATGGATTTGTAGATCGATAAAGCACAGAAACAGACCTTTGGCCCAACCCATCCATGCCGATCAAGATGCCTACCTAAGCGAATCCCATTTGCCCACTTTTGACTCCTATTGCTTTAAGCCTTTTCTATCTATGTACCTGTCCAACTAGCTTTTAAATATTGTTATTGTACTTGCCTCACCACTTCTTCTGGCAGCTTGTTGCATATAAATATCAACCTCTGCATGATGATTTTGCTCCTTAGCTTCCTTTTAAATTTTCCTCCTCATCTTAAACCTAATCTCTCTAGTTTTTTTTTCACCCCTTCTATGCCTTTCATGATCTTATGCACTTCATAAATCTCATGTGCCCCAAAGAATGGAGTTCAAGGCCTTATCACCCTATCCCTTGAGTCCTGGCAAAATTCTCATAATATCTTCTTTGCAGATTTTCCTTCTTACTTACATCTTTGTCAGGCTAAGCAGAATTATACAAAATACCTCATAACAACTGATATAATTGCAACATAATGTCCAGTGTTAATGTCATAATCTTTATTGCTCTGACTGATGAAAGCCAACATGCCAAATGCCTTCTTCACAGCCCTATATACATCATTCGGGGAACTATGTATTTGTATTCCAGTCCCTTTGTTCAATAACATAGAAACATAAAAAAAATCTACAGCACAATACAGGTCCTTCGGGCCTCAAAGCTGTGCCAAACATGTCATTACCTAGGGTTACCCATAGCCCTCTATTTCCCTAAGCTACATGTACCTGTCCAGGAGTCTCTTAAAAGACCCTATCATATCCGCCTCCGCCACTATTGCCGGCAGCCCATTCCACACACTCACCACTCTCTGCATAAAGAACTTACCGCTGACATCTTCTCTGTACCTACTTCCAAGCACCTTAAAACTGTGCCCTCTCGTGCTAGCCATTTCAGCCCTGGGAAAAAGCCTCTGACTATCCACACGATCAATGCCTCTCATCACCTTATACATATCAGGTCACCTCTCATCCTCCGTCGCTCCATGGAAAAAAGGCCGAGTTCACTCAACCTATTCTCAAAGGCGTGCTCCTCAATCCAGGCAACATCCTTGTAAATCTCCTCTGCATCCTTTGTATAGTTTCCACATCCTTCCTGTAGTTAGGCGACCAGAACTGAGCACAGTACTCCAATTGGGGTCTGACCAGGGTCCTATATATCTGTAACATTACCTCTCAGCTCTTGAACTCAATCCCACAGCTGATGAAGGCCATTGCACCGTATGCCTTCTTAACCACAGAGTCAATCTGCGCAGCAGCTTTGAGTGTCCTGTGGACTTGGACCCCAAGTCCTGCAACACGCAGTCACAGGTTTACAGTCTGAAAATTACCTTCAGCCATCACCAACCTCTGCTCTCTATCTGCAAGTCAATTTTTAATCCGCCTAGGTGCTTCTCTCTGGATCCCATGAGGCTTAATCTTCCATACTTAATCTTATAGACCAGTTTACCACGCAGGATCATGAATACCTTGCTAAAGTCCAAACAGACTACATTTACTATCCTACCCTCATCCACCTTTATCAATTACTTCCTGAAAGAAACTGCGAGTTCTCTACACAGCGTATCACAGAAGCTAGCCTGTCTGCACTTGCTGCCTCAGTAAAGCAGCCACGATAATAAGACCCCACCCACCCCAGACATTCTCTCTTCTCTACTCTTCCATAGCGCAGAAAAATTTCCTTCCTGGTACTTATCCTTGCAAGCGGCCAAAGTGATACACCTGCCCATTCACCTCCTCCCATTCAGGGCTTAAAACAGTCTTTCCAGGTGAAGCAGCACTTCCCATTCCAATTTTCATTCCAACATGTCGGTCCATGGCCTCCTCTCGTTCCAAGGTGAGGGCCCCCTCAGGGACGAGGAACGACACCTTATATTCTGTCTGGGTAGCCTCCAACCTGATGGCATGAATATCGATTTCTCCTTCCAGGGAAAAAAAAATCCCCTCCTCGCTGCTCTTCTTTTGTTCCTCATTCTGGTCTCTTACCTCTTCCCACCTGCCTATCATCTCCCCCTGGATCCCTTTCTCCTTGTTTTTCTCCTGTGGTCCACTCTCATAGTCATGGAGTCATAGAGAAGTACAGCACAGAGACAGGCCTCTCGGCTTATCTAGACCATGCTGAAGCCATTTAAACTGCCTACTTTCATCGACCTGCATTGGGACCATATCCCTCTATACCCTGACTATCCATGTACCTCTCCAAACTTCTGTTAAAAGGGGCTTTTCTCTTTGGAGTGAAGGAGGAACAGAGGTGATTTGTTAGAGGTGTACAAAATGATAAGAAGCGTAGATGAAGTGCACAACCGGATACTTTCTTCACAGGGTGGAAATAGATAATGTGAGAGAGTGTAATTTTAAAGGGATTGTAGAAAACTTAGGGGGATGTCAGAGTTGAGATTTTTTACACAGAGAGTGGTAGGTGCATGGATAGTGGTAGGTGCGCTGCCAGGGGTGGTGGTAGAGACAGATACATTAGCGACACTTAAGAGACTCTTAGTAGGCACATAGATGAACAAAGAATGTAGGGCCATATGGGAGGGAAGGGTTAGATTACTCTTAGAGTAGGTTAACTGGCCGGCACAACATCATGGCCGAAGGGCCTGCACTGTGCTATGCTGTTGTGTGTTTTAGAATCTGTGTTCTAAAACAATTGTGAAAGTAGGTCAGAATGGTACATGGCATTTAACTCTGACAAATGCAAAGGGTTGCATTTTCATATATTTAACCAGGGCAGGACCCTGGGAAGTGTGCTAGAACAGACAAAACTAGATGTATAAGTACATCAATCTCTGAAAGTGGCCACACAGAAATTCTGGGTGAAGAAGACATAATGTATGTTTTAAACATGAGAATGTCTGCAGATGCTAGAAGTCTAAAGCAACAGACACAAAATGCTGGAGGAACTCAGCAGGTTGGGTAGCATCTATGAAAATGATTAAACAGTCAATGTTTTGGGCTGAGGCCCTTCTTCAGAAAATGAAGGGGGAAGATGGCAGAATAAAAAGGCTGGGGGAAGGGAAGGAGGATAGCTTTAATTGATAGGTGAAGCCAAGATGGAATCTGATAGGAGCTGAGAGCCTTCAGAAACAAAATTTTGAGAGTACAGAGCTTGTATGTGCCTCTCAGAATAAAAAGTAAAGATAACAAGTGTAGGAAGCTTGGTTTTCAAAAGATATTGAGGCACTGGTTAAGAGAGAAAAAAGGAGGTGCCTAGCAGTTATAGACATGTAGGAACAAATGAAGTGCTTACAGAGTATAAGAAATGCAAGAGAACACTTAAGAAAGAAATCAGGAAGGCTAAAAGAAGGCGTGAAGTTGATCGAGCAGACAAAGTGAAGGAAAATCCTAAGGGATTCTACAAATATGTTAGGGGCAAAAGAAGTGAATGAGACAAAATTTGTCATCTGGAAAGCAAAGAGTGGGAATAAAGGAAGTCTTTTCGGCTGGCTGCCAGTGACTAGTTGTGTTCCACAGGGCGCTGTGTTGGGACTGATTCTTTTTACATTATATGTCAATGATTTGGATGATGGAATTGATGGCTTTGTTGCACAGTTTGCAGACGATATGAAGATTGGTGGAAGGGCAAATAGTTTTGAGTAAGTAGAGAGGCTACAGAAGGTCTTAGACAGATTAGGAGAATAGGCAAAGAAATGGCAGTTGGAATACAGTGTTGGAAAGTGTATGGTCATGCATTTTAGTAGAAGAAATTTAAGGGTTGATTATTTTCTAAATGGAGAGAAAATACAAAAAAACTGAGGTGCAAAGGGACTTGGGAGTCCTTGTGCAGGATTCCCTAAGGTTTAATTTGCGGGTTGAGTCTGTGGTGAAGAAGGCAAATGCAACATCAGCATTCATTACAAGGGGACTAGAATATAAAAGAAAGGATGTTATGTTGAAACTTTAGAAAGCACTGGTGAGGCCTCACTTGGAGTATTGTGAGCAGTTTTGAGCCCCTTACCTTAGAAAGGATGTGCTGAAACTGGAGAAGGTTGAAAGAAGGTTCACAAAAATAATTCCAGGATTAAATGGCTTGTCATATGAAAAGTGTGTGATGGCTCTGGGCCTGTATTCACTGGAATTCAGAAGAATGAGGGCTGACATCATTGAAACCTATTGAATGGTGAAAGGTCTTGATAAAGTGGATGTGGGGAGGATGTTTCCTATGGTTTGAGAGTCTAAGACCAGAGGACACAGCCTCAGAATAGAGGAGTGTCTTCAGAACAGAGATGAGGAGGAACTTCTTCAGCCAGAGAGTGGTGAGTCTGTGGAATTCTTTGCCACAGGCAGCTGTAGAGACCAAGTCTTTACGTATATTTAAGGCAGAGGTTGATAGATTCTTAATTGGTCAGGGTATGAAGAGATTGGGGGAGAAGACAGGAGATTAGGGCTGAGAAGAAAATTGGATCAGCCATGATGAACTGATGGAACAGATGTGATGGGCTAAATGGCCTAATTCTGCTCCTAAATCTTATGGAAAATGCCACAGTTTTCACTGACTTCATCAAGACTTGTGTAGGTGAGTACATGTCTTCAACAACATACTGGGCATGCCCAAAAGCCATGGATGAACCAGGAGATTCATAGTCTGCTGAGGGCTAGACCTATGGCATTCAGGACTGATGATCCAGAACTATACAAAATTCCATCAGTGAATGCAGGATGGTTGTCATGGACCTCATTAAAACAGTTGTAGATGAGTGTGTACACACAAAATCATTCACCCCTCCCCAACCAGAATTCCTGGATGAACCATGAGATGCGCAATCTGCTGAGGGCCGGGTCAGAGGCATTCATGTCTGGTGACCAAGAAAGTTACAAGAGGTCCAGGTACAATGTCTGGAAAGCCATCTGACAGGTGAAGTGGAAACTCCATATAAATCTTGATACAATGAAGGATGATCAACAGTTGTGACAAGGCTTGAATGCTCTCACCTCTTATAAAGTAAAGTGATAACAGGGCTTCGCTTCCAGATGAGCTCAATGCCTTCTGTGCTTGCTTTGACCGTCAAAACATGGAGGAACTATTACAAAATCGCATAGCCCCCTGTGATCTTGCGATTTCTGACTTTGAGGCCAATGTGTGAACAGTCTTCAGGAGGGTCAACCCCTGAAAAGCATACAGCCCAGATGGGGAACCTGGCCAAGTACGAAAGACCTGTGTGATCAACGGGCTGGAGTATTCATTGAGATCCTTAACCTCTCACTTCGGCAGTCTGAGCTTCCCACCTGCTTCAATCAGACTTTAAGCTGCATTACAGCATGGTATGGAAACAGCATACCAAGCTGCCCCTGATGTCCATTTTAAATCTCTCACCTTTTTCTAAAACCTGTGCCCTCTTGTATTTAGCACCCACTTCATGGAAAAGCAAACTATGTACTTTCACCCGGTTTATGACCTCATGATCTTGTGTATATCCCTCGATTCAGTCACCAATCAATCTTCCACATTTCAGGCAATGAGTTCATGTCTCCCTATTACATCTATGTGATCAAATAACCTACTGACACGTATGTCTTTGAAAAGTCTTAGTCTATGCAACGTCACTTTCAACCTTATTTTCATCTGTCCTGTAGGTAGGCAACCAAAACTATACTCCAGATTAGGCCTCACCAATGTCCTATACAACTTCAACGTAACATCCCATTTCCAGTACTCAGTACTTTCATCTACAAAGGCCAGTGTGCCAAATGCATTCCTTACGAACCCATCTACCTGTGCCACCAGTTTCAATGAATTATGGACCTGTGATCGCAGATCCCTTTGTTCTACTGTGCTCCTCAGTGCCCTACTGTTTACTGTACAAGACCTAACCTGTTTGGTCCTGTCGAAGAGCAAGACTTTGCACTTGTCTGCATTAAATTCCATCTGCCAATATCAGCCCATTTTACTAGCTGGTCCAGATCCCACTGTAAGCCATGGTAGCCTTTCTCGCTGTCCACTACACTCCCAATCTTGGTGTCATTCACAAAATTTCTGATTCCGTTAACTACATTATCATCCAGATCGTTGATATAGATGACAAACAACAATGGACTCAGTATGGCCTCACTTCTAAATACTCTGTGTCTGTCTCCTGTATAAATACAGAAGCAAAAATTTCATTTATGATGTCCCCTATCTCTTAACTCTACACATGGAATACCATTCTGATCTCCCAGAGGACCAGTTTTGTCCCTTGCAATCCATGGAATCCCACAGGGTCCTCTTTCACATTTTCTGCTAGGGCAACCTTATGCCTCCTTTTAGCCCGCAAACACGAGGAAATCTGCAGATGCTGGTAGTTCAAGCAATGCACAGAAAAAATGCTGGTGAACGCAGCAGGCCAGGCAGCATCTTTAGGAAGAGGTACAGTCGACATTTTGGGCCGAGACCCTTCATCAGGACTAACTGAAAGAACAGATAGTAAGAGATTTGAAAGTGGGAGGGGGAGATCCGCAATGATAGGAGAAGACAGGAGGGGGAGAGATGGAGCTAAGAGCTAGAAAATTGATTGGCAGAAGGGATACGAGGCTGGAGAAGGGAGAGCATCATGGGATGGGAGGCCTAGGGAGAAAGAAAGGGGGAAGGGGGAAAGCCCAGAGGATGGGCAAGGAGTTATAGTGAGAGGGACAGAGGGAGAAAAAAAGGGAAATGAATAAATAAATAAATAAAGGATGGGGTATGAAGGGGAGGTGGGGCATTGACGTAAGTTAGAGAAGTCAATGCTCATGCCATCAGGTTGGAGGCTACCCAGACAGAATATAAGGTGTTGTTCCTCCAACCCGAGTGTGGCTTTATCTTGACAGGAGAGGTGGTCGTGGATAGACATATCAGAATGGGAATGGGACAGGGAATTAAAATGTGTGGCCACTGGGAGATCCTGCTTTCTCTGGCAGACAGAGCGTAGCTGTTCAGCAAAACGGTCTCCCAGCCTGCGTCAGGTCTCGCCAATATATAGAAGGCAGCATCGGGAGAACCAGACGTAGTATATCACCCCAGCCGACTCACAGGTGAAATGTCGCCTCACCTAGAAAGACTGTCTGGTGCCCTGAATGGTGGTGAGAGAGGAAGTGTAAGGGCATGTGTAACTCTTGTTCCGCTCACAAGGATAAGTGCCGGGAGGGAGATCAGTGGGAAGGGATGGGGGGGCCAAATAGACAAGGGAATCGCGTAGGGAGCGATCCCTGCGGAAAGCAGAAAGGTGGAGGGGAGGGAAAGATGTGCATAGTGGTGGGATCTCGTTGGATGTAGCGGAAGTTACGAAGAATTTAATATTGGACCCCAAGCTGGTGGGGTGGTAGGTGAGGATAAGGGGAACCCTATTCCTAGTGGGGTAGCCGGAGGATGGGGTGAGAGCAGATGTGCGTGAATTGGGAGAGATGCATTTGAGAGCAGAGTTGATGGTGGAGGAAGGGAAGCCCCTTTC